>NC_091448.1:42774455-43374455 GCF_964237555.1 Oryctolagus cuniculus | reverse complement strand
CACTGGGGCCACTGCTGCTGTTCACACCAAGCCGAGAGGTCCTTTGCTCAGGGAAGGACCTAGCAGGGAAATAGAAACTAAAGAAGTCTGGCAGTTAGCCAATGGGGAGGAGCCAGGGGCAGGGGGACCAGTGTCGGGGAAAGAGAGAGCTGGACAAGGCTGGACTCCGGAAGAAGCCAGTGGGCACTCACAGCCCCAGGGACCTTCCTCGCCTCGCTCCAGCTGGGCTCCACCCAGACTGGTCACCTGGGGTTTGCACAGGTTCAAAGTGCAGTGACATCATTGCTGTGGTGGGGATGGGTTTTGCCTGGGGATGTGGGTGGGGCAGGTGGCTTCTACCGCCTCACACAGGGGACGTGCTGGAGGCCACACAGCCAATCAGTGGCCACCTGAGCCGAGGGCACTGAGGCTCTCCAAGCAGCTTGCATCCCTTTTACGGTCCTATTCCTTGTGCAAACACATAATTATGCAGGAAGATGCCTTTTACAAGAAAAGCATCAGGGAAGACCTTTGCCTCTGCCCCGCTGCAACTCTGCCTTTCAGATACATAAGTCTTTAAGAAAGATAAAAACATCACAATGGAGATCTTTTTTTTTTTTTTTAAAAAGTATTTGTTTGATAGTCTGAGAGAGGCCAGCGCCGTGGCTCAATAAGCTGATCCTCCACCTGCGGCGCCGGCACACCGGTTTCTAGTCCCGGTCGGGGCGCCAGATTCTGTCCCAGTTGCCCCTCTTCCAGGCCAGCTCTCTGCTGTGGCCCAGGAGTGCAGTGGAGGATGGCCCAAGTGCTTGGGCCCTGCACCCGCATGGGAGACCAGGAGAAGCACCTGGCTCCTGGCTTCGGATCAGTGTGGTGCGCCGGCCGCAGCGGCCATTGGAGGGTGAACCAACGGCAAAGCAAGACCTTTTTTTCTGTCTCCCTCTCTCACTGTCTACTCTGCCTGTCAAAAAAAAAAAAAAAAAAAAAAAAAGTCTGAGAGAGAGAGGTAGAGAGGTAGAGAGAGAGAGGTGTCTTCCGTCTGCCTGGTTCACTCCCCAAATGGTTGCAATGGCCAGTGCTGGGCCAGGCAAACCCAGGAGTTTGATCTGAGTCTTCCGTGTGCGTGGCAGGGGTCTAAGCACTTGGGCCATTATCTGCTACTTTTCCTAGCCCATTAGCAGGGAACTGGATCGGATGTGGACTGGAACCGGTGCCCATACGGGATGCCAGCATCCGAGGCGGTGGCTATGCACAACACTGGCCCTGACAATAGAGATCTTTATTCTGGAGTGTGGTGGTACCCCCAGGAGCTTCCAATCCTCTCTTTGTGGATTTATCCATCTCCTTCTCTTCTCTGGATTTCAAGCTGGAGAGAGGAATCTCAGGCACAGGAGGATACTCCAAGTGACGTGGGTGGGAGAAAGTGTATGAACTAAATTGCCTTAAGTTGGCCTCCACCTCTGGGGAAGGGAAATAATTGGCTGAAAGAGAAGCACAGGATAGCGGGGGGTTGGCGGAAGTGGGGCCGGGACAGTGAGGGTACCTGCGGTGCACTAGTGAGAAGGACCCAGGCACAGTCGGGAGGCACAGTTGAGTGTTGCTGTGGTTCACCACAAAGTGTCTACTGGAAATGTAAACCCCCCATGCGCCAGTGTCAGGCCAGGGGCTGATGGGAGGGGCCCAGGGCACGAGGGCCCCACCCACACCGATGGATTCCCACCAATCACAAAAGGGCTTGAGGATGTGCGTTTGAGTTCTTGCTCTCACTGGGACCTTCTCTTGCCCTCCTGCCTGCTGCCGTGGGACGAAGCAGGAAGAGGGCCTTCAGATGCTGACACCTTGGCACTGGTGTCTCCAGAACCCGAGGAAGCAAATTTCTACTGTTTATAAACTGCCCAGTCTGTAGCGGCAGAACAATGATGGAGCAAGGCAAGCATCCTGTCTCACAGGCACCGAGTGGGCAGGAGGTGTCTCAGGGCCATCTGTGTGTCTGCACCTCCTTTTCTGCTTCTGCTCTGCCTATGTGCCCCAGAGTTTGCAAAGAGACTAACTTCTTTGGAATGCTGCTAGAGATCAAGGCCACGTGCACCCTCGTCCCCAGGATGTTCCTGGATCAGCCAGACTTGGGGTGCATGTCGGGAGCAGACGGCACAACCGGAGGGGGAGGAAGGGGATTCTTTACCATTCTGACACCAGGGAGAACCTTGTCAGCGGCACCTCACTTGCAGACAATTGCCCGTGGATTGGGATGTGTGCGGGACAGCCGGAACCCTCACAAATCGCAGGTTAGACAGTGAACACAGCACAGCTTAGGGGAGCGCCTGGTGGATAGAATGCAGTTGAATAGCTCCTTCTCCTATGTCCCAGCTATGCCGCCTCTGAATGCTGGCCCAAGAGAAAGGCAAACGCGTGCATTTCTTACAACAACTTTACTCAGTCTGGCTCCAAGCTGGAAGCAGCAGAAATGTCCAGCGCCCAAAAGCAGGAGACACAGGAGCCCTGAGCTGAGGGCTCACCACGGTGCAAGAGCCCTCGCTGAGAGCAGGAAACAGCATTGAGAAATATCCCGCTGAGTACCGGAAGCCAGTGCAGGGAGTTGGACAAAGGGTCAAGACCGTTGTCACCACCCCCACCCCCAGGGAGGGGAGTGCTGACTGGGAGGGGCCTGTTGGAGCCACCTGGGGGCTGGGGGGGCTGGGGGGAGCACTTTGGATTTTGACCTTGGTGATGATCACACAGATGTCTGCGTTCGGAAAAAACTCACATGGCAAACCAGGGCCTATGCACCTTCCTCTTTGTAAACAATATTTCCATAAAATATTGTTCAAAGAAAAAAGTCTTCCAGACGCACGAGTGGCTAACAGGCTGGCAGTTCCCGGTGAAACGAAACCTGGAATTAGCATGCGTTCTAGCAATTCCACTTCTGGGAATGGTCCCAAAGGAGGTGATAGCAGAGACTGGAAGCGATATTTGCACACCTGTGTTTGTGGCAGCGTCCTGTGCAATGGCAGCCGTGAGGGAAGCACCCAAGTGTCCTTGGATGGATGAATGGACAAAGAGCATGTGTTATCTCCATAAAACTCAGCCTTGCAAAACACAGAAGTGCTGACTCATGCTACAGTTCTGCAGAACCCTGCAGACATTAGGCTAAGTGAAGTGAGCTGGTGGCTAAGGGACACACACAGTAAGGTACCACGTGTCGGAGGACCCTGGAGTGGCCAAAACCAGAGGGGCTGGGAGTGCCGGGGTGGGGAGGGGTGCGGAATGGGTGCAGAGTCCTGGGCGGGGGCAGTGGGGTGACCACACAGCAGTGTCCCTATCCTGCGGGCGTCTGACTATACCGACAAAGCCGTCACAGCTAAGTCTGACCCAGGTTCTACCACTGCCGGTCCCACCGGGTGGGGTGGCAGGAAGGCTCCTGTGGAACTGGGTCTTCCCACGGCGAGGCAGGAAGGGCCTGTTCTCAGCTAGGACTGTGGGGAGCAGGGTGCAGAATGAGGGAGAGCAGCATCCTGTGGCCAGCGGGAGGCACAGCTGGGGCAGAGCGTGTGGAGTGCAGCTCCCGCAGGAAGGCAGACCCAGCTGGGCCCAGGCCTGTGCTAAAGGCGATGGGAAGCTGCAGAGGGTGCTCATTTTTTATATTGCTCATTTTTATATATATATTTATTTGAAAGGCAGAGTGAGCCAGGTTCGTGCCGGGCTGAAGCCAGGAGCCAGGAACCCCACCTGGTCCCCCACCTGGGTGGCTGGGGCCCAAGTACCTGGCCATCTTCTGCTGCCTTCCCAGGCAACATGAGCAGAGAGCCTGGTCAGAAATGCAGCAGCTGAGGGCCGGCGCCACGGCTCACTAGGCTAATCCTCCACCTGCGGCGCCGGATTCTGTCTCGGTTGCTCCTCTTCCAGTCCAGCTCTCTGCTGTGGCCTGGGAAGGCAGTGGAGGATGGCCCAAGTGCTTGGGCCCTGCACCCACGTGGGAGACCAGGAGAAGCACCTGGCTCCTGCCTTCGGATCAGCGCAGCGCGCTGGCCATAGTGACCACTTGGGGGGTGAACCAACGGAAGGAAGACCTTTCTCTCTGTCTCTCTCTCTCTCACTCTCACTGTCTAACTCTGCCTGTCAAAAAATAAAAATAAAAATAAAAAAAATCTTTAAAATGAATAAATTCATTAAAAAAAAAAAAAAAGAAATGCAGCAGCTGAACTGGAGCCGGCAGTCTGGGCTGCCCCCATGGCGAGCAGCGTCCTAAGCTGCATCACGGTGCAGGCCTCTGAGACGTGAACTGCAAAGAGGAAAATGCACGAATCTCAAGTGTGCAGCACGACTAAATTTGGTGTATGTATCTGCCCATGCAAGCACCACTGAGATAAGACAGGGCACCTCCAGCAGCCCAGGGGGTCCCCTGGGTCCCCTCGTCATCAGCACCCCCGACCCTCATCTCCTGCCAAAGGAGAGCACGTGTTCAGGGCCCAGGCTGCAGCCCGCCAGGCCAGAAGAGAAGTCAGCAGGTGTTGGCCGGTATCTAGCCCCTCTTCCTGTCTCCTCGTTTAACTACTGGACAAAAGTCAGGGTGCCCCCATCCTTTATGACCTAGACAGCGAGCTTGTCTCGGGCCACACCGAGCACCTGCAGTGGATCGCTGCACAGGATGGGAGGATCACCTTCCCCCTGGCTTCGGCTCCAGCTCTGCCCACCTGGAGTTGATGGAGTTTCTTCCCTTCCTGGCTCCCTGCACCCTGACCCTGGCCCCGGTGTGCTCTCCGCCACATCACCGGCGGCTTCTCCCACTCGCTTGGAGGAAAGACCGCAGGCAGTGCCATCAGCCAGAGCCCGGGCTGGCTCCTGCGGTTCACCAGACAACTAACTGCGTGGCTTTGGCAGAGCCTGTAAGGGACCTCCGAAGCCGGGGCGAATCAGGAAGTCGCGGACGTTGGTGAACGGGGCTGTCACGGCGTCTCAGGATGCTTTCAACGTGCGTTTCCTTACAGAACTGTGCTTCAATTCATTGTGTACCTTCTTTACATCGGCATATCTTCTTTTGAATTGTCTGTTCAAATATGTTGCCTGTCTTTAGAAGTAGATTGCTTTCTTCTTATTGGGTTTTGAGAGTTACTTATATATTCGGAATGCAAATATTTTTATCAGAAATCTGATTTGCAAATATTTTCTCTTAGTCTGTGATTTATCTTTTCATATTTTTAAAAATTTTTTATTTATTTATTTATTTATTTATTTTTGACAGGCAGAGTGGACAGTGAGAGAGAGAGACAGAGAGAAAGGTCTTCCTTTGCCGTTGGTTCACCCTCCAATGGCCGCCGCGGCCGGCGCGCTGATCCGATGGCAGGAGCCAGGTGCTTCTCCTGGTCTCCCATGGGGTGCAGGGCCCAAGTACTTGGGACATCCTCCACTGCACTCCCTGGCCACAGCAGAGAGCTGGCCTGGAAGAGGGGCAACCGGGACAGAATCTGGCGCCCCGACCGGGACTAGAACCCGGTGTGCCAGCACCGCTAGGTGGAGGATTAGCCTAGTGAGCCACGGTGCCGGCCTATCTTTTCATGTTTTTAAAATGACATGTTTTAAAAGGCAGTTCTTGATTTTTTTTTAAATGCACTATTCACATTTATCTCCTTTTTTCTTTAAAAAATTTATTTATTTGACAAGCAGTGTGACAGAGAGAGGAGAAAGAGGGAGAGAGGCACAGAGATCTTCCATCTGTTGTTTGTCACTCTCCAGATGGCCAAGCTGAAGCCAGGAGCCAGGACCTCCATCCGGGTCTCTCAGGAGTGCAAGCGCCCAAGTACTTGGGCCATGCCTCTCAGGTGCAGTAGCGGAAGCTGAACAGAAGCGGGGCAGCTGGGACTGGAAGCGGTGCTCTGGACGCTCTGATACGGGATACCGGCAGCAGCTTACCCCTCTTCATAACAATGCCGGCCTCTTGGCTCCTTTCTTAAAAAGCAAAGGACAAAGATGTACTCTATTGATTTTTCTTATTTATTTAACCTAAGCTTAACTGTATGAATTGAAACAACTGTCAAAACCTGCGAAGTTGCCAGCCAGCCTTCGGGCACAGCTAGAACACATCCTTATTTTCTGTGAAACCAGAAATCCATTTAGGCATTGATGTCTTTCACTACTAGAATGGAGAAAAGCTGTAAATCACTCGGCAGAGGGGTCAGCCTGGCACGGCAGCAGGCCGACACCACCTGGCTCACACCTCAGACGTCACCAGAAGGCACATCCGTGCTGGTGTCCGTGGACAAGCTGCTTCTGCTAATGAGTCCTGGTGCATCTTGGATTACACTGAATAATAATAATAAGTGCATGGAGGGATTTGCAGTTTTAAAGACCAAAAAAATAAAAAAAGGTTCTATCAGGTTCTCCCAACAATACATCAAAAATTCTATGACAGATAGGGGCTTCAATAGACTGTTACAACACTTTAGTTACAGTTATAATGAAAGTCAAGTTCATGTGAAATCATCAAAAAAGTGTCTGCAAATGGTGCTTATTACAGTTGGACCTTTCTGAGAAATGCATTCGTGAATTCCTTCTTATCTGAACACAGCAGGTGCCTCTCTCTGGCCATCTTCTTCCTCTTTCTTAGCCTTTCTCAACAATTCTCTGTAATGATTCTGTCATTAGCTTTTTTTTTTTTTTTTTAAGGATTTATCTACTTATTTGAGAGGCAGAGCCAGAGAGAGGTCTTCCATCCACCGGTTCACCTGCCAAATGGCAGCAATTGGCCAGAGGTGTGCTGATCCTGAGCCAGGAGCTTCTCCCAGGTCTCCCACGTGGGTGCAGGGGCTCAAGCACCTGGGCCATCTTCCACTGCTTTCCCAGGCCACAGCAGAGAGCTGGACTGGAAGAGGAGTAGCATCTTAACTGCTAGGCCAAACACCCACCCCTTCCTGATTCTAAGATTTATCTAGATTATATGAAGAACTCTTAAACCGCAACAATAAAACAGATCAGTCATAAAATGGGCAAGACTTGAAGAGCAAAGCACGTATGAATGACAGAAAATCCCAAGAACAGACGCTCAGCATCAAGACCCTTAGGGAACTACAGGTTGCAACCTTGGTGAGATAGCTCTCTATGTATCAGAACGGTTCAAATGTCGCATTCCAGTGCCGCACAGCACGGAGGGCCACTGTCCTACACGGTGGTGTATTACCCACTCGTGTGTCTGGCTGTGTAAATGGAAGCGAATTGGAATCTTAATTGTGATGAACAGGACAGGGCTTTTGCAGTACCAGCTCCATTTTGGGCTTTTTCTTGTAACACAGCTGTAACTCAGCCAAGCTGCTGGCAGACAGCAAGGAGGCAAACAACTTCGCGTGGCCCTGTAGCACCCGGGCAACTGTGGGCCTGTATGCAAATGAGCCCGCTGGGTGTGGTGCTTTTCCTGCAAGGTTGCCACCTGGAAGCTAGGAGAACACGCCTCGGGGACCGCTGCCACGAGGCACGCCACCTCTGTGCTCATTCCCCTTGCACAGGCATCGCCCAGTTGATGACCCCTGCTCCCTTGCTGGCGGCTCCACATCAGTGAGCCATGAGGCTTGCCTGGAAGGGCTGTTCCCTGGGCGTTTGGAAGCCTTCCTCCATGGAGGCATGCTGTCCTCAAGTTATTTTCTTGACTTATTTTTTGCCTAGCTTTTCGTATCTTCCTTTTGCTTATTTTTGCTAATTCTGCTTTTGTGTGTATTGCCATGAACCAATTAATTTGGGAACTATCTTCGCCCCTCACGGCTTATTTGATTAGAGTAAAAGGTCTGAACCACTTAGAAAGTTATAATCTTGGGGCCAGTGTTGTGGTGTAGTGGATTAAGTTGCTGCCTGCCAATACCAGCATCCCACCTGGGCACTGGTTCAAGTCCCAGCTACTCCACTTCCTATCCAGCTTTCCTCTAATGAGCCTGGGAAAGCAGCAGAGGACAATTCAAATGGGAGATCTGGAAGAAGCTCCTGGCTTTGGCCTGGCTGAACCCTGGCTATTGAGGCTATCTGGGGAATGAACCAGTGGACGGAAGACATTTCTCTCTAACTCTGCCTTTCAAATACAAATAAAATAAATCTTCAACAACAACAAAAAAGGAAAATGATAATCTTTCCATGTTGTGGAAACCAGGCCACTCTGGCTGGTCCCGTGTGACAGCACTGAAGAACTGGAGAGCAGGACAGTGAGCCTCCTAACAGAAAACCAAGGAAACAGAAATGCTCGTTGCCTGATTTGATGCGATTATGTTGTAGACATGCATTGATATATTCTGTTGTACCACGTAAAAATATGCAAGGATTACATTTAAAAAAATATATATATTTTGATTTATTTGAAAGAGGAACAGAGAGTGAGAGAGATCATCTCTCAAAGGATTCACTCCCAAAATGGCTGTAACAGCCAGGGCTGGGCCAGGCTGAAGCAGGGGCCAGCAACTCCACCTGATAATGGTATAACTAGGCAGTTAGTTAAAGTTTAGGCAAGCTGGATTTCTTGTTTTCTTAGATTTATTTTGAAAAGCAGAGTTTTATTATATTATTTATTATAATATTATATATTATATAACATATGATTGTATTTTATAATATATAATTATATTATAAATTATAAAAATACATATTAAGCAGAGTAATATTCTAGATAAATATTTTCTTTTCCTTTTTTAAAAAAGATTTATTTATTTGAGAGGCAGAGTTACAGAGAGAGGGAGAGACAGAGAAAGGTCACCCATCTACTGGTTCACTCTCCAAATGGCTGCCATGGCCTGAGCCAGGCAGAGCCAAAGCCAGAAGCCAGGAGCTTCTTCTGGGTCTCACATGTGGATGCAGGGGTCCAAGTGCTTGGGCCATCTTCTGCTTTCTCAGGTGTATTAGCAGGGAGCTGGATCAGAAGCGTCGCGGCTGGGACTTGAACCGGCATCCATTTGGGCTGCTGGTGCTGCACGTGGAGGCTTAGCCTACTATGCCATAGTGGCAGCCCTGCAAAAAAAATCTTTCAACTGCTGGTTCACTCCTCAAATGGCTGCAACAGTCAGAGCTTTGCCAGACTAAGGCCAGGAGCCTGGAACGCCATCAGGATCTCCCACACGGATGGCAGGGGCCCAAACACTTGGGCCATCTTCTGCTGCTTTTTCTAGGCCATTAGCAGGGAGCAGGGTCAGAATTGGAGCAGCCTGGACTCAAACTGGTGCCCATATGGGATACTTGCATTTCAGGCAGCAGCTTACTCACTATTGCCAAAATACCGTCCCCCACCCCCACCCCCCGGAATTCTGTATGCCTGAATAGTGTTGCTGTCTCTTTAACTGTTGGCTTGATAGGCCCACTTCCCCAGGATGCCGCTGTTGCATCCGGGACCAAAGCTCATGCTCGGACCCCACCCCCTTCCTTATAAAAGGAGGTGGAAGGGCAGCTGTGGTTTTTCCTCTGCAGACTGCTCTCCTCTGTCTGTCCTGCTTTTGTTTTGTTTTGTTTTTTGGCAGGTAGAGTTCTAGACAGCGAGAGAGAGAGACAGAAAAGTCTTCCTTCCGTTGGTTCACCCTGCAAGTGGCCGCTACAGCTGGAGTTACACCAATCTGAAGCCAGGAGCCAGGTGCCTCCTCCTGGTCCCCCATGTGGGTGCAGGGCCCAAGGACTTGGGCCATCCTCCACTGCCCTCCTGGGCCACAGCAGAGAGCTGGACTGGAAGAGGAGCAGCCAGGACTAGAACTCGGTGCCCATATGGGATGCTGGCGCCGCAGGTGGAGGATTAACCAAGTGAGCCACGGTGCCGGCACCCCCCCCACCCCCCGCTTTTGTTTTTGCTTTTTTCCCTCTCTCGTTCATGGGCAAATATCTGGCCAGGCCTGATGGGTTTTCCAGTGTGGGGCGGCCCACACTCACCTGTGAATGCGTGTTTGTTCCCTTGATGTTTTGTAGCTTCTGTTCCTATTTGTGTACAATACATCTCTGCTTAGCTCCTCTATCTCTGCGGGACAGATTGGAAATTAATATATTCATTGCCTATATCACACCTCTCTCTCAGATGGGTGGCAGGGCCCAAGCACTTGAACCATTTGCTGCTGCTTTCTAAAGATTTTATTTGTTTACTTGAAAGTCAGAGAGGCAGAGGCAGAGAGAGGTCTTCTATCGGCTGGTTCACTCCCCAGATGGCTGCAACGGCTGTAGCTGTGCCAGTCTGAAGCCAGGAGCTTCTTCCGGGTCTCCCCGGGGGGTTCAGGGGCCCAAGGACTTGGACCATCTTCTACTGCTTCCCCAGGCCATAGCAGAGAGCTGGATCGGAAGTGGAGCAGCTGAGATTCGAACTGGTGCCTATATGGGATGCCAGCACTGCAGGCAGTGGCTTTACCCATGATGCCACAGTGCTGGCCCCAATAAAATTTTTTTTTAAAAAAGAGAACTTCCCTGAACCAACTCTGGCAGGAAAATCTTCCCACTGTCTCATTGAGAATTGCCTCTTAGAGTCGTGTCTCTCGATCTCTTCCTGGCCGGGGCTCACATGAGGCTCACACGGGCCCTTGCAGTAGGATCACGTGTGGGGCAAATCGGAACGCAGCCAGGCTCTCTGGGAATGACTCCAGGTGGCTCGCAGGCCGAGCCCCAGCTGCAACCCCGGCCTGCTACTCCTTTCCATCAGCAGGAATTCCGAACCTGCACAGACGATCCCTCCTCCAGCAGCAGCTGGTTTCCAGGAACAGGGCGGGGTGGATGGCAGGAGGCTCAGCTGCCTTGATTCCCAGGCCTAAAGCAAACAGGCCAGGCCCTGCGGGTAGGGAAGGGCATTTAGCCTGTGGGAGCAAAGGTCCTCTGAGTCAGGCCTGCTCCAGGATTCCGGAGTTCGGAGTGGGGCTGGGAATCTGCGTGTTTAACAAGCATCACACACAGATGTGGACCTCGGGGATCACAGACTTCAGGGAACCTATTTAAGAGAAAGAAACAGGGGTGGAAGGGGGGCCCAGCACTTAAGACACCGTCCGGGTTGTGTGCTTCCTGGGTCAGACCGGGTGCCTGGTTCAAGTCCCAGCTTCCCTGCTTCCAATCCAGCTTCCTGCTGACGCGCACCCTGGGAGGCAGCAGGTGATGGATGGCTCAAGTACTCAGGTCCCTACCAGTCATATGGGAGACCCAGATGGAGCTCCTGGCTCCCCGCTTCAGCCTGGTCCAGCCCTGGTTGTTAGGGGCAATTTGGGGAATGAATTTGGGTGGATGATCGCTGGCTGTCTCTTTGCCCTTCAAATAAAATGAAAAGGAATAAAACTTATTAAAATAAAAGTCTTTTACAAAAATCGATAACCTGTGAATATGTTGGCAGGGTCCCTCCTAATGCCCGTGCAAGGCAGGGACCCTGGAGCCCGCGCCTCCTGCGGCCCTCGGTGAGTCTGCACGCAGGGCCTGAGCTTGGCCGTACATCCTCAGGGTTGGTGGTTCTGGGAATGAGTAAATGCACCCGTGGACTGCGAAGGACGTGGGGCGGAGAGGCATAGACAAAAGCTGGGTGAATCGGCGCAAGTTCTTTAAACTCCCCAAGCCGCCTTTTTCTCATCTGGCCCCATCTACTGAGTTTGTTGGGGAGAGTTAAACGGGCGAAAGCCGGTCAGGCAGTCCATACAGCCCATCTGTGTTTTCACATCTGTCTGCGATGCTGAGGCCAGGAGAGACCCGGGAGAGGAGGCGGGCCTGGGGCGGAGGACTGACAGTGCCACCGCAGCAGAGGAGCCGGCAGGTGACAGCGTGTGCGCATGCGTGCGCGTGTCTGGCACAGAGGGTGCAACTGGTGCGCGGAGGCCGCGGACGAGGCTGTGAGACAGGCGGTGCTGGCGGAGCCCTCACCTTGCCCGCGAGGAGTTTGGTTTTGTTGTAGCAGAGTAACCGGAGGACGCGTGTTATGGGTTAGGCAGGCCACGTGGGTCGCGGAGAGGAGGCTGGTGGGGAGAGGAGGTGGGCTGAGAAGCGGCCGAGGGTGTTGAAGTGCCGTGTCGCTCTGTTCTCGCCGGGGTAAAGAGCTGCGGCAGGAGGCTGGTGTTTGGACAGCGGCTAAGCTCCAGTGCCGCAGGGGGACGCAGGCCTGAGTGACGGCGAGGCGGGCCCTGGCCACAGGCAGTGTCTGGTTCAGAATCGAGCAATGCTTTCTGTGCCTGGGGAGTGGGAAGCCCAGAGCGCTGCAGGCCCCCCGCTGGTGCCGCCTGTGCCCCTCATCCAGCCCGGACTCTGGGGTGGGAGGGGGGCTGCAGGAGAACATTCTCTCTCTTAAAATACACGTATAGCTCAGTTATTTGATTTATTGTCTTTTATTTTTTTAAAGATTTTATTTATTTGAGAGGTAGAGTTACAGACAGTGAGGGGACAAGACAAAAGGAAAGGACCCCCATCCGCTGGTTCACTCCCCAAATGGCCACAACGGCCAGGACTGAGCCAATCTGGAGCCAGGAGCCAGGAGCCAGGAGCTTCTTCTGGGTCTCCTACATGGGTGCAGGGGCCTAAGGACTTGGGCCATCTTCTACTGCTTTCCCAAGCGATAGCAGAGAGCTGGATTGGAAGAGGAGCAGCTGGGACTAGAACCAGCACCCATATGGGATGCCGGCATTGCAGGCGGAGGATTAATCTACCGTGCCACGGTGCCAGCCCAGCCATTCTCTCTTGTACACGGAGGCTCCCTGAGAAAAATGGGATGTGGCATGAGATGGTATTTTCCACGGAGTGGGACATCCTCTCGTGTGGGGTGGGGAAGGCAGGCGTCAAAGCAAAAGCAAGGGTAAAGGCTTGGGCGTCGGCTGACCTGGCTGCAAGTCCAGGCTCCTTGAAGTGCGGGCTGGCTGACCCTGAGCGGGTGGCTCCATGTGGGGGCCCTGCTCTGTGCTTCCGTGTATGGGAGTGATGGGAAGCGAGAGGACACGTGCACAGCCCAGAGCGTGGGTCCAGCCATGCTGCTGGCCAGCGTCATTCCCCTTTGCCCCGGCCTCCCGGTGCCTGCCCAGCACTGGGCCATGTGCTCCGAGGACCCTGGTCAGTGTATCGCCGTGGGAGGCTTTTGCCTCCCCTGTTTCTAGATGCTCTTCTTCCAGGAACGCAGCCCGTGCTTACATAGCAGTGGTCTCAGCAGCTAAAATCCTACCGTTCTTTCCACGAGCAGCAGCTGCCCCTCAGCCTCCTCCCCATGGCCATAATGCTGAACAAGGCCAAGTGCAAACAGTCATGGGTGTGGTGTTCCAGAAACATGGCAAATCCCGGGCTCCTCCCTCCATCCACACTGCTGTGGAAGACTTTCTTAAAAACCCCAGGAAAGCAGAGGCCACTTCCCTGACCCCTCTAGTCCTGGGGGTCTCCCCAGCCATGTACCCGGCCGGGAGTCAGTAGACAGCCCACTCCCATGGGTGATAAGGTGAGTACACTTCTCCAAAGCCGCTCCGTCTCCCAGCCTAGAAACCTACTGCCCTAACAAAAGGCTTACAGGCTTTTAAAAAGACTAATTTATTTGGAAGGCAGAGTGACTAAGCTTTCATTTGCTGATTCACTCCCCAGATGCCTGCAACAGCCAAGGTTGTGCTAGGCTGAAGCCAGGAGTAAGGAACTCCATCTGGGTCTCCCCAGGGTGGCAGGGACGCAAGTACTTGAGCCATCATCAGCTATCTCCCATGAGATAGGAAGCTGGATTGGAAGCAGAGGGGAGACTCAATCCCAGGCACTGAGATATGGGTTGTGGGCAGCCCAAGCCGGGGCTTAACCCACTGTGCCACTACACTCCCTCCAAGCGCTGGTCCACTCCCCAGATGGCCGCAATGGCTGGAGCTGGGGCAATCTGAAACCAGGAGCCTGGAGCTTCCTCCAAGTTTCCCATGTGGGTGCAGGGGCTAAAGTGCTTAGGCCATCCTCCGCTGCTCTCCCTGGCACACTAGCAGGGAGCTGGATTGGAAGTGGAGCAGCTGGGTCTTGAACTGGGATGCCGGTGCCATAGGCAGCTGCTAAGCCACAATCCCGGCTCCTGGGTGGTAAAATTTTTAAAAGTGGGCTGGGGGTGAGAGGTAGAAACCTATACTCACACTGGAAACTAGAGCATCGCAGGCCATCTGCGTGCTGTGATCATGGAAGATGACCCACCGCTGGGGTCCACGCGGGCTGGAGGGAGGGGAGTTACAGGGTCGCCGGGCTCCAGGCATAGCTTCCTCTCCAGGGAATGGGTCTGGTGTTCTGGCAGCAGGGGTGCAGATGCTGGCTGGCCGAGGCTCTGCGCATTCGCTGGGTGCTAAGGGCTGTGCACGCTTTGTTATTTGGCCACGACAACACCAATGCCAGGGAGCAGGGGTCCATTGTCCCTATAGACAATGGGGTCCAGGAGGTGTGGGAGCTCCTGTAGGCTGTACAGTGAGGGGGCTGAGGTGTGGATCCTGCTCAGGATCTTGATGTCCGCTCTTCCCTTTCCTGCAGTACCCCAAGCCCTGGGTTTGAACTGGGGTCGCACGCGCTTCAACAAACAACTTGGCTCTGATGGCTCGGATTCTGTTCTCTGTAAGCTGTGACAGTAGTGTGGCAGCGAGAGGGTTAAATGAGGTAACCAGGAATGGTGCCTCCCCTAGGGCCTGGCACATAGCAAATGGCCAAAGATGCTTACAGAAAATAGGGGCTGCTTGTTTGCTGGTGCTGTGGACTTGTGGCCAGAGGCAGGGAAGAGATCCCAGAGACTTCGGGAGCTGTCCCTGGGCAACTCTGGCCAATCCTTTGCCCTCCGGAGTGGGGCAGAGGGGACCTGGCATCCCATTCAAATCCTGGCTGCTCCACTTTTTTTTTAAGATTTTATTTATCTGGCCGGCGCCACGGCTCACTAGGCTAATCCTCCGCCTGCAGCGCCGGCACCTCAGGTTCTAGTCCCGGTTGGGGCACCGGTTCTGTCCCAGTTGCTCCTCTTCCAGTCCGGCTCTCTGCTGTGGCCCAGGAGTGCAGTGGAGGATGGCCCAAGTGCTTGGGCCCTGCACCCACATGGGAGACCAGAGGAAGCCCTGGCTCCTGCCTTCGGATCAGTGCAGCACACCGGCCATAGCAGCCACTTGGGGGGTGAACCAACGGAAGGAAGACCTTTCTCTCTCTCTCTCTCTCTCTCACTGTCTAACTCTGCCTGTCAAAAAAAAAAAAAAGATTTTATATATTTATTTGAAAAATAAGAGTTACAGACAGTGAGAGGGAGAGACAGAGAGAAAGGTCTTCCATCTGCTGGTCAGTTAACTCCTCAAATGGCCGCAATGGCCAGAGCTGAACCGATCCAAAGCCAGGAGCCAGGAGCTTCCTCCAGGTCTCCCACACGGGTACAGGGGTCCAAGTACTTGGGCCTTCTACTGTTTTACCAGGCCAAAGCAGAGAGCTGGATCAGAAGTGGAGCAGCCAGGACTCAAACCGGTGCCCATATGGGATGCCAGCACTGCAAGCGGAGGATTAACCTACAACCACAGTGCCGGCCCTGCTCCACTTCTGATCCAGCTCCCTGCTAATGCGTCTGAGAAAGCAGCAGAGAATAACTCAAGTACATGGGCCCCTGACACCTATGTGGGAAGTCTGGAAGGAATTCCAGGCTCCAGGTTTCTGTCTGGCCCAGCCACAGCCACTGCAGCCATTTGGGAAGTAAACTGGCAAATGGAAGATATTCTCATTCGTTCGTTCTATCTCTAACTCTGCCTTTCAAATAAATAAATTTATAAAAATAAATCTTAAAAAAAAAACTTTTAGAAGAAAACACAAATCCACCATGATGATGGATTTGGCAGTTTCTTAGATGTAATGCCAAAGGCGCAGTCAACAACAAAATCCAGGGGCCTGTGTTGTGTGTGGCACAGCAGGGCAAGCCACCACTTGCACCGCCTCCTCCCCTGTCAGAGAACCAGCTTGTCCCAGCGGCTCCACTCCTAATCCAGGTCCCTGCTGATGCACCTGGGAAGTCAGCAGATGATGCGGTGCTCAGGCCCCTGCGCCCACCGTGGGGGATGTGGACAGAGGTCCTGGCTCCTCACTTCAGTGTGGTGCAGCCCTGCCTGGCTGTTGCAGACAGCTGGGGAGTGGACCAGTTGGTGGAAGACCTCTTTTCTCTGGCTCCACCCCACTCCATAACTCCGCCTTTCAAATAAATAAATCTTTTTTTGAAAAAAGGAAAAACAAGTTGGACTCTGCAAAACTTAAAACTTTTTTTTTTGTGTTAAAAGACAACATAAACAGAGTAAAATGACAGCCCACAGAATGGAAGAAAATATTTGCCTATTGTGTATCTGCTAAGGCATTGGTGGTACCCAGAACATATAGACAGCTCCTAAAACTCAGCCACAAAAATCAAACAACCCGATTTAAACATGGGCAAAGACCTGAAGTAGACATTTCTCCAAAGAAGGTAAGTAAATGGCCATCAAGCACAGGGAAAAAGACATCAGTTATCATTAGTTAGGGAAGTGCAAATCAAAATTACCATGAGATACCCCTTGCAATCATTAGGATAGCTACTATTTTTTAAGGTGTTGGTGAGGCTATGGGGAGATGGGTGCCCTCGTGCACTGTTCCTGAGAACATAAATGGGGAAGCTGCCATGAACAGCAGGGTGTGTACACACAGGAACTGAAAACAGTCTTGAAGAGACATTTGTAGACTTGTGACCTCAGAATAGTTAGGACATGGACACAACCCCAGCGTCATAGACTGGGAAATGGATAAGCAAAAGGTGATCTGTATGTAGAAAGAAACATTATTCCATCTTACAAATGAAAGGAAGGGCCAGCACTGTGATGCAGCGGGTTAAGCCACCTGCCATGCCAGTACCCCATCAGCGCCAGCTGGAGTCCTGGCTGCTCCACTTCCAATCCAGCACCCTGCTAATGTGTCTGGGAAAGTGCTTGGAACCCTGCACCTACTTGGGAGAGCTGGATGGAGTTCCAGGCGCCTGGCTTTGGCCCAGGCCCAGCTGTTGCCTTCTCTGTAACTCTGCCTTTCAAATAAATGAATAAGTCTGTTTTAAAATGAAGAGGATTCTGCAATGGGCTGCAATGAGTGACCCTCGCAGGACATTATGTTAAGTGAAATGAGCCAATCACAGAAAGACAAATACAGAATCATTTCCCTTGTATTAGGGTTGTCACTATCAGAGACAGAAGAATGGTGGCTGCCAGGACCAGGGAAGGGTGGGGAAATAACTCACTGATGAGTGCAGTTTCACAAGATGAGTTATGTAGGGGGGCCGACGCTGTGGCGTAGAGGGTAAAGCTACTGCCTGAAGCACAGGCGTCCCATATGGGCACTGGTTTGAGACCCGGCTGCTCCACTTCAATCCAGCTCTCTGCTATGCCTGGGAAAGCAGTAGAAGATGTCCCAGGTCCTTGGGCCCCTGCACCTGCATGGGAAGACATGGAGGAAGCTCCTTGGAGCAGCTCCTGCCATTGCGGCCAATTGGGGAGTGAACCATCAGATGGAAACCTCTCTCTGCCTCTCCTTCTCTCTCTGTGAAACTCTTTCAAATAAATAAATAAATCTTTTTTAAATAAATAAGTCTTCAAAAAAAAAAAAAAGCTATGTAGGAAGATTGATTACAATGGGGGCTGGCGCTGTGGCACAGTGGGTTAAAGCCCTGGCTTTTAGAACCAGCATCCTATATGGGCGCCGCTTCTAGTCCCGGCTGCTCCACTTCCAATCCACCTCCATGCTAATGCACCTGGAAAAGCAGCAGAGGATGGCCCAAGTGCTTGGGCTGCTGCACCCATGTGGGAGACCCAGAAGAAGCTCCTGGCTTCAGATTGGCTCAGCTCCAGCTGTCACGGCCACTTGAGGAGTGAACCAGTGGATGGAAGATCTCTTTCTGTCCCTACCTCTCTATATAACTCTTTCAAATAAATAAAATAAAAAAAGAAAACAATTGGCGAAGATATGGGTTTAAGGGAAACACAAATTGAAAAGGAAAACAATAATTTTAAAAGATTACAATGGTGGTTGCACATGATAAATTGTAATACCAATGGAAACACTAATTTGATTAAATTTGATACCACTCAAAATAGTTAAGACGGTCAAGTTATTTGTATCTTAAGCCAATAAAAGGGGAGGTAAAGGGGGAACAAGGAGGTAGTAAGTGCTGGAACAGAGGAGGAAGCAGCACCTTTGCCTTTGGTGTGAGCCAGTGAGGCTCTGGCAGGCTGCCTGGAGGAGGTGACGTGGGAGCTGTCTTGAAGGTTGAGTACACACGTCTGGGGCATGAAAGGCCTCCTGCCCAGCAGCAGTGTGTGCAGAGCTCGGCGTTCTGGGAACCGTGGCCTGCTGGGGAACCAGGAGTGTTTCGGCCTCTGTGCATGGAGCCTGGGCAGTGAATGAGCCTAAGGGATCCTGCGGTGCCAGCGAAGGGGCTTAGGTTTGCACACGGCAGGCCACGGTTTGCTGGTGCTGTGGACTTGTGGCCAGAGGCAAGGAAGAGATCCCAGAGATCACTGAACACTGTTGCGGGGGGGAGGGGGTGGTCCACAGCAGATTTACACAGTAGACGTTAGGGTGGACTGGGGTGAGGGTAACCAGGAGCAGGAGGGGTGCTGGGCAGGGCTCTGGCTGTGGCAGAGTGGCTCATGGGATGGGGGGCCCTCTGGGAGGGGTCGTGCTTGCGGGACACCTGAGTGAGAGCTGCAGGAAGAGCGAGACGGGGGGACAGGTGCACTCGACAATCAGCACGCGCCAGGCCATGGCAGTTCATGAGGCAGGGGGCTCCTCACTGGCTGAGACAGCCAGCTTGCCGAGCCCCTCGTCTCCTCCTCTTGCTCCCGTCTCAAGGACAGAGCTAGCCCACTGCCCAGCCTCCCTTGCAGCTGGGTGAGGTCACGTGGGGGAGCTCTACCCTGCCGGATGTGAGTGCCTGGCCCCTGAACCCCACCAGTGAGTCTCCGTGTGCTTGTGCTGAAGGCCCGGGGCAAGGGGGATGAGAAAGGCAGCAAAGGGTGGGGGTGGGGGGGGCGTTCCTAATTCACCAACCACGCTCGCAATCACTGTGCCCTTGGGCGCTGTCCCCCAGGGGCATTGGTCTCAATAATGCCATGAGTATTGTGGCTTCAGTAAAATGTCCCTGCAAGCCATCCTCTCTTAATTAGCCCAAAGGGGGCCTGTCTGTGTAACAGCGGGTCCCGAGTCGGGGCTGCTGTGGACATTATCTCAACATTGTCTCAGTCCAGCCGTGAGCAGCCGCTCTCACACTCCACAGGAATTGCTTCTGAGACAGTGTGGGACCTCTTCCTCTGGACATCCATTTCCTCATTTAAGACAGACGAGCACTGTCTCACCGTAACCACAAACCACCCCAAAACCGAGTTACTCGCAGCAACCGCCGTCTGTCTGCCCAAAGTCTGCATCTTGGGCAAATCCAGCAGGTGTGAACGAGTGAATGAGCGCCTGTACTCGCCCGGCTGCAGCCTCGGGGCCGAGCCGGCCATCCTGTGGTCTCATCTCCCACGCACCTAGCCTGGGCTTCCCGACAGGGAGGCAGGAGCATTGCAAGACGGCAAAAGCAAAAAGGCCTTCTGGGCTCCTGGCCCAGAAATTGTATGCTTCTGCCACATTGTATGGCCACAGCGAGCCACCAGACCAGCCCAGTTCCAGGGGTGGGAAAGAAGACGGGACTCTTGATGGGAGGAAGAGCAAGGACACACGGCTGAGCGTGGACACAGAAAGTGCGGCTCTCTGGGGACCATCGTAGTAAAGACCTCTCCAGTGCCAGCCCCTAGAGCACCAGCACTCAGGAGACAAGATCTCCCACTGCAGACTGACCCCGAGAAGGGAAAGCCAGGTCTTCCTTTCACTGCTTTGTATGAGGTTTGCTGTGGGTTTTCATAGATGACTTTTATTCTCTTGAGGTAGTTTCTTTCTGTTTGTAGTTGTTTTATTATGAAAGGATGTTCACTTTTGTCATTTTTAAAAGAATTTATTTTATTTATTTGAAAGGCAGAGTTAGGGAGAGAAAGATCTTCCATCCACTGGTTCCCTCTCTAAAGGGACCAGGCCAAAACCAGGAGCTTCTTCCAGATCTGTGTGGCTGCAGGTGTGCAAGCACGTGGGCCAGCTTTCACTGCTTTCCCAGGTGCAGAGGCAGGGAGTGAGACGTGGAGCAGCGGGGACTCAGACCTGCGCTGTGTGGGATGACGGTGTTGCAGACGGCAGCTTACCCTGCTACGCCACAACATCGGCCCCCATAAGTTTGTTCCGCATCAACTGAGATGATCATGCACTTTCATCCCCTTCATTCTGTTCTTGCAGTCTATTACATCAATCACTTTTTGAAAAAGATTTATTTATTTGAAAGGCAGAGTTACAGAGAGGCAGAGGCAGAGAGAGAAATGGTGGCAATAGCTGGAGTTGTGCCAACCCAGAGCCAGGAGCTTCTTCAGGGTCTCCCACATGGGTTCAGGGGCCCAAGCACTTGAATCATCTTCTACTGCTTTCCCAGGCCATAGCAGAGAGCTGGATCAGAAGTGGAGCAGCCAGGACTCAAACCGGTGCCCACATGGGATGCCGGCGCTGCAGGCAGTGGCTTTACCTGCTACGCCATAGCACCAGCCCCCATCAATCACTTTTTTTTAAGAGATTTTATTTATTTGAGAGGTAGAGTTACGGAAGGTGAGAGGGAGAGACAAAGTTCTTCCTTCTGTTGGTTCACTCCCCAAATGGCCGAAATGGCCTGAATTGCACTGATCTGAAGTCAGGAGCCAGGTGCTTCTTCCCAGTTTCCCATGCAGGTGCAGGGGCCCAAGCACTTGAACCATCCTCCACAGCCTTCCCAGGCCACAGCAGAGAGCTGGACTGGAAGAGGAGCAGCCGGGACTAGAACCCTTGTCCATATGGGATGCCAGCGCCACAGGCGGAGGATTAACCTACTGTGCCATGGTGCTGGCATCCCATCAATCATTTCCAATGTGTTGAACCAACCTTGCATTCTAGGAATAAATCCCACTTGGTCATTGTGACTAATCCTTTTAATAGGCTGCTGGGTCTGATTTGCTAGTACTTTGTTGAGAATTTTGACATCAATTGTGATATCGATGTTCGTAAGGGATATTGGCCCAGTTTTCTTTCTTTGTAGGATGTTTTCCTGGGTTTGGTATCAGGGTGATGCTGGCCTTACAGAATGAACTATTAAGTGTTCCTTCCTCTTCAGTTTCTTAGAGAAGTTTTGGAATTTTGGGTGTTAGTTTTTCTTGAAACGTTTGGTCAAAGTCATTTGTGAAGCCCTCAGACCCGGGGCTTGTGTCTGAAGAGTTCTGATTACTGACCTTGTCAGTTCCCTAGTGATTTAGCTTGGGTAGTTTTTGTGTTTCTAGGAATTTCTCTGGCTCACCCAGGCTGACCAGTTTGGTGGCACACAGCTGTCTGTGGCACTCTTAAACTCTATTTCTGTACAATCAGTGGTAATACCTCCACTTTCATTTCTGATTTCAGTAATGTGATTCTTGGTCCATCTTGCTAACGGTTTATCAATTTTCTTGACCTTTTCAGAGTTTTGGGTTCACTGATGACCTCTAACATGCTTTTCCATTTATGTCTGCTCTTCATTTTCTTTCTTCTGGTTTCTTCTTCTAGCTCCTTAATTTGCAAAGCAAGGTTATTTAACTTCCTTGCTGTTTCGCGTAAGCCTCTGAAGCCTTAAGTTTCTCCGATGAGCACCGTTTTCTGCGCATCTCATAAATTTTTATTTTTGCCTCCAAGTATTCTCTGGCTGCCCTTGTGACTTCTTGGACGCACCGGGTAGGAGTACATTGTTTAATTTCCATGAATTTGTGCATTTTCTAATTTCTGGTTACTGATTTCTAACTGCATCCTATTGTGGTGACAGGAAACATTCTGTATGATATTTATCTTTTTAAAATCAAATCCGACTTAGATTTGTGGCCTGCCACATGGTGCAACCTGGAAAGCACTGTAGGACTTGGTGCTGGCTTTTGAACACAGTAGGTGCCCAGGGAGTACACGCCAGTAGGTTGTTTGTCTTGTGATGAAGGGGAGGTCAGGGTCAGGGTCAGAGCCACGGCCCGGCCTGGCCACCTGTGGCCGTGTGGCCTCAGGTGAATACCTTCCGCTGTATTCCTGTGTCCTCAGTCCCAATCCCCCCAGCCCCCGGCCCGGCACTTTGAGGACGAGGAGGAGATGGGGTGAGGTCATGTACAGAAAGTGCTCCGAGCAGGGCCCCACCAAAGCCGGCTCCTCTCCCCTCCACCTGTTCTGCTTACCCCAACCCCCGAGGGGCCTGTGTTCTAACGGGCAATGTGAGGCTCCACATCCCGCCCCCCGACCTGAGGTTGCCTCTGAAAGGCAAAGGCCGCTCTGGCCATGGGACGAGCACCTCGGCCCAGGGTCCTGGGGTTGTGCGTGGGCCTTGTGCCCCCTAGGGGCTGATGCTCTTCCAGGCACATCACGGGCCTTGCACACGGCTGCTTCCAGGTCCCAGCGTAACCTCTTCTTTGGAGGGGTTCCTTAATCCCGAGAGGGGCTTCACCCACCCCGACCCCTCTGTTCCGCACGGTCCCAGGCACTCAGGGGACGCCGCCTGTGGTGCGAGCGCCAGGGCCCCTTGGCAGGACTTTATGTGTGTGGCTTATTCACTGGCTCACTAGCTTGCAGGTGTGTTCTTGCCAGCGGCAAAAAAACCCAAGCGATACGGCTTGTTTGTTCGTTAATACTAACCATTTTAATTTAAATTAATAGCATTTCTGGAAGACAAATGCAGCTGATAGAAAATATAAAAACTTTTCCTGTACAAATTTTACATCACATTCAAAAAATGCAAGTGTGAGCCTTGCGGCCGCAGAGGCTTGCTTTACACGCACTGTTGACGCCCTGGCTCCCAGCCGCCTCTCGGCGCGGGCTCTGCCCCACCGCCCAGACCCTCCCAGGATGGGCTTCCGATGCCCTGAGTGAGCACAGGGAGAAGCGGCACAGGATGGCAGAGGGTGTTCGGACCCGGTGACGCGCGGAAGCCAGTTTTGCTACAGGCCGCTCACAGTTAACTCTGAACCAGCATTGGTTCAAGACCTTGCGTTAGACAGCTTGGGAGCCACAGGCTTCGGGGCGAGGCTGGGATCGAGGGGTGCCTCGAAGGGCTGAGCCCTTGGAAGCTCCCAGGGGGCCCTTCTCCACCTCCTTCACAGTTGGCTGTGGGGGCTGAATTCACAGTATCTGTCATTCTCCACGTGTTTCCAAGGCAGGCATGTCTTCCGCACCTCGATTCACAGTTACTTCAATAAACAGGGCAGGGGGACCGGGGCGGGGTTTCCGTAAATGACAGGCAGTGCGGAGGGGACAGGCCCAGAGCCGGGACCTGTGAGGGGAACGGGGACTGTGTCCCTAGTAGCTTCCCAGCGGCCAGCCCCTGAAGGCAGGGCCCGAGTTCGCTGCAGTACTCGGGAGAGAACGCCCTGCACATACCGGGTTCTTGTGGGCCGCATCACCGTCAGGGCATGTAGAAGGGTCCAGTCCGCGAGACTGAGCAGCGTGTCCACAGCTCTGCTCTCATCCGAGGGAGGAGTAGGGTCTCCGGGGGGAAGTGGGAAGGTGCAGGTATGTGGGAGGGGTCTGCCCCCACCACGGTGGCTTTGGGGTCGTGGGGACCTGGGGATGAGGGCGACCTCATGCAGTCTCTACAGGGCTGAGCCCACTGCCGACAGGGGCTCTTTCCTCCTCGGCACTGGCTGGAAGGGGTTAAGAGGCCCAGGGCCTGGGCATCCGTGTGCTGGCCTGGGGAGCAAGAGGCAGCAGAGGGGCGCATTTCAGTGCTGATCCAGCCTGGATCTGGGCGGGCAGGCTCGGAACACTGGGGCCTTGCTGGTGCTGGCGTGGAGGAAAGGCGCCCGGCCGGCCCCACGCCCTCCCGGACCCCCTTGTGCTTTCCGGATTTGGAGCCTGACCCTCCCCCCACCCACCCCCCGCCCCGGCCCTGGCACCCTTGCTGCCACTGGGAACCTGTCTCTGGGGGACGCTTTCTCACTGACGGGTGGGCAGAGGTTCCCTCAAACCCAGCCCCTGCTGCTGGCTGAAAGGGGAACAAGTGGGAGGCCTGGTGGCACAGGGAGGCTCACCTGCTAGGTGAGTCTAAAGGAAAGGGGTAGCGGACAAGTCGGGGCTGGGCAGGGACGGGACGGGCAGTTCTGGAGCCCCTGGTGCGACTGGAGAAGGGGTTCTCCAGGGCTCAGGGGCCTCTGCTGTCTTCCCGCCTCCACACATGCAGCCCTCATGCCAGCGCCAGTCGGGGACAGGGATGTGGCTGGAGCTGAGGCCCTGTGTCCCATGGCTTTGGTGCCTGCCGGGGGTCTTCATGCAAGCAGCACACATGTACACATCTCTGGCTCTTTGGTCACCTTGCAGCAGAAACCATGGCTGGGAGTCGACATTGTGGGGGGGTAGATTCTGCCAGGAAGGGGAACCCAAGCTCTCTGGGAACTGCTGACCCCATCACCCAAGGTGGCTCCTAGCCAGGGTTTCCTCTGTGGGACAAGGAGGGGCCGGCATCGCTCTAACAGGGAGACGCCCCACTGCTGGGGTTCAGGCTTGAGGCTTCGCTTTTGCCTGGCCGTGTGGGCCCCTCACTGCCTGCAGCGTCGTCCGGAGCAGTGGCCACTTCCACCCTGCTGGCCGCGGGCCTGCGCCTCTGCACGCACTGCTTTAATTATTCCCTACTGTGAAACATCAAGTTCACGCAGCGGGCACATGCGTGTCGTCAGCTGTCGTTCAGTACAGGGTGAGCTGGTGGTGGCGTCCGTGTCGGGGGAAAGTGCAGTGGCGGCGGCTGTGTGTGTGGTGTGTGTCGGGCTCCAGAAGCCTGGGGCTCCGTGGACGAGCAGTCCGGAGTGGGCCCCTCGCACTCCCGGGCCATGGCGCTGGGCAGGCAGAGCGTCCATCTGTCGTGGTGGAGGTCTGGGGTTTTAGCAACACGTTTTAAACAAAGACAGGAGCAGAGATTGCACGGCCGGCTACATCTTTGGATTACTGGACTCCAGGACCCCCAGGCCAAACCTTTCAAAGCGGGGCACAACTTTGCTGCCGTTAATGCTGCAAAGAGGAACAAAGACATGGGTCACGGCCCCGCCGGCGTGGGTGAGGAGGAGGGAGACACCTGTGAGGAAGCGGGCGGGGGACCCAGCCCGCACCAAGAAGTGAGAATGATTGCTCTGCCCCTGGTCATGCTGAGTCCCCGGCACCAGCACGCACAGGCACCGCCCCGGGCTCTCTTCCACATTGGCTTCTCACTTGCACCCCAGGAAAGCTCTTGCTCCCCGTGGAACTGGGAGAGAAGAGACCTGGCTCCCAGGGTTGTGCCCCTTCTAGAAATGGCTGTCAGTGGCGGGGGGCAGCCTGGGTTGCGGGGTGAGAGGCCGAGAGCCGGCCTGGGCAGGTCTTGTTGGGGGCAGGGTGAGAATCTGTGTTTAATGAGCAGTGCGCTGCCGACTGTGGGCAGCCCACAGGGCGGACTCGGGGTCTGGTCTGGGGAGTACGGGCGGAAGTGGTGAGTAACTTCACCCTGCTGGGGCAGCTGCTTGGTTTTCCTGACTGAAATAGCCTGGGGCACCCTCTGCATGAGGACAGCTTCTCGGGGCGTGTGGCTGGGGACACAGGCCTCTGCAGCTGGGGTCCTGCATGGCGACAGAACTCTGCACCCAGCCCCCACAGAGGCCTCTGAGTGGCTTAGATCATTGCACTCCTTGAGGGACGAGATCCCCACGGGTTCAAAGCCAAGGCAAGCCCCCACCCCTGCATTCAGAACACACTAGGCCGGGAGACCCGTCTCATGAGGGTGTTAGTAGGGGAAAGAGACCCATCCCCCCTCCACAACAAGGCAGCCCCCGGAAGGAGGAGGACAGAAACCAAAGTCACGTCCAGGAAGGCGTTAGAAGCTGCTGGAACCGCCTCGCGGGCGAGCCCGGTTAGTGGGATCCTCTGCGGGGGTTACTCGGCACACGTGGGCCGTGTGGACAGGGGAGCAAGCGGAGAAGGCTGCAGGCAGCGAGGGCGTCCCTCGGGTTAGTGCCCGCGTCTTGTTTTGCGTTTTAGTAGAATCTCAGCGCCGAGTTGTCGATTAGGAGGGAGCAGCCCCCGGTGCATGCAAGGCAGCCAGGCCTACAACCTACGGGAGGAAAAGAGAAGAGGGAAGAGCGTGTCAGAACCGGAGTTTGTGGGTGTCTGGGGCTCAGAGGCACGGCCGGCTCGGAAGGGGCCTGGGAACAGGGCGCGTCTCCGAGCCTCCCCAGGGTAGCTGCAGGCTGTGACTGACAGACGGCCGTACAGCCCCTGCGCCTGGGAGCCGAGCCCTATGCTCCCTGGATTCTTTCTCAGGCTCTGGCCTTGTTTCCCTGGGTGCCCTCGGGCTGGAGCCTGAGAAAGAGGGACGGGCCCTCTGCCCACCACTGAGGCCTTGCCGCGTGCCGTGATGGTCTCTGAGCCCCCGAGGGAAGTGACAAGGCCGTGTGGCACTTTGCGCTCATGGGAATGAAACACAGGCGAGGAAGCTGGGGTGCAGGCGGCGCAGGAGGCAGGTGCGCTGGGGATGGCACAAGCGGAAACAAGAGTAAACACACTATTCCTCCAGAACCGGACAGCAGTTCTTAAAGTCGGCGTGGCCATATCGTCCTTTCCCGGAGTAGCGGCTCCGCCAGCGACTGCCGGTGCCCCCGGGGCAGTCCGCCAGGCGGGGAGGGGGCGAGGGAAGGGCGCGGTCCAGCCCAGCAGGCACCAGTGGACAGCGGAGGAGTCAGGACAGCGGCAAAGGGGAGGACGGCGGCCAGGCCAGCACATCCGCCGCCCCCCAGAACAAAGCGCCACAAGACCAATGGGAAAGAAAAGAGAAAGTGAGAATTAGAGACGAGTAGACAGTGGAAATGTGGACATTGTGACCAGTGGGTGTGGAGAGACTCATTCGCTGGAACTGAGGGTCCTGGGCAGGCAGCACCCTCCTCCCCCACCCCCCATGTGTGACTCCGTTTCCCGCCTTTGAGGTGAAAGGGTGCACCCCCGGCGTTTAGGGAACTGGAATCCTCTCCTGATACCAGCGCCCACCTAGTGCAGCCTTCTCTTTCATGGATGGGAAAACCAGGGCCCAGGTTGTTAACCAAGGGGCCCACGGGCTCCGCTGGGGTGGCTCCTGCTCAAAGCCAGCTCCATCATCCCTCACCTGGACACCCTCACCCTCGCCCTGGGGTCCCAGGGGAGCCCTGGGCTTTGTCACGGAATGCAACACATGGCAGTCACTGCCTCGACTGCTGTGTTCCTGGGGCCGGTGAAGCAGGAGTGACGAGTCTGCGTGTGGCCCCACAGAGGCTCCACCGCGGCAGCGGCTACCTGCCTGTCTGTGCCTCCTAACACTGCAGACTCCCTGTGGGCGGAGTCCCAGCCTTGGCCGTCTGTGTCTCCCTGGGCGCACAGCAGGTGTGCAGCAGTGGTGGAGTAAGAACGCCAGCCTCTAATGAGTAGATTCTGTCGCTCTGTGTTTGTAGGGGAGGGGACTTGAATCCCTCCAAACAGCAAAACACTGCACATGACATGACGCAGGGAGCTAGAGCCCTCCTGGACCCTGCCACTGGCCCTGCCCAGCCATGTCTGCCGCCTCTCTTAGGTGAGTTTGCCTACGCTGGCCCTGGGTTTGGGTAACCAGTGGGCCGGCCTCCCCTCACGAGGTCTTTTAGAAAGTGTCCTGGGCCTCAAAGCCACCCCTTTCCTCCGGGAGTCCAGCCTGCACCTGGTTCGGCGCAACCCACAAGTGGTTTGGGGAAAAGAAGTTCTTGTGAGTGTGAAAGTTGCAGGAGACAGATTCGCATGGCGGCGTGTGAGGGGCACGGGCCAGCTCCTGGCTGACGTGGTGTGTGCGGCTGCTCCCGCGCTACAGGTGCACGGCTGAGTCACAGTGACGGACACAGAGCTCACTTGCACTTCCCTTATGTCTCGCAAAGCTTGAAATATTTCTGACCTGGCCCTTGACGGCCCTAGATCGGGTCCCACACCTGCTTTGTACAGCCAAGGAAAGCAGGGCTCTGAGGACAGGCCTTGTCCAGATCCTCGCGGAGGGTGGGAGCAGGCCCGGGACAGACAATGCAGGAGAGGGGAGTGTGGCGGCACAGGGGCCGAGGGCCGTGGGCAGAGCCCACCCGCATCAGCGCACCACACCCACCCCAGTGCTCTGGCCCTCTCCGCCCCTTCCGGAGGGATGCTGGTGTCGGCGCTGGTCTGAAAGAGATTTGTAATTTTTCACAGATGCAAACTGAAGGTTTTAAAGCCTGACAAAGGGAGTCTCCAATCAGAGGCACAGAGGCAGGCAGTGAGCTGCCGGGGCCTGGCGGGCAGGGTCGGGCTCGGCGAGGGGTACTTACTCAGCTGACTTCCAGAAGTGGCCAGGGTGGGAGAGCCGCCGGTTCAGCTTGGGCAGTTTCTCCAGCATGTCCATCAGCAGGCTGAAGCTGGGTCTCCCCTGCAGGTCGAAAGCCCAGCAGGCAGACAGGATCTCCTGCAAACGGAGCTGGCGTCAGCGGGGTCTGTGCTGGGCAGGGTGAGAGCCGAGAAGCGCTCGTGCCTCCAGTGCAGGAGCTGGCCTCCGCACTTTGCTTCCTGGCCCCCAGCCCTTAAGGCCGAGTGCACAGTACCCATGTTGAACAGAACGGCAATGGGAATGAAACCAGAAGTGGGGGCTGTTAGCTACAGAGGCTGGGGGTGACAGGGAGGCTGATGGGCAGGAGCAGCCGCAAGGCCGGCAGGACGCTGATCCACTGCGACATCTTGCTGCCTGTGAGGACACAGCACCCCCCTTTCCTTCCGATTTGGGCAGGAGGCTTGCACAACACAGCCACATGGATTTGCAGCGTGGGCTTTTGTTCTTAAATATGACTGGGTCCCGTGGGGTTGTCTGCGTATCAGGGAGACCAGAGACTGCACAGATAAATAGATCAGAACGCTGTCTCTGGAGGGGACGTGTGTGTGCGTGGGTTAAGGACACCACTTGGGATGCTTGCACCCCGTAGTGTAGTACTTGGGTTCAAGTCTTGGCTGTGCTTCCAGTTCCAGCTTCATGTTAATGGGTGCCTGGAAGGCAGCAGGTGGTGGCCCAGGGAATGCGGCTCCAGCCACCCCTCGGGAGACCTAGCTTGAGTTCCTGGCTCCTGGGTTTGCACCGGCCCAGCCCTGGGCTGTTGTGGGTAACCATCAGTGCTAAAGGCTATCTCTGTCTCTCAGATAAACATATAAAAAACAAATCAACAAATAAGTTCTTGAAAAGATAATTTCTGAATCAAAACATTCAAAGTGATAGAAGATAAAAATCCAGAAAATTCTCCAGCGTTTGGACCCAGTTTTGGAAAGGGATGGAAAATACAAGATTCTGTATTTCTGTATTTGATACAGAGGCTCGCTAGGAAGGACTGAATTTTAATGGGAATTCCCAAAACAGAAAACAAATAACAGGGTAAGAAATTATCAAGGGAATAATAAAAGCAAATTTTGCCAGAAACTTGCAAAGGAAACAGGAACTTTCACTGCTCACTGAAGAAAGAGAAAATAGCCGCCAACCAGCCTCTGCTCTGCTCATCTGCAGTTTCACAGGTCCTGCGCACGTACATAAAGAACAAGGGCAACAAAAGGTGGAGAGAGAGAACCCACAGCAGAGCAGGATCCCTGAATTATTTTATTATTATTATTATTATTATTATTATTATTATTATTATTATTATTATTTGACAGGCAGAGTTAGAGAGACAGAGAGAAAGATCTTCCTTCCGTTGGTTCACCCCCCCCAAATGGCTGCTATGGCTGGAGCTATGCTAAGCCAGGAGCCAGGAGCCAGGTGCCGCACTTGGGCTATGCTCCACTACACTCCCGGGCCACAGCAGAGAGCTGGACTGGAAGAGGAGCAACTGGGACTAGAACCCGGCGGCCATATGGGATGCCGGCACAGCAGGCGGAGGATTAACCAAGTGAGCCACGGCGCTGGCCCCAGGATCCCTGTATTCCTGTCAGTGTAGAGTCCTGGCATGAAGCCACCACAGTGACTGCGTTAGGCAGGCAAAGGTTCAGAGTTGACTTCTCATGCATCCACCGAGAGGAGGATTCACTCTCACTTTGCCGGAGTGCAAGTAGAGAGGAAGACGAGAGAGAACAGTGCCAGTAACCCAAGTCCGACTGAACACAGGACAGCAGGCCCAGGACCCACTGGTTCAGACCACAGAAATGAACAGAACAGACTCCACCCAATGAGGAGAACGCAGAAGGAGCTAAAGGCTCCATGAATAAGATGAAAGTGTTCTTGCAGCAAGAAAAAAGGCAGTTAGACACTACTGGTAAAACCTAAAACCGTGCAAGGAAGCCTTGTGTAGACGACAAAACTGAGGCTTTGATTAACGGAAGTGGAAGAGGAGAACCCAAGGTGACAATGACGTAATCCCAGGAACTGCCTGCCCACGGCCGCTGGCACTCAGTCACCCTAACGGCACAGACGCTGCTCACTGTCCAATTGCTTGCAGACACAGAATGGAATACATAACCACGGAGACACACATCAACTTCCACAATAACTGTTCCAAGAGAAAGCTGACCAGGGTTGAGCGCCTGGGGCACAGCGTAAACCCCTCTGGCTGTTGGAGCTTGCCCTACATGCCCAAATCCTTAGATAAAATTATGAACTCCCGAGTGCCTCAAAGCGTAAAGCAGTGCCAGCACTCTCCTCCCAAGGTGCCCACGGCTGTGCCACTGTGGAGCCGAGTTCAGCTGGCCGTGGTCCAAGAGCCCAAGAGCGTCAGGGGGGTCTCCACATGCTCCCCTGCCCACCACGGAGAGCCCGCTGCTGGCGCTGGAGACCAGCACCCCGAAGGCATTCTGGGAGGAGTGGAACTGCAGATTCCGCACTTCCACCAGAGGACACAGTGGCTCAGACGGAACCTCTCTGTGAGCCTTCAGCTGACGGATCCTGGAGGGAGACGATGGCTCAGTCCTGGGCCTGTCCAGAGGGTGCACGAGGGGTCCTGCCCACCTGCTTCATGACAAGAAACCGCCTCCAGAGAGACCTCAACCTGGACCCGGGCTGGGCAGCCACAGATGCCATGGGAACTTCTTAGCTGTTCTGCCCCAGTCCTGGGACTCAGGAACACACAGCTGTCACCAATCACACCGAGAACACCGATTCCTGACATCTTCCCGTGTGACTGCACCGTGACAAGGAAGTGTGGAAGTGCAGAGCAGTCACTCGAGAGAATCTGTCCGGCAGTGAGAAGTCATAAACTGCCAAGTTTGCCATGGAAACTTCAAGAACAGTCAAGAAAGAAAAGTGTTCTAAAGATTTGATGTCACAGCATAACCTCACTGTATTTTAAGGAGTGTTATTTGAAAGACAGAGGTAGATGTCTCAGCTGCGGGTTCACTTCCCAAATGCACACAATAGCCAGACAGAAGCCAGGAGCCCGTATCTCCCTCTAGGGTGGCAGGGACTCAGGTATTCGAGCCATCACCCGCTGCCCCCAGGATGTGCACTAGCAGGAAGCTACCGTCGGGGATGGAGCCGGATCTGAACCCCGGCACTCCAGCATGGGGCGGGGGCCTTGTAAGCAGTAGCTAAGCCCTGCACCCGACGCCCACTGCAGCGTGTATGATTTGACTCTATCCCGACACCTCTGGGTGGCAGGGCCCCTTGCCGCCCCACATCCTGCGGCTACTCACGCTGACTTCCTTCCCCAGGTTGATGGAGGCCAGGATGCGCTTCATTCCTTCCCCGCTTCCAATCTGCCAGATCAGGGCCTCGGCGGCCTGGGTCTTGAAGGGCCAGTCCCGTGCTTGGAGCTCATACCAGATGGTCCTGCAGAGACCCGGGCCCCCAGGTGAGCTCCCAACCTTCCTGCACGGCACACATTGAGGTCCTGCGGGCAGGGCGTGAGGAACCTTCTCCGGCCCTTCTCCCCCTCGAGGCACTGGGGATGCTGGAGGAGGTGGGCTCCGCGCTCCGGCCTCTGCTGTGGGAGCCAGGCTTGATCAGAGCGCCCCGGGCAGGAGGCCAGCCCTGCCATGATCGAGCTGTAAGATGCTGGTCTAAGGAAGGTGACAGATGTCCCAGGACCAAGACTGCCAGTGCACCTGGCACTGGGAAAGTGACCCAGTGGGAGGGACACCCCGAGAGACTGGAGTGAGGCTGAGAGGTGGCCGGCAGCCCCGCCCCCTACACGCACTGTCCCAGAGGCTGTCACTGACACCTGAAGGGGCGGCAGGTGTAACGCACCATCTCAGGAGTTTGCTTTGTTGATGTTATACTGAGACGGAAATATTTTTTCCATGTGCTGGGTTAGGTAAAAAGTTTCAAAACTCACTTCATCTGCTTCCTTTTCTTTCTCAACATTGCCCATGGATGGGGCCCATGGGATTGTCTGTAGATCCTGCACCCCGTGGTGCACCTGAGGCCACTGGCAAGACAGGCAGTGCTCCCAGGCTGGTGGGGGGGTCCAGGGGAGCACCCCGAGGGCCAGCGGATGAGCCTGAGCCCAGCATCAGGCACTCCATGATGCTCTGGGGTGGTGTCTGAGGTGCTATGATTTCCCTCGTCTTACGGGTGGGGAAACGGAAGGTCAAGGACGTGGTCGCTTGGGTAGCAAGCAGCAGAGCCACGACTCAAACCCAGGGTTGTTCTCACTCCACAGCCCAGGCTCAGAACAGCTCAGCCCACACCTCCCCTGGCCCTGGAGCACCCGGAGCCGCTCACCCGAACGCATAGACGTCAGCAGCTTTGGAGAACGGCAGCTGGTCCTCGTCCTTCCCGGGCGTCATCTCACGCACGATCTCGGGCGCCAGGTAGCACAGCCAGTCATGGGACAGCTTCAGCTGGTTCTCACGCCTGCGGGCCGGGGCACCAGCACAGGACACAGGCCCTCAGGCAGGCAGCACAGGCCCGTCTGGCTCATAACTGCCCCAGGGGGCAGCAGAGTCCACCACACACGAAGCAGCAACAGCATGCGGACTCTGCACTCGCAAAGGCACTGGGGGCCGCTGCTGCAGAGCCACAGCCAGGTTTTCTAGGAAAGTGGTCAGAGCACGGGGCCTGGCAGGGCCCGGCTCTCTACGCCAGCTGGGAGGTCTCTGGCATTCTGGGGTGGCGGCAGGTCACCCCACATGCTCGGGAGGAGCACTGCCCCCTGTTGGCCTCTTTGATATCTGGGTCAGTAACATCTGATGCTCCTCCTCATGCTGGGGATGTGACCCCTGGTTCCTTGCCAAGCTGGGAGCAGCCAGGGAGGCAGGGAAGGACCCCGTCTCCCAGGGGTTAGCCTGGGACGCAGTGCTACGAGAGACCGGAGCACCTGGCTGTCCCCGGGGGGAGGTTGCTCTTAGCCACGTGCAGCCCGCGTGCCCGGGCCGCGGTGGGGTCCCATTCCCAGCCAGCACCCCCTGGTCCACTCACCGCTCCTCTCGGAACACTCCCGAGATCCCAAAGAGCCCAAAGTCCGTGATGACCACTTTGCCGTTGTCGTAGAAGACGTTCTTGGACTTGAGATCCTTGTGCACAATGCCCTTGGCGTGGAGATAGCCCATGCCCTGCGAGAGAGCCAGCCTTGCGTCAGGGGCAAGGGACAATGCCTGGCTGGAGGCGGTGCTCAAACCCCCTCATCTCATCATGACAACCCGAGCCTGGTGCTGCAGCTGGGAGCCCTCTCGCCCCAAGCCCCAAACCACACCGCGGTTCCAGCAGCCAAGTCTGTGCCTTTCCACACCACTGTACCACACTGAGAGCAGCCACCTCAACGGGGTAGGTCCAAGGGGTAGCCCAGAGTTGGGGGGGGGGCAGGAGGGCAGGGCATACGAAGCAGTGATGCCACCCAGGTTAAGACACAAGGGGGCTGGCGCTGTGGTGTAGCTGGTTAGTCCCGGCTGCCCCACTTCTGATCCAGCTCCCGGCTAATGCACCTGGGAAAACAGCAGAGGACGGCTCAAGTGCTGTGCCCCTGCACCCATGTGGGAGACCCAGATGAAGCTCCTGGTTCCTGGCTTCAGTCTGGCCCAGACCTGGCCACTGCAACCGTTTTGGGAGTGAACCAGCAGACAGAAGACTTCCGTCTCTGCCTCTCCCTCTTTGTAACTCTGCCTTTCAAATAACGACACAGAGGTCCGGCAGGAGCTGGGGGCTCCACTCAATTTGCACCGCTGGTGTCTGCTCCCTGCAGGGCGAGGGCTCAGCCAGGGCTACTTGGGGCCTTCCCTCTGGTCCCCAGGCTCCCAGGTGGCCGTGCTTTGGTAGGAGCAGCCTGGGGCCAACACTGAAATCCAGGTTAGAGTGGACATTAGCGCACTCTTAGCCACGTGGCCTCACTTCCTCATTGGTACCGGGTACTGTTTGGACTGAACACCAAGGGCAAGGCACTCTGACACAGCACAGTCTCACCCAGGCCAGAGCCCCCTGTATCTCGATGCCACAGCCAAAGCAGCCGTCCCTGTGTGCTCGGATAACACAAACGTCAGCCCCTCCCTGTCTCCCTGGTGGCGGGGGCATGCTAGGGCAGAGGGCGGGCAGGTGACACCCAGGGGAAAGCGGGCCACGCACACATGTTCAGGAAACAGAATGAACTGTGAGGCAGATGCAGACAGAGCTCAGGCCAGCAGTCTGGGGAGCACCAGAGAAAAATCTAACACAGCACACCCCCTGCTCCGAGATAACTACTTCCCCCAAGCTTGCTGGGCGCCATCGTCCCCCAGCAGAGGCGGGCTGGGAATTCCAGGAAGGCAAAACCCGCTCCTTCCCAAAACTCTGTCCTGAAGGTCACACGGCCCTTGACCCACCTGTCCCCTTCCCAAACCAAACCAAGGTTCAGGCTGCCCCAGGAGCCAGACCGAGCCAAAGAGGCTGTGTGACTGAGGACAAGGTGCTGTGCCTCTCTGAGCCTTATATACAAAACAGCCGTCAGCCTCAAAAGGCCAGGGTCAAGAGACAAGACGGGAAGCCCTGGAACTCCACAGCGGCTGCAACAGAAGCCAGGCCCCTTTCCACTGAGCCGCCCTTCAAAGCCCTAGCGCGGACTGCAGAGAGGCCGCGGCTCAGCACTCCCAGCTGGGGAAAGGGGGCCGTCTCTCAGCCCCTCGGGATGGAAACCCAGCAAGCCAGCAGAGGCAGCTGCGGCTCTGGGGCTCCAAAGCCTTTGGCAACCTTTCGCCTCTGCCCTGGAGGGGTGCGGGTGGCTCAGTACTCAGACGCCCCCGTGTTCCCACACCGAGGAGGGCGGAAGGGGGCAGGGCCCACGATGTCTGGGGCAAAAACGGAGCCGTGGTGATACTGCAGCTCCCCCCAGCCCCTCCAGAGGCAGGAACGGGGAGTTTTTGTCTCAGAAGTACAATTCACCAGTTCAGCCGTGTGGAAGGGGCTAGGGGAAACCTTGGTCAGCCCACAGGCACCATGGAGATAACCACAAAACGGAGGGGAGGAAGACAGGGCAGGAGGGAGACAGGAGATGGAAGACGCAGGAAAAGGGGGCACGCTGGTGGGGAGAAAGCGTTCACACCCAAAACAACAGGAACCAGGGAGCGCAGGAGGAGCCCACCCCCCAGGATCCAGGTTTTTCTGTGGGGCTGCTTACTGCTAACTGAAGCAACAAATGGATTTATTATTTCTTAAAAATGGTCAAAGAAAGGAAAAAAGTAGGGGCTGAAGCAGTGGTACAGTGGGTAAAGCTGCCACCTGCAGCGCTGGCATCCCATATGGGCACCAGTTCGAGTCCCTGCTGCTCCTCTTCTGATCCAGCTCCCTGCTAATGCCTAGGAAAGCAGCAGAAGATGGGCCAAGTGCTTGGGCCACTGCCACCCTTGTGGGAGATCCACAAGGATCTACTAGCTTAGGCCTCATGCAGTGCCCTGGCCGTTGCAGCCATCTGGGGAGTGAACCAACAGATGCAAGACCTGGGTGGAGCTGCAGGCCTGTCTCATGAAGCCTGGATCTGAGAGCACTAAGGAGCACACGGGAGTCCTGTGCCCCCGGAAGTGAAATTTCACACCCCGACCCCTGCCAAGGGCCGGGCCCCATGCCCACTGAGCTCTCCTCGGATTACTGCGTTCCATTCTGGCACCCGCCCAACCAGGGGTGACACAGGGAGCCCCATTTCACAGTGGAGGGGGCTGAGGCTCACAGAGGACAAATAACCTGGCCCAGGTCGCTCGGCCGCTATGGGTGGGACTTGCCCCGGCCTAGAGGCTGCCGTACCCCTGGTCCACATCTGTCAGTGCTGAGTGAGTGGGGTGGCTCTGAGTGGCCCAGCGGGAAGGAGATGGGGCCCACGCGGGGAGCACTGCAGGAGAGGAGCAGCGGACGAGCGGGAGATGCCCTCTTACCTTGATGATCTCCTGCGCGATCTGCCTCGTCTTGTTGATGTCCAGGGACGTCTTGGGGTCTCTCACAAACGAGTGCAACGTCCGCCCCTTGCAGAAGCTGTGGGGGTACTGGGGGTCAGTCGGGTCCGGGCTGCTGTGGCCTCACCCACCTGCCCGTTGACTCTCGGTCAAAGAACCCTTTCCTGCTGGGCCTGGCCTGGCCGCGCGCACGTGGATATACACACAAGTACGCGGATACCACATGCACGTACATGGACACACACGTGTGCATATATATATACATGGATGTGCACACACATGAATGGATGCGTACACGTATGTACACACACACACACACACACACCCTACAAGAGGAAACCCAGCTCATCAAAGCTCCCAGTAGCTTCGAGCGGCCCAGCCTCAGGAGGTTCAAGGCAACACCACAACCCCCAGAACTCAGATGGGAAGAAGGCAGCCTCTCGGGGCTGTGGTCGGACAGCACAGAGGGTCAGGGGCTCACTGTGGAGAGCCCCATTGCTGTTTTCATTGTTTGTTTGACCCTTTTCTTACAGTGAAGGGGTGTACGAGGAGGAAGGGGGGAGGCGTGTGATCCTGGAAATGGAGCGTGCATCAGTCAGGACCCAGGAGAGGCGGGCTCGCCCCAGCTGGTGCCGGACTGGCTTCTAGGAAGGGTCTCCAGGTGCCTGAGAGCTGGGGGGGGGGGCAGGGTCTCCCCGCCTGGGCCCCTCCTTCCTCAGTGTATTCTAACACACGTGCAAGACCTCTGTGTGTGCTGTCTCGCTGTGGCACTACGGTGTCTTCTGGAAAGAGGTGAGAGAGGGAGGGAGGCAGGAGGATGGACAGAAGGAGGGTGACATGGCGGGCTGCTGGGGTGGCTGAGCCGGGCACCGTGGTCAGGATCCCTAATTCTGCCTCAGGAGGAGTGGCGTTATCGCGAGGCTTAGCGGACCTGGTGGGTGTGGCTTCTGTCTCTAATAAGTAAGCAAAACGCCAACCCATTTTTGCTTGCTGGACAAAGTTTGAGAAGAGAGCTCTTTTCAAAGGGCAGGATCCAGCTATGGGGAATGACCACAAGGGTTCTTGGGCTGAAGGAATTAAAGCGAGTTTTAGTGTCTTCTCAAATTTTCTGCAAACCCCCAATCTCTCTAACGACCTCATGTTACTTTCCCCGATTTTCAAAGTAAACGATTTCTTAAATGCCACAAGCAGACAGGCTTCCGTCTCACAGCCCCTGGGGCTCCGGGCACAGGGCCACTCTTGGACCACGGGGCGGGGGGGTAGGGGAGCTGACGGACCCCCTCTGGGGTGGAAACAGGTGGTTACAAATGCCCACCCCGAGCCAGCCCAGACCATGCCCTCACTCAAGTCGAGAATGAGCGAGTCTGCTAGGACGCGGCGAGGAGCGCTGCTTAGACGGAGTGGGAGCCCTGACATCGGCTCCTGAGACGCCAGGGCCCAGCCACGGGGCTCTGCTCTCACTCACGTCACGCTGGTGGCCTGACTCTGCAGGTGGGGCAGGGTTACATGCAGGACCTGCCCAACAGCCCGCTGTGGAGCCGCGTGCTGAGAGTACTGCGCAGGGTCAGTGACGAGAGTGAGGCGTGCCCCAGCAGGACCGGGGGGCGTGTTTGTAGAGGGCAGCTGGGCAAACCTCTGCGTGTTCCTGGAGGGGACGCACAGTGGCAGTGCCTGTGCCAGGGGGAAGCGCCCTGCAGGGCTGGGAGCTCCGACTGTGCAACTTTTGGGACCGTCGACTTCTCCCTGACCCGAGAAGGCGTCCTCTTAGGTCATGACGCTTTTCCGTCGGTGGGGTCCGGCCGCGGGGCACTCACGCCCGCTTTGGGCTTTCTCCTCTGCGGGTCTCTGTTGGACACGGGCACACCCTCTAGCATTCACCCAGGTGACGGGGCTCCGGGGGATGGGCAGGCGGGTACCTGGTGATGATGGCCAGGTGGGGCGGGTTCATGCAGGCGCCCATGAACAGCACCACGTTCTCGTGCCGCGTCTGCCGGTAGTTCATCACCTCCTTCTTGAACAGCTTCAGGTGGTCCTGGTTGTGGCCGTCCATCTCCAGCAGGCGGATGGCCACCTCGCCGTGCCAGCGGCCCCGGTGCACGCGGCCCCAGCGGCCCTGCCCGATGGGCTCGCCCAGCTCCACCTGCTCGAAGGGGATGTCCCACTCCTGCAGGTACACGCTGGTCTGGCTGGCCTTGCGGGAGATGGGGCCGCGCCAGGGCCGCCGGGAGCTGGGCAGGTCGTCCACCTCGTCCTCGTCATCTTCGGCCTCTGACCTCCCCGCCTCCGGCTCCTCAGCCTGAAAGGGAAGCGGGGGGATGGGGAGGGCGGCAGGTCTGGGCGCGGCCACTTCTCGGCCATTTCCTGGAGACCTCCCCGGGAGATGGGTGAGATGCACGGGGACAGAGGCACTGGCTCCAGCTGCAGCTCCGCGCTGGCCTGCCGTGCACCGGGGACACGTCTGTCACTTGGCTGCACCGGGCCTCAGCGTTCTCATCCACGAAACGTGCCAGCAGGCCCAGGCGAGCACACTGCCCTGTGTGCTGCTAACACTCCAAGGTCTACCTACAGGAACGTCTACCACTTAGGGGAGGGGCTGGTGCTGTGGCGTAACAGGAAAGCCGCCGCCTGCAATGCGGCACCAGTTGGAGTCCCGGCCACTCTACTTCCTATCCACCTGCTGGCTGATGGCTTGGGAAAAGCAGCGGAAGATGGCCCAAGTATTTGGGTTCCTGACACCCACATTGGAGGCTGGGATGAAGCTCCTGGCTTCTGGCTTTGACCTTGCCCAGCCCAGGCCATTGCATCCATCTGGGGAGTGAACCAGCAGACGGAAGATCTCTTTGTCTCTCCCTCTCTCTCTCTGTAACTCTTTCAAAACTCGCCGTGCCATACTGTGTGGCCGGGGCCCAGGCTCAGCCAACACTTTTGGTCAAGGGTCCAAACAGCGGTTCTCGGCCCTGGCTATCATCGGGATCACCAGTTCCTGCCCCTCCCACACTCACTGAACCAGTCTCCCAGGCCAGGGTCGGAATTAAACGTCAAAAACAGCAATGCAAGGGGAAGCTGGCTGTGCTGCACACCTCACCACCCTTCCCTGCGTCTGTAGCTGCCGGGCACCCATTCAGCCCCAGACCCCCAAGGGCTCTGAGATGAGGGCGGGGAGCAGAGAGAGAGCCCCTGCGCGTCACCCTACTCACCTCCGCTCCAGGAGCCTCCAGTGTGTCCACGTCGGCTCCAGGCTGCTCGTCGGGCCTAAGAGTAAAGCAGCCTTGGTCAAGGAGGCCCCGAGGGAGGGCTGCTCTGCTCTGCGCCGGGCGGGGGCAAGAAGCCAGCAGGCCTGGCCAGGGCACGGACTCTCCCAGCAGTGGGAAAGGCAAACAGGCAGGAGGCAGAGGGCAGGCCCTTTCTGGCCTCAGCCCTCCCCAGGCTGTCTTGAGACGGCCGGGCACACGAGCTGGGCAGTAACCAGCACGGCCCCTCTCCTACCTGGCACTCGGGACATGGTGCCAGAGCACAGGCACAGACCGGGCCTCTGACAGCCTCACCCCCCAACAGAGCCGGCCCTGGGACCTTTGGTGGTGCCTTAACCCCCAGCCTGCCACCTTCTCCAGTGGGGTCAGCACCATGGGGGAAAGCAGGGCTCTCGTCTGCCAGTCCCGGGTGACAAAACGCAGCCCCCTGGTGCTGAGTGCCCCACGGGCAGGCAGAGGCAACGCTCGGGCGACTTAGCCTGAGGAGCATTCGGGCCAGGCCAGAGCCATACAGGTGGGACCGGGGGACAGGGATGCCTACCGGTCACCGTCGGCTGTGTCGGGGGGCGGCGCTGTCTGCGGGAAGGCCGAGATGTCTGGAGGAAACAGGAAGCGGACACAGCATTAGCCCACCTCTCCAAGCCCCACGAGACCCACGCTTGACACCCAGCAGCCTGGGGGGCCGCCCCTCACCTCAGCGTCTGCCACCCCCACCAGTCCCACTTGTGCTCCCCCCTGGAACCTTCCGTGGGCTCAGCACCAGCGGCACCTGCTTCTGCCCACACAGCTCTGGTCTGGGAAGGACGGTGGGCGGGGGTGGAGACTCCCAGGCCAACACCTGTCCCCTGTGGCCCAACTGCCCCTGCATCAAGTGTGTAGCAGCCACGTGGGCGGAGCCGCCCCTCTGGGGGAGGGTCCCTCTGTGGGGTGGCAGGGCTGGCCGTAACCACCTTTGAAGGTAGAGATGGGGGCGGGCGTCTGGCACAGCAGTTAAGACACCGCTTGCCTCCCACCCCCAACTGCCTGGGTCTGAGCCCCAGCTCTGCTTCTGATCCAGCTCCTTGCTGATGTGCACCCTGGGAGGCAGAGGGTGACGGTCCAAGTGCTGTCTGCCACCCACATGGGAGGCAGCCCTAGATGCAGTTCCTGGCTCCTGGCTCTGGCCAGACCCGGCCACAGCTGTTGTGGGCATTTGAAGAATGAACAAGAGGTGGACGATCTCTCTCTTTTTCAAATAAAAATAAAATAAAATAATAATAATAATAATAATAGTAATAAAACAAAGCAAAGAGACTCCTTCACTCAGGCCGGCGGAGTGGCCGACAGGACTTGCAGGTGGCTCAAGTGAGGCTGAGGGTCTCCAGGGCAGAGGCCCCACCCCCTGGGCTTCTGGGGTTGGGCCGCGGGGGAAAGAGCTCATAGTCTGTCCAGCAGGGGGCGCGAGATATGGCCCAGATGTGTGTGGGTCCCTGTCCGAGCACAGGAAATCCCGCACGCAGGGACAGCAGGACCCATGGTCACCGCTGTGCAGAACCGCAGTGCCACAGGCGCCCAGGATGGGTGTGGCTGCCCATGACCCCCCTTTCAGCAACAAGAGAGCCCACGCGTGGCAGTGACTCAAGCTGTAACAGCTTCTCTCTTGCCTTCCTGGACACAGTCCCTCCCTCCCCAGCGCTTCCTGGCCCTACTGTGGCTTCCTCCACAGTGACCTCTGAAGGTCATGGGGCCAGAAGTTGAGGCCTCTGGGACCTCGCAGACTTGGGGAGCGTGATAGAAGCCGTGGGGCTTCTTATCAGGGGGACGCATGCACGTGCCCGCCAGCCTGTGGGCTTGCCCTGGCACCAGGATGGCTGTGGTGGCCTGCCCATTTCCCCACCTACAAGCGCCCGGGTGCAGGGACACCGCCCGCCTGGGGGAGGAGTGTGCAGAAGAAACACCCGAGAGGGAAGACAAAACGCCTCTGGACTCATCCTTTGCCGTAGAGGTTGAGAGCTTTGCGCATTCTGTTCCCAGACATGCCCACGTTTTTAACAAGAATACATTGCCTTCCCCTGGACATAGCTTCCGGGCGGGACAGGCCCTTCTGGAAGAAGAGCCATGTCTCCCCAGTGCCCTGGGGTAGTCCCCTGTCCCAGAGCTAAGGTGCCCAGCCACTCACAGGAGCCTCCACGGGGCAGGCCCCAGGCCCCTGACGGCTGCCAGTCTCCACGTGCTCGGGCAAAGCCATAACACTCCAAGCCAGCCCTCTCAGAGAGCCAGGCTGGGGAACAGGAAGTCCTGCGATGACCAGACCTCTGTGGCTGCAAAAGGAGGTTGCTTTACCTGGAGGCACCCCGTTAGCTACAGGCTGTCTGAAACACCTTACAGCCAGCATGTCACCACCTTCAGTTGATCAACTCCTTCAAGGCTGGGATATGGTCAAGTGTAAAGGCTGGCACATGGCACGTGTGCAAAAGAATCAACGGATTGTCTTACTGAACCCAACAGTTTTCAACTCTGCCATAAGGAGGCATTTCCAATGATGACCAGCAGATGGCACTGTGCAGTAAGGCACAGGGAAGCCCGCTGAACACATGGAGCCTGCAAACCTACTCAGCTTGCATCTCTTCTCTAAGACAGGTCCAGTGTCATTATGCAGGGATGACAGGGTGACAGATGCTTCTAAAGCATCAGCCAGAAGTCCTATCTCTCCATTCCGCAAGCCAGGGTTATAGCCCTGTCCTGCCACCTCCCAGCTGTGTGACCTTCAACAAATGGACCGCAGTGTCAGTGCAGGACAGCGTGGTAAGGGCATTGCCCATCACCAGGACACATGCCCTGCCCCCTGCCCAGCCTCAATGTGTAGTCAGCTCTCAAAGCAGGTGGAGGGACACTCAAGCACCTCCATGGATGGGCACACAGAGAGGGAGAGGGCGCCTGGGTGAGCCGGACAGAAGGGGGTCACAGCCAAGGGGCAGTTAGTGGGGCCATGCAAAAGACTCACCTGGGAAGATGAACTGCTGTCTATGATGAATGAAGTAGGCAGCTTTAAACAGAAGAGGAGGTGAGTCTCACACACAGAGAATGGCAAATGCAGAGGCTGGTTACTGGGCTAGGACAGCCTGATCCCACTTGCCCCACCCCAGGGGGCCTGGAAGGGACAGGCACAGCCATGCAGGGAGGCGGGAGCAGCAGGGGAAAGACGGGCACTGGCAGGAACCCCAGGATGAGGGGTTCGCACAGAGGACTGGGGGTCCCGAGACCCAGCCCCGCGGCCACCTTGCCGCAGAGCCCGGCCAATGCCCTTCTCTGTGAAATACACGTGAGCCCAGGAGGGCTGCACACCCAGGGGGACACGGGGACTCTGCAGAGGACAGCCTCCTCTCCGTGTCTCCTCACCTCTTCCTACCTGCGGCCCCCCAAAAACCCAACTTCTCCCTTAAGTGGGACTGCACGGGACGCAGTGGGGTTCTAGAGGCCAGGGCGGAGTGTTCTGACTCCCAGACTCTGGGCCCTGGGCAGGCAGGGGCTGGCTGGCTCGCCAGCTGCGTCCCTCTAAGGGCGGTGATGTGTAGCCCACTCCCAGGTCATCCTTGAGGATCAAGGCACAGCACAGAGCCAGGGGGGCCCCAGGAGGTATTCCTTCCCCATCACTGGGCTGGCCCGACCCCAGGGGGCTGGCACCCCTGGTGTTGCCGGGAGCAGAAAGAGGGATGGAGAGAGGCGTCTACAGGGGACAATGAGGCCTGGTCCAGGGACAGCAGGGAGAGTGGAGAAGCTTTGCTGGTCTGAGGCTCCCTTCCCTTCGGGAGCTGCAGCAAGAGGCATGACCTCGGAGTGTCAAACGGGCAGGGGCGTGGGGCAGGGGTGGGGTGGGGAGGTTAATCAAGGGGTGCGGCTCAGCCATGGGAGGGGTGGGGGTGCTCTGCTGATGCGTTCAAGTGCGTGACGGCCAGTGCGTGCACGTGAAGGCAAAGGGACAGGCGAAAAAGAGGAAGTCCCACAAAACGCCAGGGGCCTTGCGAAGCTGGGCTCAGAGAGGCGGCCCAGCCTCCTGCTGGCTGTGTGGCCCCAGTCCCCAGTCTCCTGGCACAGGAAGAGCTGCACCTGGAACTCCAGGACCCAGTGACGGGGCCTGACCCGGACCGGGACTACAGTCAAACAAAGGCTGAGCCCCACCGCGAGGCCGCGGCAGAGCCACTTCCCTGGGCTCCCGATAGGCAGTGCCGGCCAGTGCGGTGGCAGCTGAGGGCAGGGCAGGCCGGCACCGCGACACCTCCCTCCACGCCTTGGGGCAGCCAAGCCAGAGGCCTGCTCCGCTCCACCTGCAGGACACACGCCCTCTTTCCACAGTGGGGACCACTGAATTCCCACTTGCGGTGGTCTCCCTGCTGCACAGAAAGGGAGGGAGAGCTCTCCCTGTTCACAGAGCAGATGGGCGCTGGGGCCCAGATCCCTGCCCCGTGCCTGCAGCACCTCCCGCGAGCTCAGGGCCTGGTCCTGGGGGGAGACACGGAGACTGCGACAAACCCAGGCTTTGTGTCACAGGGACTGAGTGTCAGAACTGGCTCTGCCACTTATGGGCTCCTCTGCACAGGGCAAGCTGCTCCCTGTCCCAAACCTCAGGGGCCCCATCTGGTAAATGGGTGTGGCCGCAGCATCCAGCCCAGGGCTTCGTGCTGGAGGCCCCCGGCAAGCGCTCCAGGAAGGGCAGCTCCCAGTGGCCCCAGCAGGGCTGGACCTGGAGCCTGCCGGGGTCTGCTGAGAAGGGGGGTCTGACCCCGGCCCTGAGGGCTGGGCAAAGCCCCGAGGGGTGGTACCTGGGAAGTTGAACCTGCTGTCCCGCTGGCCAGGTGAGGGGTTGGGTGGTGTGGTGGCGCTGGAGGGGTTGGACGTCGGGAAGGGCGCCGGCGAGGAGGGCGTGGAGGAGGTGGTGGACGACGGGTTACTGCTGGAGTCCAGGTGGTTCATGGCCGGAGGATGCTCCTGCAGGACCAGAGCCGCGGGCGTGGGTGGGGCTGTGCTGCCCGGGGCCCCTCTGTCCCTGACGATGACCTTTAGTCTCATCCTCAGGCAGGGTGGCGCACAGACGGCCTCCCTCACCCTTCCTAGCTCAGCACAAACACGCTTCGCTGAGGACGGGCTGAGGCCAGGCTCCTCCTCCTCATCCGCCCATAGCTCCCAGCCGCTCAGCAGGGCATTGTAACTACAGGTTCTCCACTACCCAACACCGTGCATCCTGTGTGGGCAGGGTGCTCGCCACAGCTCAGCCTCTGACCACGGTTCAGCCTACTACGCGCCACGGGCTCTGCTGTGGGAGAGCAGAGGCACCCAGTGTTTGTCTCTGCAAACCTTGCTGTCCCCAGTGAAGTCCCATCAACGGAGGACTCCCAGAACCCACAGGACACTGCAGACCCTGCAGGCGGCGGTGGCTGGGGCTGCTGCCGGCACACACCTTGGAAGCGTTAAGAATTTCAGAGCTGTAAGGAGCCCAGTGTCTGTTGGCCGAGGAATTCCTTTCCCACCTGCTGAGGAACTGGCATTTGGGTCTGGGACGCACTGGTTGGATCCAGGGCCCCACCTGAGACAGATGCCCCCTGCAGCCCTCTCTCGGGTGGGCCTTTGGCCCTGCTAGGGCCAAGCTGCTGGGTGGTCCCAGCTAGCAGGTCTGCGAAAGAGTGGGGCAAGCACTTAGGAGGCACCTGCTGGGCACTGCACGCTCATCTGTCACGTCTCCGGGCCACCATGCCCTGGCACAGGACTTGCTACTTCCATTTGAGGACGTGGAGGCCCAGAGGAGTGAAGGAAATTGCCCACAGACACCAGCTAAGAGCTGCAGAAGCTGGATAAGACCTCCTGTCGAATTCCCCTAAGCTGCAGAAGCCCGGGCTGGGGTCTCCTCCCCACCCTCTGCCCCTGCGAATGCCTTTCACCACCCCCGCCCCGTTCCCCCTCCCCAGGGCTCGCTGCCACATCCTCTCCCTGGCTCTGGCTCTCAGCCATGAGATGCTGGTGCAGTTCGCAGGGGTCTCTGTGCTGGGATCCGGCCAGACTCCACAGCCAACGCCTGTGCCCAGGGCCAAGTCCTTCGCCTCCCTGGGCCCCTGCGCTGAGCTCTGAAGCGGGACCGTGGTAGCACCCAGGGTGGGGTGGGGGGGAGGAGGGAGCTGCTGCCGCAACCGTGCTGCCAGGCCGCTGACAGGGTGCGGAGCGACCTGGTGGTTTCTGTCTGAAGCAGGCCCCGTGTGAGTCACGGTTTACTTACGAGAATTCACTTGACGCAGTCATCGCTATCATGCTTGGAAAAACCACTCAGCACAGGGAGAAGGCAATCAGTGTAACACACAGAGCTGAAACCGGCCAGCCACCACCTGCCCTCTGGCTGGCGGCTGGCAGGGGGCCTGCTCTGCCCTGGGCATTAAAGAGGGGACCGGCTGCTGTCAGGGAGGTGGTGCAGGCGCTGCAGGGCAGCCCTGATGGAGGCCTTGCCCTTGGCACATTGAGAAGCCAGGAAGAGACCTCTGTGCTCAGGGGTCCCTGTGTTGGGTCCAGGAGCCTCGCGAAGTCAGCTCACAGCCACCAACCCATGTGTGTGTGCCGGGCAGCGCGGGGTGAAGGGTGCGGCCGTGGGCATTTAAAGCAGGACAACAGAAGTGGGCAGGCCTGTCCTGGCAGACGGGCTCCTGCCACCTTGGGCTCAGGCCTTGGCACCCTGAGTTTGCCTCTTGCTCTTGGGGGGCCCCAGGCTCAGTGTCCTTGGCACACTGGGGTAACACCAGCTCATGCCCTTCAGAGTGTCTATGGGGGCGAAGGGAACACGGAGGGCAGAAGCCCCGTGGGCGGCGATCGTGGCCACGTGACCACTGCTGGACGTGAAGGTGAAGTCAGGGCCAAGGAGAGGTCCCAACGCCCACCCCCACCTGCCCGGGCCGTGCGTCAGTCACCTGTGCCGGCCAAGCCTCTGCGGGAGGGGCGCCTCACAGACAGGAGCCGGGGCGGCAGCTGTCCCCACCTACCTTCTTTGTCAGTGCTTTGGGGAGGGTCCCGAAGTGGGGTTCGGCTGCTCTGTCCACCGGGTTGTTGATGTCCGAGGGCACAGATTCCGTCCTCCGAAGGGTTACTGCTGGTGGGGGGAGGGGAGCCTCAGCAGGGGAGCGGTGGGACCACAGCCTCCGCGAGTCCGGAGGGGGCGGGAGGGCAGAGGACTCACGTGGCAGGAAGGAGATCCTACAGGCGGGGGCTTCCTTTGTGCACTTGTTGTGACACTTCAACCTGGCGAAGGGGGCTGCGTTAGCGAGGGGAGGGGCTCCAGGGCTGCGCACGGGGGCTCGGAAGCCCGGGCCAGGCAGCTCCATGTAGCATCCCTCTGCCCCCTGTGACAGCCATGGTGGCCACGAACTGCCTGGCAGACGTGAGCTCAAAAGCGTGGTCCCCCTGACACTCATGGCCTCGGTGGCCTCTGTCTGCCTAGTGCCTGTCCTTCTGTGTGCCCGGAGAGCAGGTCTGATCACCCCTGAGCCTGACCCAGCGTGACCCACGCTTCGGCCTTTCGAAAGATGAAGAGACCTGCCACCTACTTTCGGAAAGCTCGAGATACCCGAACTTTAAATAATGCCAGGCAAACACCGGCATTACTGAGAGACCCCAGGGAGGCCGGGTGGCCCCTCCTTCCAGCACGGGGCCACGTGGTCTGAGGGTTGGCACTGGGCCAGGAATGCAAAGAGCTGGGTTCTCCTCCTGGCCCTGCCTGCTCCTCTGGGTTTCAGTGTTCTCGCCAATGAAATGGGCTGACAGCTGGTGCCCTATCAGCCTCACACGGCAAACGCGGGGCAGCCTGGGGCTCAGGGTCATCCTGTGCTCTCCACAGGAAAAGCACTACTTGAATGGCGGGTCCTGGATTAAAGCCAATGGCCAGGAGCCGGCGGGGACCTAGACCCGAGGGAAAGGTGGCACTCCCTGGAGATCAGGAGACACCAGACCCAGGAGCAGGCACGAGTCGCTTTCCTGCATACTGATTCTGATTCTTGGAGCACTCCTCTGGGAAGCAGCTCCGCAGTCAGAAGCGACAAAACCAAGGCCCAGAAAGGGCATGCACCCTGCCTCAGGTCATAGAACAATGTGGGGGGCAAAGGGGACCAAGACCCCAGGGCCACGTCCACAGGGGGAGAGCAGAGGACGTGTTCTGCTCACCCCTCCTCCCCCCTCCCCCTGGCCCTCCTTCCCACCAGAAACCCCACGGCGTGAGAAGCCTGGGTGGGATCAGGCCGGCAGACGTCAGCTCTGCACCACAGCCTGTCCCGGGTTCCCCGCCCGCGTCTGCTAACACACCAGGCTGCGCTGCAGAACGCCTTCCAGTCCCGAGTGCTCTCGCTGCTCGCTGCCTTCTCCACACAGACGTCCCCTCCAGCCCAGTCCCCGTGTGCCGGCCGGCTGGGTCCCGCAGGAAGCCCTGCCGATCCCCGGGACTCTGACTCAGCCTGAGGCCAGGACTCAGCAGGGCCGTCCCTGCCGCCCCGAGCCCGCACCTGCAATGCTTGCACTTCACTCCGAACATCATGCTCTTCTGGCACACGTGGCACACCTGCGACAGCCAGGACTTGGTGGAGAACCTGCAGGGGGTGGGGGGACAGGACAGGTGCTCAGGCTCACGCAGGTAGGGAGCGGGGGCCTGGCCACGGCGTGGTCCCAGGGCACTGAGACTTGGCTCCACCCCAGAGCCCAGGGGTCCTTCTCCAGGGACCACCGCTCCTCCCCAGCCATGGAGTCCTCACTGCCAATCCCCTTGAGTCAGTGTAGACTTCGTGCCAACCCAGAAACAGCGATGAGAACAACCAGTGTGCACGTCCTCTGACCCAGCGACTCATCCGGCAGACACGCTCACGCTGTCACACGACAGAGGGACACGTTCCACCTGGAAATCACCCGTGAGTCCACCCACAGGGGCCTAAGGACAGCCCATCGAGGGAGGGCTAGGGAGCACTCGTCAGCCAGCACATAAAACAAGGGCTCTTTTAGTCCAAATGTGTTCTCCAAATCACACTGTCAGGTGAAAAGGAGAAGGTGCCACACGATGTGGTTCCATGGCCACAAAGTTCAAGTACAGGAAAAACCGATCTGTAATGACAGAAAGTCCCATATCTTCACAGAGCTGATACCTGCAGGTATCTGAGAAACTCCACCAGGAGATCCTCACGACAGGGCTACAGGACAGCCAGGTCTGGGCCCGAGGGGCAGGTGCTGGGGGGGGGGGTGGGCTGGCGGGGGGAGGGGAGGGGATAAAGCTGTCCTGGGCCAGCGAAGGATCATGGGACAGCTCCCCCCTCCCCAGATGATTAAACTGGAACTCTGCAGGCCTTCTTGTCAAGAGGGTGTGAGCCTGACCTCATTGTCTCAAGCCCAAGCCCCAGGGTAGGTGGGGCAGCCGGGCAAGGCGGGGGCAGGGCTGTGCGCTGGCAGCCACAAGAGGAAGCAGCAGCCTGGGAAACGCTGGGCCAGGCTGGCCTGGTCCCAGACGCTCTGGGAAACCACAGGAGCATTGAGGCAGAAGAGGGCACGGTGCCAGCTTGGTTTCCCTCGGGAGCCCCAAGTTAATCCTGTGGCCGGCCCGTGAGGCTCAGGGCATGTACCCTTATGATGGGACTGGGAGGAAGATGCCACCACCCCATTTGCATATGGGGAAACTGAGGCTCAGAGCAGCTGCTGTCTACAGCTCACAGGGGGATAGGTGGAGTTCCTGACTGCAAAAATCCCTTTAGTGGCCCCTGGAGGACCACGGCTGACACCCCAGGGGTGGCTGACTGTTGCTTTCTCCCAGCTGTCCCTGAGAGCCCTGACTCAGAATACAGGTGCCCCGGCCCTGACAGGGCTTCAAACACAAACCTTGGGTACCTCCTGGGCGTCAGTGCTGCCCCCAGGTGTGAGCTCAGACATGCTTCTCACTGCTGGGGAGCCCAGGCCAGCCTGGCTCACAGCAGACGGCAGCTCACGCACCCTGGGGGCAGGGGAGGCCTGTACGAGTCCCCGGGGGCCCTTACATCAGCCCCGAACAGGGGCAGCTGGAGCATGGGCTTCCCAAGCCCGAGGCAGAGAGAGATGCCCTCCAGCCCACGGCTGCCATCCAATATCAGCCTCGCGAGCGTCGAGGCCAAGACCGCGGGACAGTCCCCATCACCAACCCCGTCAGCCCTCCCCAGCGGGTCTGAGCGGCGGAGTCAGGAAGTCGTTGGAAATCCCGATCACCAGGCGAGGAGCTCAGGGAGGTGCATCTCCAACAAGCTCCACAAGGGGCTCTGGCACGTGGCCAGCGTCACACTGGACACAGAGCAGCTCCTGGCTCCTCCTCCCTGTGACCGTGACCCTATTGGTGGGGTGAGGAAGGGATGCAGGCAGGGGCTGGAGAGGCCCCAGCAAGACCACGGGGCCGCGGGTGACGAGGCAAGGGCTCTACGTGGGTGCAGGACTGTGTCACACACAGACGGGCAGGGAGCCCCAAGAGACAGTAGCCAGGGCGGATTCCCCAGCCCTGCTCTGCACCCCCTCCTGACCCAGGCGGCTCGGCCTACCTGTGCGTCACAGAGAGTCCGATGTCCCTTCGTACCATCTGTGGGGATCCGTGTGGGAGATCTGCAGGGAAAGGGGCCAAGCCCGGCAGTCAGGGGGACCCCCGCCTGGTTGCAGGCTGGGTGGGGGCACAGGGTTTAACACATAGGGGAGAGACATCCTGGAACCCATGTCTATCAAAACAGGGTCAGAGCAAGCACAGTGGCCCTGTTCTTGCCTCGCTTCTCTGAGGCCCGTTACTGCCCAGCCTCTGCGGTTGGCCCAGTCTGCTGAGCCTGGGCGGTTTCCAGCTCAGGTGCAGGCAGGCAAGCTCAAGAAGGGGCCAGGCACAGCCAAGGTGAAGGCCAAAGCCCTCCACGTCCCAGTCTCTCGCACTCCCTCATGGACGAGGCCACAGGCCACAGGTCTGCAAGGGCTTTGCTCAGGTTACTTCCTGTTGAGCGGGTCGGAGTTGTCGGCCTCTGGGGACAGGTACAAGGCCAGCGAGCTCTGCAGCTCAGCGCGGCCCCGTGCAGCCTGCAGGACGCTCCTCAGAGCCACCAGTGCCAGATCCCGTGGGTGGAGCGAGCGCAGGTGCAGCTGTCCCACACTCCCCCCGGGTCAGCCCTGCCTGTGGCTGTCTCTGGGGCTACCTGGGGCACCCCTTCCTCTGCTGAGAGAAGGGCTACCAGCTTCCCTTCTGCCTGCCTCCCTGAGGGCGGCCTGGGCGCTTGTTCTGCTTCCAGATTCCCCATGAGGAGAGGCACCCTGTTTTCCACATAGCAGGTCTGGGAGATGCAGGAGCAGCAAGAACCAATCTCTCTGCCCGCTGGTGGCCTGCATGCTCAACTCACGTGGCCCTGTCTCCTTCTGGAGCCCCTGGCTGGGCGCCAGGGGTCTGTAAACCCCCTGGACCAGTCAGCAGGATGCTGTGGGCTTTTCCCTGCCAATTAAGACCTTCATGCAGTGATCAAAGGACCCAGAACACGCAGGAGGACAGTGCCCCGGCCATCTGTGGCCAGCTCACGCCCTCTGAGTCAGCAGCCCCTGATAGGCAGCCACTGCCCCTCGTTGGCCAACTGCTGGCCCTGCACACAGCTGGTGCTCACTCAGAAAGTGCTGGTTCTCTGAAAGCCAAGAACACAGACCCATCCACCAGAGAAGCCCATGCCGGAGGCACTGGCACCTCCCACACCAAGGGCATTCTGATGACAAAAGGCCCAGCGCTGCCCTGCTGCTGATCGGCAGCTCTGGTACATCTGGGGTACGTCCCAGCTCCTGCCCGGGGCCTAGCCTACCCTGCAGGAGCCACAGCCAGCAAAACACACAGGTTATCTGGCAGCCACAGAGAAGACGAGGCTCCAGCCATGCAGCTCTGCATGCAGGCTGCGACTTGTAACATCTGCCCCTGGCACAGGACAGGAGAGTGGGGTGGCACACGAGCCGGGGCATCCACTCTCTCTGAGCTAGATGGAAATATTGGCCCTAAGGGTCAACAGCTGCACTGTCCCCATTCCTGGGTCACCACAGGGTCTGGAAGATGACAGATCCTCGGCTGTGCAAGGGACAGAGCTGCTAGATTTTCCTCCAAGGCTCTGTCAAGAGCCCTGGGAACCACGGATGTCTCCCTTCCTTACCCCCGTACCGGCTCCACCATGCCAAAGCACAGCTGCTGCCTCCGCCATTGCCAAGAGCCCACCCCAGATACACCCCCACTCAGCCAAGAAACGGCGTCTTGCCCAGGCAGCAGACAGACACTTCTGGACTTCCGCTTGGACAACTGGAAGCGAGTCCACAGGCACAACAGCTTCGCTCTGCTTTGGCTCCTGGGGGAAAGGCTGCACCGCATAGCCGTATGTAAGAACTTGGGGAGGGCTGCTAGAGCTTCCTCCTCCTGCCCTAAGGGGGAGCGGCACCCTCTGGGCTCTTAAGGCCTCCTGCAGAGCTGCCCCTGAGAAGGTCCTTGTCCTAAATAAGGGGTCTGGAGACACGGGCTGGGGTCCGAGCTGGCTGTGGCCCACCTATGCTGGCAGATGGTGGTGACCTCTCTTCACCGCGGCAGCCCAGTGGGCAGAGCACCTGCCACAGGGGTCCAGGTGGAAACGGGCTTGGCACAGGCTTGCCCCCAGATCAGGGTACTGTCCAGGTCTCTGCTGCCCAGAGAGGAGCCGCTCGTGGGGAGGTGGACGGCTGCCTCTCTCCCTGGGCGGCTGTCACCAGCACCTCTGCTCCTGGGCCATGCATGCAGAGGCCCAGTGGGCTAGGAGAGGGTCAGAAGAATTCACTCCCGACGGGGACGGCGACACGAACGCCACTCCCGGCGACAGAGGGGACCAAAATGAAATCTCTCTTACCAAACCTGGAGGAGACAAAAAGGAGAGAGAGGGATTATGTTGGCGTGCTGCGTCAGCGTGTTCTAGAACATTCTTCCTGGGAGACAACAGGCAAGGGGCTGGGATGTGGGACTCTGAGGCCTGGCTTGGGGCCAGGCTGCCAAGCGACTGTGGGAACCTCCGCCCGCCCTGTGGGGAGGGACACTGTCTCCACGCAGAGAGCCACAAGGGCCCTGGCTGAGCTTTCCCAGGGGACATGGACATCATACCCTGTGCTGTGCACTTTAATGCACTAGCTTACGCAAGCCCAGCCAGCCAGCATGGTTGCGAGTTTACCCCATTTCACAGCTGAGGAAACGGGCGTGGGACCCACTGGTGGGGCGAACCCAGGATCCAGACAGGAGGAGGGGGCCGTCTGCTGGAGAGGACACAGCTGGGCCAGGAGGGCAGAGAGAACAGCTGTGCGGAGTACAAGGGTGGCCCCACGGGGAGGGTCAGGCAGGGACATGCCCTCAGCGACATCCCGCCTGGGGCTGCACAGTCCCCTGGGGCCCTGGGGGATCAGCCAGGGCAGCAAGGTGGCCTGCGTGTCCCTGTCTGGTGTCACCTGCCCACGGGCCTGTTCTCTGCCTGGAAGGTGGGAGTAAGGCTGCCTGTGCTCTTCTCAGGAGAAGAAGATACAAAGGCATGGGGTGGCCCACGAGGCGTCTCTGACCAGCCCAGACTGTGGTCCACAGCCCCTTCCGGCTGGACCGGGAGTAGCAGGGTGGGTATCCCTGGGTAGCAAGCTCATCACAGCTGCCCAAGTCTCTCCTGGAGTGCGCCCAAGAGCCCGCACCAGGACAGAGGAAATAAGCCCCTGCCACCCAAGGCAGACCTGACCTTGGGAGCCCCCAGAAAAAGGGGTGCTTGTGTCAAGTACCCCAACCCTCAGGGGTACCCACAGGGAAGAACACCCAAAGGAAACACTGTCCTTTCACGTGCTCCCAAACGGTAAACCGACAGAGGTGATCTTTGTAAAAACAACAGTGGCTTAAACGTCCATCACGGGGCCGGCACTGTGGTGCAGCGGGTAAAGCTGCTACCTGTGGTGCCAGAGTCCCATATGGGTGCCAGTTGGAGCCCTGGCTGCTCCACTTCTGATCCAGCTCCCTGTTAATGTGCCTGGGAAAGCAGAAGAGGGTGGCCCAAGTGCTTGGAGCCCTGTACCCATGTGGGAGACCTGGAAGAAGCTCCTGGCTCCTGTTTTCAGATCAGCCTGGCACTGGCCATAGTGGCTTTTTGGGGAGTGAACTAGCAGATGGAAGACCTCTCTGAGTGTCTCTCTCCCTCTGTGATTCTGCCTTTCAAGTCTCACTTGGCGTGTCTGAGTTCAACTCCCAGCCCTGGCTCCCAACTCCAGCTTCCTGCTAATGCAGATCCCACGAGGCAGTAGTGATGGCTCAAGTGACTGGGTTCCTGCCACTCACATGGAAGACCTGGGTTGCATTTCAGGCTTCTGGTTCTGGCCTAGGCCCACCCCAGCGGTCGTGGGCATTTAGGGAGTGAATCAGCAGATGTGAACTCTCCCTCTCCTCCCTCTCTCTGCTTCTCAAATAAATAAGAATAATTAAAATTTTAAAAATAAGGGTTAAGTCACCACTTGCAGTGCCAGCATCCCATATGGGCACTGGCTCGAGTCCCAGCTGCTCTGCTATGGCCTGGGAAAGCAGCGTAAGATAGCCCAGGTGATTGGGCCCCTGCACCCACGTGGGAGGCCCAGAAGAAGCTCCTGGCTTCAGATTGAGCCCTTGGCAGCCATTTGGGGAATGAACCAGCAGATGGAAGACCTCTCTCTGTCCCTCCTCTCTCTCTGGGTAACTCTGCCTTTCAAATAAATAAATACATCTTAAAAAAAAAAAAAAAAAAAAAAAAGAAAGAAAGATGTACTGAGCTGGGAGCTGCCTGGTGTGATGCTGTCACACACGTCAAGGTGAGCACAAGTCACAGGACAGCGTGCACCATACGTGACAGTCATTTGTGGTTTCAGCCAAATATGCCAGCTCTCCCCCTCTGGGTGCACAGGAGGACGGCCCTTGCCAATTCCCTGCCTTGGGTGGGGCCCCGACCAGGGAGTGGAAGGAGGACAGCTGTCCCGCAGAGTCTGTGGGGGCGGGGCCCGGGCCCCCGGCAGAGGCTCCAGTGCCTCAGGCGCAGTGTTCGCTGAGAACCTGTGCACACCGCTTCCGCACACTTGGAATCATCCCGGGTTTCCGGATAGCGCTAACGCAATGCAAAGGCCGTGTAAACAGCTGTTACGCACTACTGCTCGGAATAACGACACAAACCCGTCATCATGTCAGTGCATCACGAGCCTGACTACAGAGGCCACGCGTGACATTGGCAGTGACACAGGACATTGGCAGCGATGCGACAGTTTTTCCCTGAACTTTTCAATCCTGGTGAGTTGACAGCAGGTGTGGAGCTGGCATTCAACCAACAGTGTCCAGGACCTGAATGCCCCATTCCCTCCGCCACAGGGGCCAAGCACATGCCAGAAAGTGGCTCTTTGGCCAGCCTGGGACCTGAGAGAGTCTGACCCACCTGGACAGTGAGAAACAAGTCTTCCTTGTTCTAAGCCCCAGAGCTGTGGGTGCGCTCATTCACGTGGCCTCACCCAGCCTACCCTTTGTGTGTGTGCAGACAGGAACCAGCAGGATTCAGCTCAGCCAGCTAAGGCCGTCAGGGCCTAGTGTGAATGGGGAGTGCCTGTGGCTCCCACACTGCACAGTTCTGTATGGCTGACTTCCTTGTCTTTTGTGCACACTTTCTTTTTTTTTTTTTTTTTTTGACAGGCAGAGTGGACAGTGAGAGAGAGACAGAAAGGTCTTCCTTTTCCATTGGTTCACCCCACAATGGCCGCTGTAGCCAGCGCGCTGCGGCTGGCATACCACGCTGATCTGAAGCCAGGAGCCAGGTGCTTCTCCTGGTCTCCCATGGGGTGCGGGGCCCAAGCACTTGGGCCATCCTCCACTGCACTCCCGGGCCACAGCACAGAGCTGGACTGGAAAAGGAGCAACCGGGACAGAATCCGGCGCCCGGACTGGGACTAGAACCCGGTGTGCTGGTGCCACAGGTGGAGGATTAGCCTATTGAGCTGTGGCACCGGCATTGTACACACTTTCATGATGAGAATGGCAGGCAAAACTCCTGGTGCGGGGCCAGCACTGTGGCACAGTGGGTTAAGCCGCTGCCTGCGATGCCAGCATCCAGTGGAACTGGATGCCAGCATTCCAGTCCTGGCTGCTCCACTTCCTATTCAGCTCCCAGCTAATGCACCTGGGAAGGTAGGTAGATGGACCAAGCACCTGGGTCCCTGCCACCCAAGTGGGGACCTGGATGGAGTTCCTGGCTCATCCCTGGGTGTTGTGGTCATCTGGGGAGTGAACTAGCAGATGGAACACTCTCTCTCTCTCTGTAACTGTGCCCTTCAAATACATAGCATAAATCTTTTTATTTATTTATTTTTTGACAGGCAGAGTGGACAGTGAGAGAGACAGAGAGAAAGGTCTTCCTTTTCTGTTGGTTCACCCCACAAAGGCCACTGTGGCCAGCGCACTGCGCTGATCCGAAGCCAGGAGCCAGGTGCTTCTCCTGGTCTCCCACGCGGGTGCAGGGCCCAAGCTCTTGGGCCATCCTCCACTGCCTTCCCGGGCCACAGCAGAGAGCTGGACTGGAAGAGGAGACTAGACTGGACTAGAACTGGACTAGAACCCAGGGTGCTGGCGCTGCAGGCGGAGGATTAGCCTATTGAGCCGCGGCGCTGGCCCATTGCATAAATTTTATAAAACCTCGTGGTGGCTGCGGCGGGAGCACTCACCGCATGGGGGTGACGTCGTCGATGCGGTTCCCGAGCTGCGACTCGTGGGACTTGCTCCGGGTGAGCGTGGGGAAGCTGGGCAGCAGCTGGAAGACCTTGCGGCTGGGTGGCGGGGGCGTCCGTGGCGGCTTCAGCTTGGCATGCCGGCGCAGCTGGGGCGTGGCGGGTGGCGTGATGAAGCTGTGCAGGGCGCGGGGGGTGAGCCGGCCGCTGGCGTGCAGCGGGAGGCAGGTGTCCGAGAGGCCCTCGCTCAGGCCAGGGGCTGCGGAGTCCGAGGCGGGCAGGGCTGACACGGAGACGGAGCGTGGGCCCTGGGTGCTGCTGCCCCCTCTGCCCAGCTGGGAGCTGCCTGGTGTCCAGGGCAGGCTGGCTGGAGGGAGGGTATCCGTGGAAGGCCCAGAGCCACTTTCCCGCCGAGCATCCACTGAACTCCAGCCCGAGTCCTCTTTGTGCTCTCCTCCTGTGGGTCAAGAAGCTGAGTCGCAGATGGTTGGGGCTGGAACAGGTGAAGGGACTTAGGGTCCAGAGAGGTTAACTGCCTTGTCCAAGGTTGCACAGAGCATCTGTGGAAAGCTTCAGACACCAGCCTGTCCCCGGTTTGTAAGAGCATCTCTCGCGCACATGCAGCATTCACACTCTTGCTGACGGTGAGGCCCCCAGGGCGGGTGCTACTCTGAAATGGGCTTCACAGAGCGGGGAAGGAGGCCCAGGGAGGGAATGGCTTGTGCTGGGCTCCTGCGGGCAGGACTGGGGGTGCAGGCTGGGAAGCCCACCCGAAAGCTGATGACCCCTTTACGGGTTAGGAAAGGGAAGTTGGGTGTGTGAAGGGAAAAGCCTGGGGCAAGAAAATCCAAACAGCAGGAAAGAGGGCTGCCCTGGGCTGCGGAACAAAGATCCAGCCAGAGAGGCTGCAAAGCCATTTTCTTCTGAGAGGTGCCCGTGAGGGGCTTCTGGTTGCCCCCACTGGGAGCTGAGCCCCAGGAGAACCCGAGGTTCCGTGGGGCTCTGTGTCGACGGTGCAATCCGTCCACTGCTCCGTGTGCAGGCTGGGTGCTGGGTGCAAATGCACAAGGCAGACAGACCTGTCTGCTGTGCCCACAGAGGCCCATGGGAGCTCTCAGTGTGTGGAGCACTGGGACAGGGAGACGCGTCTGCTGAGACAGTGGCCTGGGGAGGCTGGGGTCAGGGCTGAGGCAGCTGGGGGTGGGGAGGGGGAAGGGTGTCCCGGGCAGAGGGAGCAGCGTACGCACAGGGAACAGCACGCGGCACCTTCCATCACTACAGAGTGTTCCGTGTGCTTTGCGAGGTCAGGGCAAGGCGGGGACAAGGCTGGAGGGCTCAGGGCGGCACGGCCAGCTCAGGGAGGCTGGTCTGTCTGCTAAGGACTCCGGGTTTGTTCCTGTAGGTCAGGGGAGGGCAACCTTTACTCAGCCACAGGCTGTCTGGGTATTTACATCGGCATTCACGGGCCATATAGAACCATAAACTTAATAGCCAGCCTGCGGTAGACGTGCTGAAGTCCAAGTCCTGCCTGCGGTTGCCTTGGCGGGGCCACGGCGGTGGGGGCGGGCGGTACTAATGGGCGAGCTGCGACAGCAGGAAGGAGAAGACACCCACTCCCTCTCTCAGAATTATCCACACGTAGAGCGAGGAAGGTCAAGGCTGACCCAAAGTGACCTCTGCCCTGGAGGCCTTTACCACGTCCTGCAGAAGCCCTGCCTCCCACAGCCCCCGTGACAGGGGAGGTCACCCACACCACCAAGGTCGGTCAGCAAAGGCAACAGTGGGATGGGAGGTGAACCCCTCAGCCCTGACCACAGCGCTATGCCTCCTCCCATGATGCCATGCGTTCTGAGGAACCCACACTGGGTCAGCTCTGGGTCAGAGGTCAGAGGTGATGAAGCCCCGCCTCCACAGCCTCCCCAAGTCATGAGCTTGGTTTGTACTTTCCCCCAGGTTCATGGCACAGGGAGGCAGGACGGGTCGTCCTGCCTCTGATTTACACTTGAGCTTCTCTACTGGCCTGGGGGAGGCACTGAACACAGGTTTCTTGCTAAGTGGATGAAGAACAGATTCCATGAATCTCTGAGCAAGTCTGCCACCCAGGGAAAGAAGCCCCACATTCTTCAAACAGCCTATTTAATCACTGTTGCTCTGGGCCAGCTCAGGGATGGCAAACAGGTCTTGGTGCACAGGCCAGTGCCAGTCAGTTGGCAGTAGCCACGCTGGAGTCACTCAGTATAAGCATTCACGGATTGATTAGTGATGTCTGCTGTGGGTGAAGGATAGGGAGTATCAGCGGGAATGGTCGTCCCTATGCACCAGCACAAAGAACCATCGCTCACTCACCCTCTAGGACCAGAGACCATAGTGCAAATGGCACCAACATAATCCATCACCCCACAGGCCTAATGTGGGAAAGGGCACCTAAGCTATGGCATGCTCTGGTCTAAACACTTCGCTTCAACCCTGTGCATCTTCACAGCAACCTCATGGGAGAAGTCCACAGAGAGGTTAAGTAACTGGCCGAGGCCCCACGGGTTCCGAGTGGCCTCGGCAGTCTGCTGCCACGGCCCGCCTTCACGGAGCTCAGGCTGCCATCACTGCACCCTGTCTAGGTGCCGTGAAGATGCACCAACAGTGGACCCTAAAGATAGGCATTGCCGGTACCCACCCAGTCCCTAGCAGGTGTCCAGGAAGAATGGCCATGGCTAGGGCAGTCGAAAGGCCTGCACCCTGGCCTGGGATATGGCCAGGACTCTCTTGGGGAGGCAGGGGCCCCAGGAGCTGGCACTGAATGAGGCGGGACCTGGGAAAGGCCCCTCTCCCCAGGCCCTCTGAGGAGGCAACCTGAGTTCAGAGCCCAGCTCTGCCCTGCGCCGGATGTGGGAGCCCAGACCCCTCCGCCAGTGCGCCCCTTGCTCTGCTGCTTCATGCCTCCTCTGTGAAGGGTGTGGCTCCAGCGTGTCATGTGCCAGGCACACGGCAGGTGTTTCCCAACTAAGTGCCCCCTCCCCATCTCGGCATCCGTGGGAGGCAGACGGCGGCCTTCATGACACCGGCAGGTCAGTACCACACGACAGCTGGCTCCTTGAAAACCCCTGCATAAGGGGGATGGGGGTGGGGTCTGAGAGGCGACCCTAGGGGCCTCAGCTCCAGTGACAAATCCTCCTGCCCTCTGCTGCCAGCGGAGCCCGAAGCACAAACCCTGGCTCTGCTACTGACCGCCGTGTGTCCCAAGCCCCTCCCCAGGGCTTCCTCTGTATGGGTGGAGACGAGGATTCTGACCACACCTCTGCCATGTTACACCCAGCACCATACCTCTGCCATGTTACACCCAGCATCTGCAGGGAGGCCCGGCGGGTCACGATTCTCTGAACCTGCACTGAGTTCTGGGTTCAGATGACTCGGGAGGAAGCTAAGCCTCATCTTCCTGGACGGCAGGAACTAAGCAGCACATACACCTCGGTGCTTTCCTGAAGCCCCAGGCAGCCGGGGCTCAGACAAGAGGCTCAGATAATTAAAAACAGGCTAATTCAATTCACGAGGCTCATTTCAATGCGTATCTGCCCGGGGCCTGCAGTGGGAGCATCGGGCAGGCATGCGAAGCTGTTTCCAAGGCAAGATCTAGAAAGCCTGCAAAGAATTCCCCAGCTCCTCGTCCTGCAGCCAGGATTCCATGCCTTGCTGTGCACGCACTCTAAGCATCTCGGCTCAGGCTAAGCCCACATCCACGGTGTCTCTGAGCACAGAGTGCAGCCGGCCGACAAGGGCCGGGGGCTGGAATGCAGGAAGCTGGCGGAGTGTGCACAAAACCCCGCACAGATGCACTCCCCGGAGGGAAGTCACACAGGGCCCTCCCAGTCTGCCGATTTCTAACAATGGCTCAAGTCTTCCCAGGTCCAGACCGGCCAGACCCACTGCGATCCAGAGCCCCAGGACCCTGGGGGGCCTCCCTTTTGGGTCATCAAACACATTCTGAAGGTTCACCCTGGCCTTTCCCAGCTACCCCAGAAACCTGGGGCTGTGGTTGCCCCATCCCAACCCCCACCTAGGCAGGGGCCCGAGCCCCCAGGGGAGCAGGCTGGCCCTGGAGAGAGATGTCCCCTTCATCCCCCCACCCCGTGGAGGCAGGGGACAGGAGGCCAGCAGGCCCCACTTACCCAGGCCCGTGACCTTCCGCAGGCAGGCGAGGGCGTGCTGCAGGCGGCCGCACTCCTCGGGGCTGGCTCCACAGCGCCGCAGCGTCTCCTTCACCTTGGCCTCGTTCATCTCCAGCAGGGCGTCCAGCGTGAGTTCGTGGGGGATCTCCTGTGTGGCACAGAAGGGACAGGAGAGGCCGGTGAGCAGGCAGGCAGGCAGGCCTGGGCGGTGGCCTCAGCCTTCGCCTGGCCTGGGCCAGGGCAGCCTCTTGGCTGAGTGGCAGGGGCCAGCTGCTGGCCGGGCCGGCTCTGCTTGTCTAAGGACACAGGCAGAGAGCTGCCGCCCCCACCCTCCGCAGGCCCAGGACAGCAGCTGACGTGAGCCGAAGGGGCAGGGGGAAGCCAGGAGGGTTTCAACAGGGCGCCCTGCCTCTCCTCTTTTTATTTCTCCACACTGAAAAAGGCGGGTCATGGGGACTTTGTCGAATGACAAGCACTTCCCACAGAGATGGCCCTTGGGAACTCTGTTGTATCTGTGTCAGGAGATGCCAACAAGGGGAGGACAGAAACAGAATAAGCAACCCCCCCCCCCCACCGGCACTGCTCTCAGGTGAGCCTCCACGGAGGAGGCTCAAAGAGGCCATGGCACCTGTACAAGGTCACGCAGGGGCCAGAACTTTCAGGTGCCCAGGTAGGATTAACCCAACCACACGAGCCTGTAAAAGCAGAGGGTCTCCTCTGGGGTGGAGGGAAAGCGTGCGAGCGATGCCATGCCAGCTTTGAAGACACCGCAAGGGCCACAGGAGGAGGCACGTCCATGGCCTCAGCTGACAGGCGGCGAGGAAGCGGGGACCCCAGACCGACAGCTGTGTTGGGGCTCAGAGGACGACACCTCCCCGAAAGGTGGCATTGGGGGGCACATTTGATCCAAAGGAAATTAAAAGTTCCCCAAAGCCGGTTCAGAGTCAAGGTCCCTGTAACCTCGCCTCACCGCTCTCCTCCCAAGTGCAGGAAGAAGTCTCTCTGGGCACGGAGGGACCTGGCCACTCCCCCCCCCACCCCGGGTGATCTCGTTGTCTGTCTCAGGAGAGAGGACAGAAACCAGGCCAAGACCGGCAGGCTCGTCACAGCGTCACAGCGTCAGCTCCCTGGGCTCATTCAAACTCCCAAGGGAACCTTGCCTCAAGCTAACTGCTACCTCTGGGGCCACTGCTTGCCCCCAGTCACTGTTCACAGCCCCCCTACAACTGCTGACCCCCATGCCCCCTCCAGCCCCCAGCCCACAGAGTACATAAGTGGCTGAGTGGTTTGCAGTGGGCTGGTAGTGATGAGATGTGATGGGCTCACGCCCGCAGAAGATCTGTGTATCTCCCGGCTTAGCCAACTCCGCCACCCTTTCCCTTCTCCCCCCAGCTATCCAGACCGCGTCCCATCCACAACCTGGGTGAACATGGAAGTGGCCTCATGAGAGGCAGGGCGGGAAAGCTGGAGGAGCCAGCCTGGAGCCTCCCCGGGGGCTGCAGCTGTGCACGGTGAGCTGTGGCATGCGTGTGCAGTGTCACGGGCCACCACGCTTGTCATGCAGCACCAGAAAAACAATCCCAAGAACAAATGTTTGGCTCAAGGCCCGGCTGACTTGGGTGCTCTCCCCTCACGTCTGGAGGGTGCGCCAAGCCTGACACAGACACAGAGGACAGCAGGACACGGCTCTGGCCTCAGGAGCCTTGCAGCCGGGGCTGGGGTGACACCAAAAGGAGTCCTTGCAATGCGTCCTGACCTGGGCTCAAAGACCTGGGGCATCAGGTCTTCTTTTCCCCTTTTTCTACGCACATTTCCTGGATTCTCCAGGAAGCAAAGGCTGGATGAAATAACCCCTAGCACGTGCATGGTTCTTGAGACTCAAAAGCAATTTTGGGTGAATTTTGGTTAAGTCTGGTGTCATTTGACTTGGAAACGGTAACTCACTGTCAGTCCATTCACAAGGCTGTAAACCTGCACCCGAGCTAGGAGGGCAATGGTGTGGGGGCGGCCACACCCCCTCTTCCCACCAACAGGGCCCCCGGTGGCTGTCTGCATCCTGTGACTGCGGCCTTCGATGTCCCGGCTCGGGCAGGAATCTCACCAGTGTCTAGAATGATCCGCACCAGTATAAGAACCAGACACGTGAAAGTACCAGGAAGTACGCTGCCTGCACACAGCCTCGGCTGTCAGAGATCCTTCTGGATGACAAAGCGAGGACAGGGAGGCTGCTGTGAGGGGCACAGCCCAGACGGCGGCTGGCTACAGAAGGGACACCCCCCACCCCGCCACTCCTTTATGGCCTCAGCAACTCTTCTTCATAGAAAGCCAGTTTCTGGGACCAGGGTCGTGGCGCTGTGGGTTAAGCTGCCGCCTGCAACGCTGGCATCCCGTATGAGCGCTGGTTCGAATCCTGGCTGCTCTGCTTCTGATCCAGCTCTCTCCTAATGTTCCTGGGAAAGCAGCAAGAAGATGGCCCAGATGCTTGGGCCCCTGCACTCCCAAGGGAGACCTAGATGGAGTATGAGGCTCCTGGGTTTGGCCTGGCCCAGCCCCGGCTGTTGCGGCCATTTAGGGAGTAAACCAGCAGATGGAAAATCTCTCTCTCTGTCTCTGCCTGTCAAATAGATGGGTAAATAAATCTTAAACAAACAACACACGTGGGGTCAGCGCTGCAGGGTGGTGAGCGAGGCCATCACCTGCGATGCTGGCATTCCATACTGTGTCCTGGCTGCTCCACTTCCAATCCTGCCCCCCCGCTAATGGCCTGGGAAAGCAGCCAAAGATGGTCCAGGTGCTTGGCCCCTGCCTCCCACATGGGAGACCTGAGTGAAGCTCCTGGCTTTGATCTGGCCCACTGTGGCCATTTGGGGAGTGAACCAGCAGCCAGAGGGTCTCTGTCTCTCCCTCTCTCTCTGTAACTCCAATTTACAGATAAATGAATAATTTTTTTAAAAGGCAGTTTTGATGCCATTTTATGTAAAAGACAACTTGGTCAAAGAGTCAGGGCAAGAACCAAAGCGACCTTCAACTCTCACTGCACAAAGCAGCCCTCCATCTCCCTCTGGGTGGGGGACCCACACACATAGACATGTGCACATAGGTAGACAGAGACACACAGGTAGACACATGCACACAGAAGACATGCGCACATGGGTAAACATGCATACATGGGTAGACACGCTCATGGTAGACATGTGTACACAGGTAGACACGCCCAATGTAGACATGTGTGCGTGAGTAGACATGTGCACATAGGTAGATGCACACACAGGTAGACATGTGCATACAGTAGACGTGTTTACATGGGTAAACATGTGCATACAGTAGACAGTTTACATGGGTAAACATGCATACACAGTAGACATGTCTAAGGTGGACACATGTATATGGGTAGACTTGTGCACACAGGTAGACACACACACAAGTAGACACACACAGATAGACATGTGCACACAGAAGACATATGCACACAGATAAACATGCGCACACAGGTAGACACATCCACAGTAGACACATGTATGTGGGTAGACATGCACACACAGGTAGACACGCACACACATTTTCCCAGGGCAGTTTTCTCACAACAGAAGGTGGTGTCTTGACAGTGCAAGTGGAGAAGCAGGCCCGGGCAACTCAACCCCAATCTAAACAGAGCTTCCCCTCCTTGCTTGCTTCTTCCCTCCTCACTCACACCACGTGTCTGTCTCTCAGGCTGCATTTATTATTACAAACTGTGCCAGCACGACATGCCCAGTGCATTTCAGCTCCCAGCTCTACTCGACACAGTGCAGCCTACTGGCTGCACCCTTAAAGCAGGATAGTCTCGAACCAGGCTCAGGCCTCCTGCTGTGCGGCTTGAAGTCCAGTGGGGCCAGAACCGAAGCCCCTGCGTGTGCCAAACTCCCCCCGCCACGACGACTCCACCCTGCCACTGGGTGACCTGGCACAGCCTTGGGACACATGCAGCAGATACCTTTTGGGGGCAATTCTTTTTTGGAAATAAATGAAAGTGATTAATTTCTATTTACTTCTTGAAAGAAACATCTATTGTAAAACTGAGTGTTCTTTAAGCAAGGGAAGTAATTCCCTGAGGAAGAGAAAGGCAGCACCTGTTCAGAGCCCTTCCCTTATAAAGACCGGGGAGGGGGGGGGCATGTGGCAGAGCAGTGACGACGCTGCTTGTGATGCCCTCACCCTGTAACCCTATGCCACGTGGAGCTGCCTCGTTTGAGTCCCAGCTCCTCTACTCCCATGCAACTTCCTGCTAATGTGCACGCTGAGAAGGCAGCAGGTGTGGCTCAGGCACTTGGGTGCCTGCTGCCATCCACGTGGGAGACCCGGATGGAGCTCCAGACACCTGGCTTTGACCTGGCCCAGCCCTGGCCACTGTGGGCATTTGGGGAGTGAACAAGAAGATGGAAGATCTTTGCCCCCTCTGCCTTTCAAATAAACACACACACAAACATAATTTTAATTTTGTTTAAAGTTTTTTTTTTTTTAATATTTGACAGGCAGAGTGGACAGTGAGAGAGAGAGACAGAGAGAAAGGTCTTCCTTTTGCCGTTGGTTCACCCTCCAATGGCCGCCGCGGTCGGTGTGCTGCGGCCGGCGCACTGCGCTGATCCGAAGGCAGGAGCCAGGTGCTTCTCCTGGTCTCCCATGCGGGTGCAGGGCCCAAGCACTTGGGCCATCCTCCACTGCACTCCCTGGCCACAGCAGAGAGCTGGCCTGGAAGAGGGGCAACCGGGACAGAATCCGGCGCTCCAACTGGGACTAGAACCCGGTGTGCCGGCACCGCAAGGTGAAGGATTAGCCTATTGAGCCACGGTGCCGGCCTGTTTAAAGATTTTATTTATTGATTTGAAAGGCAGCATTACAGACAGAGAGAGGGAGAGACAGAGAGAGGGAGAGACAGAGAGAGAATCTTCCATCTACTGGTTTACTGCCTAAATGGCCACAATAGCTGAAGCTGGGCAGACTCAAAGCCAAGGGCCAGAAGCTGCTTCTAGGTCTCCCACGTGGGTGCAGGGACCCAAGTATTTGGGCCCCTTCCACTGCTTTCCCAGGGTCATTAACAGGGAGCTGGATTGGAAGAGGAGCGGCTGGGACATGAACTGGAGCCATATGAGATGCTGGCACTGCAGGCGGAGACTCAACCTACCACACCCCAGCTCCAGCCCCCAGTAAACATTTGTTTTTAAATTAAGGAAGAGAAAGGTGTATTAACTGGCGCCTTGGAGTCAGGTGGGAAGCACCTGTCTCCCGGGAGGTTTTGGGATGAGTCAATTCTGCTGGAATCATCGGGAGGGGCCGCCTTTCCTGTCCCTCCCTTGCCCCTTTCTTTATTCTCCAATCTAAACCAGCACGAGGGGCAGGCAGGGGTGCTGGAGCCACAGAGCCAATCAGGGCTCTCCCGACCTAGACCTGCCCTGCCTCTCACTACAGACAGCAGCACCTCTCTGTTAGGCCGAGGGCGAGGGCCCCGCCCTCTGTATGCCTTGCTGCCCGGGGCGTCAATCACGCATCTGCACATCAGTGAAATGACGGTGCTGAGCACACTAGCCTGCACCAAGGTCACTATCATGAACTCTGAGCGACTGCTCCTTCCCCGCTCTAGCCCCTCCTTCCTGCAGGGCCTGCTTCTGGAACTGGGGCGGGGTCCACCCTGACCTATTTAGAAGCCTTGGTCGCTGCAGCCAGGATCAGTCAGCCAGCAGGTTATCTGGCAGAACAAGGGTCTCCAACAGGAGCAGCCTCAGCGGGAAGTGAGGCCAGCAGGGTGTGGCCCCTGCACCTGTCTTCTGATGGAGAAGCAGGTGCTGGAGACGCTTCTCTCGCCTCTTTGGTAGACAAAGAAGCTGACAGTGGCGTTGGGGATGCTAATCAGAGACCCACCTCTGCCCTCGTTCAGTGCTGGGGGGACATGGGGAAGTCACAGGGGGCGCCAGCCCTGGCTGTAAAGAACTCAGAATTTTTTAAATGGCTGATCTTTCTACGTTAGCAAGTAATCCAAGTCTGTGCAAACAGCTCACGTGCAGGGTTGCGTGGGGCCAACAGCCGGAGCGTGCAGACCCGGCGGGGAGAATCGGGTGCCTGTGGAGGCTGAGCTGAGTAGGCAGCAGGAAGGCAGCAGGCCAGCAGCAAGCACGCCAGGAGGCCAGGCCCGCTCAGCCAGCATGCTCCCTGCAAACACAGCACCTGGCCCCGGACTCCTAGACTGCCGGGGACCCAAGTTAAGTGAACCAAGAGAAGGAAGCACACGAGGCAGGCACGTTGGAATCATGGAAACTGGTGTATGAAAAAGATGCAGCCCCTCAACCTCGCCTGGGCCTCCAACTAGGCGACTCCCTGGGGAGGCCTGGCCGTGGTGCGGGGCCTGGGAAGTGGCCCCAGTCTCTTCCCATATCAGGACTCCACAATGCCCTAAGTCAGCTCAGCATTCCCCAAACCCCACACGAGTGAGACTCCATCACCCGCAGTACCAGGCACGGCCAAGTCTGAGCTAGGAAATGATTTTCTCTCTCTCTCTCGCTCTCTCTTTTTTTTTTTTTTTTTTTTTGACAGGCAGAGTAGACAGTGAGAGAGAGAGACAGAGAGAAAGGTATTCCTTTGCCGTTGATTCACCCTCCAATGGCTGCCGCAGCCGGCCAGTGCACCGCGCTGATCCGAAGGCAGGAGCCAGGTGCTTCTCCTGGTCTCCCATGGGGTGCAGGGCCCTAGCACTTGGGCCATCCTCCACTGCACTCCCTGGCCACAGCAGAGAGCTGGCCTGGAAGAGGGGCAACCGGAACAGAATCTGGCACCCCGACCGGGACTAGAACCTGGTGTGCCGGCACCACAAGGCGGAGGATTAGCCTATTGAACTGCAGCGCCAGCCAGGAAGTGATTTTCAACAAGCAGAACCCACCTACACCGTGTCTGGGGAATCCCTATGCCAAAAGCAAATCAGGGACTCAGCTCCAGGGCCTGCCCAACATGGACCTGCAGGTGAAGCCACTCTGAACACGCTCAGGTCGGGAGGGCTCAGGAAGGCGCAGAGAAGATGCGACACTGTCCCAAGGCTGAGGCCAAGGGCCTCCTCTCTGCTCAGAGGGAAGGGAGGAAGGCCACAAGTCCAGATGGCTTCTGGGAATTACCGCCATCCCAGCTTCTGTTTAATGGAGAAAATGTGGATCTAGAAATCAAAGTGGCCAGTGCTGTGGTGTGGTGGGTAAAGCTGCGGCCTGCAGTGCTGGTTCGAGTCCTGGTGCTCCACCTCCCATCCAGCTCTCTGCTATGGCCTGGGAAAGCAGTAGTAGATGGCCCAAGTCCTTGGGCCCCTGCACCCACGTGGGAGACCCCGAAGAAGCTCCTGGCTCCTGGCTCCTGGCTTTGGATTGGCCCAGCTCCGGACATTGCTGCCAATTGGGGAGTGAACCAGCGGATGGAAGACCTCTCTGTCTCGGCCTCTCCTTCTCTCTCTGTGTAACTCTGCCTTTCAAATAAATATAAATCTTAAAAAAAAAAAAAAAAGAAAGAAAGAAACCAAGAACGGAAGAGTTGGTGTCCAGCAGCAGCTCCAGCCAGCCTCGGGCGGGCAGTCATGGGAGCACATAGTGGGGCAGCGGGAACATGGAGCAGGAGAGCAGGGACCGCCTGGCCCCGCCTGTGCCGGAGCTTTTGGTGGCGACCTACTGTCACTAAGCGCTGACAGTAGGTAGAGAGCGGGCCAGGCAGTGCCTTGAGGCCGCCGCAGCCTGTGCCACTTAAGCTGTGCCATCAACGGGAGACTGCTGGCCTCTGGAGCAGAAGCAGCGGTGGGTGTGGCAGCTGGCAGCAGGCAGTGTCGCAGGCCAGGCTGGGTATCAAATGGGTATCAAATGGTCTCCCAGACAGAGCAGCAGCCAGGGGCGGCCTGGGGGCTATACTTAGAAACTCCACGGCTGACAGCAGGAGCCGTCCACATGCGCTGCAGGTCCTCCAGGGTGATGTGGCCTGTTTGGGGACCAGTGCCCAAACACGTTACGGTTCAGACCGGATATCGGGTGGAACCCAGGGAAGACCAAGCAGAGGACCCATGCGGGGCCCAGGGCATCGAGAAGTCAGTCTAGTAAGGGCCACGGCCTCCACCAGCACTGTCAGCACTTGAGGCCTCAGGCCAGGGTCTGGGACTGTGGATGCTTCCCTGGGAACTGCTAGCACTGGAGAGGCCAAAGGCAGACTCCTGGAGTCTGTGGCTAGCGAGGGAGACCTGGCCCATTCCCGTGAGGTCCGGCCCAAGAAGCCTGGGAAGGCAGGAAAAGAGGAAGGGGCAGTGTTCCACGGCAGCCCAGGCAGGGAGGCTGCACAGGTGTTCCTGCCTGGTCCCCGCCTCGGGGGCGGCGGGAGGAGACGGACTTGGATAATAAGAATCCGACATCCTGGCAGCTACAGGAGGGGCTGCAGAGCCAGGACCTGAGGGGTGGGCGGCCTCAGGGGTTTCCATGGAGACCAGCAGCCAGCCTTGGGACTGGTTCTGGGCCCAGCCTCCTCCTCATCCCATCCTGGGCAAAAAGGAGAGCAGTCAGTGCCTCCTCTGGGCAGGCTCCTGTTTCCTCGCACCACTTCCCAGCAGCCGGCGCAGGGAAACACGGCGCCAGCACGCACCGTAGACATGCCCACACCTGACTGGGACCTCCGTTTCCTCATCCATACGAGTGAATTGGCCTCAATCAGATCAGTGGCTTTCAACCCTGGCTGTACCCTGCAATTTCCTGGGGGCTTTAAAGAAAGAATCCTGATGCCCGAACCCAGCCCTGACCAACTGCATGAGGATTCCTGGGGACGGGGACCACCAGGGCAGACAGGCTGTGGGGCTTCACGGGTGGCCAGTGGAGTCCAGGGCAGAAAGGGTCTTCGAAGGCCCAGTCAAGAAGGCAGGTGTGGCCAGGGCAGGCCCTGCCCTGGGCGTGTCCTCCTGCCCGACCCCTCATCTGCTCAAGCTCTGCTCAGCGCAAGCTCAGACGTTCCGGATGTCCCCTCCCGTACACATCCAGTCCCCCCCGGAACTGGCACTCTCAGTGGCCGAATCAACCCTCAGGGACTGGCTGTCCTTGGCCTGTGCACTGGGTTGTCTGGGATGTGGAGGCAGAGGAGGACAGGATGAAGGGAAGGAGACTGGAGAGGTGTGGTTCAGACAGACAACTGAGGAGCACCGTGCGTCTCCTGGGTACGGGCGCTGTTAGATGAGGGCCAGTGCATGCAACCCTCTTACTATCCCGAGATGGGGGAGCAGGCTCAGGCACAGCGAGCAACTGGCTCAAGGCTACACAGCACAACGGGTGAAGTTGGGCACAGCTGTCTCTACCGACTGCCAGCCGCTCAGCCCCTGCTAGCCCTGTACCCACTGCCCTGCTCGCTCTACGAAGTGAGCTCTTTTCTCTCGGGAAGTGTTTATCTGCAGACTCTGGTGTAACAGGTCACATCTGGTGACCAAGCCCCCCGGTTCAGCTGGGGTAAGATCTGGCAGTGGCTTACAAGGTCGCCCCATGCCCCACCCCCACCACACACACCTGTCGGGCTCCCTTGGCTCTGCCCAGCCAGGTCCTCTCCTGTCCTCTAGAGAGGCAGGCGCTTTCCAGCTGTGCCTGGGACAGGGCTTCCATATCACTCACTGTCACCCTCCAGGGCTGGCTCCAGCCTGCTGGGTAGCCTGTCTTGGGGTGGTCTCCATGACGCCGTGCCAGCCATGGAGGCAGACACCTCTGTTCGTTGTGTCACCAACATACGTTTGAAAGTGGCCAGACAAATCCAGCACTGCACAAACATGCATGGCCCCCAGCTTTGGGTGGGAGCTCTCCCTCTACACACCTCTTCCAAGACAGACAGCAGGTGGGCAGGCCCCTTTTCCGTACAAATTGGGACTACCCAGGAAGCCAGGGTGGTAGCACCCCAGGTTTGTAGCTCCCCCATCCCCATGTCCTGTTGAGCAGCAGGTGAGATGAGGAGCTAGCAGGGTGACTGAAGGGGAGGGGCTGCAGGCAGGGGAGCACTGCTCCTTTAAGGAGAGGGGGAGCTGTGACGACAGGCCTGGATGCGACTGTCCCCAGTGGTCCCTCCCAGAGGCCGCAGGGTCGGGGCTAGCATGAAGCGCGTTCCCTGTGGGGGAACCCCAGCTCTCCTGAGGGTTAAGGCCCTGGCAGAAACAGACAGGGACTCCTGGGTGTCGTCAGGTCTCCAAGCACATTTATTGCCTGCTGGTCTCCAACATCGCCTCCTCCCACCTGTGCCCAACCTAAACGCCATTGCAAGGGGAATTCTCGACAAGCCCACTCCTCCTGCTGTGCCCACCTCCTCCATCAGCAGAGTGAGAGCTCTGAGCCCAGCAGGGAGGCTGCTGCATCAGGGGGCACCTGTGCCACCCAACAGCCCGCAGGTACAGCTTGCCCCAGCCTTGGAGTCTTGCTGGTCCCCAGTGGGGCTCGGAGCCAAACCACTCACCCACTCGGCCCTATGGCCAGGGGCCAGGCTTTGCCTGGTGAGGTTTGTCCTTTGGAGCAATGCAGCTCCCTGTCCAGGTGGGGACTAGGCGGGGCCTTCAGAGGCGAGCTCGGCGCTGGAGATCCGAGAACCCGGTTCCACTGGCCCATGACAAAGGCTACGCTGTTTCGGAGCCAGGAGATGGCGATCTCTCGGGAGATGGGGGAGAATAGCCTCTCTCTGTAGTTTTCCACCAATACTGGGAACCCGTCAGGCCCCAGAAAGCCGGAGAGGCCATCGCCACGGACGCCAGGTGGACACTCACGAGGTGACACCCTGTCTCGGCCGGGGTCAAAGGCAGATTTCGGGGGGCCTTAGAGACCGTCCACAACAGTCACTTGAGAGGAAGAAGCCGGGACCCAGGGAGGAGGGCAGGCCTGCCGGCGTCACCCAAAACAGCGCCAGCACCAGGAGCCAACCCAGAACACTGCGCCCAGGCCCCCGCAGCTACGCCCACCCAGAGGCAAAGGTTTCGTTCCTTCTGGCTTTCCTGGGCCTGCCAAGACCAGAGCCAAGGGGAGGATTCCCCTGAGGTCTGCCTGGAGAGTCCCCTCCCGTGGCCTGCGGGAGGCCATGTGCTCACCTCATGGGCCAGAGTCTTGTGCAATCCAAAGCAATAGGGAGCTGGACCCGGCCTCACCCAGAACCCTAGAAGACCATGGGCACGCAGGCAGACCCCGCCATGCTCTGGACCAACTCTGCCCTCCCCTACACGGGCGACAGGCCACACTTTGGTTCTGCTTAAAAGGAAAAAGCAAACCCCGCATGACATCCGAACATCTAGTTGCAGCAGGGGCCTCGGACCCCACAGGGCTGCAAGCCTGGAACCCCTCCCAGTCCCCCACACACTTCCTCTTCTCACAACCAGCCTGATCCTAACAGCGGCAGCCACTGCTGGTCCCACTGCCGCTGCGTGGCCCGAGAGCCCAGGAACGCAGGCTCCCATCGTGTGACACAGCAAGTGATGACAGAGCCTGGATCTGGATCCGGGTCCACGGACTCCAAAGTTAGCACTCAGAGGCTACAGGGGTCAGCCCCCACCCCCAGCCTGGCTGACCAGAGGCATGGACAGGCAGGGCTGGCTCAGCCCACACGGCCCCTGCTGCGAGCCAGACGGCAGGATCAAAACAAGGGCACGTTCTGTGTAAACCAGAGCGTGAGAAGACCACAGACCACGGCCCAGGAGGAAGGGGAGAACCTATTTCAGGAAGATTCTAACGGCTCCCAACCACTGTTTCATAAGGACAGGGACTGGGATGATGGAATGGAAGCCACCATCCACCCCCTACACGCAGACTTCTCCAGATTGCTCCAGTCAGTGGGTGCAGCAGGGGCTAAGTGCAGCCCAACACACCCATCGCCAGGACTCACGGGCCCGGCCCCGGCACCTACCTGGCAGCCGTCACTCCCAGGGAAGCTCAGGCCTTGAGCTTCTCTCGGCATCCCAGGTGGTGGGGCCTCCGTGCCCCTGGAGGCCCTGGCTGTCGCCCAGCTCCACAGGCAATGCATGGCGAGGGGGCCTGCGCCCGGGGCCCCGGCAGCCCGGCGCCCGTGCCCTGTGCGGCGTCCCGGCAAGGAGTGAGGCAGGGAGAGTGCTCTCTGTTTTCATGACTGTAGTGAGCAGTCACCGCAGCCAAAAATAGTCTGTGCCTGGGAGCCTGGGCGTCAGCACATACCTCCGGGAGCAGGTGCTGGGTGTGAGGGGCGGGCCTCGCGCGGCAGGGGGCTGGGACCCATCAAACCAGCACGGACGGGGGTTCTCCCTGCCTTGCTGCCTCTCTCCAAAGAGTAGGATCTGAGTCAGCAAGAATGCCGTCACTTCGGCGCTCCGGTGAATCACAGGGGGAGCCCCCACCCCCGCCCGGGCTCCAATGTCCCCCGGAAAGCTCTCGTGCATTTGGGGCTGGGTAGTTTGAAGACTCCCAGGAAAAGTCCCTGGAGGGCACACACACTCGCCCCTGGAAGCGGTTATACCTCCCAGATGCGCATGGCCCACCGTGAAAGTCTGCCTGAGCAAAAGAAAACAGCGATGGTGAAGCCGGTGCCGATGCCGGCGACCTGGGGCTGCCGGCGTCACGCTGGGGTTGCGGTTTGCTCTTTTTTTTTTTTTATATATGTATTTCTTTTTTGAGGTTTTTTACATTTTTACAATGAACACTTAAAAAAAAAAGATTTATTTATTTATTCGAAAGGCAGAGTTAGAGGCAGAGGCAGAGAGAGAGAGAGAGAGAGAGGAGGAAGAGAAAGGCCCAACAGGCCTGACTGGATGGAAATGCACCCAAATGGTTCAAGTTTTCTGAGTGGCAGGACCACAGAATCAACCACCAACAAAAGGTGGCTACTGCTGCTTTCTATAATTTCTCTGCTTTTCCCACTTGAAAATGAACACAGCTGTACATCTGTGGCTATTAAGAAAAAACCTAAAATGCCAAGAACCAATGTATCTGAGTAGCATATGGTAACCTGTTTTCTTTGCTTTTCACTATTTTCTAAAATAAATGATTACTTTAGTAATAGTGAGAAAAATGACAAATGTTATTAAAAGCAAAAGCTGAGAGACTGGCACACCTGCTGACTTACAGAAACATGATCTCCGGCTGGCGCCGTGGCTCACTAGGCTAATCCTCCGCCTTGCGGCGCCGGCACACCGGGTTCTAGTCCCAGTCAGGGTGCTGGATTCTATCCCGGTTGCCCCTCTTCCAGGCCAGCTCTCTGCTGTGGCCAGGGAGTGCAGTGGAGGATGGCCCAAGTGCTTGGGCCCTGCACCCGCGTGGGAGACCAGGAGAAGCACCTGGCTCCTGCCTTCGGATCAGCGCAGCGCGCCAGCCATGGCGGCCATTGGAGGGTGAACCAATGGCAAAGGAAGACCTTTCTCTCTGTCTCTCTCTCTCATTGTCCACTCTGCCTGTCCAAAAAAAAAAAAAAAAAAAAAAGATCTCCACAGACCTGCCCCATCCCCCTGCACCCCAGGAGCTGGAAGACCTTCCTGGGACTCCCTGAGCTAGTGGGGCTCTGCCTCCCCCAACACAAGGAGGTCTGCTGACTGACAGAAGCAGAAGGGTGACCCCCGAGACTCCCAGGTGGCCCACGTCCTTGGTCGCTGCTGTACAAAAGGCATCGGCAGAGGGAGAGCTTTCACACACCTGTTGCTACACCTGCCTCCTCCAGGAACCCGTTTCTGAGGGCAGGTGGCCCTGAGCTCAGGGCCCTCCATCAAGGCTGAGCCCTATCAGCCAACTGGAGTGCTCCATCTTCCGGGCCCAGGGATTGGTTACAGCAGGAGCAGGCGACCCGAGTCAGGCCAAGCTAAGGCCTCTCTGGGGTTTTTCAGCTCTTCGCTGGCAAGCACGACTAGAGAGGCAGGAAGGGAGGCTTGGCTGCTGGTGCAGTTCCTACCTGCCCCGCGGAGCATCTGCCATGTGGGCTGTAACAGAGGCGTGTCCTAATGGTGTTACCTAAGCCTGCGTGTGCAGAATTCCCTGGACACAAAGTCTCTAACAGTCCCTGTTTAAGCTCATTCAAGGGTGGGGAATGCACGGCCCATGGGCCGTATAAGGAAGGAGAAACCGTTTGGTCTGGCCTTGCAGAGGCAATCGCCAGTGGGACTAGAAATTCAGTAATTGCACAGCAGGCTAATTTTCAAGCTGATGACTTGGTATGGACCACGAATGATGTTATAAATATCCAAGTGGCCTCTGGCAGAAAAAAGGGTCCCCACTCCTGTGGAACAGAATAGCTTTGACTTAGAAAGTGGGTATGGGGGCCGGCACTGCGGCATAGCAGGTAAAGCCACCACCTGCAGTGCCGGCATCCCATATGGGCGCCGAATTGAGTCCTGGTTGCTCCACTTCTGATCCAGCTCTCTACTGTGGCCTGGGAAAGTAGTGGAAGATGGTCCAAGTCCTTGGGCCCCTGCACCCACGTGGGAGACCCGGAAGAAGCTCCTGGCTCCTGGCTTCGAATCAGTGAAGCTCCAGCCCTTGTGGCCATCTGGAGAGTGAACCAGTAGATGGAACACCTCTCTCTGCCTCTCCTTCTCTCTGTGTGTAATTCTGGCTTTCAAATAAATAAATAAATCTTAAGATAAAAAGAAGGCCGGCGCCGCGGCTCCCTAGGCTAATCCTCCGCCTAGCGGCGCCGGCACACCGGGTTCTAGTCCCAGTCGGGGCGCCGGATTCTGTCCCGGTTGCCCCTCTTCCAGGCCAGCTCTCTGCTGTGGCCAGGGAGTGCAGTGGAGGATGGCCCAGGTGCTTGGGCCCTGCACCCCATGGGAGACCAGGAAAAGCACCTGGCTCCTGGCTCCTGCCACCGGATCAGCGCGGTGCGCCGGCCGCAGCGCGCCGGCCGCGGCAGCCATTGGAGGGTGAACCAATGGCAAAGGAAGACCTTTCTCTCTGTCTCTCTCTCTCACTGTCCACTCTGCCTGTCCAAAAAAAAAAAAAAAAAAAAGATAAAAAGAAAGTGGGTATGATATGCCCATATCACGCACTCCTTGCATCCAGCCAGGCAGGCACCAGCTACTGGATGCCAGCTGTGTGCCAGGCAGGCACTTCACTGCACACTGGGACGCAACAGGGAACAGAACAGACAGGGAGCTTATATTCTAGTAAGAACCACAAGCTAAAATACAAACCCAACAGTGACTACACTATGTCACTGAAGCTTGGGAATCAGTGCTAAGAAGAAAGGCGCCTGCCGAGAGGAGGCGGTGGGTCGGGGGCATCTATTCTAGGGAAGCCTCTCTGAATGGCAGACCCTCAAGCCCAAGCCCGAGGAGGTTCCACGGAGGCTGGAGACACAGGGCAGGCAGGAGACAAGGTGGAAGAAGGCGGGTGCTGAGCTCAGGGCCCCAACGGCTATGGGGAAAGGTTTGGGTTCCACACTAAAAGCATCAGGATGCCCACAAGAGGTTCAACTCCCAGAAGGCCAAAGACCTGATCTGAGTTTTTTAAAAAAAGTCTCCTGGTCCCTGAGTGTGAAGAAGAGAGGGCAAGAGCAGGGCAGGGAGGCGGCAAGGATGGGTTAGGACGGAACTGGACTGGGGCCACCTGTGAGGTCTTGAGGCAGCACGAGGGGGCCTTGACAGCTGGCTGAAGGTGGGGCTGAGGAAGATGGAAACAACCCCGAGTCCCTGGCAGCAGCAATGGGCAGAGGACAAAGACCAGCTCAGAGCGGTGCAGGGACTTGGCCGAGGGCACTCGGCTGCGAGTGGGAGTTGGGGCTCCGGCCACCTCCCAGGGCCACGCCCTGGGCCATCTCCTTCCAGAGCTCTTTCCAATCCTGCCACCTGCCCAGAGGGACACAGCTGGAAGCAGGGGCCCTGAAACCCATGTGCTGACTGTTGTTTTTTAAAAAGAAAGGTTAATGAAAGAAGAGACTTGCTGTGTAACACCCAAGATGGTGCAAGGTCAATGTAAAAATGTCCCGGGGCTGCCTGGTGCGTCAGACGTGTCCTACGGCCCTCCTGCCTTCGAGGTGGCACCTGCGGGACAACCTGGCAGCCCAGGGAGGCTCAGCACGCACTGGGCCAAAGCCTGGCCACACAGCAGCTTTATGCCCGAGATCCTTGCAATCCACACAGGTGGGACAGCTCCTGCCACACCTCGGCCCAAGAGACCAGAACTCTTTGGAGGATCTGATTTGAATGCAGTCTTCCTGCAGGAGTGCCTACTACGTGCCAGGCACTGGGGATAGAGCGGTGAGCAAAGCAGCCAGGTCTCTGCCTGCAGGGTGCATCGGTCTCATCAGTGGACTTGGCAGCCCGGAAAGCCACGGACAGAGGAGGTGGGCTCGATGCTCACACTGCCGAGTGGGGCAGAGCTCAGCAGAGCACGCGTGCCGGAGCGACTCCTCCGTCCGTCCGTCCGTCCATCTGGGGCAGTGATGGCTGCCAGTCGCTCTAGGACAGCAGCTGCGCTCAGTGCCTGGAACAGAACCGAGCACACAGTAGGTGCTGAAGACGCTGCACTTAATGTGACAATCAACTGGACGAACGGGGAGATTGGAGAAGTGGTCCTCCACCCTGTGCCCACCAGTCTCCCTGCATCCCTGGGGACCGTCACAGATGCGTGTGTCCCATCAGTGGGAAGCCCACGAGACGGGCTGTGCTGTTCATCCATGAATCCTTGTGGGGACTGACCCAGGCACCTGGCCTAAGGCAAGTGATCAGTGGGTGCATGGTGCACAGATGTAGAGGAGAGAGGGAGAACAGGAGGAGGCAGGGAGGGCAGGCAGAGATACCGCCGCAGAGACAGAGAAGGCGAGGGGCAACTCAGTTACACAGCCACAGAATAGCCCCAGGCTGGGCTACCCTGCTAAGACACCAGATGGCAAAGTCCTGTGCAGGGAGGAAGCTGGCTTTGCAGTCACATTCTCATCCTGCACCAGCTGGTGATGCTGCCAAATCACTCAGTTCTGAGCCTCAGTTTGCTCAACTGTAAAATGGGCATCAGAGCCTCTCCCCATCAGCCTGCCCAGGTCCAAGGCTTCAACAGGGCGACACAGACACGATGCTGGCCTCGTAGTGTGCCCTTCCTTCCATACCCCAACCCCAGGTCCTCACCTCTGCCTCCCTCTCCTAAGTGGGAAACTCAGCAGCCCAGCCATGCTGAACTGGTACTAAGATCCAGCACCCAGCACTAAGATCTTGCTGGGCTGCTGGGGCTGACATGTCGGCGCAGGTCCTACCACGAGGCAGGGGAGGGCGTGTGCTACCTCCTGGGGAGGCTCCCAGTTGCCAGCGAGCAGGGCTGTGAGAGCAGCCAGGCCCTTGGCTCTCAAAGGCGGAGTGTGGGCCCCATGGGGCGAGAGGCAGGAAGGGGGCCTCAGGACACGTGCACACTAAGCCGTGGACCCCAGGGGCCAACGCTGGTGTGCCTTTCTGGTTTCGATATTATAGACTCCCATGTCACAGGCCTCCTGTCCTGAGCACTCACAGAGCTGCGGGCATGCCCAGCCAAGGGCAAACCACGATGGTGGCAGGTGGCAGGCAGCTTCCACCCTCAGCCCCAAGAGAGGGTCTCGCTGGAAACCTGGGAGGGCCAGGGCAAAGGGGGAGGGGAGGAGGACCTCGCCCGGCCAAACCGCCGCAGCCCCTTCACCAGACGCCTGCGTCTTCAGTTCAGACCCACCTGTAGCAGGGGCTCGTAGGGGACCCTGGGGCCAAGCCGTGGGGCTGCGCCTCTCCCTGGCAGAACTGACTCCACCAGCACTGGCGGCTTCCTTCAACAACTTCCAATGAGGAAACCGTTGAAATCATTTCCCCAGCTGCAGCCAGAATGCAAAGCCATGCTTTTCAGAGGTAACCTGCAGGGCACAGGTGCCTGGAGGCTGCCGCTGTGTGCGAGGGGGACGGGGCCCTGCCTCTGAACACTCACCTCCTAGGACACCCCTCCACCTTTGGCATCCCAGCCCTGTCTCTCACCCCAGCCCCAACACACCCAGCCTTGCTGCCAGTGGTCTCACTGTCCTTGGCACAACGCTGATCTCCACGCTTCCTCCCCGTTCTCACACACACACACGGTGATGGTCCCCCACAGAAACCCAGCCCCCACATTCCACACGTCCCAGAGTCTTCCCACGAGCCCTCTGCAGAGGCTCCCGCGAGGACGGCTCCAGCTTTCTCAGACTAAAGTCTACGCAGCTGCTGTTCCTCCAACTGCTGTGCCCTTGGTCCCCACTGGTTCCCAAGGCCTGGGGCTGGCTTCCGCCGGGGCCCCTGGCCCAGCTCTGAATTCACGTTTCCCCTCCACCTGGGAGCTCCAGGGCCCTGGGGAACACCCTGAACCTCCCAGCTCTCAACAGGGCCCTGGCTGGGGCAGGCTCCAGACCCACATGGCCAATGCAGCAATAATCAGAGCTCTATTTAATGCAAATTTACTGCATTAAAATGCAGTGCAGGGGCCAGAACTGTGGTGTAGCAGGTAAAGCTGCCACCTGGAATGCAGGCATCCCATGTGGGCGCCGGTTCAAGTCCTGGCTGCTCCACTTCCGATCCGGCTCTCTGTTCTGGCTTGGGAAAGCAGCTGAGGATGGCCCAAGTCCTTGGGCCCTTGCACGTGAGAGACCCAGAAGAAGCTCCAGGCTCCTGGCTTCAGATTGGCCCAGCTCCGGCTGTGTGGCCAATTGGGGAGTGAACAGCAAAATAGAGGATCGATCAATCTCTCTTTCTGCCTCTCCCCTCTGTGTAACTCTTTCAAATAAATAAATAAATAAACAAACAAACAAATCTTTTAAAAAAATGCAATGTAAATTTCAGGTTCTCAGATGCACGTGTCTTTTGAGCATCCAACAGCCATAAGTGGTGAGTGTGGCGACCACACTGGGTGGCAGCTCCCGGTGAATGGCAGACGGCCAGGTAAGCAGGCGAGGGCCTCGTCCAAGCACCCGCCGCTGAGGGAGGAGAGGGTGAACTGTAGGTGCTGCTGCAGGCTCTGAGGCGCAGAGGGCCAAGAACTGACACCGACTCAGGCGGGGGTGGGAAGGAGCCAGCGCAGGCACCTGAGCCCCATCAGAAACCTGGGCCTGCAGCCCCCGGCGACCACAGGGCACCTTCACGTCCACGCCCCGCCTCGCCAGCCAGCACAAAGGCAGGATTTCCTGGAAACTTTATGCCCACAAACACTACCCAGCCTGCAGAGGAAAGCTGAAATAATGTTAGATAAGCGTACAGGGCCAGCCCCCAGGAAGGCAACACTGCAAATACACACTTCACACCTGGAGGTGTAGCACGTGTGTTTTCCTATGGGAAAAACCAGGTTTACCACTCCCCCCCACCCCCCAAATCAGGGATCCGAGAAAACTCCAGGTCAGCAGAGAATTCAAAGAGGCCAAAGGGACAAAGCCTGCCACACACAGCCCAGCCCCAGGGGCATCGGGGAGCACCCCCAGTGCTGACCACACCACACTGCAGCCCTTCTGCCCGAACAGCTTAGCAGAAGGAAACGGCCAGCCCTTCTCAACTATGACAGGAGAGAGGTGAGGGAGACATGGCTGTGGCAGGGAGACCCAAATCTGAGGTCCGACACCCGCAGCCTCCAGGCCACAGAGAGTCCATCACTCCCCAGTGAGACCTTCACCCAGCAAACACGCATGCATGGCGGCGCGCGCCTCTTGTGGGAGCAGGCAGGCACCCCCCTCAAACCGTCCTAGGGGGTCCTGAAGACACGCACCTCTACTGGAGCAGGAAGCACATCTTTAAAGACTGGCACAGGGAGGAGTTTAAGAGCAAGCCCGCAGGAGGGGATATTTTGCATGGTCCCATCTTAGCAAACACACAAGAAGCAAGGGGGAGGAACACGCTTGAATGACAATTTGTCAGTTTCAATGACTGCCACATGCACACAGGGGTCTGGCAGGGGCCCCTAGCCGCGTGAGAGGAAGAGGAGGGTGGTCTCAGCTTGCTCAGCCTTGGGTGGCAAACAGCTTACTACACACAGGTTCTCAGGATCCACGGGTGTGCTTGCTGCCTGACGGCTTCCCGCGTGGGCTGAAGCCAGTGAGTGAGCACACACGGGCAGAGGTGCCCCGAGTCCACGGGAGAAAAGCCTGACTCGGGGCCCGCAGAATGGGCTCTGACACCATCCCCGCCTGCAGATAGTGCTGCTTCCTTCAGCGTTGGCCGGCCGGCAGCAGAAGCACAGCAGTGCTAGCAACCCCCGGAGGACGGACACAGCCAAGCCACTCTGGAGGGTGCAGGAGGAAGGGGGGGTTCCCTCCGGCCTCTCCCACTCCAGGCTCCTACTGTAGCCTCCAGAACAGACCACCCGAGCAAGGGGCTTCAAAGACCACTGAACCTGACATTTCTCATGAGGGTAAACTGAGGCCCAGAGAAAACGACTTGTCTCTGACCCCATGGAGTGTAAGAGGCAGAGGGGCAGGTCCTGTCTGCCCCACTCCTGGCTGACCACAGCCACAGGCCCACAGATCCACTCTCCCGCCACCGGGGGCAGCTCTGGTCAGGGCAGGCCCCCGGGCTCTACCTGCAGTGCCCCTGCACCACCTGGCTACAGAAGCCACACTGCAAATGCAGCCAGGAGAGCGTGGCGTGCGTGAAACATGGGACAGACGCCGCAACTTCCTGACCTCCCATACCCCCCAGGACACCCGCCCTGATCCTGCTGTGGCTTTCTGTCCCAAACCTCTCTCTCTCTCTCTCTCTCTCTCTCACACACACACACACACACAGGGCACACGGGATGGGGGGGGTTAGGGGGACTGAGCTCTGCAGTCTGAACCACCCTGACGCTGACTCTGTCATGGGCAAACTTCACGGTCAGGCAGCGGGGCGGGCAGCTCCAGAGGATCCTGCAAGCCAGGTCAGCTGCACCCCCCCACCCCCGAGACCCCTGGGAAGCCATCTCCAGGCCAGGTTTCTAGAGATGAGTTCTAGGTCCTTCCTGAAGCTCGGCAAAGGGAAGCAGCATCCATCCCCCCAGGCCTGGACACTGGAGCTGGGGCTGAACCATGAGGTCCCATGCAGGACCTCGGCCTCCTCCGCCTCAGTGTGGGCCACGCGGTCCTGGCTGCCCTTCTTAGCAGCCAGCTAAGGCCTGAGGCAGGCAGAACAGAATGCAAATACTGCTTAGGGGCCAGCGCCATGGCGCAGTAGGTTAATCCTCTGCCTGCAGCGCTGGTATCCCATATGGGTGCTGGTTCTAGTCCCGGCTGTTCCTCTTCCAATCCAGCTCTCTGCTGTGGCCTGGGAAAGCAGTAGTAGATGGTCCAAGTCCTTGGGCCCCTGCACCCACGTGGGAGACTGGGAAGAAGCTCCTGGCTCCTGGCTCCTGGCTTTGGATCCGCGCAGCTCTGGCCACTACAGCCATCTGGGGAGTGAACCAGCAGATGGAAGACCTCTCTCTCTGTCTCTCCCTCTCACAGTCTATAACTCTACCTCTCAAATAAATAAAATATTTAAAAAAGAAAACGCTGCTTAACTTCCAGTCTCCCAGGTGTAGCCCCCCATAAACACCCGGCATCCTAGAGGGGTTCCTGAAGTTGGGCCAGGGCAGGTGCATCGGGGCCCTGCACCACAGTGACTTAGCGAGCGCACACAGGGACACGGTCTCTCCTCTGCCTCTCGGTGTCTTGCTCTTTGCGTGTGCTCTACACAGTTTCTGGGGGAGGCTGTGCGGCAGGGACTGGGTGGGGTCCTCACCACCACTGCCCCGAGGATGAGTCTGGGAAAGGAACACACGCAGCTGACTGTGCTGGGCTGGGCTGAGTCTCTCTCTGCACTCCCTGCTTTCCAGAGCTGAGCGAAAGACCACGTAGACGGCTTTGTTGCATTTGAAAGGACACCCTGGCAGGATTCATTGAAATCCTGCCCCGCGAGTTCACATCCAGGAAGGGTTTTTTCCCTGCAGGAACACACAGGTGCACAAAGATGTTCCTGGGGGCAGTGTCCGCAATCGTGGGGAAGGCAGACTGTGACATGCAGAGGCAAGCTATGGGACCACGGGACTGCGGGAGAGGACGGTGGGGCCCAGAGTCCCCTGCAAGGATGCAGATGCCGGGGACTGGGGAGGCCGGGTCGCCTTCCTCTCTTCTTCTTTGCTTTAAGCCCCACACCCCATTAATAGACACCTATTTTCTAGCAAAAGCGACGTCTGAACAAGCAATGGTTCACTTGGGAAGAAAGCTCTGGTGGTGGTAATGCCATGTGCTCAGCACCACGGACCCACAGGCCTAGGAATGATCACGATGGCACACTTCACGTCACGGGTGTTTTTAAAAATACATTCAGAAAGGCACGGCAGAGCCAGGGCTCACCAGGCTCGCCAGAGATGGAGCTGTCCTAGGATGTGCTGGAGCATAAAGCAGGAGGCTGGAACATCTCGTAGGGTCAGCGTGAAGAAAGGACAGGGCGTGTGCAAGGACACGGGTACACTAGGGACAGTGCCCCGCAGCCAAAGCTGGAGCAATCAGTACCGCATTACACCTGACGCAGGGGCTAAAACCGGGACCGTGGAGTCATGCACAGCCAGCAGGTCCTTGTGGGCAGAAAACCGCCAGGCCCCGCCCCCTCCGGTCTCATTTCCTTCTAGCCCTGCAGGTGGGGATGCTGGGTGGGAAGACGTCCTTGGCAGCAGCAGGGGGACAGGTGGCCGGCACTCAGTGAGCCATCCTCTGCCCTAAGCCTTGGTCTGACTCCTAGTCAGCCCGTTCCCAGCCCTCCTCTCACTCCTGGGGAGCCTGCTGTAGGCTCACAAGGGAGCAAGCCTGCCCCACCCTCTGCCGGGTCTGCACCGGCTTGGGATCAGCCACTGCTGAGGGCGAGAAGTTCCTGGGAACATTGTCTGGCTTTTCCTTCTTCCACCCCGGTGGCCGCGTCTGTGCTTCTGGGAACTTGGTCCTTGCACCTGTGCGCCAGCAAGTGGCTGTGAGCTTCTTCTTGTTTTAAAGGCGGGGACTGAGGCTCAGGGAGGCTGAGAGCCCAGGCACCCAGGGGGAGGAGAAAGCTAGGGTGACAGCCGGGCCTTGCAGTCAGGCCTGAGGGGTAAGAGGTGCCTGGCTCTGGGATCCTGGGTGAGTTACTGCACGCTCCACGGAGCCCGTTTCCACGACCGTGATGCAGTGGAAGAAGGACCTGCTGATGGGGTGTGGGGACAATGGCACGTGACAATGCATCCGGGTACTCAGCACCACTCACCAGATGGGACCCATCTGTCAGCTTCCGAGCAGGCAGCCTGCACTTGGTGCAGCCCCGCAGCCTGCAAGCCTCCCCAGGCTCCTTCCCGAGGTGACCCCACAGCACCACGGCACAGGTGGGAGGCGGTCCTTTGGGCTGGGGCACCTACAGTGGCCTCTCCTGCAGGGCTTACCCTGAAAGGCAGAGCCGAGAGGAACCTCCCACCACCCGCTCAGGACCCGACCCACAGCTACAGTGTCACCATGAACTTCCCCATTCAACAGATAAACATCATCCATATTTGGATCTACCTCAGTCAAGTGATTGTCCTACCAGGCCCAATATCCAATAGTGACGTTGCAGCAGACAAGCCAGAGCAGTGGGGTTCCTGCCTTGAGGAGCTCACATTGCAATGGGAGAGCAGAGCAGATACAATGAGCAAGTTCAACACTTCCAGAAAGCATTCAATGTCATTGGGAAAGTAAACCAAGGTGCCTTGGTAGAGAATGAAGGGTGGGGGTGACCGTCCCTCAGATCAACAGGGAAGCCTGCCTGGAGGAGGTGGCCACAGATCTGACACTAAGCACGATGTTCACCGATGAGTCGTGGAGAGAGGACCCCAGGAGGGTGTGGGGAGGAAGTGCAAGGGTGGGGACCAGAGGGAGCAGAGAAGAGGTGAGCGAGCCGCCGCAGAGGCTAACCCCCGTGAGGCCCCTGGTGCTCGCTCAGAGGGGAACGGGAAGGAAAATGGTAACACCTGATCACGTCCTGAAGCGGGCCTGCAGCTGCTCGGGGAGACGGAACGAGCTGGGAGCGCACGAAGCAGGGAGCCCAGCAAGGGGCTGCTGCCAGGGTTTGGGCCCCAGAGGGGACAGCCCGGACCACGGTGCTGGTGCTGGTGCTGGTGCTGGTGCAGAAGGAGGTGGGCAGACGTGCAGCACGTCCGGGGCGGGGGGGGGGGGCCCACAGGGCTTGCATGGGTAAGGCAAGGCAGCGGGCAGGGAGGACCACAGTCTGGGGCCTGAGCTGCGGGCTGGGTAATGGGGTCATTTCCCGAGGCAGGGAAGGAAGCGTGCATGTGTGCGTGTGTGCATGTGTGCGTGTGTGTGTGTGCGTGTGTGTGTAGAACCAGAGCCCTGCCTGCGCCGGTTTCTGAGCTGCCTCGCTGCCTCCAAGAGGGAAGATCCCCGGGCGGCTGAGGACGTTCCTGCTGCCTCGCCCTGACCTCAGAGCTGTCTGCTCAGACATCTCCACACCAAGACACATCCTGGCTCCCGGCCTCCCTCTGGCTGCCGGACCCCACTGCCTGCTCCCTCGGACCACCTAGCTCTGTTGTGCTGCACGTGACTTGGTGATTCCAACATCCCGACTCAGCATCCACTGCACCCCTGGGCCCGGCTGAAGACCCTGGTCTCAGCTGCCATGCCGAGCCCCCAGGGCCAAAGCAGCCCCCACAGCCTTGTTGCTGGCTTCTGCTCCAGAACCCTGCTTTCTCTCTCAAAGACGGGCACGGATGGAGCTGGGTCTCCTGCATGTTTTACATCCGGAGGGAAAACTCCTGAGGAGCAAAGCCAGCAGTGGAAAGATGTCTTAGGACCGAGAAAGCAAGCGTGGCACAGCTTGGGGCCCAGCCTGCCTGGTCTGAACCTCAAACCTGTCGCTGTCACCAGCTCTGTGACAGCGGGAGGAGGACACAGACGGGGCTGTGAGAAGGCGTTTTCTGTCTCTGGAATCGCAGTGCAGGCAGGGAGGAGGTGAGGTGGGACGGGGCTGGGGGACCGGACGGACCGCTCGGTTCTTCCCAGTCTCTGAGTCTATGGTTACGGATCTGTAACCGGGGACTTGCCACTGCGTGGTCAGAACTCCTTGCACGGTGGAAAGCAGGCAGGCAGGCAGCTGGGTCGGGGGGCAGAGAGGACGGCGGGCCACACAGGCCCGGGCGGGATGCAGCTGCTTGCTAAGGCTCAGGGAACCTGTCTCACTGGGCATGGGCTTCCTGCAACCTTCATGCTGGCCCACCCTTTGGCCTTCTCCTTAACACCAGACAGGAGGGTCCCTGGGCAAGTGCAGGTGCCAAGTGCTCTGGGGCTCAGTCTCCCTGTGCGGCCCCCACTCGCCCCCCACCCCATGACAAGAACCTTTTATGCTGGTGTCATTTCCTGCCCGGGAATCTCTCCCAGGGAAAATTTCCAAGTATACAAATAGCTCCATAAACAATACTAACCGCTGCGTTCAACCTAATAGCCAACATCTGCAATCAACCCCAGCCTGGTAACTCCATCACATGCACTCAATAAAACACTGGTAATGACTAATATAACATAAAACAGGACAACGTGCTGGTTAGCAGGCCAGACGACAAGAGCAAAACATGAAGTTATTATTCAAGTTGGTTTAAATCAAGGCCGGCCCACAGAAGTGTAACGCAAGGCACACACGTACATTTTAATGTTTGAGTTGCCCTGTTTAAAACAGTTAAAATGGAGGGGGCAGGTGGCCAGCACGTGGCACACTGGGTCAAGCCACCGCTTGTGGTGCCAGAATCTGGTATCAGAGAGCAGTTCTGAGTGCCAGCTGCTCTGCTCCCAATCCAGCTCCCTGCTAATGTGCCTGTGTGCTTGGGCCCTGGCCACCCATGTGGGAGATCTGGATGGAGTTCAAGGCTCCTGGCTTTGGTCTGGCCCAGCCCTGGCTATTTTTGTGATTATGTGGGGAGTGAACCATTGGGTGAAAGATCTCTCTCTCTCTCTCTCTCTCTCTCTCGCTTGCTCGCTCTTGTTCTCTCTCCCCCTCTATGTTGTTCTGCCTTTCAAATAAATAAGTGGATCTTTAAGCTTTTAAAAAATCCAGATATACAGAAAAGTAATTTAATTTTATTTAGCCCCACATCCAAAACAGTACTTTCAACATATACTAAGGATAGACGTCATTCACGGGGTTGTTTTCCATTCTTTGTCCTGTACCAGAGCTGGAACATCTCCCAGCCACGTCTGGCGTTAGGGCAGGTCTCAGTTTATCAGCCCCACTGAGCTGAGCTCACAGCAATTTCAAAAAGACGTCTGTGCTAAGCCAGAAGACAAAGGCTAGAACACCAGAATCTCAATGATGCCGGGGTTTTCTCCGAGTGCTGGGAACGTGTACAGGATTATTCTCCCTCCCTCCCCGATTCCCTGAGTATCCGCGTATCAGGAACTCACACCACAGCCAGGCCAATCCTTCTGATTTCCCAGCGGACGGAGAGATGTGATGACCTGACCGGGTGAAGCACGCCTGTCGTGTTGGGAACTGCTGACACTCTGGGCACCTGGCACCGAATCCTGGCTAGCTGGGTGGGAGGTGGGCAGGAGAGATGGCGGAACAAAGCGAGGCAAACGACAGACCGTAAACTAAACTCTCACTCCAACTTCCAAATCCACACTGACTGGATGCGCCACTACGTTTTTTTAAATTTACATTAATATTTTAAATGTTTACTTATTTATTTGAAAGGCAGAGAATGAGAGAGAGAAAGAGAGAAAGAGAGAGATCTTGCATCTGCTGGTTCACTCCCCAAATGCACCCAACAGCTGGGGCTGGGCCAGGTGGAAGTCAAGAGCCTGGAACTGAAGCTGGGGCTCCCATGTGGGCGGCAGGGACCCCGCCACGTGAGCCATCACTGCTGCCGCCCAGGGGGTGCATCAGCAGGGAGCTGGACTCAGAAGAGGAGCTGGGTTGCAAACCCACACATTCCAATACTGGGCACGGTATCCCGAGTGGCATCTTAACTACCGCACCCAACAACTCACCCCAGCTGCACAACTCAAAGTAAGTTACTTAACCATTCTGTGCCGTAATTTCCTTGTCTAAAACGCCAAGTGGTAGTAAGAGGTACGTAGAGTGTTGCAAGAAGAGAGATTATCTTGGCAAAGCATCTGACACAGCTTCCAGGAAAGCTGGCTGCTGTGAGCTGAATCCATGGTGGCCAGGCTGCCCCGCTGTCTCCGGCCTGGGCACGTGCTCATCTGGCTGTGCCCTCCCCCACAGTGCACACCCCTTGGTCTTAGCCATGGTGAAGCTGGCCCTCAGAGGTCCCTGTGCCTTGCCCTCATGCCCTGTCCCCCGCCCGCGTCCCAGCCTGCGTACCTGCACCAACTCGGGCCTCACACTGAAGATGTAGAGCCAGTCACTGAAGCGGGGGTAGCTGTTGAGCTCCAAGGTCCTCTCGCTGGGAGCCACGCTGAGCTTGCACTGCCGCTGCTTGCAGATGTACCGGACCAGCTTGGCCTGCAGGACACACGGGAGAGGAGAGCCACCCTCAGTCACAGCACAAACACGCGGGCTACAGGCACAGGCAACTGATGAGACGAGGCTCCTGCAGGATTCCGTGCCTCAGGACAGCAGGAATGGGAGGAGGGGCGGGGGGCATGGGGAGGACTGGGGAGACAGCAGGCAAGGAGCCTGGGGGCCACCTGGAACCCCAGCCGGCTGACTCCGTCTCAGCCTCAGGACCAGGACTGTGGGGAGCAACCTGGACTGGACTAAGTTACTGGAATTAAGACTTATTCTATGCATCTGCTCTCCCACAATATGGCGCTGAGAAGGGAGTAACAGCTTCTACACAGCTGCCTCCAGTTCAACCAATAAACAGCACGACCTGCTCCTGATTGGAGGAGAGCAGTGTACTCGGCGTGTGGGTAGCAGAGTTGGGATTGGCGGAGGAGGACTATAAAGGAGGAGAGAGACAACATGCACCAGGAACATCTAAGGGGAACATCTAAGGGGAACACCTGTGCAGCCCCCGAGAGAGCCGGCCGGCGGTGTGCCGCTCCCCCGCGGAAGTGGGGAATGTGGCAGGGGGAGCGACATAATGGTGCCGTGACTTGGATATGAAGCCTAGGCAGAGTTTAGTGTCGTTCCTCCACGAAGAGGGGGAGCGACATAATGGTGCCGTGACTCGGATATGAAGCCTAGGAGGGTTTAGTGTCGTTCCTCCATGAAGAGGGGGAGCGACATAATGGTGCCATGACTTGGATAGGAAACCTAGGCAGGGTTTAGTGTCGTTCCTCCACGAAGAGGGGGAGCGACACAGGACGATCCTCGGAGAGCAAGGGACAGGCCTGGTCGGGATGGAGAGCTGGGCTAACACACAGAGACCTTGCTGCTGCGGCCGGGCAGCTGGCGATGCTACCATGGAGGACCTGGGGGCCTGGGCAGGGTGGGCAGCCGTCCACCCAGGGTGCTTCCAGTGCAGGTTCGGATGGTCTGGGGTGGGCCAGCTCTGGACCTTGGACAAGTCACTCAGCCCCCTGCAGAGGCTTCAGTTCCCGCCTCCAGAAAGTGACGATGATAACAGAAGCGCCTTCTCAGGGAGGGTGAGAAAAACACAGCACTCAGCATGCCTGGCCCACGGTGAGCTCCCACAGCGCTGGCCAAGAGGGCCGGGCCGTCGCGCGGTGCCAAGCGTTCTGGATTCAGGTCCCTGCGCTGCCTCTAGGGATCCCACCCGGAACGACAACGCTGACTTCAGACTCTCCAAAGGCCAGAACTTCAGACGAGGCTGGGAGGCCTGAAGTAGGTCAGCACATTCTTCTAACAAACTCGGGGCTCAGACCAGGTACCCGATGCGACGCTGAGAGTCGCGGTGGGGGTGGGGGCAAGACAAGGAGGGCGCGGTCTGGGGCTGATTGAAAAGAGAGGTGCACCCCCACTGGAGGTGGGCTGAGCAGACTGCAAGCAACAGGAAGGAGCAGCACCACCTGGTGAGAAGCAGGGGCCCCTCTGGCTGGGCTGAGATCACGCAACCCAGGACCAGGGGCAGCTTTGCGATGTGGGGGAGAAACCTAGTGACCTCCCATTGGGGTCTCCCACGCTGCCCTCCATCGCACTGGGGGACAACTGCACCGAGGGTCCTGTTGCTGGGCTTTCGCTGGTTCCTTTCCTTTCCTCCGCAGGTATTCCAGGGTACTTCTCTAAAGCGCTAACGCAGTCACAATTCTAACATCAAAATACACTTAGAATTTTAAATATCCAGAAAGACTCCTGATTTCCAATTACAGCAGGAGCTAAGAACCACGCTGGGGCCATGGCGGTCTAGGGAAGCCTACAGTCTCTCTCCAGAACAAGGCTTTTGTATGCAGAAAATAAAACACAGCTTCCCAGAGACATCAATGATATTTAAATACATTGACTGAAATACTACTTAACATTGTAACAGTAATAAACCCTTCTTTATAAAGTGTTAAATAATAGCAAGCATTGGGGCTAATAACTAACCAACTTCCAAGCTGGAACGGCGTGAAGCAGCTTTTACAGAGCCCCAGAGCTGCACAAGCAGGTGTCGCCTCCCAGAACTCCTGCAGATGCAACTTGAGGTCTTCATGTTGCTGCTCGGGGGACGAAGGGAGGAGACCTGACCTAACCGAGGCACCTGCCAGGTGCGGCCAGTGGCAGGCCTTTGGGTGGTTCATTCTTGCCAGAGGTTTGATGAGCTGAGTTCCAGTTCAGCCCAGGTTCCGTGCTCCTTCCTGCCCCCACACCCACACGAGCAGCCTCCGCCAGAAGCCAGACTGATCCTGCAGCCTCCAACCATGAGCTGAAACAAAAACATCTCCTTCCCAAAGAAGTTCCCTTGGGTATTTTAAAGTAAGGAAAAGCAGATTCATATCAGTGCGAGAGGAAAATAGCTGTGATTCCCACCGGAGGCCGAGTCCCTGGTCTTTGCAAAGGTGCATATGCCTGCTGCCTACAACCCAAATGAACCACACGCTGAATTCCAGTTAAGGTGAATGAAAATACAGGTGGCCAGAGGGATGTGAGTGTGAACGGAGCCTCTCAATGAGTGTGAACTGAGATCTACGATGAGTGTGAACTGAGACCCAGAGTGTGAACCAAGACCCACGGTGAGTGTGAACTGAGTCCCACGGTGAGTGTGAACCGAGACCCATGGTGAGTGTGAACCAAGACCCATGGTGAGTGTGAACAGAGTCTCTCAATGAGTGTGAACCAGGACCCACAATGAGTATGAACCGAGACCCACGGTGAGTGTGAACTGAGACCCAGAGTGAGTGTGAACTGAGACCCAAGGTGAGTATGAACAGAGACCTACAATGACGACCAAGCCTGTTTCTGTGTAGCCCTTCTGAAGCCTTCCCCAGAAGCTAGTTTGGTCCCAGGCCAACCACAAGCTGACGGAGCCAGATTCTGCCTGCCCATGGTTACTGGCCCACTTGAGTGGTCCCCGATCCCATGGGTCTTGCTGACTCAGGGTTGCCAGGGGGCTCAAAGAAAAGTGGGGACGCATGCAAGAGATGCAACATAGAGCCAAAATCAAGACTCTCCCACCCACTTGCAGGGTTTGGGGAATCAGTGACACAGAGGCCAACGCAGGTGCAGACCTGTGCCATGCATCCCTGCTGCACCCACAGCAGGTAGTGCTAATCAACCAACCACACACTCTGTGAGGCTCACTACTCTGCAGTCTTTGGCTGTCCTATCGTGGAACCTAGGCATGCAGCTCACAAACACAAAGACACAAGTGCCACTTTGACCCTATTGGTTCAAGTAGAGACACACACATCTTCCACCCAGGCTCACCCCACTGATACCGCCTGCCCCCGACCAAGGTGTGACCAGAGGCACATGCCCAAATCAGGGCCCCAACCTGTTCTTCCAGGCTCACTTCCAGTCCACTCTGCTCCTGGTGCTGCCCTGCCCCCAAGGTGCTCACCTCCGATCAGCTCTTCCCCAGGCCCTTCTGTAGCCCCCCCATCCCAGCCTTGTAAACCGTGGGCTCCGGCCCAGAAGGCCCTTGCTCCACCCGACTCGCCAGGCCAAGCCAGACCTCCCCTTGTCTATTCTGAGCACACAGTTTGCAACCGCTGTAGGCCACAGGGAGCTTTGCACTCAAGGTGAGAGCTTGTGAGTGGCTCTCATCCAACAGACGGGAGACCCCGCGCCTGGGACAGGCTTCCCAGCTGAAGAGAAGCGGGTTCACATCTCCTTACTAGCTGTACCTGCGAGGGAGTTTATTTGCTTTTCCGAGGCTCAGGTCAGCACCTGTAAGTCAGGAAGGACTCGCTCCCACAGAGCCACAGCATGGGAGCCCCCGATGACGGGACGAGCTCCCCTGTTACAGCACCTCGGGGCAGGGGCTGCGCTCCCCTCATTCAGTACTGTCCCACAGACCCACCACTGCACATGGCGCAGGACCTGCTCGGAACTGCCCCCGCCCCTCCCCCCACAGTGTTTCTCACAGTCACTCCCTCCTTCCATCAAACCACAGCTTCAGAGGGCTGACCAAAGACAGGACAATCAATGAAACAGCTGTGTAGATTCAAAGCCACTCTTTTCCACATCCACAGAGGAGGCCGGGCTCTCAGCACTAACAGCAGCAGCTATAAAGGCCACCCGTTGGGGCTGGCGCTGTGGTGTAGCAGGTAAAGCCGCTGCCTGCAATGCCGGCATCCCATATGGGTGCCGGTTGGAGTCCCGGATGCTCCACTTCCAATCCAGCTCTCTGCCATGGCCAGGGAAAGCACTGGAAGATGGCCCAAGTCCCTGGGCTCCTGCATCCATGTGGGAGACCCAGAAGAAGCTCCTGGCTCTGGATCAGTGCAGCTCCGGCCATTGCGACCATCTGGGGAGTGAACCAGTGGATGGAAGACCTCTCTCTCTCTCTCTGCCTCAGCCTCTCTGTAACTCTGCCTTTCAAATAAAATACATAAATCATAAATACATAAAATACATAAATCATAAATACATAAATCATAAAATACATAAATACATAAAAAACCCCAAAAAACAGTAAATTGTCCTGGAAGCACTAACTGACAGACATTAAAAAAAAAAAAAAAAAAACCAGACCGCCTGTCACCAGCTAGAGGGCTACACCCCTGGGAGCAACTCATCACACCTCCTTCCTGCCCGAGACTTGGGCCAGCGCAGAGCAACAGAGACGGCCAATCTGGCCTTGGCCTGGGCCAGCACCTCGGAGTCTCCACTTCAGCCCCTCCGACCTGTCCGGCCCTCGCTGGCCCTGAGGCACTCGTCCCTCCACCAGGCAGGCTCGTCTTAGTGCCCACTGGGTCTGCACAGCTCAGCTTGGACACCCCCTCCTCCGAGAGGCTTCCTCCAGCCTGTGTGTGACCTCTGGCTCAGACCTGATATGACACCAGTCTTTTTTTTTTTTTTTTTTAAGATTTATTTATTTATTTGAAAGGCAGAGTTAAAGAGAGAGAGAAGAAGAGACAGCGATAGATCTTTCATCTGCTGGTTCACTTCCCAAACGGCCACGATGGCTGGGGCTGGGCCACGCTGCAGCCAGGAGCCAGGAGCTTCTTCCAGGTCTCCTATGTGAGTGCAGGGGCCCAAACACTTGGGCCATCTTCTGCTGCTTTCCCAGGTGCATTAGCAGGGAGCTGGATGGGAAGAGGGGCAGCAGGGACTTGAACCAGCACCTGTATCAGATGCTGGCACTGTAGGCAGCGGTTTAATGGGCTGTGCCACAGTGCCGGCCCCTAGGCTTGTCATTTTTAACTTTTCTACTTCCTCCTTTACTATAAACCCTGTGAGGCCAGGGTCCCAGTCTGCGTGCACAGTGTGGGGTTTTCAAATCTTTGTTCATGGAAGGACAAACAAACACACACAATACACTCTGTAGCCAGGAAAGGCACAGGCATCTCTTGGGGTGGGGGTGGAAAACACACCCCAGCGGGGCAAGTGCTGAGTCAGCAGCCGAGTGCTGCTAGAGAGCCACACCACGCCGCCCGCGGCAGGACTGCCAGCACCCAAGTGCCGGGGGCACAACCCCGAAAGCATGCAGCCAGGGCCAGGGTAGGCGGAGTCAGCCGGCAGCCTGGGGCCTGTCGGGAGGCCTGGGAGCCGCAGGCAGATGCGGTTCTGCGAGGAGTACAGCTTCTCTCATCCAGGACGCGAGAGGCCCCGGAGGGCAGCGGCTCCCATCACGGCCAAAGAAAGCTGCTCTCGCTTTTCAGAAAGTGGGTTGCAGTCACAGAAGCCCCAGGGGCTACTTTCCCAGACAAACCGCAGCAGGGCTGCCAGCTCAGCCCCGAGGGCCTGGAAGGGGACCTCTCCTATTAGTGGTGTCATTTTCTCTTAACCACGAAAACCACAAGATACACATTTTCCGGAATAGGAAAGCACCTGGGGTTTCTGAGCTGGGAGCAGCAGCAGAGGGAAAGAGCCATCAGGATGCCGGCCACAGGGCAGAGGAGGGCCCAGGGCAGAACTGAAGCCCCGGGCGTGCCCCACCACTCCTGGACAGAGTCTGCTTTACAGAAAGGGCAGAAAAGCATCGAGTCAGCCCCAGAAACACTGCACACAGTAGGCACTCACTGTCCCAGGCTGAAAGACCCAGGCTCCGGCCCCGGCTCTTACATTTAAGATCAAGGCATAGCAGGTAAGCCCTAGTCTGCAATGCCCACACCCCATATGAGTGTGGCTCAAGTCCTGGTTGCTCCACTCTCCATCCAGCTTTCTGCTAATGCCCCTGGGAAAGCAGAAGATGGCCCAAGTACTTGGGCCCCTGTACCCACATGGGAGACCAGGATGGAGCTCTTGGCTTCTGCCTGACTCAGAGCTGGCAGTTGCGGCCATTTGGGGAGTGAACTAGCGGATGGAAGTTCTCTGTCTCTGTCTACCTTTCAAATAAATTAATTAAAAATATATACACACGTAAAAGTCAAGGATCAAGATCAAGGATTCTGGGGAAATCACCATGCAGCGCCAAGGAAAGTGGCATCAACTCCAGGAATGCGGCCTGCCCAGGTGTGCACTGGACACACTGACCAAGTTCAAATGCTGAAGTTCAAAGCTTGACCCAGACCCAGGCCTCCCAAAAGGAGGCTGCCACAAGCATTGCTTCAATGGCAGTGAGGCTTATCAACATTCCTGAAGGGCACGGGGCTGGCAGAGCAGACACTGGGCAGGGCACACAGTCTGGTCTCAGAAGCACATGCCACTGACAGACACTTCTACGGAGACAGCAGGTGGCTCCCAGAACCCCAAGGTTCACCAGGAACGTAAACTTCGCATAGCAGCACTGCTCACAGCTTCCAGGCACACGGGCCACACCCTCCCCTGGGGAAGGCCCTCTCCCTGTCACTCTTACCTTACCTGCACCCAAACCTGTTTCCCCATAGGTGGCACCCACTGATGCTAGGGCCACCCAGGCAACCACACGCCAGGATGACAGGGACAGCAGGCCCTTCTGCGGGCACAGTGCAGCTACCATGGGAGCTGTTTTACTTCCCCAGGCCAGCTTAAATGGTTGTCCAAGCAAAAGCTTCTCACAGAGGTCCCCAGGGTGGCTGGGCTGTGGCCAGCCATTGTGAGGGACTAGCCGGGCAGCACAGGGGTGGGGGCCGGGCGGACATACCACCCATGTGCACTGCAAGCCAACACCTCCTGTTGACCACCAGCACCTGTTCTGACAGGGCAGGGCCAATGCCCACCATGAGTTAACTGTTCCACCCCTGGCAGGAAGCATTGGCTTGGCAGGTGCCACCACCTCACTTATTTCCTTATAGTCTCCCCACCCACAAGGTAGAGAAGACAGCGCAGGCTGCACAGCGCACAGAGAAGTCACTGTAGACCCGACCTGTCAGCGCATAGTCCCACGTGCAGAACACCTGACGGGCCCACTACACGCGCCCCTGTCAGGACCACTCCTGCTCAGCCCACAAGGGTGCCTGAGGGAGGAGGACGAAGACTGGTGGGTGCCATCTGGACTACACCTTACCCAAGCCTTTTTGCACTTTCACAGAGAACCTCTGTTTCCAGAAAACTGAAAACAAAGTCAGCTTTGCAAACCAAGTCCGCTCCACCCCTAAAATTGCAGGGCTTCAAGTGGGGAGTCCCTCCTGCGGGTGACTCCCAAATCCGTGAGCTGGGCTACGGAGGTGGCCAGGTGCCCCGGCATTTGTTACCCTCATGCTGGCCTGTCGCGGGCCACTGCAGGACCCTCAATGGGGCCCATGTCTTCATATCTCAAAAGCAGGCCAGGAGGTTAAGTGTATGGGGACAGATGGGGCAGATGTTGGCTTATAAATAGACACATGAACCCCAAGCACAGAGCGAGATGGACTGCAGACCCCATGGGGACCACAGGCTCCCTGATTAAGTAAACCATGTCCATGACTGTCAACTTGCTAGTTCTAATTTCCCCCACTGTTCCCGGTCACCTGCTCCCCCGGGATTCTCAAATTCCAGGAGGCAGGGATTACAGTCAGTGCCAGACAGCACAAGGGTAGTATCCTAATCATCACACAACCCCAAAGCTGGCTCTGTCTGTGAACCTGTTGTGGCACAGCGGGTTAGACCACCTTCTACAGTGCAGCCATCCCATAGGGGCACTGGTTCGAGTCCCAGCTGCTCCTCTTCCCATCCAGCTCCCTGCTAATGTGTCTGGGAAAGCAGTGGAAGACAGCCCAAGTGCTTGGGTCCCTGCATCCACATGGGAGACCAGCATGAAGCTTCTTGGTCCTTGGCTTCAAGGTTCTTGGCTTTGGCTTGGCATGGCCCTGGCTGTTGCGGCCATTCAGGGAGTGAACCAGTGGTTAGAAGATTGATATCTGTTTGACTCCCTCTCTCCCCCCATAACTCGGACTTCCAAATAAATAAATAAATCTTTCAAAAAACAAAGGGCAGGAAATATTCACACTCAAACTTTAAACAACAACAAAGTTCAGCCACGAGGAACAGAAAACATTCTAGACCCTTCTAGACTTCTGGTGGGAAGTACCACGTACTCAACATCAAACATAGAGCCAGCAGGTCTTGAGTGCCTGGCAGGGCTCATCCGCAAGATACAGGGTGCCCGCCCAGCCTCAGTATGGGACAAACCACTGCTCATCAGAGTCAGTTACAGACAGCAAAACCATGTGCTAAACCCACGACACTTACGATGTATTCTGGAACTCTCGTCTTACAAATGAGGCACCTCCTCCAACCCACATGGATAAAGAAGGGCTCACTCCCATGCTCTGTCTTGTGTCTTCTCCCCAAATAATGACTCCTGCTACCTACTCCCCTTAACCTATCGAGGTTGCCCTGACTGTACCAGGAGGATGGCAGTAGACAGGGCCTCTCTCTTTCTCTCTCTCCATCTCTCTCTCTGAATGGCAGTGAGTAGGGCCTCCTTCTCCCTCTCTCTTACTTATTTGAAAGACAGAGTCACAAAAAGAGAGAGGGAGAGAGAAAGGTCTTCCATCTACTGGTTCACTCTCTAGATGGCTGCAACAGTGGGAGCTGGGTCAGTCCAAAGCCAGGAGCCAGGAGCTTCTTCCAGGTCTCCCACATGGGTGGCAGGCTCCCAAGCACTTGGGTCATCTTCCGCTGCTTTTCCCAGGTGCATTAGGAGGGAGCGGAATTGGAAGTGGAGCAGCTGGGACTCAAACAGACACCCATCTGGGATGCTGGCGTCCCGGGCAGCAGCTTTACCTGCTACACACAGCGTCAGCCCTAAGGGCCCACATCTCTTAAGACCCAAAGCCAGCAATGTCTACGCCGTCCCAGGCAATGAATCCTGTGAATACAGCCACAGGCTTCCCCACGCCCTCCACGTGTGCCGAGTCACAACAACCCATCCTCAGGCTACCTGGCATCCCTGGCTCCAACCAGAACTCAGTGCAGGAAAACGAGTCACACCCTGCCCCGTTCCCAGGGCCACCACTTACAAGAAGGTGCCAGCAGGCTTTGCCGTGTTGATGAAGCACCTGGATGGCCACCCCACTCATCCATCCTCTTCCTCCTGGCTCTGTAGCCCTGCCGCTGGCAGGCACTCAGGGACCAGCCCTCGTTCACCAACACCCCTGCAACACTGGCTCCTTTCTCCTAGAGAGACAGCACTGGACTTTTTGCTTCTTAAGATTCATTTATTTTATTTATTTGAAAGGCTGAGCGCGTGCAGAGAGCGCTAGAGTTCCTCCATCTGCTGGTTCACTCCCCAGATGCCTGCAACAGCCAAAGCTGGGCCAGGCCAACACCAGGAGCCAGGCGCTTCATCGGGGTCTCCCAGGTGGGTGCAGGGGCCCAAGCACGTGGGCCATCCTCCACTGCTGTCCCAGGTGCATTAGCGGGGAACTAGATTGGAAGTGGAGCAGGCAGGACTCAATTGCTGCTCTGTTATGGGATGCCGCCTCACAGGTGGCTGTTCAACCCGTTACACCACAATACCGGTCCACAGCTGGACTCTAAGTGGATACCCACAGCAGTCCCTGTGAGGGCCAACCCCCTATCTAGACCATCCTAAACTTCAGGCAGTCCCCTAAGGTCTCCTGCCTCCATGCAGCCCGCTCTCCATGGCCCCCATTGCTGTCCCTCCTGCCCCAGTCCAGGGTCCTCTGCACCAGCCTCGGGCCGTTCCCCTTCTCCACCGCCTCCCTGAGGCTACAGTGTGCTTCTAGCGACTCGCTGCCAAGCCGGCCAGCTCAGCGGTCAGGCCTGGCTGTCACGGCTGGCTTGTTGCAAAATCATTTCTGAGAATGTATGGAGGCCTCGCTGACAGCTCCGTGCACAGGCACAGGCTGACCTGGCACGCAGCTCCGGGGCGGCCAGGGGAGGGCGGACAATAGCAGGCAGGGGCAGTAAGAGAGAGCGAGCTCCAGGGCCAGCACGGCCAGGACAGGAGAAAGTGCAGGTGACCTCAATCCCGCGCCGGGCGTTTTGCAACGCCAGCCCTCAGCGCGCGGCCGCCGGGGAGGCTGCCAGCCGAGCGTATTTGTCGCAGACGACCTCCCCGCCAGGCTCCCGCCAGCCGTCCTGCCTTGACGTCAAACTTGGAGTCGGGGAACTTCAAACACAAACAAACAAGTCTGCCTCAGACCGCAAGCGGAGCCGTTCCCAAGGAGGCCAGGGCTGAGAGCAGCCGCAGCTGCGAACTAGGGCTGCTTCCCCTGCCTTCGGCTCCACCTCAGCCGCCACCTCCAGGGACCCGACACCAGGCTGCGGACCGGAGGTGCAGCACCGGCGGGGACCCAACAAGCCCAGTCTCCAGCCCTAGCCCAGAGTGCAGTGGCTGCTGAGGGGCTGGCACGGCAGTGGGTGTGGGAGACAAGGGAGCAACAACACATCACACATTCTGATCTCCCGAGGACCAAACCCGAGCTGTGGGAGGAGTGGGGCAAGGGTGTGATATGGGTTGGACGTGCTCACGGAGCTACCTGGGACACAGAGAGCTGGCAGCCGGGCCAAGGTGGGCAGCCCAGGACCACACTCTTCTCAGTGACACCTGCTGACCCATCTCACAGCCCGCTAAGGTCGTGATGTTAAGCAGGACTTTCGGGGAGATGTCCCCTCCCTCCCTCGGACATCTCCCTGGACTCAGTGTCCTGACCCAGCTCCCGCCTGGGCAGCGGGGTGAACGTAGAAAACAATGCTCTTCACAAAGGAAGCCTGACCCTGCCAATCAGCGGGTGACCTGTCTCTCGTCTGCCCTTCTACAACCCTTCAACACCCCGGGACTTCTCAGGACCAGTTGTCCTCGGGGGCTCGGGAGACTACAAGAAACCCGCTTCATCTCCTGGCTGCCCTGGGCCAAAGTGAACACACAAGAGCAAGTGGAGCAGAGTCTCTAACCATCACCAAGTCACTCAACAGTGAGGAAACTCTGCTATGCACCGTGTTAGCACTGAGGACACAGTCATAGCAATGTGGGGATGACAGATGTGGCCACTGACACACCTGCCTGGGGATGGCCAGAGGCGCAGACAATGGGTGTGCCCGCCCGCCCAGCATACCTAACACAGAGGCCCCACTGCTGGGAGCTTTTGCTGGGAACCTGAGGGCAGAGCTGGCCCAGGGGTTGCAGCCCCGGGTATGGCACTGCCCACAAGCCAGATCCTTCATGAACACATCCAAGTTCCGACACTCCACAGCTCGTCTGAAGTTCAGCAGGCTCCCAGGGCAGAGCCATGCAGCAGCTGTACCCTTCAACCCCTCAATTATGACAGGCAACTCTGGAGAACCCTGACACTACATACTGGGATGGCCCTGGTTGTGAATTACCAAGCAGAGGCCATGCCCAGTGACAAAGGTGGATGTCTGCAATGGGCCCACCCCCTTACCTGGCTCCTTAAGACCTGACCCTGGAAGGCAGCGGAAGGGCGGAATGGGGGAAGATGAGGCGCTTACACTCTGAGCTGTGTGCACCTGCTGGACGTACTGTCAGATGCTGCCGGAGAAAAGGGTACGTGTGTATGTATGTATCTGAAAGGCGGAGAGACGAAGAGAGACCTGCCATTCACTTGCTCGCTCTCCAAAAGGCCACAACAGCTGCAGCTGGGCCAGGCTGAAGCCAGGAGCCTGGAACTCCAGCCGGGTCTCCCACGTGGGTGCAGGTGTCATCTTCCGCTGCCTTCCTAGGCACACTAACAGAGAGCTGGATTGGAAGCAGAGCAGTCGGGACTTGAACTGGTGTTCACATGGGATGCTGGCCCGCAGACAGTGGCTTAACCTGCTGTACCACAGCGCAGGACCCAGAAACAGGCTTTGACTTTGCCCAGGAACCTGGGCCTCTACGGAGAAGGAAAAAGCACTGCACAGAGGCCAAAGGTCAGTGCAGATGAGTGCCTTGGACGAGAGGGGCCAGGCGATGGCAAACTCCCCTGGGACGATGATGGGTGCCAGGACCCCCTGCCAAGCACCTCCCTAATATCCACTTCTGTCCTCGCTCACGGAACCCAGTCTCATGTGGGGTTCATACTGTATCTGGTGATGAACTGGAATGAGCCTGCGGTTCTCAGCTTGCCTTCACATGACAGCCCCAGGGGCCCCGCCCTGCAGATGCTGACGTGGCTGACCTGGGATGACCCAGCCCCAGGCCACACGGAAGGCTTCTGGCCAGTGAGACGAGTGTGGGATGGCCTCTGGGGAACCCCCTGGCTGCTCTGAAGATGGGCAGGCTGCACCAGCTGTCTCGCAACCATCAGAATGGCCAAGAGACGCCGTCACGGCCCAGGGGCTGGGCCAGCACACCTAACTCCAGCCTTCTCAAGGTCGGACAAACCCAAGGGCCCATCAAGTCCCCTCCACTGTCACCTGCAGCCAGAAGCAGCCCTCCCTAACAGCGAGGAAGCCTGCACTGTTTCAAGCCTCCTCCTGAGGCTCCCAGAAAACCAACAAGCAGAAATGGGAGGTATCACCTCCTTCTCCTCTGGAGCCGGGTGCCCTCCATAAGTCCTTCCACGAGCAGCTAGTGTGTCAGGGAACCAAATTTATCACCCTTTATTTTTGAGTATGTGCCTTTCATTTCCTATCTAAGAAACCGTTGTCAATTCTCCATTCACAAAGATACTCTCCTAAATTCTAGACATTTTAGAGTTTTACCTTCTTTGTTTAGGTCCACGATGTACTCTGAATTAATATTTGTATTATAGGACTGTTTTTTATCACAACTATGTATTTTTAAAAAACTGGGTATCCCTATAGGTCAGGCACCATGCAAAGCATTCTATGTAGATTATCTCATCTAATGCATGAATGCTCCGACAAGTAGGATTTAATCCCATTTTAGAGATGAGAAAACTAAGGCTTAGAGAGTCACAGAGACTTGTACAGCTGTCACTCAGGGACTGGCTGCAGGACCTCCCCCCACCCCCGTGGACACCAAAGTCTGCAGCTGCACGAGTCCTTTCTGTCCAGCGGTGTCATATGTGGATGTGACCTGCTCACGCCTTCCTGTATGCTTTAACTCATCTCCAGATTACTCCTAGTATCAAACGCAACAAACACTACATGAACAGCTGTGATTCCTACTGCTTAGGAAATGACAAGAAAAAGGAAGCCTGTACATGTTCAGTACGGGTGCAGCTTTTTTGATCCATGGTTGGGAGCCTGCAGATAGGAAACCCACAGAACCCAGGGCCGACTGGACTTGAGAAGCACACCTGGAGCATCTTCGAGTCCACTCCGTGGCCAGGTGCTCTTCCCCACCGGGCAGTGACTGATGGGTTAAAGACAGCTGCAAGGTATCTCACACCCCTCCAAGCTACAGGCCTAACAGAGTGCAGAGCGAAGAGCCCAGCCACTCTGCCAGAGGCCACACGGAGTGCTCCTGAGCCCGGGTGGAGAGGGCGGGCAGCGCAGCTCAGCTCAGCTTCTGGCGGGGCTCACCGAGTGCCAGGTGTTTGAGTGGAGCCTTCTGAGAGCCCCGGATCAGGACAGTAGTGCCCTGTGGAGCGCGCTCTGTGGGGTGGAAGGGCCGGGAATCCCCAAAATGATTCAACCGGCTGGGCAGGGCAGGGTGCACAGGCAGGGTGCTCTAGGCAGGCGTGGCATGAGCACAGACCAGAGTTGTAGAACGTCTTTTTTTTTTTAAAGGGGACAGAGAATAGCTGGGGACTAGAGGGGATGGGGAGGAGCAGGAGAACAGGGCCAGGGCCCAGGGCCAGCTCATGCAGGTCCTGCAAAGTTCCAGGAGGTCGCTCACTGCAAAGCATCTGTACTCAATCTTGCAGGCTTGGGGAGGGAAGGGAAGGCAGAAACGTGATCAGATCTGCAGTTCCGAGCGACTGACATTTTGGGAACCATGTGGAGGACAGATTGAAGAGGGTGTGGGGAGACAGGAAAATCAATTAAGAAGCCATGGCAATTCAGCAAATGCTGAGAACAAAAGGTAATGCAGTCAGTGGCAGTGTGGGTGGGAAGGAAGGAGTGGATTCAAGAACTGTTTTATTAGCATTTCTGCAAGAAAGCCAAGACTTCCCTTCTCGCCTGGCCGGGGCATAGCTAGCATACCAGCAGCCTGGAATGCAGGAAGCTGAAGGGCTGGGTCTCTGCTGCACATCTGAGCCAATTGAGCACGCCCCCGCTGGTGGTTCGATTTTCTAGAATGTGGCGCTTCATGGGGCAGGAGGCCTTGGGCCGAAGGTCAACTGTCGCCTGGGTGCTGCACCTGCCCTGCTTCCCAGGCAGAGGGGAGCCCTGCATTTGCCAACAGCCAAAGCCGCTGCTCCGACAGCTCTATCTCCAGCCCTTCCCACCACCCTGCAGGTGCATCAGACAGAAATAGGGGAGAGGTAGCCCTGGCCAGAGTGGCCGGACCCGGCCTAGGGATTCTGCTTCTGTCCACCCTTCTCTACCCCAGATGAAAGGGAAAGGTCATGGGGATTAGAGCTAGGGGAACCCCAATCCAAATCTCACTGCCATCTCCTACCAGCTGAGGAGCCACAGAGCACCGGGGGAAAGCTCTCTGAGCCTAGTTCCTCTGCTACAGATGGGATGTGGGGATGAGCCGCAGAAGCTCCCGGGGCAGACAAAATGCTGCAGCGAGTGCCCAGTGGTGGGTGTCCTGCAGGTGGGCACCCAGCAAACACTTGCTCCCCTCTTCCTTCTCTCAGGCCTGAATCATGGGAAAGGTCACGCCTATGACGGCTGGCAGGGAACAGGTGATGGGGGGGTGGCTCCCGAGTGGACGTGCCATCTGCAGGGTCCTCATGGACACAGGGAGATCAGTACCCACCCTAACCCTAACCCACTCACTGTCCTCGGGGGCCCCAGGCGGCGCCTCTGACAGCAAATGACTGAGCAGAGACCCATAGGATCACGGCGACGCATTGCTGGCACAGCCGCCTGTTCTCGCTGGGAGGCACACCCAAACGCCACAACCGTGGGCCTGACGGACACTCAGTCACGGTCACAGTGCTTCAGTACCGCGCTCTGGGGAGACGGCATCTCACACAACCTTCACCCCAGCCCTGTAGGACTATCTTCACCGCCACCGAATAGCGGTGGGAGAGTTAGGCGGCCAGGGCCACACACCTGACTCTGCAGCGGTGCCCACTCCACGCCCACCGCCCCTCCCCACCGGCCCTGCGAGAGGAAGCATGATTTTAAGTTAGTAGATGAAAGCCAGGTGATCCTGAGAGCCCAGGTGGCACCCAGGTCACTGCCACCTGTGACCTGAGGGACCCCAGTGGCCCCTCCGAGAAGGGGCTGTGCTCACAGCACGCACGCAGAGGCCAGTGCAGCAGCCACAGCCTGCTCCATCCTCCCATGATCACCGCTTCTTCCCGGGGGCCTGCCTGGTCTGCCAGATAAGGAAACACGGCGTCTAATGATGCAAAAAGGAGGCAGCTCCACCCCAGGAAACCGGACCGCAGGGGTGACGTCGGCTCTGCGAGACAGTGAGGGTGCAACCACCTCACCAACAAGCAACGGCCGGAGACCAGGGCCTGGGCACCTCGGGTGCCACAGCTGCAGCAGGCTAAGCTCGCCAATGTGAACATGAGCAGGGAGGGCCAGGAACGCACGGAGAGGCGGGCAGCGAGGGACAGTCGGGTGCAGGGGCCTTGGGTCAAACCCCAGCTCTGCAGCTCACGAGCTGTCCGGATTCACGCTAACTCATCCAATCTCTCAATGCCTCAGTTTCCTGACCTGTAAAATGGAGGGAGAGAGAGAGACTAAAGTGCTGAACACGAGGCTGGAAAGTCGTCAACCCTCATCGTTGGCCATGTAACCCTGAAAACCCCATTATCTGTCAGAAACAGACCTGTGATTCCACTGAAAAAAGTTTTTTTATTTGACAGATAGAGTTAGACAGTGAGAGAGAGAGACAGAGAGAAAGGTCTTCCTTCTGTTGGTTCACTCCCCAAATGGCCACAACGGCCGGCGCTGCACTGATCCGAAGCCAGGAGCCAGGTGCTTCTTCCTGGTCTCCCATGCAGATACATGGGCCCAAGCACTTGGGCCATCCTCCACTGCCCTCCCAGGCCACAGCAGAGAGCTGGACTGGAAGAGGAGCAATCGGGACTAGAACCCGGCACCCATATGGGACGCCGGTGCCACAGGTGGAGGATTAACCAAGTGAGCCATGGCGCCGGCCCCTCCACTGAAATTCTTAAACATGTTCCCACATAACAAGCCCCGCACATGACAAACCCCAAGCAAAGCTCATGGATTCCCTGGAAAGGGGATGGCTTAGACGAGGTCCATTGCAAAGAACACGCTCACTCTGGAAGACCCTTTCCTGGCCCTGATTTTACTCCTAGGAGGTCAAGAGCCGGTCAATGTCAAGCCAGACGGAGAACAGAAGAGCCAGGCCAACCAGGACAACGCAACCTGAGGAAGCAAGTTGAGGAGGGCTGTAACGGGAGCTGCCCTCTGGGCCTGGGGCCGGGGCCGGGGGGGGGGGGGGGGCACAGTTCAGGAAGATGGACGCACGTGCGTGCCCATGACACACAAGCACACACCTGCATACAGGGGACCTGTTTCAAATGAAAAAGAAGCAGGAAGCGGCCGCCAGGCGCCCTGGAAACCAATGTGAGCACACCCACTAGAGAAACTGGATCCCAGGCCACCTAGACAAGGTGCTGATCACGGGCCAGGCACGGCTTCACAGGTGTGACACACACACTCGTTGGATCCTCACAAGGGACCCAGAAGAGAGGTCCTGCTGCCACCCCACCCACAGAGGAGTAAACTGAGGACAAGGAGCAGCCCCGAGTCCCACAGCCAGCAAGTGGCACAGGCGGGACCTGAACCCAGATGGCATGGCGGCCAAGTCCACCCTCCTGAGCACAGGCTAAACTGCCTCCTTGAAGGACTGATGCATAGGGTACCTGCTGTGCCAGGGCCAGGGCTAGGCATGCTGGTCTGAGCATCCTCGTTTGTAAACGAGGCCCCAGAGGGACAGGAGCCCAGGCGCCATCACCAGCAGGTGCGTGCCAGAGCCAGCTTGCACTCTGGAGAGGCTCAAAGCCCTGGGTCAGGCCTGACAGGGCCCACCCCCTGCCAAGCCCTGGTGCCCAGGACACCATCCCTGTTGCACTCCTCCAGGACTGCCACACAGATCCAGGCAAGGGGCCCAGAGGGCTGCTGAGCCACCTGACTGGCAAGAAGCCAGAACCTTCCAGAAGGCCTTAGCTAGGGAGAAAGCAGGGACCAGCAGAACTTGGGCAGAGAATCTGTCAGCCCCAACACTCCCCTGTATTCCCCAGGGGCCCGCCAGCCACATCTACGCCTGGCCGACATCACTAGAAAGAACAGGGCTGGTTCTGCTCTGGCTCCCAACGGCAGGAGCTGTGTGTGTTGAACTTTCTGATGTAACAGCTCCAGCAGAGACTCATACACTCTCTTGCCCAAGTCCTGATTTCACTTATACACAGACCTCAGGCAGAACAAGCAGGGAGCCCCAGGAGCCAGGCCTCACCGTGGTTGGTGTGGCCTGACAGAGGGGCCACACCATGCACGACTGCACATGTGTCACAGCCCACTCCCATGTGCCTCGGACACACTAACTGGTCGTCCAGGTGGAGGACAGCTCTCCTGGGGACCCCAAAGGGCTATGCATCTCCTGCTCCCCGGTTCTTGGCAGTCAGTCTCCAACAAGGACCGCACCAGTAGCCAATGGCTCCTGGTAGGACTGAGCCCACCTGAGAACCAAGATAGCTCATCCGGGTCTCCCACGTGGGTGGCAGGGAGGGGTCCAAGCACTTGGGCCATCCTCTGCTGCTTTCCCAGGTGCATTAGCAGGGCGCTGGATCAGAAGCAGAGCACCTGGGATCCAAACGGGCAATCTGATGTGGGATACCAGCGACACAAACCTGCCACACCACAAGGCTGACACCTTCGAAATACCTTGCGATCACAAAAACCCGGAAATGTCCAGAGAAGGGCCGTCAAGGTCATCTGGAAGGTGACTAAGGAATGGAGGCACTCGGGCCCAGGAAGAGACAGCAGCAGGGTCAGATCACCCAAAGCCGAAATGCAGGCTGGGACAGCCCCCACCCCCTCGGCTCCCTGCTTCCCTGCAGCACTGCTCAGGCCTGGGTTCAACCTGCTGGGAGGACAGCTGAGCAGGCCCGCCAGCTGCCTGTTTGTCCTGGACAAATCAGAAGTGAGCTCAGTGTAATTACTAAGCCCCACGTGGGAATGAAAGTCAGACTCGAGGTAGAGGAAGTGGCCGGGGTAGGCTGTGACACCCTAAACCCTGAGCCCCGAGTAATGCTGCCCCTCGGGGTGCTGCCGGCTGAAGCCTGAGGGCTTTGCACCCACTGTGCCTCCAAGAGCTCCAAAGAGGGGTGGAGGGGCCTTGGGTCAAACCCCAGCTGCTCACGAGCTGCCTTGATTTGAGCTAAGTCATCCAACCTCTCAATCCCTCAGTATCCTGATCTGTAAAATGGGAGGAGAGAGAGACCAAAATGACTCCAGGGCAGCGGCCCCCACAGCAGCCCCCACAGAGACTAAGGCTTAGAACACCTGGAGTACATTTGCCATGAGGGAGCCATGTCTGGAACCCAGCTCTCTGCTAGCGCTCCTGGGAAAGCAGCGGGAGGATGGCCCAAGCACCTGGGCCCCTGCCGCTCATGTGGCAGACCCGGATGGAGCTCCTGGCTTTGGCTGGTTGTGGTCATTTGGGGGAGTGAACCAGTGGATGGAAGATACCTCTGTCCCTCTTCCTGTAACTCTGCCTTTCAAATAAACAAATACATCTTAAAACAACACAATAAAAAGACCAAGGTATTCACACTCCCAACTCCTACAGGGACCTCAGGTGTGTGGCCAGAGCCAACACTCCCTCTGCTCTCTGTCAGCGAGAGTGACAGTGACATTGCCAGGTATCGGGCCAGTGGCCCCTCCAAAACCTTGGCTGCCCGCTGCCTGCAGCCCTGGGCCACGAAGGGAGAAGGGCCGGCCATGCAGCGCCAAGGCCCTGACCAGGAGGCCATGATTCTGCACTCTTGTGTGCAGCCTCCTCCGGGCTCAAGAGCTTGAGTCTACTTCCAGAAAAAGGAAGCCGTTTCTCAACATGTTGCCACACACAGATAATGAGCAACACAAACCAAGAGGCAAGCCAGGCCCTGGCCCCGCAGGGAGGGGTGTGGGGGGAGGGGGGGCAGGATGCGGAGGGGGCGGTCTGCCAGGCCATGCAGCGCACACACTGTCCACCACCCTGCAGTCGGCAGCAGGCGTGCCACGGTGGAGACAGCCCAGAGACCCCGTGCCAGCCGGGCTGCTAAGCATGCGGTACCCTCTTACAAAACCATCAAACCAGTTTACAGAAACAGGCAGCATCTCGTGCTCGTCTGCCGAGTGACAGAGCCACAACAAGAAAACAGCACGATCGGTCCTTCAGTTACGTGGAGGGGGTGGAAAACTGAACCTTCCGCCGATGAAATGCAATTGAAAGACTTGTCAATCATGAGGCAGTGGGCTTTGAATGGGAAGGCTGCAGGAACTCGTTTTCTTCCTTCCAAATGTTCTACAATTACCACGTGCTGATTTGTGGGACTATTAATGATAATAATGCATTTTATGCCATTGGAAGACGCGTGATTCTCCCCCAGCCAGGCAGAAAGTTTGGGGGAGCCAGCAGGCCAGGTCCTTTCTAAGGTGGAGTTCTGCTGGGGGTGGGGGCCGCCCACGCTTCCCACGAAGGCTGCCTTCGCTGGTGCCTCCACCTGCCACGCAGGGTTGCAGACGGAACAAAACCCCACTGCCTCAGATGGGAAAGAGCAGGAAAGGAAGAGAACAGCCTGGTAAGACAGCCCCAGAGCCACGCTGCTGAAGCGTGTGGGGGCTGTGTCCATCTACCCATCCATTCAAGAGTAGTCTGTGGTCAGCACAGAGCCAGGCCCTACGGATAATACGGAAACAAGTAAGACCCGTTTCCCACCCTGGAGACCTTAGCCCTAGCACGGACCAAAGACACCCTGTTATAGCGAACAAGGTGGCTTGATTTAGGCTTTAATATACACACTGCTGGGGCCAGCTTGTGGTGCAGCGAGTTAAGCCGCCTCTTGCAATGCTGGCACCCATACCGAAGTGCCGGTTCAAGTCCTGGCACTGCTTCTGCTGGCACTGCTTCTGATCCCGCTCCCTGCGAATGCGCCCGGGAAAGCAGTGTAAGATGGCCACGTGCTCGGGCCCCTGCACTCACATGGGAGACCACGATGGAATTTCCAGCTCCTGGCTTTGGCCTAGTCCAGACCTATCTCCTGCAGCCATTTGGGGAGTAACCAACAGGTAGAAGATTCTCTGTCTCTCTCTCTATCTCTCCCCTCCCCCCTGGTCACTCTGCCTTTCAAATAAATATTTTTAAGTGCAGCTTCAGAGCAAAGACAGGTATCAGAAAAGGGCTCGTGGGAAGTGCGTTAGCAGTGTCTCGGAGAGCAAGCGGGAGCCCAGCAAGAGGGCAATGAGCTGGGCTGAGGAATCACAGCGCTTCGTGTTTGGAAAGTCACAGCTGCGATGATCGCATCAACGCTTTCCACCTGAAGGACGGGGCAGGAAACAGAGGTCACACACTCATGCGCCCTCTCTCTCGGCTCTCTCACGCCCGCTCTCTCCTCTCTCTCGTTCACTCTCTCTGCTCTCTCTCGGCTCCTCTCCCCTCTCTCTGTTTTTCCTTCCTCGCCCCTTCCCTCCGGCCTGCTGGCTTTTCCCCAATAAACCCTTGCCCTTACTCCGGTGTTTGGTGTGTTTTGTGACGATCTTACACTGGTGCTGTGACTCGGATCCCGGCCCCTCCCCCAAGTGACTTTGCTCTCCATTTGGGGATCTCTGAGCTGCTCTGGGGTCCTGGATTTCTGCCAGTCCAAAGCACATCCCCGGAACTCCTTCCACACCACCGAACGCCCCGTGATCTCCATCCACACGCCGGCCTTCCACATTCTGAGGTAAGATGAGAAACGGGAAATTCTCACAGCGACTTCTCCTTTTGAGTTGTGATCTACTGTCGTCTGCCTGTCAGGCTATTCTACTCCCGTAAAAGTCATAGTACCAGGCACTAACCACAACTCCTACCTAAAGGCTTTTAGTCTCTACGGATGCTGTGTCCAGGCAACAGTGGGTGTGAGTGACCCAACAGTGGGTGTGAGACCTCCTGTCCCTTCTACAAGCTAAGCCCTGGGCTCCAGTGGGTGCTTGGGTGACGACCCCGCCCTCTGCTCCCATATCCTCTCATTAGTCAGATGGCCGGGATTCAAGGACACTTGCAGTCCACAGATCTGACTCTACAGGTCACAATGGGAACTTTTCTCTAACCACATTCCGACTTATTCTCCTCTTGGTTGCCTTTTAAGTAATATGGTCCCTCCCAAATTGGCTCCAGCCCTCAAACGTCAATGCCTCATCTTTAAAGTAGCCCTCCATGGCGGTGCGTTTGGCCCTGAGGGATCAGCCCAAAGTTGGAGTGGTTTGAGAATAAAATAAATATATATATATATATTTAAAAAAATCAATGTTCTGAGGCTGGCGCTGTGGCGCAGCAGGTTAGCACCCTGGCCTGCAGCACTGGCATCCCATATGCGTGCTGGTTTGAGATCCAGCTGCTCCACTTCCAATCCAGCTCTCTGCTGTGGCCTGGGAAAACAATGGAAGATGGCCCGGGTCCTTGGGCCCCTGTACCTGCGTGGGAGACCTGGAAGAAGCTCCTGGCTCCTGGCTTTGGCCTGTACCAGCCACGGTCATTGCAGCCATTTGGGGAGTGAACCAGTGGATAGGGAATTCTCTCTCTGTCACTCCTTCTCTCTCTGTAACTCTATCAAATAAGATAAATTTTTAATAAGACAGAAAACTACAAGAGTAAACTTGAAAATTCTTTTAAAAGAACTGTTTAATGACATGTGGCAATGCCCATGATATTACAGTAAGTTAACCACTCACTCAAGATACGCAAACTATGTTTAGGATAAAATCTCAATGTTTTTAAAAAGTATTTTACTTATTATGAAAGGCAGAGAGATGGAGACAGACAGATAGCTCCCGCTTCCTGGTTACTCCCCAGATGCCTGCAACAGCCAGGACTGGGCTGGGCTAGACTGGAGCCAGGGGCCAGGTCCCCGCCATGGGGCCCAAATATTTGGCCCATCACCTGCTGCCTCCTGAGATGTGCATCAGCAGGAGGCTGCAATGAGGACCAAGAGCTGGGACTGCGGCCCAGGCACTGCAACATAGGGCGCGGCATCTTAACCAGAGTCTTAACCCCTAAGCCAAATGCCTGTCCCCTCCGTTGATCTTTTTATGGCTTTTTTTTTTTTAACTTTACATTTTAATTTACATTTTAAAGCAAAATAAGTATATCAAAACGTTGATACTGGAAGCAGGATTTTTATTGTTTCTACTTTGCCGTACTTTCTACGAGGAACATGTGTCCTTTTTATGATCACAAAATGTTACTCAAAATGAAAGAATAATCTGGGACATCCTAGACTTAGAAAACAGTGGAAGGCAGAAGTGAAGCGGCGTGGATCTACGCTGTGGGGGAGAGAGAGCAGAGCTGCACAGCCAGACAGACCGGGGCTCAGCACCTCCACCCATTACCTCCCAGATGCCCTTGGACCTCAGCGTCCTCTGAAGACACAGTGCACCTGCCTGATGCACCAGCCAGGGGCCCACGGACCCTCCAGAGTCAGTAAAGTCAGAGTCCCATCTATGGAGCAATAGCACAAAATGCAAACAGGACACAGCCAGGTGAGGCTGGAAGGCTGGGGTGTGAGCCGCGCCATGGATCTAACAGGAGCATTCCGGGAAAACAGAGATGTGCCCAATGAAGACACACGTGCGGGGGGGCGGTGCTGTGGCATAACAGGTAAAGCCACTGCCTGCAGTGCTGGCATCCCATATGGGCACTGGTTCAAGTCCCGGCTGCTCCACTTCTGATCAAGCTCTCTGCTATGGCCTGGGAAAGCAGTAGAAGATGGCCCAAGTCCTTGGGCCCCTGCACCCATGTGGGAGACCTAGAAGAAGGTCCTGGCTCCTGGCATCAGATCAGCCCAGCTTCAGCTGTTGTGGCCATTTAGGAAGTGAACCAGAGGATGGAAGACCTCACTCTCTCTCTGCCTCTGCCTCTCTGTAACTCTGCCTTTCAAGTAAATAAATATTTAAAAAATCTCTCTTCTAAAGACAGCAAGGATGCTGGGTCAGAGTCCGCGCCGGCACTGATGCTCCCAAGCTTCCCACATGGGCTGATGTGCGCTCCAAACAAGGAAACGGACAGGAAGTCCGGCAGCAGCCTCTGAGCAGGCCTGTATGCCAAGATATGCCTTCCAAGGAAGCAGCCCGGCATCGGATGGTGCTGCCCTTACTCTCACTGGAGCCCACTGCGTTTGTCCAGTCCGACAGTTGCGGAGAAAGACTGAGGCAAAGCTTTGTCTGCCTCCTGGGGTGTCCTTGACCCCCATCACCCCGTTCTCCCTAGATGAGGAAGCCACAGTAACACCAAGGCCAGGTGGCATCAGAGAAAGCGATCGTGCCCTGGAAAACACACGAAGTTCAGAGTGAACCCTGTGGGGCAGCACCGGGGCACCGCAGGTTAAGCTGGCACTGGTGATGCCCGCAACCCTTATTGGAGCACTGGTTCAAGTCCTGGCTGCTCTGTGGCCAATTCAGTCCCTGCTAATGTGCCTAGAAAGGCTGCCGAGGATGGCCCAAGTCCTTGGGTCCCTGTCACCCACATGGGAGACTCGGATGGAGTTGCAGGCTCTGGCTCCAGCCTGGCCCAGCCCCACCCAGTTATTGCGGCCATTTAGGGAGTGAAGCAGCAGGTAGAAGAACTCTTCTGTCTCTCCTTCTCTGCCTTTCAAATAAATAAAAGTAATTCTTAAAAAAAAAAAAAAAAAACTTTAGAAAGAAACAGAAGGTCAGTGACCAAGCTGTAAGTAACGGAAAGCCACATCCTTCCTAAAAGCAGGCTTTGGCAAAGCCAAGACGAGCCTTCGGAGGGAGAAGCCAGCACACTGAGCTCATGTTCCGGGGCCTGATCCTTACCATGGTCCTTGCCCTGTGCCGGGCACTGTCCCCGACAGACACTCAGCACGCTGCGGCTCATTCACCTCCAGACAGGAGAAACCCATGGACACAGAGGGTACCCAGCCCAAGGTCAGGTGCAGTGCTCTTGTGCAAGCTGGAAGGGGGCGTCCCTTCTCTGCACACACACACACACAGCTCCACCCCAGGCACCGCGCAGTCTGGGTTTCGGCAGCCCTTCAGCTCTTTGTGCAATCCACAACCTGCTCGACTGTGCACTGCCAGCCAGGTAAGAGGCTGCTAACAGGCAGAACTGCAACGCCGACTGAGCCCACCTGGCTCCTGGGACCTGCTCGAGCGGCCTGTGGGTCCACACTGCACAGTAGCGCTGATTCGGGTGACAAAGTCCAGAACTCCGGATCCTGGGGGATGTACTGCTCCCGGCCCCTCCCTGGAATTGCTACTGCAGGGCAGTGGGTGTGCAAGTGGGCCGGGCGGGTTCTCACGCTTGCTCCTCCTCGCTCCCACCCGACCCTTCGCCAGCTTCCTGCCCTGCCAGCCCCTGTGCACTCTGACACCTGAACCAGCCCCTTGAAAGGAGGGAGCCTGTGGAGACCCCACCCCACCCCAATCCAGTCTTCCTGGCCTTAAGACCCTTTCCCTCTGCTTCCTGCCAGCCTCCCTCTTTTTAAGCTAAACATCCGGGGACGCTGGCCCAGCTGCCCAGCACTTCTTCCGCGTGTGGCCAGAGTCCCACTCCCATGCTCGTCCTGCGTGGCCTCCCCTCCCAGACACGTCCTCCCCCAGCTTCTCCAGCCTCCTTCACCTCTCACGGGCTGCCCAGGACTCCCACCGTAACCCATACATCCACATCCCCCAGCCCGGAAACCCTGAGAGCAGGCCTCACCCCAACTCCAGACCCAGAGGCAGCTCGGTGCCAACAGGTCTAAAGCACTTCCACTCTCTCCTGACCTTCATCCTCCTCCCTCCTTCCCGACAGAAGGCTGACGCGTAACTGGCTCACTCCAGGCAGGTGCAGCTGGGTGACTAACACCTGGCCAGCGACACAAACGGAAGTGTCTCGCGGGACTTCCACAAAGACTATTTTAAAAGACACATCCTTCTGCAGCCCTTCGTTCATTCTGCAGTCTTGAAAGTTGATGTGACAGCTGGAGTGTGACAGCCACCTTGGAGCATAAGGACAAGGGACGGCACAGGGACAAGCTGGAAGGAGTCTTGACGGCCTGATGGGTCTGTGGACCCACCTCCGGCCATCACTGACGTATGAGGAACATCCAGTTGTTTGAGCTGCTGCTGTTTGAGCCTCAGTCTACCTGATCTGTTATCCAAACTGGCCTCCTGCAGCCCCTCCTGCCGACTGCACTCCTCTGAGAATGTTGCCAAGATTCACCGTCTGGAAGCCCCGGCTGCTTACCTGCCGGTTTTCCCCATCACGCTGTGAACAACTTCATGGCAGGGACCTGTCCCTCATTTTTCAATAAAATAATTCATTTTAAAAAATATTTATTTATTTGAAAGGCAGAGTAATATATAGATACGGAGAAAGAGATCTTCCATGTGACAGTTCACTCCCCAAATAGCTGCAATGGCCAGGGCTGGGCCAATCAGAAGCTGGGAGCCTGGAACTCCATCCAGGTCTCCCCCGTGGGTGCAGGGGTCCAAGCACCTGGGCCATCTTCTGCTGCCTTTCCCAGGCCACGGCAGGGAGCTGCTGGAAGCTGAGCAGCAGGACACAAACTGGCAGTCCCGCCCGCGATGCTGTCACTGCAGGCGGTGGCCTGACCCTCTGGGCTGCCACGCCAGCCTCCAACAAAATAATTCAAATACACAAAAATGGTACCCGTTCTATCTGGGGTTTTCCATTTTTGCTACGTCGTTCTGACGTTTTTAGCTCGCAGAAATGGTGTCATCACCACACACACTCTGCACGTGCCCATCTTCCGGGCAGCCAGGCGCACTCCTGCCGCCAGCGGGCCCGCTGAATGGCACCACACTGCGAATTCCCCATCAGCCAGTGACGCGGCCCCTGCTCCTGAGCGCCTAGCTTGCTTCCAGAGTCTCAGAACCCACGAAAATGCTACCATGCACATGCCTATGCCTAATTGTTTCTCTAGCACAGACACGGGGCGATGCTCCTGCCTGGGGGTATGTGTACCCCTAACCCTACCAGATACAGTGGGGTCCCCTGGAGAGCAGCTGTGCCACTTCACACCCCCCCGCCCAGGCCCAGGGTGACGCAACAGCCTTCTCCCCAGCAGGCGTAGGAGGGGCCTCCAACAGGCTCAAGGAAATGCATTTCATGCATTCTAACTATTTTTGCAAAGTACTTCTCTTTCCAAAATCTTTGAGAAATTTATTTGAGCGGCACTATGGCACGGAGGGCTAAGCTGCTGCCTGTGATGCCAGTATCTCATACAGGTAGGTGCTGGTTCGACTGCTGGATGCTCCACTTCTGATTCCCCTGCTGGCACGCCGGGGCAAGCAGCGGAGGCTGGCCCAAGTGCTTGGGCCCCTGCCACGGGGGAGACCAGGGTGGAACTCCTAGCTCCTGTCTTCAGTCTGGACCAACTGAGGCCGTGCAGGGGGCTGGAGGGGTGTGGGCCCCTCGGACGTAGGTAGAACGCCCTTCACAGGCAGGCTGTCGCTGCGGCTGGTAAGCCTGTCTCCAGACTGGCCCGCATCTCCGCCACTAATAGCTTCTTGTGCTGCGTGTGTAACCTTGCGGTTCGAAACCACACCTTCGGGTTGGTTGCAATCTTTCACCCAGAGCTAGGAGAGGAGGGGGCTGAGCCCCTAAGGAGATGGGCTGTCTCCAAGAGACCCCCACTATCTCCATGAGCCCCAAGCCAATCCACATACAGTATGTGAAGCCCCCACCTAAAGGGCACCCCTATAGAATGCCTTAAAAACCCCAGGCACTTCCTCAAAGCCAGCATCCCATTCGGGCACTCCGCCTGCTCTCCTCTCAGACCAGACACTTTCCTGTCAAATGAAAGTTTGTGCCTCTTTGCAAATTGTTTCCCAGCTTTTTATTTCTATACTAAGCTGAAGAAAAGAACCACGAAACTCACTCCTGCAACCGCCCTCCCCTTCGCAACCGGTAACACCAACCCTGGCCATGTGGCCATTTGGGGAGTGAACCAGAGGACAGAGAATTGATCGATCAATCAATCTCAATCTCTCTCTCTCTCTCTCTCTCTCTCTCTCACACACACACACACACACACACACACACACACAATGCCTTTTTTAAAAAGAAGAGATTTATTTATTTGGAAGTCAGAGCTATAGAGAGAGAGAGAGAGATCTTCCATCCATTAGTTGACTCCCCAGACAGCCACAACAGCCAGGGCTGAGCCAGGAACTTCATTCAGGTCGGGTCTCCCATGCAGATGGCAGGAGGCCCAAACACCTGGGCCATCTTCCACTGCTTTCCCCAGGCCATTAGTAGGGAGCTGGATTCTAAGTAGAGCAGCCGGGATTCAAACCAGCACCACACAGGATGCTGGCATTGCAGGAAGCGGCTGTACCCGCTATGCCACAACATCAGTCCCATTGCCTTTCAAATAAATAAAATTAATCTTTAAAAAATTTTGAGAGGCAGGAGAGCAAGCGAGAGAGAGCATGCCTATCCTCTGGTTCACTCCCAAATGCCTGTGAGGGCCAGGGCCTATGCACGGAGTCGGGAACTCAGTCCAAGTTCCACGTGGGTGGCAGGCGGTCGGTCACCCGAGCCATCACCACTGCCTCCCAGAGTCCACGCTAGCAAGAAACTGGTCAGCAGCTGGAGCCAGGAACGCAAGCGTCCCTGCGGGGGACTCTCCCGTCTTCCCTACCTCACACTCACCTCGCCCCTTCATTCTATTTTCCACTCACTTAAAAGTTTTATGTATGTATGTACGTATTTTCTATTCAAAAGGCAGAGAGACGCTCTTCCATCCACAGGTTCACTCCCCAATGACTGCAACAGCTGGGGTTGAGCCAAACTGAAGCCGGGAGCCTAGAGCTCCATCCTGGTCGGCCACACGGGGCGCAGGGACCCAAGTACTTGAGTCACCCATCACCCGCTGCCTCCCGGGGTGCGTATTAGCAGGAAGGTGAATCGGAAGAAGAGGAGTAGCCAGGACCTAACCAGGCCTCCAATATGCGATGCAGGCATCCTAAGCAGCGTCTGAAGCTCTGCCCCGTTTCCCACCCACTTTGAAGTACCCTCGCATTTCCCTCTGAAGCTCCAGTTTGTGCCTCACACCACGGTAGCAGGATGCCCTCTGCTCTCCTTATACTCAGAGGTACTGGGGCAGAGACCTGGGCGCCCCCCAGCCTGAGCTCCGCTCCCCAGCTGCCCCTCTGCAGAAAGTCTTCAAACCGGGCGGCCCACGCTGAGCCAAGGAGCGCGTCATCTCCCCACAAGACATCTCCCCATCGCCCAAGGAGGGCGCCATCTCATATACAGAGCCTGCCCGCAGCTTTGGGGGCGAGAAACTAGCGCTCCCCGCTCAGTTATCTCATAACAAGCCCACTCCCTCCTGGCCAGATGGCAACACCAGGACACAGGAGGACAAGGGACTGTGCCCTCCCTCTTCTCCCCGAGTCTTGTCTCGGGCGGTGGCTCCTGCGTGGCTCCTGATAAAGGCAAGTTTCGGGCAGAGAAGGGGCCAACTTGTTTATTCCCAAGTAGGATCCAGATTCCAGCCGTGACATGTCCACTGGGTCTGCTCACTGCAAAAGCCAGCAGAGCCGCAGGGCCAGAGGGGGACGGAGGAGAAGCGGCCTTGTTTATTTTTAGGTAAGCCCGTATTCCCAGGATCAAGTTCACAGCCACTTCCCGGTCCTGTTTGTCCTGCCTCTGCCTGGCCACGCACTCTTCATGTGAACCGGCCTCCGGCGCAGAAGGGCGGCTGCCTGACCCACTTAGGCAGGGGCTCCAAGAGGGACCCAGGCTCCTCCTTGCTCGGCACTCACGGTCCCCCATCCGCCCTCCCTCCCCTACGGCCTGTGTGAGCGCTGTTCCGTCCACGCTCCCATGCACAACCCAGGAACTGCCCTCAGAAAGCTCACAGCCGGGTGAGGCTATGTGGACAGATGCCGCAGCCAATAAAACACAAGATAAAGCGGAGCACAGAGCACGGGAGATCAGAGGCAACCAGACTTGGTTTCCCTACACGCACCAGGACACCATGAGCAGACTTTTTTTCCAGCACCATAATCCCAGCTGCCTTTGTTCTCCTGACATGACCATGAGTAACAAGGCAGCAACCAGCACTTAGGGGAAATGTGCAGCTCCACACTGGAGCCCCAGTTCTCACCCGCTGTCCCCCATCCGGTGGCCTTCTTGTGCCTGGCCTGAAGTGGGGGGTTGGGCAGGGGATAAGTGGCGCAGAGCAATCCTCCCAGACCATGCCCTCCACCCTAAGGCTCTCAAAGCCCCAGATGTTGTGCCTGTGTGGGAAGAACACAAAGAGCTGCCTGGCCCGGGGACCCCACAGACAGCAAGTCGGTCGGTCTGGGGCTGCACTTCCGATGCTGCTACAAGCATCCCAGGGGCAGGTGTTTGGCACAGGGGCCAAGCTGCCACTTGGGAGGCCTGCGTCCCCTATCAGCGTGCCTGAGTTCCAGTCCTGGCTCTGCATCCAATTCCAGCTTCTCGCTAATGCAGACCTGGGAGGCAGCAGGTGCTGCTCCAGTAGCTGGGTCTCTGTGAATTGAGTTCCCAGCTCTTGGCTTCTGCCTGGCCCAGCCCTGGCTGTCATGGGCATCTGGGGAGTGAACCAGTGGCTGGAAGATGTGTCTGTCTTCCTCTCAAAAAAATAAAATAACAATTTAAAAAAATAAAATAAAATAAAAGTGATCTCAGGTGATGCAAATGTGCAGGTAAGGTTAAGAACCAGTGTCTGTCTTCCTCTCAAACAAATAAAATAACAATTTTAAAAAATAAAATAAAAGTGATCTCAGGTGATGCAAATGTGCAGGTAAGGTTAAGAACCAGTATCCTAGGGGCCAGCAAGGTGGTGCAGGGGGTTAAGCTGTGGTCTGTGATGCCAGCATCCCATATGAACAACAATTTGAGTCCCAGCTACTCCACTTCCAATCCAGTTCCCTGCTAATGCACCTGGAAAAGCAGTAGATGATGGCCCAAGTGCTTGGACGCTCTGCACCCACATGGGAGACCCAGACGGAGTTCCAGGCTCCAAAAGAACCAGCATCCTGAACAGGGTTCCTGGCGTTGACCGCCTCCAGTGCTGGAGGGCCAGGAATCCCATTTCACAGAACGTGCCTGAGGCAGGGGGTGGACCCGAAGCCAAGCAGCCTCTAGGCGACTTCTCTCTTCTCTGGAGCACAGAATGGGTTTCAGGAAGATTCCAGCAAACGGGGAACTGCACTGTCCCCAAAGCTCGGCTTTGCTCTGCCTGTTCCTGCTCCCATGAGAAACAGGTAACTAGAACAGGGGCCACCCCACCCTCAGGACGGAGGCCAGCAAGAGCTGGAGGCAGCCTCTGAGAGGCCTCCCTGGAACAAAGGGGCAGAAGAACAAAGCCCCACTGTGCCAGGGCAGGGGGGAGCCAGCAGAGCCCGAGGCAGCATTAGCATTTCATTTATTTATTTATTTCTCATTCTCTCAAACAAACACCCTAGTGACACTGCACTCACTCCAGTGTGCCAAGCAGGGCTCTGAGCCGGTTCCAAATCTTAACTCATCATTTCTAATCATTACGCTGGCCACACACTCAGAAGATGGAGCCTTCCATGGCCCCCTACACGGACACACAGGAGCCACTCAGGGGTAACATCTGCCCAGGCCACCGTCTGCTACAGCTGTGCCCCTAACAAGACCCGATGCCTTAAAAAAAAAAAAAAAAAAAAAAAAAAAAAAAAAAAAAAGCTGGTGCCGTGACTCAATAGGCTAATCCTCCGCCTGCGGCGCCGGCACACTGGGTTCTAGTCCCGGTTGGGGTGCCAGATTCTGTCCTGGTTGCCTCTCTTCCAGGCCAGCTCTCTGCTGTGGCCCTGGGAGGCAGCAGTGATGGTTCAAGTACCTGGGCCCCTGGCACCCATGTGGGAGACCTGGACTGCATGCATGGCTTCAGCCTGGCCCAAGCCCAGCTGTTGCAGGAGACTGTGTAGCCCCGAGGCCACCACTGACTTCCACCCACTGTCTCACGGCACCTGCCAGGTCCGGTATTGCTAACCCCACTCCCAGATGGGGAAACTGAGGCTCAGCTGGTCACAGAGCAACTCCTTAGGCTCACAGCTGCTGAGCCCAGGTTCAAGCCTGTGCCAAGGACTTCCTCTGGCCCCTAACTCTGGGTGTTGAAGGGCACTGACCCGCATTCGGGCTCTGAGTTTACACAGTTACAAACCTCAGTGGCGCACCTTGCTTTCTTCCTTCGCTGGGATGGGTTTTCACAGTGGCACAGTCCCCCCACAACCCGGCAGTCCTGAATGCTCCCTCGGCAGCCCCACACAGCCAGGGTCCAAGGCAAAGCTGTAGAGAGGAGGGGAGGGCGGGCCTATCGGGGGGACAGCTGGGGTCGTGGGACCTGCAGGGTGGCAGAGACTAGCTGTCACCACTCCAGATATCTGTTCTTGGCATCAAACCTGCGTGGCCAGGTCAGAGAGGAAGTTGTGCTACACCACAGAATCACCAAATGCCAAGGGCCGGCTTTGTGTCGTAGCAGGTAAAGCCACCACCTGCCATGCCAGCATCCCATATGGGTGCCAGTTCAAGTTCCAGCTGCTCCATTTCCAATGCAGCTCCCTGCTAACGCACCTGGGAAAGCAGCAGAAGATGGTCCAAGTGCTTGGGCCCCCGCACCCACACAGGAGACCCAGATGGAATTCCAGCCTCCTGGCTTTGGCTTGGCCCAGCCATGGTCACCCCAGCCATTTGGGGAATGAACTAACAGGTGGAAGATCTCTTTCTCTCTCTTTCTTTGTCTCTCTGTCTTTCCCTCCCCCTCCCTGTAACTCTACCTTTCAAATAAATCGATCTTTAAAAAAAAAAAAAAAAGTATCACCAAACATTGAGGCTGAGGGTCGAAGGGGCCTCAGTGTCCTCAGCTGTCAAATGGGTACAGGAGGAGGGGTTGCTGAACTGAACAATCTTGGAGGAATCTCCTGTCCTCCCACCTCTGGGAGCCCTAAGGGAGGAGTTGATTCAACCCCAACACTGCCCCACGCTTGGGAACCCAAGGCCCAGAAAACAGCAGCGGCTCCAGGTTCTCCCAACAGAGGAGGGTTGGGGAGCTATTTGGGATTGTTAAGGGGCGGGGGCCACTTAAGTAATCTACAGATGATTGAGACCAAACGGAAACTTCCTCTCCAAGGCCTCAGGCCCCCTCTCTGCAGGGGAACCACACCCAGGCTTTCCGCATGCACGGCCACCAGAAGCCATTACTTGGGGGCGGCCAGTGGTCAGGCCTTCCTCACCCTGTCACCACCACGCTACAGCAGCTGGGGGTTGGGAGGCCCAGAAGTGAGTTCTGCAGCCCTGCGCTCCAGGGCCAAGCAAGCTGGGAGGCACGAGCCCTGCATGGCAGCCTCAGGTTCCCCCCGCTCTGGCCGACCTCCACTTTCCACTGAACTGGCCAGCACAGAAGGGCGGGATGAATGCCGGCGTTCACCTCCCCAGACGGTCAAGGTCTGGCCAGGGCAGGCTCTGGGCCCCCAGCACCACACCCAGGAGAGAACGGGTGGGCAGTACCAGATCATAGAAACGTCGTCCACGGCGTCTGGGGAGAACACATACACCCCTGCTGAAAGGAACCGCCAGGCTACTTGCACCTTTCTAAGAATATTAAAGTTGGGGCCAGCGCTGTGCTGTGGCGGAAAAGGCCGCCGCCTGCAGTGTCAGCATCCCATACGGGTGCTGTTCAAGTCCTGGTTGCTCCACTTCTGATCCAGCTCCCTGTTAATGCGCCTGGGAGAGCAGCGGAAGATGGCCCACGTGCTTGGACCCCTGCTCCCACATGGGAGACACAAATGACGCTCCTGGCTTCAGCCTGGCCATTGCAGCCATGTGGGGAGTGAACCAGCAGATGGAAGATCTCTTTCTCTGTAACTCTTTCAAATAAATAAACCTTTAAAAAATAAAGTTCATGTGAGATCTCACCAGTGCAGGCTGTTTCACACTTTGCTTCTCACACCTGTCTCAGCCTCCCTAGGCTGCAGGGAACACCTTCCCTTCTTGAGGCTGGGCCGGGGGCGGGGGTGGGGGTGGGGCAGGATCTCAGAGCACTCCTGACAAGTCACTGCACTTCTGTTTAAGTCTTCACTCCCTGAGAACTGGGAGCCTGAGAGCTCCTATCTCACCTGCTTCTGAATCAAGCGCCCGGCCTGATGTGGCCAGCACAGGTCCTCAACGACGACTGAATGACTGAATGAACAGCCGGAATTTTTCACCTGCTTTGGCTTATGGTGGTTCCTCCCCCTTGAACAGGTTCCTGTTCACATCTGAAACCGTTCCAGATCCCGGAATCTTCCAGTCGCAATCCCAGCCAATGCCCTCCACACTTGCTGAACCCGGGACCCAGCGCCACTCGCTCAGCCCCTTCGTCGGGCAAGAGCAGGTTTTCTGTGTGATGTGGAAGTGGGCTAAGGGAGGCCTCCCTACGATCACCCAGGAAAACGAATCAGTTATCACTTATGGTGGTCTTTCCCCCCGCCAGGTACAACTCATCCAGTGGAATCCGACACGGCGCCCTCGCTGGTGACGTCCTGCTCTGTGGAACACAGGACGGGCTCACCAGTCGTGTTTGCTTGTTTCTTTTCTTTTTGAAGTTCTCTTTCTCTACACACATGCTCACTCACACAGCATGACTTCAGAAAGTTCATGGAAAATGCATACTATGAAAAAAACTACACATGGATTTCAAAAAACTTCGGCACTGGGACCGGTGCTGGGGTGCAGCGGGGTTAAGCCCCTGCTGGAGACGCATACATCCCATGTAGGAATGCCAGTTTGAGTCCTGGCGGCTCCACTTCTGTCCCAGCTTCCTGCTAATCTGGGAAGGCAGCAGCCGACAGCCCAGGTTCTGGGGTCTCTGCCATCCACTCAGGAGACCCAAATGGAATTCTTTGCTCCTGGCTTCAGCCTGGCCCAGATCTGGCTGTTGAAGGAGTGAGCCAACAAATTGAAGACTGCTCTCTCCCCGTGTGTGTGCACACGTGTGCCTGTGTGTGTGTGTGTGTGTGTGTGTATGACTCTGCCTTTCAAATAAATATATCTTAAAAAAAAAACTGGAACCAAAATAAACATTTTAATTCTATTCTTCCAGAAAGTTATGAGACTTTGCATGTGTATGTGTATTTTAAATGCAATTTTAACATTTTCTTTTGTTTTAAATCTTTTTTTCATAATGAACATATATTAGGATTTCTTTCTTTATTTCAGGGACAGACAGAGCTTGCATCTGCTTGTTTACACCCAGTGCTCACCAGTGACAGGTGTAGGCCCAGGCTGAAGCTGGGAGCCAGGAACTCAATTCAGGGTTCCCACATGGGTGGCCACCACCTGCTGCCTCCCAGGGTCTGCATTAGCAGTAATGCTGGCACCAGGAGCCCAGCTCAGATGCGCTGCTGTGGTGGGCATGTGCTGCCCTAGGCTACACGCCTGCCCCGTACCTCACTTTACAGTTAGATATGAAAATGGAGGAAGGAAGGAAGCAAGCAAGATAGGGGACAAGCACTCCACTCTGCCCAGCATAGACAGCGGACAAGGCCAATGCACACTGAGACATCTGTCCTTGGATTCCCAGTGTTGTCTCAACAGCAGGGTCATCTCTGTCACCAGCTACAAATAGCCCCAACTGCCCTGATTCCACTGCCACACGGACCACAGCCACCAGGGAGACGGTGGCAGTGAGCTCAGGCCCTTCCCGGGCATGTTCTGTGTGCTGCACATGATTCCATTCAATTCAGTCTGTTGTAGTTCAAAGGTTTATTTCTTTATTTGAAAAGTGGAGTTACAGCAAGGGAGAGAATCCTGGATCCCCTGTTTCAGTCCCCAAATGGCTGCAACGGCCAGGACTGCAGACTGAAGCCAGGAGCTTCTTCCAGGTCTCCCACACGGGGTGCAGCGGCTCAAGCACTTGGGCCATCTTCCCCTGCTTTCTCAGGCCATTTGCAAGGAGCCATTGCAAAAGAGGAGCAGCCGAGACACAAACCTGCACCATATGGGATGCCGGCATCGCAGGCAGCGGCTTTACCCACTATGCCACAGCGCTGGCCCCAGTCTGGTTCTTAAAATGACTGTGAGACAGTTCTTCTATCCCTCCATGACAGATGAGGATGCAGACACAGAGAGGTGCGGTAACTGGCTCACCATCACACAGCTACCTGTTCTTCATTCTTCTCCTTTGGCCACAGCCTGGATGTGCTGGCTCTGAGATAAAGCCAGGTGTTGCGGATGCTGTGACAGGTGGGGGAGGGAGGCAGCGGCGCTGGGAAACCAGCAGGCAGTCAACTTCATCAAGCCAAGTGTCCATCGTCACCAGACCGAAGACCCGATGGGACACTCACTCCCCTCATTTGAAAAGGGCACACCAACTGTAGAAGACTGGCTTCTGCTATCCGGCAGGCCACAGCCATCAGAGCCTGAGCCCACAGCCTCCTCCTGAGGGCTCTGCCTCAGCCATCCAGGTGCAGTGCTGTTGCCCGGCCCCTCCCGCCCATGGACTCCAGCAACGTGAAGGTGAGAAGATCCACGGCACCCAGCAGGGGATGCAGAGGCCACAAGATGCCACAGCGGTAATGGCAGAGGCGGGGAGAAACCACCCAGCAGCCCCGGGATGCAACAAGCCTGACTCCCCGGGGCCACCATGGAGGAGCAGAGCGGCCTGAGACCACTGCTCAGCCAAGCCCACTGAGGCACCCAGCCACCCCGGGGCGGGGCGGGGGCGGGGGCTGCCACTGCACGGCCACAGAACCTATGCTCTTCTTCCAACTAGCTTAAATGATTACAATGTACTTCGGGTCCTACAGAGACGTTTCCGTTACTCAGGCAGGTATTTGGTGCAAACCGTTAAGCTGCCACTTGGAACACCTGTGTCCAGTACTGGAGTGCCTGAGTTCGAGTCCCAGCTCTGCTCCCAACCCCAGCTTCCTGCTGCTGGGCACCCTGGGAGGCAGCAGGCAGTGACGCAAGCATCTGAGTCTCTGCCACCTACAGGAGAGACCTGGATCGGGCTCCCGCTCCCGGCTTCAGCCCGGCCCAGCCTGGGCTGCTGTGTGTGCTTGAGAAAGAACCAGAAGACAAAAGATATCTATGTAGCTCTCTCTTTCAAACAGATATAACTAAATACATTTTAAACTTTTTTTTAAGGTTTCAATTACCAAGGAAACTAACTTTCTGTGAGATAACTTGTGCCCTCTCAATGTCATCCAGTGAATCTGGCACCTGCTGTTAGCTGCTTTCCCATGCCTGTCCCCTCCTCACTTCCAGGGTCATGATTTTTTTTCTTTTTTTAAAAAAGATTTTTATTTATTTATTTGACAGGTAGGGTTACAGAAGTGAAAGAGAGACAGACAGAAAGGTCTTCCTTCTGTAGGCTTACTCTCCAAATGGCCGGTACAGCCGGAGCTGCGCTGATCTGAAGCCAGGAGCCAGGAGCTTCTTCCGGGTCTCCCATGCGGGTGCAGGGGCCCAAGCACTTGGGCCATCCTCTAGTGCTTCCCCAGGCCACAGCAGAGAGCTGGACTGGAAGAGAGAAACTGGGACTATAACCAGTGCCCATATGGGATGCCGGTGCCGCAGGCGGAGGGTTAACCTAGTGCGCCACGGTGCTGGCCCCCAGGATCCTGATTTTCAAAATAACCATGTGCGCAGCTCCCAGGCTCCTTGGCACACACTGGCTACCACACGATCCAGCTCTAGCCAATGAAATGTAAGGGGAAACCTCAGTGCTTACAGGAAGAGGCTGCTGGAATGCAGACATGACACCTATCAATAAGGCAGCCCTCCTGAGCCCATGAGGCTATGCACTGAGGACGAGAAAGCTCAAAGCCAGAAGGAGCAGCATGCAATCCTCGGCCAGCCTGCCTCATGACTTCCTGAAAAACAACCCGATTTGTTAAACCCAGCGTTATCTGGATTTTCTGTAACATGGAGCCGAACAAACCCTAACTGACATATTCACATGAGATGACAATTCCAGGGTGGTAAAAACGACTCCTCACGTCTTACCCTGTTTCTCCAGGCAGTCTGCGCTTGGGTCACCCCAGTTGAGTGCGGGCTGGCCAAGCGGTCTAACTCGGAGCCTGCCTCCCGAGTGGGAGTGGCAGGTGGCCACCAGTTGTGGGACTGCGTCTTTGCTAATCTCCTGCAACCTGGAATTTTGCTAGGAAACAAAAAGTGCTTTATGGCAACGGCGTCAGAGCCACAATGGGACCTTTCTGCTCTGGTCAGGGGGACACATGAAGCGCTTAGCAGCACTGCAAGCAGCAGCCAGGGGCCGCGGTGAGGCCTGGGCCTTCCTGACCATTCTCCACTCTGTGTGCCACTCGGGAGGAAACGTGGCGGGCAGAGACCAAGGCCCAGGTCCACTGCGGAGGGCTGTGATGAATGGACTGTGCCCCGACACGGTCGGGTCTACCTCGTCTCCTCCCCAGCCTCTCCCATCTGCTCCACCCGCTGGGGTTATGCAGAAGCAGCTCTTGGAAGCCCGGCAACACCCAGAGAAGGGATGTGTCCCCACGAGGTGCTCAGAGACAGGACAGTAAGCAAAGCTTCGCGGGGAGGCCAGCGGACATGCACCTGTGCCCTCTGCTCACCTAAGATGGACGGGGAGGCAGTGAGTGTCCCGCTAGGCACACCCAAGAGAAAGTATATGCACACACACACAGGCGTGCACACACACACAGGCTTACCAAGAGACGCGCCTGACAAGGAGCACAGTATGTTGGGGTAATATCCTCAAGCAGTAAACAAGCCAAACGGCACCCACAGGAGAATGGGTACAAACACCGTGCTCACCAGTGAATGGGCTGATGAAAACAAACGAAGCAGCTGGCGCCGTGGTTCACTAGGCTAATCCTCCACCTTGCGGCGCCGGCACACCGGGTTCTAGTCCCGGTCGGGGTGCCGGATTCTGTCCCGGTTGCCCCTCTTCCAGGCCAGCTCTCTGCTGTGGCCAGGGAGTGCAGTGGAGGATGGCCCAAGTGCTTGGGCCCTGCACCCCATGGGAGACCAGGAGAAGCACCTGGCTCCTGCCATCGGATCAGCGCGGTGCGCCGGCCGCAGTGCGCGGGCTGCGGCAGCCATTGGAGGGTGAACCAACAGCAAAGGAAGACCTTTCTCACTGTCTGTCTCTCTCACTGTCCACTCTGCCTGTCAAAAAAAAAAAAAAAAAGAAAGAAAAAGAAAAAAAAAGAATGAAGCACAACTAGAGGCAACAAAGACGTGTGGATTTCATAAACATAACAGTCATCAAAAGCTGCCAGATCCTGAAGATGATACATAGTAGGGTTCTTACAGAAAGCTCCAACAATGAGCCACACTAAATGCCGCTGTTCAGGGATGCGTACGAGCAACAGACAAGCATGCTGAGAAGCAAGCCGGCGACCACTGTGCAAGTCAGCCGGGTTACTTCTGGCAGAAGGGCTAGGGGTCACCACCAGGGGGCTGTGGGCTGCTGGCAGGGTCCCCGTTCCCTTGGAGTGGATGTGGGGACAGGGTGTCTACTCTGACAGCCCTGAGCTGGACTTCACGTTTGGGTGTTTTTCTGAACTTATGCTCCATTTCACAACATAAACGCACAAATGAACGGACTGATGTCTAGATACCAACCCAGCCTACTGTGCGCACTCAGCGCATGAGAACCTGAGGCTCAGAAGTGGGCATGGGAAGCACCGCAGGATGCAGAGAACGGAGCCGGAGAACGGAACACGCGCACACACACGTTGCAAAGACACTAGACAAGCATGCCCTGGCAGCCCTCCAGGAGCCCAGCCACAGCCCCAGGCGCTCAGGAAAGCCAACAGCAGAGAGCCAGCGCGGTGAGCACACCAGGCGCACACGGCTCACTCAAATGCTCCCAGCAGCCCCCACTGCACAGACGAGGACACGCCGCCCGGGGAGGTTCCCTTAGGCTGCGGCCAGCAGCTCAGTAGTGAGGCTTGGATTCCTCTGGCTTCCGCGTTCTTGCCAGTCTACCGTGTCTGAAACCGGTCCCTGCACCAACACAAGATGACGGCTCACATAGGACCACGGCCTTTCCCTGACCCCGCCAAGTACTCACCACTCCTCACCAACACCCCCCTTTCACAGCCGAGGAAAACTGAGGCTCGGAGGGGGAAAGAGACGTGCCAGGAGCCGCTGAGATAACTGGAGCTGGGAGACCCCACTCCAGCCCACGCAAGCTCATCAGAGGCGGCTTCCCAGACTCTCGATTCCGCCACAACCCACGGCCTCGGGAAGAGGGATGGAAAGTCAGGGTGGGGAGGCACCCCAGAGTTATCTCCAGGCAGGGTGCGGCCAATGGGGAGCGAGTGTTTGGGGTGCATTCAATGTGGAGACAGAAGCGGCCCAACTGCCCTGAGTGCACAGCTGGGGCGGGGTGGGCAAGGTGTGATACTGGGGCACCATCCACTGCAGGCCCCCAAAACTTAGGATGACCTCCACCCCTGCACACCAAACCCGCCTCCCTCATGGGCCCTGACCCTCCTGTCCCAGTGCACACCTGCCTAGTGGGGGCCCTGGCCTCTGAGTATTTGTTCAGTCATTAAAAGCTGCCTGACCCAGGAAGGAGGAAACTGGGCTATGCCCACTCTGTGCAGAGTCCACAGCGGCCTCAGGCCTGGCTGCCCAGCCTCTCCACACTGGCCTCCTTGTGGGGCTGTTCTAATTCACAGCAATACCTGGTGAACACAGGAAAGAGGGCTCGGTGGAGACAAGGGCACACCCCATGCCGTTCCCCTGGACTTCACAGCAAGCTCCTGCCACTTACTGAACAGCAGGACTCTAGGCACTAAGTTACCACATAGGCCCTCAGTGGTCCTATCTGTAAAATGGGTATCATGGCACCTGCTAGACAGGAGGGAGAATTCAGGGGATGATGAAGTGCCCCGCACAGACAACCCATCCGTGGCACCATTATTCTAACCACCCAGAGCCACGATTCCAGCCAGGGCTCAGGACTTCTCTGTCCAGCGTGACACTGTCATGCCCATGTCCTCACCTCTAAAGTCCACTCAAAACCACGCACTGCACATCAAGAGAAGCTCCCTTGGGGATGCGACTTCCTGCTGCTCGGTCCCCAGACACGTCACCAGTCACCAGGGTGGCTGTCATGGTGGACATTCCGCTCCAGGGCACTTGGTCCTTAACCTAGAGGCAGGCCCGGGGGGTTAGGAGGGTGCCCGGGAGAGTTGCCCTTCTGCCCTTCTAAGCAGGGTTCGCCCTTGGCGGAGCAGGCAGGAGCTGCCGGCCCACACTCTCCGGGACAGCGCAGTCCAACAGGCGCCCAAGGGAAGCCCCGGGTGGAGCTCTGTGTTTTCCAGAAGTCAGAAGAAACAGATGCTGTGAGTCGTGAGGCCGCATGGTCACGTGTCACTTCATGCCGGGACGCATTCTAAGAAACGGGTCGTTGGGCAATTCTGTTGTGCAAACATCTCAGAGCAAACTGACAGAAACTGAGATCCTCACCCTACCAGCTCCCCGCCCCCGCCACCTCCTCACCTTGCAACCAGCCCACGTTTGCCATCTGAAGTGCATTTTCCTTTCCTTTTCAGGTTCTGGTGAACAAAAGCTAGCTGCCAGTCCGTGGCCGACCCCAGGGCTTGCTCAGGCTGACGTGGACTGGCTGCAGGGAGGCAGACGGCCGGAGCAGCAGGCCTCAGTTTCCCCGAAAGCAGCATCAGCATCAACCCTGGAACCTGTTTCACAGCCTCCCCAACTCCCCCTTTCCAAGTCCTCCGTGTGTGGCACTAGAGTCTGCCCTTCTTCCCGTGTGGCCACCTGAACGCCGCTGTCCTCTGGTCTCTGGGGTGGTGGCTGCCCGGCGTCGCACAGCCCAGCCCTTATTTTAACAGGTAACTCGATGGCTGCAGAGTCACGACAGGGTGTCCTCTTGGGGACCCTACGGTACGTGCAGTCCACGGGTCACAGAACATCAGCACGTGGTGCGTGCCTGTATCTGACCTACCAAACCTGCTCGAAGTATTTTAACACACGATCAACATAGAGAACACGAGGTCAACACAGAGCACCCACGAGAGTCTATGTTCCGTCGGCACCGTGCTCCACACCTCCCATGCCTTTTAACCAGATTAAGATGAGGCCCGGTTTGGGTACTTCATAGCCACACAGGCTAATGGCGATCCCACTGGAAAAAGCCAACCACACATTTCCATGACCGTAGAGGCGTCTATTACACGGTGCAGCTGCCTGGCCGCCATCACACCTTGTGGTGTGGGGTGGGCGGGTGCATGGGTGGGGTTCTTCTCGCTGAGTTAGAGGGGCTGCTTTCTCCCACAGCTGGGGGCCAGCAGGAAATGCCTGTTTGGCTATGAAAAAGCTTTCCCCTCCTTCCCCAGGCTTGGGCAGGGCTGGGGGGTTTCCATGACACCTGCAGAGCCCAAAGCACCGTCCCCCAGGGAGCTCAAGCAGAACACTGCAGAGAAAACCCCAGGCTGCGGGGAGGGGCTGGGTGATGGACACACAGGCTGCCCTTCAGCAGGGCTCCGGGCAGCCTCCTGGCTGCAAAAACCCCTAAGAATACCAAATACCAACTGCCGAGGGCAGCTGCCAGTCCCCAGTCAGGGGACAGCAAACAACCAAAGCACCCAACCTCAGAGGCAGCTTGGATGAACTCACCTACATCCATGCAACCAAGCGCCCAGCAGCTGTCAGCGCCACAGCAAACGCACACAACCAGTAATAAACAGCAGGCTTGGCTAAGCAGCCACACTGAGCTACAGCTCACAATCAACACAGTGGAGGTGTAAGCCGTCTCGTTCCTACGCTAAAGGGGAGAGAAGGTGCCAGAGTCGCCAAGGGCAGGGGCCAAGGCCACACTGGCCCAAAGCCCACCAGACCCCAGAACCTGAACTTCCTACTCTGCTACCACCTTCCGGCGCTGTCTCTGATGGGGAGGGAACAACATCTTTAAAATGTGTCTTTGCTCTTGATTCCTAATACCCACCACTAGATGCCTGTCTGCCCACAGATAGGGTAGGAAGGACGCGTGCAAGCAGGAAGGCACGCTGCCTGGGTGGGGGCTAGGAGCTCCTCACGCTACACAGTGTTACGCTGTGTGTGTCACGCAGGATTCTTTTTTTTTTTTTTAAGGCAGTTATCTTCTGGAAAAAGAAAAAAAAAAAAATAAGAAAACCAACCATGTGCACAGCCAAGCTGTGCTGGGATGGTCCCCAAGGTCTGGGATTGAGACTGAGCTCCTAAAATGTAAAGCAGGACCCAGCCTCTCCTCCGTCCCCCTTAGCCCAAGGTGTCCTTGCCCGTCTCTTATCACAAGGAATTCACTGACTTGAGGGAGTGGTCCAGCTGGCCCTACAAGGCTCTAATCACCCAACTCAAGGAGTCATTCACTTCTCCAACAGATAAGAACCTTGATGGCCAGTGCTGTCCGGGGAGGTTTGTGTAGGGGAGGTCCAGGTCCTGGCAGAATGTCACTGCCACCTTCACGTAACCCCCAGACAAATGGAGCCCACCTGGCCACCATAAATTCCCTACAGAGCATGGCATCGCCGACCAATCAGGGGAAGGTCACGAGCACCACTGACCAACCAGGAGTTTGGACACGAGCTGATCACGCACCTCTCGGCCTCAGTTTCATTCTATAAGAACCTTCACCCCTCACTCCACAGGGAGCCCGGGAAGCAGGCCACAGCTGCACGGCTCCTTGCTCTGTGCCGTGCAGTGAACACCCACTTTCTTCCACCATCGCGATGTCAAGGATTGGCTTTCTCCACGTCGGGCGAGTGGACCTAGTTTGGGGGTTCAACAGCGATGCCTCCGCCTAGTTTGGGGGGTTGTTTGGCAACACGATCTGACACCTCCCACAGGGGTCAGGCTGAGGCTTGAAGGAGATGAGCATGGTGCTTCAAGCAAGACTGAAGACACATCAATTGTTGACGTGGGAGAACCGGGAGGAGGCCTGGCTGATGCCACCCCTTGGTGACATCCATACCTGGCACAAAATGGGAGAAACAAGGCGAGCAAGCTTATGGTGCTCTGGCACTGGTGGAAGCACTGTGCACATAACACATACCATCTCGTTACAGCCACACAACAGCCCTGCCGAGGTGGGTACTGCCACCATCTGCATTGCACTGACGAGACAGCCAGGTCTCAGGAGACTAGTCCCTTGCTTAAGATCACAGCCAAGGGGTGGCAAGGCTGGGATTCAAACCTAGGCCTCAGAGCGAGAGTCGCAGCCTCCTTCCAGTACTGCCTCTCTGCACAGTGATGAACCTGAAGGAACCACCCGGCTGAGGCAGGGCCTGCCGGCGCCTTCTTGGGTGAAGAATCAAGCCCCCTGGATTAATGACGGTTGTGGAAGGAGACCCACAGGAAGCACACGTGGGCTCGCAAGCCCAAGGGACCAGGCAGAGGCCGCCTGGCTGGGCAGGTGGGGTGCACTCAGGAGCCCACAAGCTAACGTGGAGCTGAGCCCAGAAGCATCTAGAACAGGGAGGTGAGAGGAGGCCCTCCAGCCGGGCAGCTCCCAGAGGATCTGAACTGTTGCGTTGTCTTGTTGAGAGGCATTCTCTCCCATTAGCTATTTCACTCCCCCAAATGTCCACAATGGCCAGGGAATTAATCTCCCAGAGCCAGGAACTCAATGCAGGTCTCCCACATGAGTGGCAAGGACCCCATCATTTGAGCCATCACCTGCCGCCTCCAGGGTTCATGCTAGCAGGAAGTTGGGACTAAGAGCAGAGCTAGGACTGGAACCCAAGGCGAGCGCTCTGATGCGGGACATAGGGCTCTCACCCAGCATCCTAACCACTGCACCTTCCTGCTACAGGTGCTCACCGGCCCCCAACCCCAACCCCCTCCAGGCAAGAGCTCCTTGCAGACCTGAACTGAGTGGCTGGGAATGAACTTGTCATTCCCTGCTTTCTGGCTTTACGGGACAGATGCCTTCCCAGGCCCACCTCGCGGAAGGCAGGCAGGCAGGGAGAGCTCTCCCGAGCACAGGAACGCCGAGGTGCCAGGCAGCATGAGTCAAGCTCACTTGGCTCCGCAGTGCTGGGAACGGCGTGGCTCTGTGCCAGCATGTCTGCTCCTGGCACTAAGTGATCACCCCGGAGCCTCGAGGGAGATGAGAATTAATGAGGCTTCAGAGCACTTCCTGTGCAGGGACAGCCCTTCCCAAGGGCACCTGCTCCACAGGAAGGTCCCACCTGCTCAGGAAAGAAGGGCTGCGGGTGGGGGAGGGGCAGGGGCGAGACGCTGTCTGGGACCCACTAAGGGAAGACGCTAGCACCTTCCTGCTTCCCAGAGTCCCTTGTGATTGGGGTGCTTCATGCATATCTGGAATGCAGAGAAGAGTGAGCAGCACCCAGGCCTTCTCTACTCCGGGCCCAGGCCCTGTGCACCTGTGCCCACTCTTCAAGCCCCCAGCTGCAGCCCGCCGCAGCACCCCCTCCCTGACTCACTGCACAAACACCACCGTACCAGATGCTGCCAGCAGCCCTAGAAGGTAAAGGTAGACTTTGCTCTGAAAACAACCAACCCAGCAACGGATTGCAAGCCACTTGCTGAGCCTGGTAAGCATGACCCAGGCAGCGGACCCAGGCAGCATCCCACAGCCCCACGGTCTGGCGTAGCTGCTGGGTCCTGGCGTGGGGCTCACAAAGCAGAGAGGTCCAGACAGGACAGCCCGAGCTTCTTGGCTCCCTCTGCTTCTTTCATAAGGCAATCAGTCAGCATCTCTGATCTTCCCTTCGGGTCTCCTCACTACGGGATGCTTGGGCTCTTAGCCACAGGGTCCACCTCCCCACCTGCCTGCTCCAGATCTCGGCTTCTCCTGACCTCTGGTCTACTTAGAGCGCATTAGGCGGGACTGGACAGGCAAGGCCATGGCAACAAATCAGCCCTAAATCTCGGCAGTTGAATACCAAAGGTGATGCCTCACCGTGCATTGACCGGGAGCTCTGCCCCTACCTCCAACTCCATATATATACCTGCACGCACTGGAGACCAGGGGAAGAACAAGGCGAGTCACCCCAGCTCCTACAGGCTTCCGCCCTGAAGTGCCAAATTACTTCCTGCATAGTGTTCATTGGCCAACACATGTCACGTGTTCACGCCTAACTGGGAGAAGGCAGGAAAGTGAAGTCCGACTATGTCCCCAGCAAGAAGAAACCCAGGAATAGATGGAGATCTGCGCCAGTGACCACCAGCAGGTTTTTTTTCTTCTTTATAGGTTTATGTATTCAGTATTTATTTTAAAGGTTAGGGAGGGGAACTCAGTGAGAGAGAGACAGAGAGATGGATCTTCCATTTGCTGCTTCACTCCCCAATTGGCCATGACAGCCAGAGCAGTGCCAGACTGAAGCCAGGAACTCCATCTGGGTCTCCCCTGTGGGTAGCAGGGACCCAAGCACTTGAGCTGTTATCTGCTTCCTCCCAGGGTGCATATCAGCAGGAGACTGGCTCACAAGCACAGTGGAACTCAAACCCAGGGCACCCCAAGTGGCAGCGGAACCCACTGTGCGACACACACTAGCCGGGTTTCAGCGGAGGCTAGTGAGATCAAACGGGACGAAAGACTGAAGATGGCTTCTAATTCTCTCTAGAGGTTCTCAATCTCACACAATCAGGAAACTGTCACGGGGGCGTCCCCAGCATTGCAGCATCTTTAGCAGCATCTCTGGCCTTGACCCGCGGGACACCGGTAGCACCCTCGCCTCCAGACCGTGGCCTGCTGCCTCGCAGCGTGCACAATAGCAGGAAGCTGGAATGCAGGGTGGGGCTGGGACTTGAACCCAGGCACTCTGACGTGCGATGCAGGCATCCCAACCGGTGGCCTAACCGCTGTACCAAACGCCTGCTTCTCAGAACTGTCTTCAGAGACAGTTTTCTCATCGGCGATGTAATAAGAACGGTTCCCACCTGGCAGGGTTGTGGGATGGAAAGCAAACACCAGGGTCTGGTGATTAGGTGGCAGCTTAACCCCCTGTGCCTGCTTGAGTCCCGGCTGCTCCACTTCCAATCCAGCTCCCTGCTAATGCACCTGGGAAACAGGGGCAGATGGCCCAAGTGCTTGAACCCCCGCACCCATGTGGGAGACTGGAAAAAGTTCCTGGCCCCTGGCTTTGGCCTGGCCCAGTCCTGGCTGTTGTGGCCATTTGAGGAGTGAAACAGAGGATGGAAGATCTGTGCGTGTGTGTGTGTGTGTGTGTTTATCTCTGTAACTGCCTTTGAAATAAATAAATAAATACTTTAAAAAAAAAAAAAAGCAAATACCAGCGAAGCCCTCGGCACAGGGCGTGGCACACAGGGAGAATGAGCTGCTGGGACCCTTGCCAATGAGTAATTGGGACTCGCCGCCGTATTCCTCTCTGTGTGCCAGCTTCGCCTTCCTGCAGAAGAGATGGGCACCGCCAGGCAGACGACTCTTCTCAGAGAGCCGGGGAGCCACTCTGCCGGCTCAAGTGGACGCCTGCAAGACTGCCGCAGAATGCTTCCTGCATTTGCACCCCGGCCCCGGGTACTGAAGCCAGGGCTGGGCGGTGACTATGCAGGCCCTGCAGGCAGAGCCCGGAATAGGCGAGCGCTGTGGACAAGCACAGAATGATAACCGGGCATTGGCCCGCGGCCCGCGGAGAGCTCCTGACAAGGGACTCGGTCAGCCACAGGCCAACAATGACCATTTGTGAGGCTGAGCAGGGCCAGGCGGGCCCCGCCCCTCTCCATAGCCACACTCCTGTCTTTGCCCCCGGGGCTGGCAGGGCGGGGAGAAGAGGGAGTCCACTTAAAATTGGCAAACAGAAAAGGACAACGATGTGCAAGAAAAGTGCCAGGTGTGAAGGTATTTGGCTCTTACAGACGTCTTCCTTGGAAGCCGACTCTCAGAGCCAGCAGCAGGACACCTGGGGGCCACAGGGGCCACCCTCTCTCCACCTGCTAGGGAAAGCTTCCCACAGGGAGGACAGCTGCCCCGTCTCCCAGGCAAGGTCAAGACGACGCAGGCCGCACCGGATGGTGCTGACGGGCGCGCGGTTCTCTCTCCTCCGCCCCGGCGCCCAAGCGCTGAGCCTCAGCAGGCCAGCTTGGAGTGCCAGCTCTGCCGCTTCCCAGCTGCGCAGCTCTGCCAACTTCTCACTCCCATCCTCCAGGGCCCTTGCCCACGGCTGCGCAGTCTGGGCCCTGGGTTTAAGCACCAGGCAAGGAGGAAGGCGTGGCAACCAGAACCCAGCCCAGACAACTTCCCCAGGCCTGGCATCCCAGCTGGCAGGGTCCACTTTAAGGGGCAGCTTTTAGTAATTCCCATGAAGTCGGCAGCAGCCCACCTGCTTCTCAGCTCCTCTACCTCAAAACTGGATTAGCAATTCTCAAATCTCCAGAGACTTCTTAGGAGGGCACACGGCAGCGCCAGCCAGGCGTCCAGCCCAGGGACCATTGTGATGAAAACCGTGGAGCCTCCTGATAAGGAGATGACTTAATCCACAGCCTCGTCAATGCCCCGCCTCCAAAGCAACGGAAGTGGCCTACACGCTGCCTCGGGGGCTGCAAGCAGGCGTAGATGGGACCCGGGAGGAAGGAGTGCAGTCCAGCGGGAAGGCCTGATGAGTGTCAGCAGTGACCAGCGCAGTGCCTGGCATGGGGGAGGGCGGGGCGACGCTGCCATTACTTCCGCTGCGTAACTGGCAAATCCCTGGGTCTGAATTCTGTACCCTAGAGCTTCACGTAGCCTTGAGCTCCTCCTAGGGAAGCTGCGCCCAGGACGCCAAGTGAGCACTTGTACAGCGGCAGTGCCTGGCCTGGCAGGGCCGGAGGGGGCCAGGCAGCCCCTCTGCTGTGGATCCCCGTGGCGGGGTGACTGCCACTCTCCTCCCATCCCTCTGATCTCTGTACCCAAAATGCCCACAGCTTTATCAACACCTCTCCCCAAGTGCAACCCCACTGACTCCCAAATCTGTAGTTGCCATTTTGCTGCCTTAAGATATTCTTTCAGAATAATGACTTCTCGTTTAATCAAACTAAGCTAAAAATGAAGTGCAGCCCTCGGAACGAGCACACCCAGACAGGGCCTGGCTGGTCCCGTGGGGAGCCCTGATGGTGTCTGAGCACTACGCCTCCGCCTGTGTGCTGGCCCGAGAGTCCTCAGCTTGGTCAGCAGCCACACCTCCAGGCAGTTACCTGAAGCGCAACGGCAACTCAAGTCCTAGTCCTTTCTACAACATCAAACCTGGGTGGTCCTGCACACCTGCCACTCCCTGGCTGAGCCGCCTGGAGGATGTCACTTGCAGGATCAGCCTTCATATTGCTAAGATTCCTGGGGCCACTTTTTAAAGAAAAAATTATTTTACTTATTTCTGAGTGACAGAGACAGAGAGAGCTCTTCCATCCAAAGCTGGGAGCCTAAAACTCCACCTGGGTGTCCCCAAGTGGGAGGCAGGGGCCCAAGTAGCTGGGTCACCGTCCACTGCCCTCCCAGGCGCATTAGCAGGGAGCTGGGTGGGAAGTGGAGCAGCTCTGATATGAGTTGCTGGTGTTGCAGGTGGTGGCTTATGTCTCAGTGCCATAACGCGGATCCCTGGGGCCACTCTTGACACTGCACTAAGGGGACACCTTCAAGGTATCCATTCTGGAGGCTTTCTGACCAGAGCTTTCCACCCACCGCACCACCCTCGCCCTGCACTCGGTGTAAACCTGCTGGTCACCCAGCCTTCCCGGCCTGGGTCTTTCAGAGACATCCTTTATCCGAGGTGCTGCCACGACACAGGAAGGGAACAGCCAGGTGTGTCTGTCCCCCGACTCTCTCCTCTGTCAAATTTCAAAGGACCCTCTGCTTTGGGGCCGAGTGGTGCGCTTACTCCAGACACACAGCTGTAGCTCCTTCTGGGCCCCACGTCCCTGTCTTTCTACAAGGACGTTCACCAACGTTCTTGGGTGCCTCCCTGAGCCAGGCTTGGCTTCACTCTAGGAAGCACGATGACATGAAGGGCTCTGGCCAGCCACTGCTGGTACCAGAACAGGGTTGTGAGCCAGGCATGGCCCTGCTGAAACCAGACTGGGCCCAACACGCGCTCACAAAGCAGCTGCTTCAAATGCTTTCTGGAAGGTTCCTGGAAATGGAGCTCTAGCTCGTCAGACCATAGTTTCAGGAACTCACTTTTTCCTAAGGTCCTAAGAGCTGGGGCAATTTTGCTCCCCACAGTCTTCCAGAGCCTCCATGCTCCTTCACAGCCCCTGAAACTGACCTGCAACAGCCCTGCAATGGGGCAACCAGGTTCCCCAGGGGATGAGTCCAGGTGGTCTCGTTACAGCGGCCTGTGCTTCAGGCTGGAGCTTCCCCCTGCCTCTGCCCATCGCAGCCTGCTTCCTCTCGCTCTAGCTTCTGTGGTGCGTGCTGCCCAGGGGCCTCACAGAAAACAGCCCGAGTCCCTCCACCTCCCAGGGCTCAGGCTGTGTGGCCTGATGGAGCTGCGGGCTTATTGCACCCTTGTTCCTCTCGCTCTGAGCAAACCAAGAGCCCTCTGGACCCGTTCACCCACTCGCCGCTGCCCACAGGCCAGGGCCGCTCTCCCACTCGCCTGGTGTTTCCTGCCTTCTGCAGCCATGTTGTCACAGAGGCTCTCTGAAACCTGGGCTCAGACGTGAGCATGTCCCCTACAGCCACGCTGATTTCCTCAAGTGCCCGTGGGTCCCTCTGCTTCTTCATCAAGAGCCGTGCATTTGTTGTCTCCCCAAGAGTCAGTGGGTCTCCACCTGCCCACATAGCAGCATCACCCGTGGAACATCTTTAAAAACCCCAGGGCCCAGGCTCCAGGCCCCAGCCCAGTCTCCAGGACAGTCCAGACCTCAGAAGTGTTAACAGCTGCCCCGAGGGTTCCACAGGGCATCCAGAGCCAGCACCCAGCACCTAAACCACCTCCAACACTGTGTGTGCTGGAATCCATATCGCCTGGAGAACAAATGACGTTGGTGAGCGGGTGAGGGACGAGTGCCGAGCCTGTTGTCCACCAGGTTCCCCAGGCAACCCTGATACCCAGCAGTCTGGAAACCACTGTTTGGAAAATGGGAAATCAAACAGCATGAAAAACAGATCTAACAATCAGGCTTTGCCAACCCCCTGGGCTGCTTCCCTGTAGCTAACATCCCCCAGACTGGGGTAGGCACTGGGCCTGGAAGTTAAGACTCCAGGCAGGAAGCCCGCGTCCCACATCAGTCTGAATCCAGTTTCCTGCTCATGCGCACCCTGATAGGCAGCAGGTGACAGCCCAAGTGGTTGAGGCTCCGCCACCCACAGGAGAGACCTGGATTGAGTTCCCAGATCCCGGCTTCAGCCCTGGCCCCGCCGTGGGTAGTGAACTGGTGGGTAGGAGACCTCTGTTTCTCTTTCTCTGTCTCTCTGATAATTGCTTTTAAATCCTCTAAGTAGCATTGCACACTGAGCTGTGCATAAGCAGAGCCAGTGGTTCAAGGTCTGACTGCTGCTGCAGGCGAAGGCAGTGGCCGTCTGCACGCACACGCTCCCATCTCTGGGGCAAAGCCTGTAGGAACCTGCCTGCCTGTCCCGGAAAGAAACTGCCACTCCGAAGGCCTCATGTGTGCATGCGTGCGTGCACAGACTCTGCCAGGCATTGCAGAAGACGCCGTTCCCTCCCAGGCACTCGGCGCCCAAGCCGCTGGCCTTCCTCATCGCTCACGTGTTGCGAGAGGCAGGCAGGGTTTCTCAAACTTGCCTGCTCATCACTTTTGGCACATGCTACCAGAGTTGTTACTTAATATTTCATCTTTTTTTTTTTAAAGATTTATTTATTTATTTGAAAGTCAGAGTTACACAGAGAGAGGCGAGGCAGAGAGAGAGAGAGGTCCTCCTTCTGCTGGTTCACTCTCCAGTTGGCCGCAACGGCTGGAGCTGCGCCGATCTGAAGCCAGGAGCCAGGAGCTTCTTCCGGGTCTCCCACGTGGGTGCAGGGGCCCAAGGACTTGGGCCATCTTCTACTGCTTTCCCAGGCCATAGCAGAGAGCTGGATTGGAAGAGGAGCAGCTGGGAATAGAACCGGCACCCATATGGGATGCCGGCGTTTCAGGCCAGGGCTTTAACCTACTGTGCCACAGCGTCAGCCCCTAATATTTCATCTTAAATCTACTCACTTTTTGGGGAAGAAACTGTACATCATTATTACAAAGGGGACCCCAGGATATGGGCTGGACAGAGATTTTTGTAAGAGCAAGTGCAACCAATGTAAAACTATGGTAATCACATTTCTTGGGCCCTATTGCCTGAAAAAGGCTGAAAAACTGGGGTTTGTTTTCTTCAGGTCTCATGCCTAGCTTTTCTTTAAGATCTTATTTATTTATTTGAGAGGCAGAGCTACAGAGAGAGAGAGAGAGAGAGAGAGAGAGACATCAAGAGAGATCTTCCATCCATTTACTCCCCAAATGGCTGCAACAGCCAGAGCTGGGCCGATCCAAAGCCAGGAGCCAGGAGCCAGGAACTTCTTCCAAGTCTCCCATTTGGGTGCAAGGGCCCAAGGACTTGGGTCATCTTCTACTTTGTACCTTACTTTTTAAAAAGGGGGCAGGCTTTTGTTGTAACAGTTAAGTTATTGTTTGGGGTACCCACATCACATATTGGAGTACCTGGTTCCAGTCCCAGCTGCTCCACTTGCAATCCAACTTCCTGCTAATGTACCCAGGAGGTGGATGACAGCTCACGTACTTGGGTTCTGCCACCCACGTGGAAGACCCAGATAGAGTTCTGAGCTCCTGATTTCGACCTGGCCCAGGCCTGCCTGTTGCGGGCATTTGAGGAGTGAACCAGTGCATGGAAGCTCTCTGTCTGCCTCTTTGACTCTCTGCCTTCCAAATAAAATAAAAAATAAACTTAAAAAAATTTTAAAGGGAAGTTGCATTCAAACTTTCCCTTTGCGGCCGCTCAAGGACTGGAAGAGGGCTGAAAAGAGACAGCTTCTTACACACGGATGTAAGGCGCCCAAGGCCGAGTTCCCCGGAAGGGAAGGACACCAGGCCTGCTGGTCCCATGTCAGAAGACACTCCTCTCTCCCTGCTCTGGGGACTCCCCCAGCTCCAGCCTCTGGGTCCCTGCCTCGGGTGGGTGACCCTTTTCCCTCCTGGAAGTTAGCTGGCAGGGAGAAGAGGGTTGTCAACAACAGCAACTGCAAGCCCTGGACCAACAGCCACTGTCCACACTGTGCAGCGTGGGACGGAAAGAGCTGAAGACCCAGTACCTCATCTGCTGTACATCCCCGTGTCCTGGCAGGGAGGGAGGAAAAGCCCCCGTGCTGCTGCCCCCGCCAAACCCACAGCAGCTACGACCTGAGGTTTCCTGCTGACACAGAGGAAGACAAGCACAGCTTTCAAAGCTGTCTGGGCAACTGACCAAAGCTGGACTTCGGGCCAGGCCTGGGTGGCTGTGTCCAGCGGTCTGAGGCACCTGCCCAGGGCCACCTCACCTTTTAAGGGGTGGCAAGGCCGGTTTGCGACCACGGCAAACTTACCACCTGGCCCTCGGGATTTGGCCAAGACACCTTCCAGCTTCACCCAGCCTCAGAAGCTAACAGAAGGAAGAGGCACCATGCGGCCGCTGCCCTGCTGAACTGACCTGGAGGGCTTAGGGCTTCCTCGTGAACCTGCAGTCCTCCAGGCCTTGCCTGCTGGTCACCACGGCACCTGCAACCTGCCTCTCGGATCTGGCTCTCTGGCACGGTCAGCCGGAAGCCCAGCTAGACAAACACTCAAGCCACACTAGGGCCTCCCCTCTGTGCGGGGAGTGGGCAAGTGAGGAAAGAGGACCAGCAAATATGGCTATGACAGATTTCCAAGGCAACATCAGCCATCACGCTGGACAAAACCAAGACAGAAAGCAACAACTTATCCAGGCTTTGCAATCAACTCACGAACGTCACGATTTCCACTACTAGGGAAAACTGGGCTTTTGTGAACTGCAAGTATCTGCCCCCCTCCCAGGCCCCATCCTCCAGGCCTCAGTCTCTGCAGTTCTTACAGCAAACACAGGCCGACCCCAGGAGGTCACAACAAGCCAGGGCCTGGGGCTCCTCCTGGGGCAGGGGCAGAGCTCAGGAGGCTCCAGAGGCTGACGGCAAGGGCACCCCCCCACCCCCGAGCCCCCAAGCCCAATCCAAACTCTTCCCTCGGGGCTCTTCCTGGGAAGCAGAATATTACCAACCACCACGGGTGAGTAGGATTCCACCCAAAAATCACGATTCCCAGCTCCGAAACCAGTGGCAGACGGCCGCGGGCAAACCAGATCCGCTGGAGACACGCCACCAGCTCGAGTTCCACGGGGACCCCAAGACAGACGAGGCCGTGATCGCTCTGCGGGCGCTCACCCTGCTCCTCTGAAATACCCGCTCGGCAGCCCTGTGTCACGGGTGGAGACGGCCTCCCCAGGCGACTCGGCTCATGGGCTTCAGAGCTGGACGGGAGACTGGGCACAATCACCAAGCCTCCCTCTTGTTGCCCAGCTCCACCCTGGGGCAGGTGAGGGGGCTGTGTCCCAGGGGGGGCACAGGAACAAGGTGGAAGACATCACCCGGGCAGACACTAGGACCCAGGTCCTCAAGCTCCTGGACCGGCTAGTCCACTACCCTCTACGTGAAGGACCCTGTGTCTTGAGTTAAAGAAGGACCCGACGCACAGTCCGTCTGTCTGTCTCTCTCTCTCTCTCTCTCTCTCACACACACACACACGGTCTCAAAGATGCATGTATAAACAAGGCATTTCTGCCAACCCAGACACTGGACGAGTCCGGGGAAGAGAGACTGCCGGGAGAAAGAGGTCCCAGCAGGGAGCACAGCCCACAGGGCCCCTCAGCCACAAAGGCCCACAAGCTGGTGCCTTGCTGAAGCCAAACTTCCCACAGGCACCTCCTCCCAAACCAGGCTCAGCTTCCCACACTCCTTTCCCTGCCCAACAGGTAAAGGCGACAGCCAGACACCGCCTCCCGGCTCTGGCTGCACCCACTCCGCACACCTGAGGCCGCCCACTTACCGGCTGCGCCCACCTGGGACCCCCTCGGCACTGTCTCGCCAGCTGAGCACGATCACCTGGGGTACCTGCTCGTGGGCTGGGCCCGGGGACAGTGCCAGGGCCGCCTCCGGAGCGCGGGTGCCACCCAGCCGGCCACACTGAGTCAGCGGCCAGGGTTCAAAATCAGCTTCCTGGAGGACTGGGAAGGGACCCCGCCCAGCGGCGCGCTCAGAGAAGCCATCATTATCAGGACATTGACAGAGAGAGGGAAACAGCCCCATCCAGATTTTTCTGTGTCTAGTTGGTTTTGGAACGGTGCAGACGCCAGAAATCTCCTTCCTGCTCTTTATTGCTTTTAAATGTAAATCGAAAAACCTGTTCATTCCTGTCTCCGGAATCCCAAAACTCGGTCCTTCCCCTCCACCGGTCTCTAGGAAAGCGTTAACTGCTGGAGTCCGGGCAGGGGGGCTGACGGCAAGTCAGGGGTCCACGGGAGGAACTGGCAGGCCAGCACACGACCCTGGGCAACTCTGTCCCTTTCACTCTTACAGCCTGACAGACAGACACGCCTTCTTGTTAGCCTCACTCACGGGTAAGCTTCCCAGTTACCGCCACCTGCTGTTCTCTTCCTTGCCTTCCAGAAATCCCTGCTTGGACTGCCAGGCAGAGCCACACCTGCACACCTCTGGCCCCGAGCACAGCCGCCTCTCCAGGAACCCCACAAGCCCTGCCCCAGGCTCCAATGCATCCTCACTGAAGGATTTTCACAAATAAAACCCCTCTGGTTCCGGGAAGCTCTTTGTATTCCCACCCATCCACCGGCTGTGAGGGAAGGAGGAGAAGGAGCTCTGTGTCCAGTTCACAGGGACCCCTCCCCTAAACCCTGACCCAGCGTTCCCAGGCCTCTGCTCCAAACCACGGCAGACAAGGCCAAGGGTGACAGGAGGCGCGGGAGGACACAACCACCTCAGGGTCCCGGGTTTCTCTCTGGCCAGGCACAGAGGTGGTGGAAGCCAGCCAATCACACCACAGAACCGGCGCCTCAGGGGCCTTGATTCCAGGCAAACCTCTTGGCCCAGGCAGGGGTTGTTTTGCTCTGTGACTTTCCCAGCAGCAGGCAAACACCGTGGTGGCGAACATCGCAGCAGCACAACCTCCAGCAGTCACAGCCCATTATTTCCTGCTCGGTGCCCCGCCCTCTTCACCTTACCCCCTAATTAGAGAGTTTAGAGTTGGCATTTTTTTTTTAATGATGCCGCTTTTTAAGCATGTGACAACACAGAAGGAAGGGTTATTTAAGTCCCAGTTAGAAGGGAAAAATCTGCATTGTGAAAAGGGCAAATTAAGAACACATTTCCCTGGCTTTTAGGTAATCCAAGGTCACTTGCAATAAAACCAGACAGAAAATGAAATCGTCTGTCCCACGGGCTCGACCACCACCTCGCAGGGTCAGACGGGCCCATGCACCTTGTGCAGCTGACTGTTAATGTCTCTGAGAAAATCTACAGCTTCCAGAGTTCAAGGGCATGATTTCCTATGACCCCGGGGTTTCACGGTGTGTCTCACAGCTGGAGCTGTCCCTGGCCTCCTGCCCTGAGCTGTGCACAGGCGCGTTAAGAGGGAGGACTCAAGGGGCAGGTGTTTGGCCTAGCAGCAGTGATGACTTCAAGTCCAGGCCCTGCTCCAAATTCCAGCTCCTGCTAACGTGCGCCCTGGTAGGCAGCAGGTGATGGCTCAAGGACTCCAGTTCCAGGCTCCTGGCATGGACTCAGTCCTGGCTGCTGCAGGCATCTGGGGAGTGAAGCAGCAGGTGGGAGATCTGTCTGTCTGTCCCTCTGCCTTTCCAACAAACAGGCAAATCTAGAGAACAAGGACTCAAAGAAGCAGCTCCAGAACCAGCTTTAACACTGACTGCCACTGTGACCTTGGGCTCAACACGTCACTTCCCAAGCCTCGATTTCTTCACTGCTAACTCAAGTGGGACAACAGCCCTCCCTGTGCACAGGATTGCAGGAGAGGGGGTTGTCACACGCGCCACACACAGCTGACCTGTCCTCAGCAGAATGACGAAGGAACGCGCGCACAGCGCTGGGAAAGGCTGGTGCTTCGGTGACGTGCACCAGTGAGGCGAGATAACCCCCATTTCCCGCCCGACATGCTCTCCAGGGGCACCAAGTGCACCCCACGGTTCAATGAGCCCCCACCGGGAAATGAACCACAGTTTCATGAATCCTCATCGCTTGGCAAGGCAAGTACTGTTTTCCCCATTTTGCACAAGAGGATCCAAGCTTGAGACACGTCCCACCTCCTCCCTGCTCCAGACCGTGGTCTGGAAGCGAATGAGCCACATATCACAACTTACAGTCCTCTGCCCGTGGCCAGCACAAAGGCACGTGCCTCACATGCTGGAGCTCTGACCAGCTCTGAGCCTTCTCCCTGCGAACCACAGGGGTGGCCATATTACTCACTGAATGTTTAAGAGCTATGAGAGACCCTGGGACGGGCCTCTTCCGATCCCCTGAGTTAGGAGTGTTCGAGGGACCAGCGTTGTGGTACAGAGGGTTAAGCCACCACTTGCAACGCCCACATCCCGTATCAGAGCACCAGGTCAAGTCTTGGTTGCTCTGCTTTGTTTGCCGGTTTATTTGAGAGGCAGAGTTGTAGACAGAGAAGTCTTCCATCCACTGGTTCACTCCCCAGTTGGCCACAACCACCAGAGCTGGGTGGATCCAAAGCCAGGATCCAGGAGCTTCTTCCAGGTCTCCCATGTGGATACAGGGGCCCAAAGACTTGGGCCATCCTTCATTGCTCTCCCAGGCCATTGGCAGGGAGCTGGATTGGAAGTGGAACAACCAGGACTGAAACCAGTGCCCATATGGGATGTCAGCGCCATAGGGCTTAATCTACTAAGCCACAGCTCCGGCCCCTCAAACAAATTAAAACTTAAAAGAAAAAAAAAAAAAGCAAGTGTTCAAAACTCAGCCCAGGGGACAGGAAGTGGCTTGGTCAAGGTCACACGGCAGGTCAGCATTGAGCTTAGGTCTACAGACTCCAGAGAAAGGTCCCACCAGCGCTGCCCAACAGTTCCTCGAAGACCATGTGGACACAGGGACCAAGCAGGTGCTGCTTTGAACAGGCCCGGGGTCTGAGTCACGCGAAGGTGAGCCAGCTAGCAGATCCTTCCTCCCCAGCCTGCCTGGCCTGTGCTGGGCCAGCTGCCTTCAGCTGAGCTCACCCTGAACCGCGGGCTCAGATGACCGGTGTTTAAAGTTACCTTCCTAGAAGCCACCCACACTGAGCTGTGGGGTGCACCCCCAAGCTCCTCCCTCCTCCCTGTGTGTCTACTTGTCAGGACCATGACGTCCCATCAGGTGGCTGACCCTTGTACATAATTAAAGGGTGGTCCCATAGCCTCGGCAGGGGCCTATTCAGAGGAGCGAGGCTGCTGAATTAGACATGGGAAGGAGGCACTAGGAACAGAATAACAAAGCTTCCTGGACAGATGGTGAGCAGAGCGTGGCAGGAACGCAGGGCAGTTCATACAGCCAGCCTGCCGGGGGGCGAAACCCGGGCGGAGCAAGGGGCCCTGTCTAGCAGGCAACCCCAGGATCAGGGATCATGGGGGCACCTTAGCTCCCCACCACACACACACACAGTCTGTGGTTGGTGGTCGTTCTTCCTCCAAAGACTGGCGCAGCCCCAGGCACACCCACCACCCTGCTGCAGTTGTCCTTAACCCTAAAATGACCGGCATCCTTTTATTTCTGTTTCTTTCTTTTTAATAGGGGAGAAAAAACCTATTACAAACTGAAGTTACTCAAATTATAAGCCTTCTGTGGACAGCCCAAGGCTACATCTCCTCCATCCTCCCAAAGCTAAAGGCTGCTAGTGTCTGGTCTGGATCCCTCCCAGCTGGTCCCCCACTGGGCATCATCAGAGCCTGCAGGGAATCTCTGTGTAACAAGTGCATACAAACACCTATTCATGTAGATACAGATACACATGCTTTTTAAAAATATTTATTCAAGGTTCTGGCATTGTGGTGCAGTGCGTTAAGCCACAGCCTGCAACACCAGCATCCCAAATGAGAGCTGGTTTGAGTCTCAGATGTTCCACTTCCAACTCAGCTTCCTGCTAATGTGCCTGGGAAAGCAGCAGAGGATGGCCCAAGTGCTTAGACCCCTGCCTCCTATGTGGGAGACTGGCTTTGGCCTGGCCCAGCCCCAGCTGTTGTAGGCATTTGGAGAGTGAACCAGTAGAAAGACGACGGACCCCTCCCTCCTTCCCTCCCTCCCTCCCTCTCTCCCTGTCTCTCTCCCCTGACTTTTAAATACATAGATCATTTAAAAAAATTTACTTTTTATTTATCTGAAAGGCAGACCGACAAGGAGCTTCCACCTGCTGGCTTACTCCCCAAATGCCTAAAAAACTGGGAGTGGACCAGGCCAAAGCCAGGAGCACAGAACTCCGTCTGTACCTCCCATGTGGATGGCAGGGACCCAACTACTCGAGCCATCATCTGCTGCCCTCAAGGGGCACATTCACAAGAAGCGAAAATCAAAAGCCAGAGCTGAGCTGGGGAAAAAAGAAAATAAAAATCCAAAGCTGAGACTTGAACCCAGGTCCTCCTATGGGATGCGGGCACCCCAAGCAATGGAACAGCTGCTCCCAAAGGCCCACCTCTACATATGCCCTTTTTTTTTTTTCTTACAACTTATTTATTTGAAAGTCAGAGTTACACAGAGAGAAAAGAGAGGAGGGAGGGAGGGACGGACGGAGGGAGAGAGAGAGAGAGAGAGAGATCTTCCATCCACTGCTCACTCCCTAAATGACTGCAACAGCTGGGGCTGAGCCAGGCCAAAGCTAGGAGTCCAGAGCCTCTTCCAGGTCTCCCCCACAGGGGCAGGGATGGCACCCATCTTCTGCTGCTTTCCCAGGTACATTAGCAGGGAGCTGGATCAGAAGCGGAGCAGCTGGGACTGGCACCGGCACACATACAGGATGCCGGCACTGCCAATGGTGTCTTAACCCGCAACACGAAAGTTAAGAAACATATGTTTTTTAAGAATAGAATCATATCACATATTCCATTCTTCATCTTGAATTTTTTGTTTCCTTTAATTTATCATAAAAATTTTTCCAAGTCAGTTGACAGATCTTTATGTGGCCCACTTTCTGGTTTTGCAGTATTCCAAACCTGATTCCGCTTTCCCCCGCTACTGGACATTTAGACATCTCTAACTCTCCTCAGTGAACAGCCATGGGCATACACTAGTATACACACAGGCTACGGTTCCCATAGGTGTTGTAATCCCACGAGCGGGCTTGCTGAATCCTAAGGCGCACACAGATACTGTCAAGTTACCATCCAAACAGGCAGCACCAAGCTGTACAACGTGACTGTACACAGAGGTGCACACTGCTCCCTGGGGAGCCAGCAGGCAGATCCCCAGGCCTCCGCTGCTCGCCTTCGTCGCCCCCCACCCCACCCTCTCCACCAGGGCAGCCTCCATTCCATCTACTCCACATACCGGCTCCCCCTGAAGATTCCAGTCAAGAGAGAAAGGGGGAATGCTCTGGTTAACAGGTCTGAAAACCACAGAATGAGCTCTGGGCTCATTTCACCTGCATTTTTGAATAATACGGAGTTTCTTTTACATAAAACCCGTGAGTCATTTCACACACACACACACACACACACACTTTCCATGATAAATGAGCTAATCTGCTAAGGTCTCTTACAGAGACCACCCAAAGACACCCATGACTGCCCGCACTGACCAAGCATTCCCAACTGCTTCCCGTTGCACAGGGATAGCGCCACATAGCCCTAGCATTCCCACCCTACAAACGGAGAAGCTGACTTTGACAGTGATTTTTATAAATTTTTATTTATTCATTTATTTGAAAAGCAGAGAGAACAAGACAGAGAGGAAGAGAGGGGGAGGGAGGGAGGGAGGGAGAGAGAGAGAGGGAGAGGGAGAGAGGGAGAGAGGGAGAGGGAGAGAGGGAGAGGGAGGGAGAGAGGGAGAGGGAGGGAGAGGGAGAGAGGGAGAGGGGGAGAGGGAGAGGGAGGGAGAGAGGGAGAGGGAGGGAGAGGGAGAGGGAGAGAGGGAGAGGGAGAGAGGGAGAGGGAGGGAGAGAGGGAGAGGGAGGGAGAGGGAGGGAGAGGGAGGGAGAGGGAGGGAGAAAGAGGGAGAGGGAGGGAGGGGGAGAGGGAGGGAGAGGAAGGGAGAAAGAGGGAGAGAGAGAGAGAGGGAGGGGGAGAGGGAGAGAGAGGGAGGGAGGGAGAGGGAGGGAGAGGGAGGGAGAAAGAGAGAGAGGGAGGGAGGGAGGGAGGGAGGGAAAGATCTTCCACCACGGATTCACTCCCCAAATGCCCACAATAGCCAGGGCTGGACGAGACTAAAGAAAAGAACTTAGAACTCAGTACAGGTCTTCCATGTGGGCGGCAGGGGCCCAACTACTTGAGCCATCACTTGCTGCCTCCCACGTTGTGCGTTAGCAGAAAGCTGGAACTGGGAACAGAGCCAGGACCTGAACCCATGCACACTGACTGATAGGAGATGGGGATGTTCTAGGCGGCACCTTAACCGCTGTGCCACACGCCGGCCCCCAAGCAGTGATTGTTCCTAAGGTCTCACCTGAGTGCTGACGGGAAGGGCAGCTGAGCCCAAGTCCACACACTTGCTCCACACCCAACCGCCTTCCACTGGGGCTCTAGGCACACAGAGACACACATGCACACACGGTCCTCAGCCTCCTGGTGTCTTTGAACCCACTCCAGGGAACAAGTTCTGGGTTTCCCCTTTCTGCCCAGATTGGTGAGCTGAGTGGACACCATCATTTTGAAAGGTGGCTGCACCTCCTCCCCTTCAAGGACCCTGTCTGCCACCCCCAACCCTTCAATCCCCAAACCTGAAGGACAGCATCCCTCTAGCTGACTCCTCGCGACCTCCTCCTGGGCAGGTCTGCCTTCCCCTGCTCAGCCACACACTCTGACAGGGAGGAAGCCAGAGGCCAAGGGCAGAGGACCAGCCCACGGGAGACAGCAGCTGCAGAGGGGAGCCGGCCCCACTCCCGCAAGTCACTGCCCTTGGACCTCAGCTCACCGCCTCGTACCTTCCCCACAGGGAACACCCGCAATCAGAAAGCAAGGAAGAGCCGGAACCATGCACACGTGGGTGGAAGAGGTGGCTAGACTCCCGGGAAGTGGAGTCTACAGTGGGGATGAGGAAGAGAAAAGAAGAAAGAACAAAAGAGAGGACAGGCAAAGCGGAAATGAGGATGAGGCAGAGGAGGCAGGAAAGGGAAGCCGAGGTGGCTCCTCTCGCAGAGACAAGCTGCCTGGCCTTGAACGCCCCTAACGAGTCTCTGCAGAAAGACAAAGCGAAGCAGAAGAGCAGACCCAGCCCCCCCAGGGATGCTGTGTAATCAAAGGAAAGGAACCTTCCTTCCGAGAGCACAGCCTGCAGCTGCCCACGAGCGTGCCCAAGGGGCCGACCCAGGATCTGGCGGGGACAGCCCGAGGGGCTGCCGCAAAGCTGAATGCTGGCACTGCAGGGGGCAGGGGAGATGCCACAGGACACCCATCCCGGTAGGAGTCGGGCCATCAGTGCCTCCCTGCTCCAGAACCAAGGGCCAGTCAGAAGGCTAGGGCAACAGGTCTCTTACAGCACATTTCAGTGACTGTCAGTTCCTGGAAGCCAGAAAAATGATTGCAGCATTGTTGGCAACAGCAAAATACTGGAAACACCCTAAATGTCCCACAGGAGGGGCACATCCACGTACAGGAAGTGTCAGAGCTATGAAACCCAAATGCACACAACAGTGCAGATGCCTTCCCGGGCAAGCAAAAGGCTGCAGAACACGAAGGGTGCTAGGGACTGGAGCATTCTGCCTCCTGACTTGAGCAATGGGTGCACGGGTGTTCACGGCATCTGCTCGTAAACCTGGACATAGAGTGCACACACACCTTTGCACGTCTGTTTCATCATTTAAAATGCTTCAAGGTGGAAACGCACGTACACAGCGAGGGGTGCACTTGCACAGAAGGTTGCTCAACACTGCTATGAATGCCGCAGAGAAGAGAAACGGGGCGGGGGCAATGTGATGGGGTGGAGGGAGGTCCCCTCTTCTGCTCTAGGTCCTTTTATAACAGGTCCACGTCTCTGACCACATGCATGAACAGCCCATCTAAAAAAACCATCGCTGGCAACTCTCCAGGGTGTTTCGGCATCACACATCAGGAAAGTACCCAAGGGGCTAGTTCCCCCATTTCACAGCTGAAGGAGCTGCAGCCCAGAGGGCCGGAGTACCCTCTTTCTGGCAGCATGCAGGCCTGGGTGTGGGGTCCCACCACCTTCTCTCTCAACCAGAGACTCTGAGGCTGCCCAGCCCAGGGAGCACTTGCCCAGCCAGCTCAAACCCTCCTGTAGCCCCTCTCCCCACCGCAGCCACAGACGGCACAAGGAGGAACAGGGGAGCGGCCCACAGGCCCCAGCCCAGGGGGGAGCCCCCAGCCCTAGAGCCTCATGACCCCATGCGCTGGGCTACTGCCTGCCACTGTGCGCACACAGCCGAGAGGGTGGGCTCCCACCTCCCGTCTGTTCTGACGCTCCAGGCACTGACCATCTGCACTGCCATTTCTGCGTCCTTGGCCGGAATCCCTCCCGCATGGGGGAGTTCCACTCGTGGCCACTCTGCAGTCATCGCCACATCTCAGGGGCACAGGCACTTACCCGAGGCCTTCACACTGGCATCCAAGCACTGGGCTGGGCAGGCCCACAGCCTTGGATGCCAGACCCAAACCAGCGGGTGGGCACTCGGAGCCAAACCCCCTGGAGCTGTCAGCCGCCCCGCTGGCCAGCGTGTTTACATTGAAGGCAATCCTCGTGGGGCTGGGCAGGAGAACCATGAAACCTCAGAGCCCTCAGAGCTAAGAAAACAGGATGGTTTTGCCACAGTAAAAATCCACCATGCCTGCTGCATTTACTGGTGGCCAGCAAGCACTCACTCCACATTTTAATACTTCCTTATTTAACTAACACTCTGAGTTCATCGGTTTCTTTCCAACAAATGCCACCCTGCGCTGGGAGCAGAGAGAGTATGGAGAATGACTAATTCTGGGAGACCCGTTACTACACCACTGAACTTGAGCCAGCCAAGCCCCTGGCGGTTAGCACACGGCACCCCCGGGGGTCCTCCCAGCAGTCCTGTGAGGAAGAGACCCATTTTGCAGAGAAGGAAATCAAGGCTTCGGGGTTAAGCAACTCATTGAAGACCACTGAGCTACCAAATGGCAAACGCAGGCCTGTGTGGTGCCAAAGCCCATTCCCACCCACTATGCATGCACTGTCTGCAAGGTTCCCCCTGCCCCCTAGTTCTCGGGTGCTGGCCCTTCCTCTAACTACACTCTGCCTGCAGGGTGCCAGCAGGGCTGACTTCTCCCACTCCCAGACTCCAAAGTCCGCGCATGTGAACTCCAGCCCTGGGGGCTCATCAAGGGGGCCACCCAGCTTGACTGTGGGGCAGCTAGCGCACTGCCTAGGAGTTCCAACAAAGTGAGAGCCCAGTGCTCATCTGTGGCACTGTCCCATCCACCACAGCGCTAGCCAAGGGCCCTGGTGAGCCCCACATGTGTCACCACACCAGGCTCACAGCCTGCAAGGAGGACTCAGTAAGAGAGGAGAACAGCCCGGGACAGGCACACCTGCCCACACTGGCAGAACCAGCCCCAGTGACAGCCAAGGGCCAGGCGGGCGGCTCCTCCCTTGGCTGCACAGAAGCCACATCATGCCCTTCCAGCAGGCTGGGGAAGTGGGCGGGGCATGTGGAGCGGGGTTCGAATCCAGACTCAGCCACAGCTCCTCTTCGGGAAACCCCCTAGAGCTCTCAGGAACACGTGTGTGCCAGGGTGATGCCACCTCCAAGTCCCAGGGGGAGAGGGCAAAGGGCGGAGGGACCTTTCAGGTGAACTTCTTGGGAGATGTGTTTTACAGGTGCATGGCACCACTCTGCACCCAGGCCTTTCCCAGCCATAGCCACAGGCAGCTCCTGTGCCCACCATGTGCCTGGCACATCCTGCATGGCCTGGAAGCTGCAAAGATCTGAGGTTCAAGCAAAACACTGCCACCCTTCCCTGAGGCAGGCTGCCCTCCCCTCACTCACAGGTACCCCCAAGAACTGGACAAGCACGGTCAGTCTCTCCTGGAGCACCCCCTATACGTGCCAGGGGTGACTGACATATACTAGGTGCTCAATAGTGTTTACTACATAAACGGCAAGCAGCAGCATTAGAATCCTCCAAAATCTGAGAACAGGACAGCACCCCCGGGGGTGGCTCCCCACAGGAGCCTCCAGCATGAGCCGGTGGACACTCTTGGACCCATCTGCTCCCAAAGTCAGCCCTGTAAGGAGCTGGCCCTGAGGACTCTCTGGAGACACCAGCCCCAACCCCCACCACGTGCACACCAAGGAGCTCCCCACCTGGAACTCCAGGCCCCAGGCCCCCAAGAGGGCGTGAAGAAGACAGACCCCTCCTGACGACACGTGTGTCCCTGTGACGGACACCATGTGGAAGCGTGGGAGTGCATGTCTGTAACCTGTACAAGGAGACGCCGAGGCTGGAGGCCAGGGGCCTGCTGGGACTGCAGCAGGCCAGCCAGTGAGGGACACACAGGGAGAAGCTCCCAACACTCCCAGGGAAGGGGCACAAAGGAGAGATTGGGGAGCCTCCGTAAGGACATGCTCAGGGCTGGGTGTCTGGTGCAGCGGTTAACTCTCCACTCACCTCCTCCCACATCACGGGGTCTGGTTCCAGTCCCTGCTTCTTCACTTCCCATTTAGCTTCCTGCCACTGTGCACCTGGGAGGCAACAGTTGACGCTCAAGTGCTTGGGGCCCTGCCACCCATGTGGTGGACACGATTGAGTTCCAGGCTCCTGGCCTCAGCCTGGCTCAGCCCTGGCTATTATGGGCATTTGGCGGGTGAACCAATGGACGGGAACACACGCTCTCGCTCTCTGCCTTCCAAAACAAAGTGAAAATAAAACTTTTTAAAAGGCCAGGGGGAAAAGCCAAGATGCTCAGTGCCTAGGGCGTAGCATGCTCCCTGTCAGGGAGAGATAAGACAGGAGGGAGAAAGGAAACAGAGGAGGGGCAGGGAGACAAGGAGGGACTTCCGGCACTGCCAGGAGAGGAGCCGACGGCATCCCGCAGCAGGCCCACCCCCACCAGACCACAGCTCGGCAGGGCCAAAAACCGAGACTCAAGGTGCTGGATGCCTGGAGAGGCAGGCACAGCGCCAGGCCACACTGAAGAGGTGGGACTCCCTCTGCACGCCCAGGAGTGGCCCCAGCCAAACGCTAGGCGAGCAACTGTCTTCCCTCTTTTCCCCTGCCCATCAGCAAAAGGCCAACTGGTTGAGTGACATTTTGAGCGTGTGAGGACAGCAGTAGCCCGGGGGCTACACACAGCTGCTCTGGACACAGGGGAGGCCCTTAGAGGGCAGGGCTTGTGGCTGGGCGGCCTGTCCCCAGGATCAGGATCAGATTCTAGAAGCAGTCATAGCAGGTGGCTGTGGCACAGGTCTACAGCCTGCACATTTCACTCTGGACCCAAGAACCTACACTGAGTGCCTTGGATGGGGCGAGCCGGCACGGAGACCCCAGCTGCCACCTCCCCACTTCTGACCTCGGCCAAGCCCGTGAGGAACTCGAGCAGGGACGGCCCCCAGAGCTGATGCAGCAAGGGGTCCAGCCTTCGGACCTCAGTCTTTGGATGGGAAGGGGGCTCTTGTGGGAGAGGCTGTTCCCTACAGCTGAAGGCAATTCCTGGGGAGGGACTCGGCTACGAGCTATCAGCCACCACCCCCCACACCGCCAGGGCCCGGCCAGCTGGTGGTGCCGAGAGGCGTTTGTGCGTCTTCAGACGGTGCTACCCAGAGAGTGTCGTCTGCGACACAAGATCAGTCCAGCCATCTCAGGACTGACACGTAAGCCACAGAGGAGCAGCGCCTGTTACGTTCATGTCGCCCGCAAGGGCGCTGATCAGATCTAACGTTCTCGTTCCCGGTCTCGGATGAATCTGAAGAACACGTAATCTCATTTCAAAAACACCCGCCGCACAGTCGCTCTGTGAATTTCCCATCTTCTGCCTCCTCGTTCGCAAGCTCCTGGTTCACACACTTGAAGCAAAAAGCTATTTTTTGATCTGCAGACTCAAGCCGTGTCACGTGGACAGACACTCGCTGGGGACAAGGTCTAGGCCACAGAACAGCTAAAACGTGACAGTGGGTGCACTCAGACGGGAGAAGCGTCTGCCACATTTTAAAGCACATGAAAACCCACCAAAATGTTTTCAGATGGGACCATCTCCCTCTCCCGCCCCACACGTGAGAAATGTGAGTTCACAGAGGGAAAACACAGCAGCCAGAGGACAATGCATGCACACCTGGGGCTTTAGGTTCACGCGTGGGTCTCAGAACATTTCTGCACCAAAATACACTTATCTTTTCATTCTATTTTTCCACAAACTTAAAATAATCTGGCAACAACATAGTTGATCACTTTCAACATCTCTCCAGCTAATTTAAAGTTTTATTTACTTATGTGAGCGAGACAGACCTTCCACCTGCCTGTTCACTCCCCCAAGCGCCTGCCATTGCTGGGGCAAAGCGGGCAGCCAGGAATCCCATCCACACCTCCAGTGACATCGCCAGTGCAGGTGGCAGGAGCTACTTGAGCCATCACTGCCGAAGTCGGGAAACAAATCCGGGTACTCCAACGCGGGATGCAGGCGTTATTTATGTATATGTGTTAGTGTGTGTTTACTTGAAAGTCAGAGAGAGAGAGAGAGAGAGAGAGAGAGAAGTATCTTCCATCCACTGGTTCATTTTAAATGGCTATATCAGCCAGGACTGGGCCAGGCCATAGGCAGGAGCCAGGAGCTTCATCCGGGTCTCCCACGTGGGTGCAGGGGCCCAAGGACTTGGGCCATCCTCTGCTGCCGCCCCAGGTGCATTAGCAGGGAGCTGGGTGGGAAGCAGAGCAGTGAGGATGTGAACGGGTAGGATGTCCATGACAGGCAGCAGCCTAACCCACTATACCACAACGCTGGCCCCACAAGGCCGGCCCCTGAGCAGGCCTCTTAACTAATGTCTTAGCCGCAAGCCTCAACACTTGCCCCTCCCTCAACTTTTTTTTTTTTTTAAGATTTATTTATTTATTAGAAAGGCAGAGTTACAGAGAGGCAGAGAGAAGAGAGAGAGAGGTCTTCCATCAGCTGGTTCACTCCCCAGATGGCTGCAACCATACAGGATGCCATCACTGCAGGCGGCGGCTTTACCAGCTACGCCACAGCGCCGGCCCCTCCCTGGACTTTCTGAAAGGCCCTTGGATGTTAACTATGAGGCCACTATTCAGCAATGAGCTTCCCCCATTGGCAACCAAATGCACAGCTTTTTCTTTTCCTCCACCTAGGTCTTTTTTTTTTGGACAAGCAGAGTTAGACAATGAGAGAGAGAGAGACAGAAAGGTCTTCCTTCCATTGGTTCACCCCTCAAATGGCCACTACGGCTGGCACTGCACTGATCAGAAGCCAGGAGCCAGGTGCTTCCTCCTGGTCTCCCATGCGGGTGCAGGGCCCAAGCACTTGGGCCATCCTCCACTGCCCCCCCCCCCCCCCGGGCCACAGCAAAGAGCTGGACTGGAAGAGGAGCAACCGGGACAGAACCGGTGTCCCAATTGGGACTAGAATCCGGAGTACCAGCGCCACAGGCGGAAGATTAGCCTAGTGAGCCGCAGCGCCAGCCGACCTAGTTCATTTTTAATAACTGATTGATAACCTATGTTTTTCTAGCAGTAGTGTATGGTGACCATTTTTTTTCAAATAGTAATTTTTAAGTTAATTTTTAGTATTTTTAAAGGCCATAAGTCTAAATGTGCTCTAGTATTATTTATAGCCCAAGGTTGGATGTTTAAGATATCAGATGTTTACACTATTTGCAATTAATTTTTTAATTAATTTTTTATAATACTGAAGTTAATATCCTGGGGCAAAAATTATTTTTTAAAAAAGATTTATTTATTTATTTATTTATTTGAAAGGCAGAGTTAGAAAAGAGGGAGGAAGGGAAGGGAAAAAGAGAGACAAAGATCTTTCATCTACCAGTTCACTCTTCAAATGTCTGTAACAGGTGGAGCTGGGCCAGCCAAAGCCAGGAGCTTCCTCAGGGTCTCCCATGTGGGTGGCAGGGGCTCCAGTGCTTGGGCCATCTTCTATTGCTTTCACAGGTCCATTAGCAAGGAGCTGGATCAGAAGTGGAGCAGGTGGGACTTGAACTGGCACCAGTACAGGATGCTGGCATTGCAGGCAGTGGTTTAACCTGCTGTCCTATGACACCAGCCCCCCAAATGTTTTCTGAATCCTAGTTGATCCTTAACATAATCCCCCAGTGCCTACACTCATGCTAATGATTGAACGTGCATCTTACGAACCTAATAATGGATTCCTCAAGTCTGTAGCACAGTGACCAGCTGAGAGAAGACAATCACAGGCCCACCCTGTCTCAGCAAAGTCCCTGCTCCTGCAGTCCCAGGAGGGGCTAACGGGCCAAACCCCACCCCAGGCTAGGCACGTCTTCCATTCATGAGGCTCATGTATTCTTAGACACCTGCTCAGACAATAGAACACTGGCTTCCCACAGGTTTCCCTGGACACAACTGATGTTTTACCTGCGGTATATCTAAACGGCACTAACTCAATCCCAAGTCTTTTAAATTCAGAAATAAGTTTGGTGGCACAGTAGGTGAAGCCACCTCTTGCAAGGCCAGCATCCCATATTGGAATGATTCTGAATTCTGGCTGCTCTGCTGCTGATGCAGCTGTCTGGTATCGTGCCCGAGAAGGCAGTGGAGGATGCCCAAGTCCCTGGGCCCCTACACTCATGTAGGAGACCTGGAGGAAGCTCCTGGATCCTGGCTCTGGCCTTGCCCAACCCTGGCTGTTGCAGCCATTAGAGGGGTGAACCAGCTGATGGAAGATATCTCTCCACCTCCCTCTCCCTCTCTGTAACTCTGCCTTTCAAACAAATAAATCTTTTATAAAAAGCAAATAAGGGACCAGCGCTGTGGCACAGCAGGTTGGGCCAGCACCTGTAGCTCTGGCATCCCACACAGGTGCTGTTTCAAGTCCTGCTGCTCTACACTTCCTATCCAGCTCCCTGATAGTGGCCTGGGGAGCAGTGGAGGATGGCCCAAGTCCCTGGTCCCCACCACTCACGTGGGAAACCCAGAAGAATCTCTTGGCTCTTGCTTTGGCCTGGTCCAAACCCCAGCCATTGCAGCCATTTGGGGATGGAAGACCACTTTCTCTGTCTCTCCTTTTCTCTCTCTCTCTAACTCTGCCCTTCAAATAAATAAATCTTGTTTAAAAAAAAGTAAATAAAGTAAATAAATTAAAAAAAAAAAAAAGCTATCCTGAGAGAAATTATCAGCCCCATCTGATGGACTAGAAGACTTGGGTTCAACACAAGGAATCGACCAATGCACCCAGCTAGCGGGACAGCACTCGAGATGGCAGGAAGTCAATGCCAAGGCTCAACGTCATCAGGCTCACACTCTGGCAGTAAAATCTGCAGCTGTGGAACAGGCAGGAGACTGGTGCCGATGGCCTGCATGGACAAGTCACCGTCAGACAGAGACGGCCACACAACTGCTAGTGGCCCTGGGGCATCACGCTGTCAGTACCCGAGCACCAAACAGGAAGCTGGTGGCTCCCGGGCCCCAGCCACGCGACAGGAAGGCATGAGGCTGACCCATGCTGGAGGGGTCTCTCTGTGACAGGGAACAGACCAAGGGCAGCGTGCCTCACTGGCTAAAATACAGTACATACGTGCTATAAAGCCAGACTACTGCCTCCTGGACTTTGGTCCATGAGAGCCAGGACCACAGAGGGGAAAGGGATCACAGAGGAGTCAGCCTGTAACTCCCTCGACTTCTCTCCACAAACAAGGAACCAAGGCCCTGGAAGCTGGGCCACAAACCCAGCTGACAGCAGATCCAGGTCTGCAACCTCCCAACCTGGGATCCAAGAGAAGTCACAGCGGCACAGGACACAGGAAACTCGTGAGAATTCCACTGAAGACCCCAAATGAAAGAGGGAAAATAAATTGTATTTTTAAAAGACTGAGTTATCTAACTTACAGGACTTTAATCAACCTACTGTCTACTGTCCCTAGTATATCTGATCCCTCCCTCTGAAAAAAGTCACAGCTAAAGACAGGACAAGCTCTTTGGGCCAAGGCTGGTCTTGTTTTGTCAACCGACATCGAAGGATCACGGCAGCTTTGATCACAGGTGCCCGGGACACATCCAGAACTATCCTGGCCCAAAAAAAGCAGACACACAGGTATGCAGGCACACACACACACACACACACACACAGTTACAATGACCAGCTTTTCCAAATCTTTCCATGGGTCCTAGGTTGTGGCAGTTTGCTTCTTTGTTTCTGTTCTTTCTTTCATTCATGTGTGATGGAGGAGTCCACTGTGTTTGGGTATTCAGGACAGTCAATGAATCAGAGAGATGAAAACTGGGCCAGTGTTGTGGTACAGCAGGTGAAGCCACCGCCTGAGACACCAGCCTCCCATATGGGTGCTGATTTGAGTCTCAGCTGCTCTACTTCTGATCCAGCTTCCTGCCAATGCACCTGTGAAAGCAGTGGATCGTGGCCCAGGTACTTGAGCCCTTGCACCCATGTGGGAGACCCATGGAGTTCCAGGATCCTGGCTTCAGCCTGGCCCAGCCCCGGTTATTATGGTCATTTGGGGGAGTAAACCAGCAGATAGAAGATATCGCTCGCTCTCTTGCTCTCTCTCTCGCTCTCTAACTCTGCCTTTCAAATGAATAAATAAATCTTCAGGAAAAAAAAGAGATGAAAGTCCCTATTTGGGGTGGGCATTGTGGCCCAGGAAGTTAAGCCACTACTTGGGACCCCCATCCCATACCAGTGCACCCCATCCCATAGCAGTGAGGGTCCAAGTACTTTGGTCCTTGCACCCATGAGGAGACACAGATGGAGCCCCAGGCTCCCAGTTGTAGCAGCCATTTGGGGTGTGAACCAGTGGATGGAAGATCTCAATCTCTTATTCTGTCACTCTGTCTTACAGATGAATGAACAAACCTTTTAAGACTGTCCCCGCCTCAAGGAACTGTCACTCTAGTGAGGGGAGGAGGGCAAGCAGCAAGTCAGTCCAGCACACAGTGCGCCAGACAGAAGGGAGAGTGTGGGAAAAGGCAGCCGACTCAGGGAATGCGGGGCAGGTGCAGGGCAGAGGCAGGGAGGGTTCACGCTTACATGGGGTGGTCAGAGAAGACCTCACCCTGGGGAGGTTCCAGCCAAGCCCTGGGGACGAGGGTGGGGCGGGGCCCCCCGAGAGCACCTGCAGGATAGCACGGCGGGGAGCACCAAGGGCATCCAGGTGGGACAGGAAGGAGGCCAGCAGGGCTGGGGCAGAGTGAACCATGGGAGGTGGACAGAAAGGATGAAAGCCAAAGTCAAGGCCGCCCTAAGTGCCATGAAGGCACTGACCAGATGACCTGTGTTGTCTTTCCTTGAACTTTACCAAGAACTCCTATTTACAGTCAGACAGACCCAGTGGCAGAGCCAGGCCAGAGAACGGCCCAACACCCCCAACAGTGCAGGCCACCTCCAAGCCCAGGTGCTGTGGCCGCCCCTCTACTGGTCAGTCCCTTGTGCCCAGCCCTGAGCGGGTCTTGCAGAACCCCTGCCTACAGAGGCCTGGGCTGCGGCCTCCTGGCAGCCACGCGGTTTCTGGTCGCGACTCTCTCAGGCTGGCAGCTCCCGTTCCTAGGAGCCCTCCTTCGTCCAGCCCTCGCTCCTCCCTGCACCCCAGGGGTCCCTGCACCCCACGTGCCTGTCAACCATGCTCCAGGCATGGGAAGGAGCAGCACCAGCGAGGGTCAGACTGGCCTGTCGCTGTCACCTGTGCCAGGAGAGACCTTCCTTACCTACGCCCCCTCCCACAGCTCAGACAAATGGAAAAGCAAAGCGCCCAGGCAAGCAGGAGAACCCAGCTGGGCTCTCACCTCCCACAGACGCAGGCTCTGAGGACTTCCCCATGCTGGAGGGAGAAGATCCAGAGAGAGACTGGGACGTACCACGTGCTTGGCAGCACCGACCCTGTCTGGTGGTCCCAGAGGAAGGCCTGCCTGGGGACACGGAGTGACAGAGCTGGAACACAGGCCTTCCCACCTCCAAATACATTCAGTCTTCCTGCGTTACTTGGGAAGCATACTAAATGCATCCCGAGGTGCTCCTCTCAGGGTGGGGTGGGTGGAGGGAGGGCAGAGAGGCTGGGGGCCCTAGGTCTAGACACTGAACTCACAGCCAGGGTGAGAATATTCCCACACACACACCCAGAGGCTGGGAATTCTCCCAGGAAACTTCACTGCCCGTAACCTGCGGCTGATGACAACAGTAACAATAAGTGACAGTGACAACTCACCTGGATCAAGTGCTTACTGGGCACAAAGCTCGGTCACATGTCCCACGTGTGACTCACTTAATCCTCCCCACAGCCCTAACAAGCAGGTGCTGCAACTGTCCCCCTCTGCAGACACAGAACCTCCAGAAAAGCAAAGCACGTGACAAAGGCCAGGAGGAGCCGTGAGCACAGGCAGAAGTCCCAGGCAGGCCGCCTCCTCCTGACCCTGGGGACCACGCCCCTGGCCCTGCGCGGGGAGGGTCTTCTGCACTGCCGCCGTGTTACTCCTCTAGGAAGGCCTGGAGGCTTACAACACGTGCTGCAGGACCCTCGCTCAATCCCCCACCATGCGACCTGTGCCAGACCCACTACCAGGCCCTGGGTCTCTGGATAGGAAGGTCATGACACAGTCTTTGTCCTCAGAGAGGAAATCCTTCCACCGCAGCTCAAGGGCTCCGGTTATCCCCCTGAGAGGACGGGAGGCTGGCCCCGAGCGTGTGGCACACCGGGCTGGGCTGGGAGTAGGAGGTGGACCCGTCCCTGTTTCGCGGTTCTCCCTATGGAGCCAGAGCCCAAAGGGCTGCAACAAGAAAACTGCTTTGGCATCAGCCAGACCCCAACCTGATCCCAGCCTGTCACTGTGGGTAACACTCTGAGAGGCCAACTAGGCTCCTGGTCCCCAGTTCCTTCCTGCACAATGGAGGCGAGCCTCAGGCTCCGCTACCCCAGCTGCAAGGCCTTGTGGGTACAGTATGCTAGGGGCTGCCTGAGAGCCAGAAACACGAAGAGCAACCAGCGAAAGTCGCAGTCAAAAACCATCAGGGTCCTTACCACCCTCCCACCATCATCCTCACCACCCCCCCCACATCTTCACCACCCCCTGCCATCATCCTCACCACCTCCACCACCATCAGGTCACAGTGTGGCAAGCAGGGGTCCATGCGGCTGTCCCGGTTTCCACACCAGTCTTGCTGTGCCAACCGCAGGCTTCCTGGGCCCATCACAGCCAGTATCCCTGCTGTGAGTGTCAGGCATGCAGGAGGGGAGCCCACTGCAGGGTCTCTTTCCTGGCAGCCCTGTGGTCAGAGGGCAGGGGGTTCCTTTGGACAGCCCACTGGGACTTGTGCACAGCTCTCGGCACCAGAGCGGCCAAGACCGGGAGGCCCTGTTGGTCCCAGGGCCCTGCTTTCACAGGACCACTGGCTAGCAGTAGCTCCTCACGCTCAGCATTTCTGGAAACTTCTGTATCTGCAGAATCCAGGGGCCTGAGGGCCCTGAGGAGAACCTGCAGGACACAGTGTCCACTTATTTCTGGTAAGTTTGAGCTGGGCACCCCATGCGCCTTCAGTCTGTGAGCAGCGAGGAGGGAAGGGGGCTTGGCGGCCGGGGTCTGTGCAGCCCCCTCCATGGCCAACTCTGAACACAGCCTCACATCTGGGAGGCACTCAGACATCCACTGTTTCCCTAAGTGAACAAAAGAAATTACAGCAGTAATAAAGGAATATTGCCAAGAAGGACCATCCCCGCCACGACCCACTCCACTCAGCACCCGGAACCTCCCACGACAATGTCATGATAAATGCTGCAAGGGTTCAGTCTCGCCCTTCGTGCTCACACGTTCCCACAGGAGGCGATATCACAAGTGTGGTCCCGTCATTCCCCGCCTTGGTCCCGCCTGCTCCATCTTCCCCAAGCTGAACCGAGCCAAGCCACGGGTTCACGGCTTGTGCAAACACCCTGCTAAGTTCCAGTTCTCTTCCTGCTGAATGACTGCCTCGGGATAAAGTCCCGGGGAGGGATGGGCCGGGGGCAGGGTCTGAGCTATCCTGGGACAGAGAAGGAAAGTGACCCCAGGCAGGGACAGCCGGACTGGGAGCTCAATAAATGCCTGCGGAATGGACACACATGACGCCCGTGTTGCCCTCAATGGTGGCAGAGCCGCAGCCTGCCTCAGGCTAGGCCCACGTCATCAGAAAGGGAACTTTCTGGCCGGCGCCACAGCTCACTAGGCTAATCCTCCGCCTAGCGGCGCTGGCACACCGGGTTCTAGTCCCAGTTGGGGCACCGGATTCTGTCCCGGTTGCCCCTCTTCCAGGCCAGCTCTCTGCTGTGGCCAGGGAGTGCAGTGGAGGATGGCCCAGGTGCTTGGGCCCTGCACCCCATGGGAGACCAGGATAAGTACCTGGCTCCTGCCTTGGGATCAGTGCGGTGCGCCAGCCACAGCAGCCATTGGAGGGTGAACCAACGGCAAAGGAAGACCTTTCTCCCTGTCTCTCTCTCTCACTGTCCACTCTGCCTGTCAAAAAAATAAATAAATAAATAAGTAAATAAAAAGAAAGGGAACTTTCTCTAATTCAGGAACACGGTTTTTCATAGTAGGCTACTGGGCTGGAGCTCAAACTCCATTTTTTTTTTTTTAAGATGTATTTATAGGGCCGGCGCTGTGGCACAGCAGGTTAAAGCCAAGGCCTGCAGGATGAGCATCCCATGTGGGCGCCAGTTGGAATCTCGGCTGCTCCAGTTCCAATCCGGCTCTCTGCTGATGTGCCTGGGAAAGCAGAGGAGGCCCCTGCACTCATGAAAGACCTGGAAGAGGATTCCTGGCTTCGGCCTGGCCCAGCCCAGGTGATTGTGGCCATTTGGGGGGAGTGAACCATAAAATGGAAGATTTCTCTAGGTAACTCTGCCTTTCAAATGAATAGATAAATCTAAAAGAAAAAAAGGTTTATTTATTTATTTGAAAGAATTACAGAGAGAAAGGAGGAGAAGGAGTGGAAGAGGGAGAGAGAGGGGGAGGGTGAGAGGGGAAGAGAAAGAGAGAGAGGGAGAGACAGAGATTTTCCATCTGCTCGTTCATTCCACAAATGGCCCCAACAGCCAGGGCTGGGCCAGGCCAAATCCAGGAGCCAGAGATTCCATCCAGTCTCTCACATGGGTGCAGGGGCCCAAGCACTGGGGCCATCTTCCAATGCTTTCCCAGGCACATCAGCAGAGAGCAGGATCAGAAGTGGAGATGGGTCTCTAATTGGCACCCATACGGATGCTGGCACTGCTGACAGTGACTTAACCCGCTACACCACAGCACCAGCCCCAAGCTCCGGTTTTTAATAAGGAGGGCTGAGCTTTGAAACCCCTTGTGGATTGTACAAGACAGAAGCAGGGCCCACTGAAGAACCCACACAAGGCCCAGCATCCACAGCCTGCTTTTCTCCCTCCGTCCTGGGCTCAGGGTCCAGTGCTTGCAGGTGACATCCGAGAGCCTCCCCAAAGGGCACGCCCAGGACACCTGGCAGCCTCCCGAAGCCAGGCTCCCTCTCCTGGGCCTTCACACCTGCTGCTCCTCGGCTTGCAAAGCCCTGCTCCAGATAGCGGCCCAGGGCCACCCCCTGGCCCTCCGGGGTCCTTGTTCAATGCTCTCTTTTCTGCAAAGCCCTCCTGACCCTCATTCAACAAGGCTCCCTGCGGGCGCCGCTCCCTCCTGCTTCCGGCCTCTCCACACCACCTTCCCCACACATCCCAGGCGGCAGATTCCACTCTCTCTTTTGTGGGCTGGATGTCTCCTCTCCACAAAGCTCCATGTGTGTCCTTTTGGTCACTGATATTTTGCCAGAGCTTAGAACAGTGCCCAACCCATAGTCAGTGCTAATCAAATACTCATTGAAAAAACAAATGCGATGCTGTGACAGACAAAAGCATTGTGCTTTACGTGCTCATCTTATTAGCCCCGTTTTATAGATGGGGAACCGGCTGTCTAGACAGGTTAAGCACCCAGTGACACACAGCTTACCAAGCAAGGAGTAGAGTTTGAGCCCACGCTGCTAAGTGTCAGAACCTGTGCCCTTACCCACTAACGGGCGCTGCTCACCCTCCTGGCCATACCTGCAAACGCAGAAGCAGCCAGGGATCAGTGGGGCTTTCCAGAACAAGGCCAAGCAGGCATCCATCCTGCGCTCCAACAGCAGGAACAGAAGGTAGGGGCAGAGGCCAGGCAGTAGCCCCCGGAGCCCACCTCTGCCCCCTTCCCCAGGGAGCAGCACAGCTGACTTCCAGAACCCAAGTACAGCCTGGTCTGGCAGTCGCAGGGGGACAGGGCCCGGTCTCCCGTGACTGGGACGGGTGCTCTGACAAGCCAGGTACTTAGACAACAAATCCTGCCAGACCAGGAAACTGCTTAAACCAACCGGGGCCGGAGAGGAAGTCTGGTTTAAGCTGTCAGATGCCCGAGGTACAGTCCGGTCATCTGAGGCCGCCTAAGTATTTTTCTAAGAAGAGTCAGCAGCCCCCTCTGGTTTAGGGGTCAGAGGTGGGGGCAGTACAGATGCACGCCCCATTAGTCACACGGCCAGTTGCAGCCCAGGGTGGCCTGCACACAGGCACACATAGCAACCACGTCAGAGACTTCGGGTTTCTTTCTTTTTATCTCCTTTTTTTAAAAGCTGCTTCCTAAAACGCAACGCTGTCAAACACTGCAGTTGCAAGAGCGGCCCAGGGCTTTGTCTCAAGTGCTCACTCCTCCTCGCCAACCACTAGGCCAACCACACAGCAAAGGTTTCCTGTCCCCGAAAAAGACAAGTTTCCATTCGCCGACGGATTCTTCCTCGCTCTGTTCCATCCCCTCGGCCAGGGTGAGTCAGGGCCACCGAGGGCAGTCTCCCCAGGGAGCTGTCCCCTCTTCCTCCTGAGATTCACCAACACTCAAAATCCAGCTGGGCCTGCAAATCGTCTCCAACAGGCCCCAGCCGTCCCCGCTGTGTCACCCTTCTGACCACAGCGCTTGCAGCTCAAGCAAAATTCTCTGGGAGGCAACCACTGCATTCCGTGGGCTCAGTCCAGAGCCTCTGACCCCGCAGAGCCCGAGGCGGCCTCGGCCCGCAGCCTCCTCCTCCGCCAGCTCTGGCTCTGACTGTGCCTCCTCTCTTCAGCGAATGGCCACCTGCTCATCCAGGTGCCACCCCCTGCTGTCGTGTCCTGTTCACAGCTGAGACGCTCTCCTCCAAATGGGCCCCAAGGGGGAGCTTCCACCAGCATTACTTCTTCCAGAAGGCTCCGCACGAGCAAGGTGCTCTCTGACCTCTTTCTGCCCTAGATGGGACCCCAGGGCAGCAGCTACCTGACGTCTTTTTTACGTTTGTTGTTCCTTTGAAAGGCAGAGCAATGAGGGGAGCAAGAAGGGGGGGGGAGAGGGGGAGGGGGGGAGAGGGGGAGAGGGGGAGGGGGGAGGGAGTAGTGGGGAGAGGGGGGAGGGAGGAGAGCGGGGAGAGGGGGAAGAGGGGGAAGAGGGGGAGGGGGGAGAGGGGGAGGGGAGAGGGGGAGGGGAGAGGGGGAGAGGGGGAGAGGGGGAGGGGGGAGGGGGGAGGGGGAAAGGGGGAGGGGGAGGGGGGAGAGAGAGAGATCTTCCATCTATTCCTTCATTCCCCAAATGCTTGCGACAGCCAGGGCTGGGCCAGGCCTGGAACCAGGAACCACATCATCCCAAGGGGTCTCCCTAGTGGGTGGCAGAGACCCAACTACTTAAGTCATTATCTGCTGCCTTCTAGAGTGTGGAAACTGGATTGGAAAGAGAGGGGGCACCGGATCCCAGGCACTCTGACATGGGGTGCAGGCGTCCCGGGGTAGGGGCTTAACCCACTGCACCACATCCCCGGCCCAGGTCAGCGAGAGTACAGTGAAACCAACACAGACACGTTCTGGATTTGGATCCCAGCCCCACCTGTGACTACACGACTCTGGGCCTTGTAAAGTTACCCTGCCTAGGGCGTTCACTGAGAAAACTCCAGCAAAACGCTCTCAACTCACAATACAAGGGGCAGGTCTCTCGCAGCTTAGCCTTGGCTATGGGAGGAGGAGACGGAAGCCCGAGTGATCCCACTGCTAGGATCTGGAAGGAACCCCTTCTGTTAGAGTGGCTCTGGTGTAAGGGACCCAAGGAGCTGGTTAACTCCGATCAAAGCTGGGCACTCTATGGGTCACAGGCCATGCAACCCCCTCTCCAAACAAAAAGGCACCCAGCATCTTCCCTAGGGCCCGCTTCCTGGCACCCTTACAATTGGCTACAGCCTAAGCTGTCCCAGAAGCACCTGCACTGACCTTATACCCCCTCCGTCCCACCCGAAGGGGAGAAAGCCACAGACAGCACAATATCCCCAGGTCTGTGTTCCCGACCAGAGCCACACGCCAGCGTGGCGGGGCAGAGCAGGAAGAAGGGGTTTCCCACTTCTTGGGCCTGTTTCCCACAAGTCAGTGCCTCGATACCCGGAGCTGGCCTCAGCGCCCCACGTCAGAGCTGGCAAGCTTGGTCCCCAGGCCTGGCAGCGGTCCGGGGCGCCCCCAACCGCGCTGGGACTGCCAGCCCTGCCTCCAAGAGCCGAGTTTCAGTTACCACAGTGGAGGCTGGCAGCAGAGCGCAGCTCGCTGCACATCAAGGTGCATCTCCCAAGTCCCCGCACAGCTCAGGGCAGAGATGAGTCAGCCACGCGGCCTGCGGAGCCCTCTTCACACCCCTCCAGCACCTTCTGTAGTTCACTCATCCACAGCCTCCCCCACGAAGCTGAGCATGTAGCACCACACACCTCAGTCACGCCCATCCCGGAACAGCACCTAGCACGAGCTGGGGAGAGGAAGGGCTCAGTGCCAGGTGCTCAGTTGGGGGGCATTAATTCTTTCCCAGGGGGCCACCTTTAGGAAAACAGCCCCACGGCCCTGCCTGCCTCCCTGACCTCATGGCAGACCACACTCTTCCTCCTCCCACGCATCCCAAGCCTGTGATCCTCCTTTCTGGCCCCTGAACACTCCAAGCTCATCACTGCCTCAGGGCTCTTGCGCGTGCTGGCCCGGCTGTCTGGGACGCCCTTCTAGGCTGCAGCAGCCGCCTCACCTTCAGCTCACTCTCCTCTCTATCCCACGGCTAGACCGCGCCTGTCTGTAGGCTGACGATCTCGTCCACTGCCCTTCTCCTTCCTCGATAGGAACTGCTCCGTCTCCAGGCCCTGCAACAGTGATGGGCATACCGCAGATGCTCCACAAATCCCCACTGAATAACTGAACAGAGAAATAAGCAGCAGATGCCAGAGGGGGGGGTGATCCAACAAGGCGGGAAGGCAGGGAGGGAGGGAAAAAGGGGGAAAAGGAAGAGAGAAGAAAACAAGGACTAAAGGCACAAGAGCCAAAAAGGATTGCAAAGAAGTCTTCCTATAGATGGGCAGATGCCTGCATGCAGGTATTGAGTCTAAGACATCCATGCCTCACATCAGAGCACCTGGGTTAGGATCCCAGCCCTGGCTCCCGACTCCAGCTTCCTGCTAACACAGACCCTGGGAGGCAGTGATGATGGGTCGAGCAACTGGCTTCCTGCACCACCTACGTGGGAGACCTGGATTGCGATCCCATCTTCTGCCATTGCAAGTACTGGAGAGTGAATCGGTGGGCGGGAGCTCACTCGCTCCATCTCCCAAATAAATAAAAAGTGATTTTAAAAAGAGGTATTTGGGGACAGCACTGTGGCCTAGCAGGTAAAGCTGCCGCCTGTAGTGCCAGCATCCCATATGGGTGTCGGTTCAAGTCCCAGCTGCTCCACTTTCAATCCAGCTCTCTGTTATGGCCTGGGAAAGCAGTAGATGATGGCCCAAGTCCTTGGGCCTCTGCACTCGTGTGGGAGACAGGAAGAAGCTCCTGGCTTCGGATCGGTGTTGCTCCAGCCATTGCGGCCAACTGGGGAGTGAACCAGCAGATGGAAGACCTCTCTATCTCTCTGCCTCTCCTTCTCTATGTGTGTAACTCTGACTTTCAAATAAATAAATCAATCTTTTAAAAAAAAAAAAGGTATTTACCTGGCAGTACACTCTTTAAGATAGCCATCACTCAAAAAAACTAAAATGGAGAACAATTTAGCAACTCCCCCCCATCTCTCTCTCTCTCTCTCTCACACACACACACACACACACACACATACACTGATACTCTTTGACCCAGGAATTACATCCCTGGAAATCATCCCAAAGAAATGAACTCAGAAAGGGAACAAAAATAAAGAGGCACCTGTACAATCATGGTTTATAACAGCAGAAACCTGGAAACAACCGAAACGTCCGGAACAGGAACTGCTTTGGCAAATTACAGCACAGCCCCTGGAGGGGCTGAGGAAGGTGACGGGGAAACGGGAGTGGTGTTGTGGAATAAGACTAAGGGAGAGGAAGTCCGAAAGACAATTCTGCACGCCTTCTAAGTGCCAGACACGGTCTAGCACACCTCCCGGATCTCGTTCGCCCCTCACAAGGGCCTAAAGTGAATCCTTCCAGCTAGCAAGAACCCTGGGGTTCACAGAGCTAGGGAACCTGCCCAAGGTCCCAGGGCCAGCAAGAGTCAGGATGCTAACAGGCTTCCCAGCGGCGGGAGACAGGAGTCTGCGAACGCAAACGAGGCTGCCCTAAGCTTCAAGCCACAGCGCAGCCCCTCCTGAAGCTCCCTGTGTCTCGGCTTGCCGGTCTGTAAGATGGGGATGCCAGCAGGCCCTTCTGCGCGAGGCGGTGGTGAGCAGTCACAGGGCCAGGCAGGGAGTGAGCCCGGCGCACAGGTCCCCATCAGCTCTTACGACACATCCGTCCCACAGCGGGAGCAGAAACCACACATCCCTTTGACTCAGTGATCCGGGGAGGACAAGATGGGGTGGAACAGCACCGTTTCCGAAAGCTCAGGAGCACGCGGGAGCTGCAGCGGCCGCGCCCCCAGGGCAGCCCCAGCCGGGCCCAGCAGCACACTCTGCTGGGGAGGGCCAGAGAGAGCCCCTCCTTTCAGAGAGCCCCGCCAGAAACAGGAAGCCGCTTCCTTTCCTTTCCCAGCCAGCACTTCCTTTCTTGTTTGCAAACGCATTCCTCATCTGCAGAGCGGCCTCTGCCCGCCCTCACAGCCCAGGCTCCGCGCGCCCATGGCCGTCTGCCCCGGTCCTCTCCGGCCAGCAGCGAGGTTCCTGGAGGGCAGGAGGCGGCAGCGAGTAGGCAGGCAGACCTCTCGGGCCCTCTGCCTCTTCTTCACGGAAGGGCACAGTGGAGCTGTCCCTAACTACTAGCAGACGCCAGAGGACACGGGCTTCCCTCTGTGCGCCACCACCCTTGACAAAAGGCCACCTCTCCGGGACGGGAAAGCCTACAGGGACACGGGTGGCTGCTCGACCCACCAACGGGAGGGACCTCAGTTTCATAAAAACCTAAAATATAAAGACAGCAGCAGCTGAAACAAAGCCTGTGTATGGCTACGACAGCGTTTCCCCAGTCATGATCAGTGGGGACAAAGTCCCCGTGAGTCAGTGACTTGCTGCAGGCCTTCTCAGGGCCTTTACAACGGGAGGCTTATCCTCCAGGATCTCCGGAAGGGGGCCGGCTGATGCGGCACACCATGGACTACCAGAAGGCTCCCACACAGGCCGCAGCAAGTCCTCGCAAGGGTCCCAGACCTAGCAGGCGGGAGTCCTCAGGGGAGTGCCTGTGGGATGTTTTTAAAAAGCACTTGTGTGGCACAGCGATTAAGATGCCACTTGGGATGTCCACAACCCACACAGGTGTCCCTGGGTTCGAGTCCCAGCACCGCTTCTGATTCCAGCTTCCTGCCAATGCACACGCTGGGAGGCAGCAGGGGACAGCTCAAGGACTTGACTCTGCCACCCATGTGAGAGGCACAGGTTGAGTTCCCGGCCCCAGCCCTACCTGTTTCTGGCACTTGGGGAGTGAATCAACAGACGGAAGATCCCTCTGCCTGTCACTTATTGTTATTTTCACTTGTCAGTGGCTGTGTCCGGTGATCGGACCGCACTCATCTAACCGGCCCGGCGCTGGCCGTCCATCCTGTTTGTAAGTCTTGCTTTTGTAAATCACACAGCACTAAGCAGTTCCTAGAAGCGGAGTTTGCTGGGTCAAAGTGTACGAACACGTTTAACATAGGAACACCTAAGATTTTTTTTTTTTTAAGAGTTATTTATTTGAAAGGCAGAGTTACAGAGGGGGAGAGACACAGGGAGAGAGAAAATAACAGTAAAGATTACCTGTAACAGTTTTTTTTTCTCATCAGCAAAACTGTGCAAAGTGAGCAAAGTTGGTCCGCTTATCCGTATCAAACTAACTCAAATTAATTGGCTCAAGTGGGACTCAGCTGCTCTAGGTGCCCTGAAGAAAGCCCACCACCCCGCCAGCAGCTTCCCTCATCAGATCTGCACCCTCAAGACCCTCAAGACCACAATGTTGCCAATACAACTATGTAGTTTAAGCTGTACAGAAAGTTCCTGATTGTAGCTGGTCAAGTCCATAACTGCCATAGAGTCACACTTCACTCACACATATATTCTTTTCCTTTCAAGAAATGTTTAACACAAGTCTTCATGTATTCTTCTAATTATTTGGAGGGCAGAAACATGAAAAGATGAGGGCGGGCTTTGGGGCAGCAATTAAGTCACTGCTTGGGACGCCCACATCCCATAGCAGAGTGCCTGGTTCAAGTCCTGACTCCTCTGCTTCTGATCCGGCTTCCTGCTAACTGCACACCTTGCGAAGCAGCGGGTGACGGCTCAAGTACTTGGGTCCCTGCCACCCACATGGGAGACCTGGATGGAGTTCTGTGATCCTACAACAGCCTGACCAAGCTCTGGCTGTTGCAGTCATCTGGGGCGTGAACCAGCGGATGGAAGATCTGTTCCTGCCTCTGCCTCTGTATCTCTTAACTCTGTCTTTCAAATAAACAAATGCTAAAGAAAAAAAAAAAAAATACTATCCATACAAAACCCCAAAAGGATTTCCAAGAATCCCTCCAGTCCTCAGGGTGCCCGGGACTTGCAGGTGGAGCTGAGAATAAACCCATCTGCTTCCTCTTGCAGGAAACCCCTGGAGATCCAGACCCAGCACCATAGAGAGGGCAGAACTGGCCGGCTGCGGCTCACCCCAGCCAGCAGACCTGGCTCCAGCTGGAACCACGTCTTACTAGGTGTGGGCCCAGCTCTGAGCCCAGCCCAGGGGTCCTTTAGGGACCGCCATGTGTTAATTCCCCTAACAGGTGGTCCTGCTAAGTCAATTCCCCACAGGTCTTCAGTGTTCTCTCCCATATGACGAGAAGGCTGGGCTGATGGAAATCCCAAGATCCTCTGCAGGCCTTAGGAACCCACCTCTCTACCCAATCAGCCCAGAGCCAGGCACCCCAAATAGCTCTCTGATGGGTCTTTGTGGTTAGTCGTGAAACCAAGGTGACGGTTACGAGCAGTGCCTTCCTCGAGCCTCAAGAGCTCAAGGCTAGTGTGGCTGTGCACTGTCCAGAGGCAGCCAGTGCAGACGCCTGCACGCCAGCCGTAGAGCAAGGAAACAGTCTCCTCTAACTGCTCAGCCCAAGGGCCCCCACCACACCCCTGAAGACAGCCCCAGAACGAGAGCCCCCATCCCTGACACACCACCCAGAACCTCAGACACGCGCAGCCGCACAACCGGGACACGCGCTCCTGACCCTCAGCTCCCGGGTCCAGTCCCGTCTCCCGTTGAAAGTCCTGCACACCCATCGTGGCTGCGCATGTGGTGCCGTACAGGATAGATGCGTATGGCTGCCACCTCCCAAGTGCCGGCAGTCCTGCAGGGCAGGGAGACAGACGCCCTAGAGATCTGAAGTGTCGGGGCGCATGGACGATCTCTCTCCCTGTGTCTCTCCCCCTCTGTAACTCTGCCTTTCAAATAAATAACTCTTTAAAAAAAAAAATCTTAAGTGTTCCTATGTTAAACGTGTTCTTACACTTTGACCCAGCAAACTCCGCTTCTAGGAACTGCTTAGTGCTGTGTGATTTACAAAAGCAAGACTTACAAACAGGATGGACGGCCAGCGCCTGGCCGGTTAGATGACTGTGGTCCGATCACAGGACACACCACTGACAGTGATGACACCTTTGTATTTGTGCTGATGTAGACTGAAGGCCACACACACAGTATTTTCCACACGTCCACACATGTACATTTGTACACAAATGTGGAGGATAAAAAGACTGGATGCACACACAGCAACATGTTCACGGAATTAACTCCGAGAATGGGTGCTGGGGGTGTTTGCTGTGGTTCACCCTGTGTTTTCTTTTCTTTTTGCAGTGAACATATTGTCACAGTTTATTTTTTAAATATTTTTAATTAAAAGTAGGAAGTTAAAGAATAATCTGTTTATCAGAAATACAGCAGGTAGCCATTGAAAAAATTATGAGTAAGCTGATCTCTGGGCAGCTTCTCGTTTCTCAGAAGGCAGAGCTAGATGCGCCCCGGCTTGCTGACAGCGGCCTGTCTTTGAGGATGTGCTGGGCTGGACATTAGGGAAGCAGTCCCACACCCAAACTCAGAAGCCACACAGCCTGGGATGGTCATCAGGCAGCCCAGTACCCCCAGGCCAGCTCTTTCTGCTAAGGGCCATTTCTGTGGTCTCAGCAGCCATGACCTTGACCCACCACTGCCACAGTTTCCACACACAGCCACGGAGCTCAGAGCATCCTCAGTCAACCCAGGTTCAAACACCTGAGAACACAGCCTCTCAATCCCTCAGCAGCAGAACAAGGGCAAAATCTCACAGGGCCACTGTGAGTGTTCCACGGGGCCACGCAAGCCAAGAGCCCAGCAGAGTGCTCCACACAGCGGGAGACCGAGAGCGGCCACCCTCTGTCTGCCAAGGCCATTCCTGCAACCTCAAAGGCACCTCTGTAGCTTTCCCTTTGAAGTGAATGCAGAAAAAGACTTCACCCAGCCTGTGTGAAAGGGTGTCCTTTTTAAAAAGCACAGCTTAGAGACCTGGCCACAGACCTGCTGCTTCCCCCCACTCTTGCAGGCCACTGCCGCTGGGCCCTGGGCCCTCTCCAGACCAGAGCCGGGGCAAGACCAGAATGCTGGTGGTGTGGAATGCTGCTTTCCAGAATTCTGAGCCAATCCAGAGCAAGGAGAGGGGAGGAGGCCCTCCCATCAGTGTTCCCCCAGGCAGCAAACCAGGGCCTCCCCGCCTCCACAATGACCTGGGCTGCAGATCTGATAAGGCCTCCTCCTCCAGGCAGCCTCTAAGGAACACTCAGGAAAGTAGGTGTGACCAGGGGAAAAGCTGTCAAGGGGAAAGCCGACTCCAAAAGTACAGGGGTTAACCGAGTGGCAGCGGAGCAAAGGCAGAGAGATGCCGCTCTCCGGCTCGGCGGGGAAAGGAAAACCAGGTTTCGGTCTCGGTGCTGCCAGGGCCGTGCGACTCGAGAGCCGTCACAAGACTCTGGGAATATTTCCCTGAAAACCAGGAGGCTGCACCGGCCAGAGGGGCAGCGGGTCTCCCAGTGCAGGGTCGGGGGTCGTCTCCCCTGGTGGCCCTGCCAGGCACCTGCCTGGCCCCCCTTCACACCCACAGCGCCCCTGCAGCACCCCACCCACCTCAGGGCACTGCCAGCTGGCAGCCTGGGAAGCGCCTCAGTACCTCAGTAGGAAGGGATGCTCTGGCCATGCCTCACCCACTAGGGACCGGATCTGAGGCCAGGTGGCAGCCCTGTCCCCTCCCAGCAGGTCTTCCCCACCTGACCTGACCTCTGGTCGGCTGGGGGAGGAGGGCAGGCCTCCCTGACCTTGGGCCTCCCTCAGGGACACAGCTAAGCCAGGAACCGTTCTTACCACAGTGCCCCTGTGCTCCTCCCTAGAGGAGCCTCACGGGCCAGGGCCCCGGGAAACCCATTTCCCCAGGAAGCCTCGCTGGGAGACTTTTCCCTAGAACAAGGGCAGGCTGGGGCGATCCCGTGTGGCCAAGCCGGTCTCCGGGCAGCACTAGTAGGCTGGCAGGGACAGCAAGCTGCAGTGTCCCCAGAGTGGGACTCGCCACAAGGCCTGCTTCTGCACGCCAGTCTCCCCAGCACAGGCGGGCACCAGGGCACCCAGTGGGGAGGAAGGAGGCGGCTGGCGTGGGGCCCTGCGAGCACACCTGGAGGAGGGGGGCCTCCCCTGGGGCCTCGGTGGGGCTCTCAGACTGCGGGAGGAGCTGGGGAGCCAGGGCACCACTTCTGTTCACAAACCCCAACTCTGGTTCCAGGTCCTTTCCCTGCCCTCCCACAAAGAGAGGAACGTGGGGGTGGTGAAGGCAGGTGGCTCACCAGGCAATGCCAGGACATGGAGAAGAGTCCAGCACACCGCCAGGCAGGCAGGAGGCAAACAGGAAACCCTCCTTCCACGCTCTTCAAGCCAAGCCAGACTGCTACAGAGAAAAGCCACCACAGGGCACGCAGGCACGCTGACCCCCGACACCGTCATAGCCTGGGCTGGTGGGCAACACAGCCTGCCCCGGCAGGGACATCTCACGTGCCACTTCTCACACTGAGGGCGCACTCAACCAGGGCCGGCATGGGCCGGGGTTCCTAAGCTGCTGGCAGAAGCCTGATGCGGTTGTGTAAGCCCAGCCCTCGAGTCAGACCCTTCTTTCCAGGCTGGGAATCTAATGTTGCAAGTGCAGTGTCTGGGGAGTCCAGCCCAGCGAGCCAGAGAAGCCCACAGAACAGGAAAGAGCCCAGGAGACACAGCCGCTGGCTGGCCGGGCTGCTGTGGCTGAGCCACTCCAACCCCGCACGCTGGGGTTGCTTTCTGGCCCTTGTCACCCACCTCTGGGCGCCGGCGCCAGCGGTAGCAGCTCCTTCCCCTAAAGGTGCCCTGAAGGCCAGTGGACCCTCACAAGGGCAAGTTCCAAGGCAGGACCTTCCAGAGGTCACCGTGTGGACCCACGGCCTCGGAACACGCTGCAGGTGTGCGCGCCGGCGGAAGGGGAGGCCAGAGATAAGTGGTCACGGGACTTGCCCACAGCCATACACACGGAACCAGACCCAATTTCAAAGCCGGGGGCTTTCTGTTCACCACACAGCTCCCCTCTCGAAGCTCTCACCAGTTCATGAAGTCGGGATTTTAGAACCGTTCTAAACCAGGAGCACGAATAATTGCAATCACAAACGTCCGACCCGCATCTCCTTCACTGAACCACAGACCTCAGAGCTGGGAGAGCCCCCAGACTCACTCCAAGCTGCAGTCTGCAGATGAGGAGGCGGAGGCCCCCAGGGCTCTCCCCAGCTAGCTGGGGCCGACTCGGGGGTCTAAATTCCCATGCTAAGAAGCGACCCAGGTCCTGCCTTTTCGGGGAGCCAGGGCACCAAAGGCACAGCCCAGGGGCTTGCACAGAGAGCCGGGGCTGAGTGCACCCACCCTGCCAGTCACCTGTGGGTCTTCCTGCGACGGGGCCCCAGCTGCCAGCGACACCATCCCAATAGCACAGACTTCACACCTTCCTCAAAACCAGCGGCTCTGGAGCTCAGGCGACCTGGAGGACCGCAGGCCACTTCCAGAGCAAGGACAGCGAGCGGTTCTCCTGCCTACGCACTCTGGGAGCCAGGAGCACTGCACAAACACTGGGCAGGATCGGCAGAGGCCACACCAGAGAATCTTCTCTGAGCCCAACAACACAGCGACCCCTCCTCCCGGAACTAAGCCACACAGGCCCCCTATTGTGTGGGCTGAAAAACTCGAGTTTGCTGGGCAAACACACTCAGCTGTGTTCGAGAAATCAGTTGTGGAAAACGGCAGTGTGCATACAGAAAGGCCGGTGGTAGGGGTTCTGTCGGTGTGCCCTGGTCAGCGCTGCTATAGCAACTGTAATTAAAAAAAAAAAAAAATTAACAGCCAGCACTGACTGCCGTCTTCCAATGTCCCCAGCTTGGTTGCTTTTAAGAAAAATAGGAGTGAGGGAGAGTCATCCCCGAGCATTCTGGATCAAACAAGGATTCGGGCTTGTGGTGGCACAGAGGGAGGATCGGCTCTGTAACAATTCCTGCAATCACGGTTGGCCCTGTGACAGCTGGCAGAGGTAATTAGCAGGAGGGGGGGCACTAATAAAATGAAACTTCCCAGACCTGCAGAGGGACAGATGTAGCAATGCAGGGTGCTGAGAAGCCCCCCTTCAAGACACGGCGGCTATTAACTGGCCCCCAGAATTTCGCAGGTCTCCCAGTCTCTGGACAAAATTGGGACTGCATTGGTTTCCCTCTATTGTGTACGGGGTTGCCGAGAGCTCCACCTTGTGAGAACCCAACCACCCCTCTCGCTGGTTCCTCCAAATCCTTTTAATGGGGCACTTCCCAGCCATCATTTGCAAGTGGGGGGGCCGAGTATCTTTCTCCTCTACACCCCAGGCCATCTCCTCCAGCGGAACCCCTCCAACCGTGTCATCTTCCCACCCAAGGCTGCCTTCCCCAGCATAATCCGTTCTAAGCCCAAATCCAGTGTCTGCGGGGAGGGAGGAGTCCGCGAATTCCGAGCGTTTGGAGCAGGGAACCGCGGTGACAACGCCAAAGGAAAGCACCCAACGACTGAACAGCACAAATGCAGCCTCAGCAAACGCGTTCTGAAAGGCAGCAGACAGAGACCTGGAGGAGGGGAGAAAGGAAGGGACAGGACGGAGTCTGGGACGTGAGGGGAAGGGAGAGGAGGGCGGGCCGGCGCTCACACTTCAGGGGGATCCGCCTAGCACACGAGGCAAAGCCCGGCGCGTGGCTGCACCGGCGTGAGCCCTGCGGCCCCGCAAACTAGAAATGGGGTGGAGGCGAGGCCGGGGATGTCCACGCGTACGGCGCCTCGAGCCTCCATCTCGGTTCACACTAAGCAACCCCCGCCCCCAAAACGTCGCCCTTGGCGAGGCTGGTCCTGGGTCCTCGAGGGGCCGCCTCCACCGGGGAGACCCGGCTCAAGGACGCAACTCCAGCAGGAGAATCTTCGGGCCGGGAGGGAGGCGTAGAGGCCACCGCCCCCCCCCCCCCGCCCCGGCGCCGCGGCCCCTTACCTCCAGGGTCCGGATCTCCTGCTGGGTGAGGTCGTTAGACACGGCACACTTGGTGCGCAGCCCGCGCAGGCTGCCGATGGAGATGTCGATGAGCTTCTGGAGCTGCCCGCACTGCTGCAGCGCCCGGCTGGCCGCGGCCCCGGCGCCCCCATCCGCGGCCGCCGCGGCGCTCCCGCCGCCGCCCTCCTTCTCCTCGCCCATCGCCGCCGCGCTCAGCGCCGCTCTATCCATGCCTCGGCATCGGGGCCGCTGGGAGCCGAGGCGAGGAGCCCGGGGCGGGGGTCGGGGGCGCGGGCGCCTCGGCAGGGAGTCCCCGAGCCCGGAGGGCTGGACGAGGCGCGCCCCTCGGCGTGGCCAGAGCCCGGACGCCGGGAGAGCCGGCCGCCGAGTCCGCTCCTCCCGCCCGCCCAGCAGCCGCAGCAAAGCGAAAGCCGCGGCGACCCGACGGCTGCGGCTCCCGGAGCCTTTAAGCGGCGGCGGGGGCCGGGTCAGGGCGGCGGGGCATGCTGGGACTTGTAGTCCGCGCCGCGCACCTGCCGCGCGGCCCGCGCCCTCGGGGCCAGCTGTCCGCGCCGGGCGGCGGGCTCTGGGCTCCCGGCGAGCGGGGGTGCCGCGGGAGAGCCCACCCCGGCTATCCTCCCGGGAGGGGCTGCTCCGCGCCGCTGCTGGCCCCGGCGCTGAGGGTCTGGGCGCCCCCTCTTCCCACCCGCCCCCGCCGCCCGCCTCGGCCTAGGAGCTGCCGGCGGCTCCCGAATCAGGCCGGATAGGGGGTCCGTATCCCGCTGGACGAGAGGAGGGTGTGCATCCCACCGTTCCTCAGCGGCAGCCGAGCCCTGGAACTCCCGGACAGGGGAGGTTCCGGAACGTTTATGTGGGTTGAGGGGCCGCCATCTAGTGGGAAGGGGCTTGAAGTACTTCTGTAATGGCTCACACCGCACTTTTAATTGTCTGAGAACTGGGAGTTCTCAGGCGTGGAGAAAAATGAAAGGACTTTCTCCTGGAGGCGGCCCACAAAATAAGTGTCGGGGTTCGCCAGGCGCGGGATGCGACTCTGGGCGGCGGCCCTTTCTCAGAACGCGAGGGCGTCCGGGCGCGCATGGCTGCGGGCTGATGGCTGGCGCCGGGGGTAGCGGTCCTGAGGGTCGAGCGGCGGCGCGCGTGGCGCTTGCGCCCACCTCCACCGCCTCGGGTCACCCCGTGTGCTTTCTGTGAACCCGAGACACCAGACGCCCATCCAGGTGCGACAGCTCCGGACCCGCGAGACTCGCCAGCAGGAAGGATGTGGAGTTTTCTGTCGCTCCTTGGTGGCACAAGTCTCTCATTTATCCCCACAGAGCAAAATCCAGGCCGGAGCGCGGCACACGGCGAGGGCCCGTGACACTGGGCAGGCGGCGTGGCCGCTCTTTGGGTCCGGTCCTCCTGTGCCGGTGGCTCTTATCTCTCAGCCCAGCTGAGGCTTAGGCGCGCGCGTGTGCGTGTGTGTGTGTGTGTGTGTGTGTGTGTAGACAGATGGAGCTTTCTTCAGGGTGAGGACTGGACAGGAGGTGGGATCCACGCACATTCTCACTTGAGAATAGACAATGGTACTGGGTGGCAGTTTGTATTACACCTTCTATAGGGGCAGGCGCTCAGCACAGCGGTTGACCTCACTTGAGACGAGTCCCATATTGGAGTGCCTGGGTTCGAATCCTGCCTGTGTTTCCAGTTCCAGCTTCCTGGGAGGCAGCAGCCATGGCTCAAGAGCTTGGGTCCCTGCCCCCAACATGGGAGACCGGGCTGGAGCTCCAGACTTCTGGCTTTCAGCCTGGCCCTGTGCCTGCTGCTGCAGGCATTTGAGGAATGAAGGAGGAGAAAGAAGATCTCTCTGTCTCTGTCTCTCTCTCTCTCTGCCTTTCAAATAAATAAATACGTTACACTTTCTGTTAATGTCATTTGGCATTTCAAAATAAATATCATGTCTAAAGGCAGGATGGAGCTCCTGGCTGAGACCCTGCCAATGTGGCCATTTGGGGAGTGAACAAGCAGTTGGGCGATATCTCCCCCATCACTCTGCCTTTCAAAGAAATAAATGTTCTTTAAAGAAGAAAGGAAATTATGATAACTGTAAAATGTGCTTTTACAAACTAACCCCCGCTCTGGGATTTTTTGAAACACAAGGGGTCTCCTTGCCCCTCCCCGTGAAGACTCACTGACGCGGTCCTCACTGGGTTTGTAACAGAACCCCCGCACTGGACCTATGAATTCTCCCCCACCTCTGACTGCCACCTTAACCCCGCCCTGCCCCTTGCAGCAGAGCAATAACTGCCCTGAAAGAGAAACTGTCATCAGGCTCGCAGACTTGACCTTGCTTCAGAATTACCCGGAGAGCTTGTTCCTTCCTGGCAGGACAAAGCCGTCCCTAGTTCCCTGTCACACAGGTCAGAGGATGGGGCCGGAGCGCATGTGTTTCCAGCAGGTTCTGGTGGTGCTGATGCTGCGGGCCAGAGAGCAATGTTGAGAGACGAGCCTCGGCTCCACCTGGCCGGCTCAGAACCTCCATGTGTCCAGCAGCCAGAGCTGCTAGGCTTGCACGAATGACTCACTCTAATGCAATTTGCAAGAGATTTCCTGATAAGTGCCTATTTGTGCACTTACATCAAGCTTGTAATTGCCACTGGGGCCTGGTCAACACATTGTCCCTCCAGGGCCACTTAATGTGGGAAGTCACGTCCTGAGAAAGGCCACCGCCAGCCTGCGGCATGCACGCCCCCATGCAGCGCCAGGATGGTGGTGTCAGGGCTGGAGATGGGGTGCATGCGGCTCCCCGGCTGCCCGGCCCCTCTCCCACAGACTCAGTCTTCCCTCTGATGGCCTAAAGCATCCAGGGGTCCGCAGCTGCCCTTCCCAGGTAGTCTCAGTGGACGCCAGCCCTCCCCACTGGATTTAGTGTTCTCACAGCCACACATTTACAGAGCTGCCTCATCGAGGTGCAGAAAGCAAAGATTTGCAAAGAATCCTTTCATCCAACCTTCTAACATTCAGCAAGCGTTCCTTAAGCGTGAGCCCGTGTGGCAGGCCCTGTCCTGGGCTCTGGGAAACTCGAGGGAAGAAAACAAAGATCCTTACCTGCAGGGAATCTATACCCTGGCAAGAGGAAATGGACAGACAGACAAACAAGTAAGCAGAATGTGAGGTGGTGGCCTGAAGCAGGGAAGGGGGCGGGGCTTCTTACCACTGACGGAGCTGGTACAGGGAGCAGGGTTGTCAGCTCCATCTCTCATTTGCCAGTCTTGCGTGACCTTGGGCAGGTCTCCTAATCTCAGATAGGCTCCTCATTTCCAAGACAGTGATAATGTGTGGGGAAATGAATGGCTAACTACAGGATAGTCGTAAAGCAAGAGCAGCTATTTAGTTATTTAATCAGTCATCAGTTACTGTTGCTCACTAACACTTGCCAAGGGTTCAGGAAGTCACTGAACTCACCTTAGTCACCTTCTTCCCCCACCTGCTTCCAGAGTGAGTCTCTTCGAGTTAGGCGACTCTGTGTATTAGGTGATGATCCTGAGGTTCAACGTCATGTCTAGGTGCTTGAGACATGTTTTTCCGCATCATTCTCAGCACAGAAACTTTGCATCCTCCTCACCCTTCCCTCCAGTCTGCCTCAGTGTCACTCTAAGTTCTCCCGGCTTGGAACGCATCTCAGTGCCACAGCAACCTTGGAAGCATGGTCCCCCAGAGGTCCAACAGACATGAAAGGGGTGCCTACCATGGGCCGGGCTTGGGATAGGCTCAGAGTGAAAGAAACCAAGTCCTTAAACATTTGGAATGGAAGTGGAGACAGGAAATTAACAATAAATGTATGACCAGATAAATTCAGAGAGTGACAGATGCTAGGAAAAAGGAAAAAAAAAAAAAAGCAAGCAGATAGCTGATAGACCCGAGAGGACGAGGTGCTTCATTAGATGAAGGGTCAGAGAAGTGCTTGACTGATCTTGAATTAAGATCTAAATAAAGCAAAGCAGCGAGCCACGTGGGGCTCCAGGAAAGCGGCATTTCAGGCGGTGGGAACATCACGTGCAAAGACCCTGAAGTGGGGACAACTTGGCCGCCTCCAGGAACAGAACGAAGGCCAGTGTGACTGCAGCATGATGAGAGAGGAGAACAGAGGTTGCAGATGACGTGGGAGAGCTGGGCAGGGGCCAGATAAAGTAGGACATGGGAAGAAAGTTTGGATTTTTCTCTGCTAATGTGGTCCGGGAGCAGCAGCAACTTCCCTGCCTGGAAGCATGTGTGAGATACAACCTCAAGCTCAAGACCAGATCAACTGAAGCATGCCCTGCGTGTTAGCAAAATCCCCAAGGATACAGTCAGTTTTTAGAAGAGCAGCTCTCTAAGTACATGGGGAAAAACCACACTTAGCAGGAGACATGCTTTCTTCTCTTTTCTTTCTTTCTTTCTTTCTTTCTTTCTTTCTTTCTTTCTTTCTTTCTTTCTTTCCTTCTTTCTTTCTTTTTTTTTTTTTTTTTTATTTGACAGGTAGAGTTATAGACAGTGAGAGAGAGACAGAGAGAAAGATCTTCCTTCCGTTGGTTCACTCCCCCAAATGGCTGGCGCACTGCACCAATCCGAAGCCAGGAGCCAAGCGCCTCCTCCCGGTCTCCCATGAGGGTGCTGGGGCCCAAGTACTTGGGCCATCCTCCACTGCCCTCCTGGGCCACAGCAGAGAGCTGGACCGGAAGAGGAGCAACTGGGACTAGAACCCGGCGCCCATATGGGATGCTGGCGCTGCAGGCGGAGGATCAACCAAGGGAGAGATGGCGCCGGCCCCTCTTTTCTTTCTTTTTGTTTTGAGCCAGAGTCAGAGAAAGACCTTCCATTTGCTTGTTCACTACCAGATGCTCAGCACAGCCAGGGCTTGGCCAGGCTGAAACCAGTAGCCAGGAAGTCCATCCGGGACCCCAGGTACTTGGGCCATCTTCTGCTGCCTTCCCAGGTGCATTAACAGGAGGGTGGGTCTGAAGAGGAGCAGGCAGAACAGCATAGCAACTGTCAGCTTTAAGCCGCTGCATGACGATGATGGCCTCCTAGCCATGAACTTCTTGAAGTGCCCTCTCCAGTGCTTGGGGGCCTGGCCCACTCCTGCCTAGTGCAGTTATCTGGGGACTAAACCAGTGGATGGAAGACTCCCCATCCCTACCACCTGTCCTTCTATTTCTCACGTGCTCTCTCTCTCTGTCACTCTGCCTTTTAAATAAATATATATATTTATGTATTTTAAAAATTTATTTTATTTATTTGAAAGAGTTACAGAGAGAGGTAGAGACAGAAAGAGAGAGAGAGATCTTCCATCCGCTGTTTCACTCCCCAATTGGCCACAACGGCCAGAGCTGCGCCGATCTGAAGCCAGGAGCCAGGAGCTTCTTCTGGGTCCCCACATGGGTACCTGCTTTCCCAGGCCATAGCAGAGAGCTGGATTGGAAGAGGAACAGCCGGGACTAGAACCAGCGCCCATATGGGATGTCAGTGCTACAGGCCAGGGCTTTAACTCGCTGTACTACAGCACCAGCTCCAATATATATGTATTTTTTAAAGTCTGTGGATAGGCAGGCATTTGACACAGTTGTTAAAACACCATCACATCTCAGAGTGCCTGTATTCAAGTCCCAGCTCCTCTTCCAATCCAGATTCTGCTAATGTACATCCTGGAAGGCAGTAGGCAATAGCCCAAATACTTGGCCACGCGCATAGAGTTCCAGGCACCTGGCATTGGCCTGGCCCAGCCCTGGCTGCTGCAGACATTTGGGGAGCGAACCAGTGGTGTAGGACCTCGCTGTCACTGACTCTCACTCTCTCTGTGTCACTCTGCCTTTCAAATAAAAAATGAAAAAAAAAAAAGTCATAGAAAAGTGGAATTAAGAAGTAAGTTTATTAGGGTAAAAAATAACTTTGAAATCCATGCATTTTTTTCTAATATGCACTTTCCAACAACTTTCCACAGACTCCTGTGCTCATTTATTCATTCAGCAAATGCTCAGCACTGAGCCAGTCTCTAGGGATGGAGCCATGGGGACTGCTCCCAGGACGCTCCCCCCAGTCCCAAACTCCATGTGTGCACAAATCCCTTGCATAAGTGGCGTGGTATTTGCAGATAATCCACATCCATCCTCTTGTGTAATTTACATCATCTCCAGATTACTCATAATACCTAACAGTATGAAAATAGTTGTTATACTGTTATTTAGGAAACGATGACAAGAAAAAAATGCATGCATGTTCAGTGCAGACACCATATGCTTTTCAAATCTTTCCCACCTGTGGACAAGGAACCCCCAGCTGCCTGTGCCATCACTTTATAATTGCTAGAAGGACTTTGCTTCTCTCCGAGCTGGCAGGAAACCTGTGTTGTCTTCTAAGGCTCCGCCCACGGGCTTCTCCCCAGCTGGACAACCCCCACGGGCTCCATGTTGACCTCAGCGTGCAGTCTGAATTCCCGAACAAGGCGTACGAGGTCCTTCAGTCCCGGGCCCTGCTGACCGCTCCCAGCTTATCGGCTACCCAAGGCTGTTTTGAGTCGACGTCCCTATTTAAGGATCTGGTGAAAAAATAAAAAAGCTTCTCTCCAGAAAAAATGACTGCACAGATCCCCAAAACTGCAGTACAACTTTGGGGTCCAGGGGGCCCCTTGCAGCCGTCCATGGATCCCCCAAGGGCCTCACGCAGGGCTCCTGGGCCCCCCGTGGGGTTCCCTGCCATGGTGTCTTTGCCCAGGCTGTCACTTCTGCCATCATCTTCCCAGGGAGATTCCCATTCACACTGGAGGGCCAGCTCATGTGCACACCGCTTCCTCTCCCACATCTCAATTAATCTTTCTAACGTAGGACTTTGCACACTGCACTTTTAAAGACCTCTCTAGTTGAGAGATGAGAGAGAGAGAAAGATGGCTCCCATCTGCTGGTTCACTCCCCAAACGCCCACAACAGCAAGGATTGAGCCAGAGTGAAGCTGGGAGCTGGGAACAGGTGTCCCACATGGGCAGGAGTGACCTAACTACCTGAGCCATCACCTGCTACCTCCCAGGGCGTGGAGGCTGCAGGAAAATGGAGTCAGGAGTCGGAGCCGGGAATCAAACCCGGGCACTCCGCTGTAGGATGTGGGCGTCTGAACCACTGGGCTAAACCCCTGCCCCCCCTCCACTTTCATTATCTGCTTTTTCACTGACAAAAAAGGTCCTGCGTCTTCCTCCCTCCCTGCTCTGTGGCGACCCGCGTTCCCCCATGACTGTCACCCCTGGCTGACACCCTCAGTGAGCCTGCTCCCTCTCTGACCACCCGAGGAACCTGGCTAAATCCCAGCCCTTATAAAACCCAGCTCTCCACGGAGCAGCTGGCCCACACTGGAGAAGCACACAACCCTGCTGAAAGCCGCTCTTTAAAGTCCTGTCCACAAACCTCAAACCGGCCTGCCTGCTGCCTGCTGCCTGGCGCCTGGCAGCCCTCCCGCCTGTCCTAGAAAGTTCGCCTTCCTGTCGGCTCCGCTATTGTTCCCTGATTTCTTCTATCTCCACAGACCTCCTTGCGCCCCTCACTCATGGCTTGTCTCCTGAAACCCTCCTTTTGAAGGTCACCAGGGGCCCCCAAGTACCAAACCCGAGGGACAGTGGCAGGTGCAGCCACCTTGCTCCAGAGCTCAGCCCGGGGCCTTTATCTCTTCCCTACATGGCCCCAACCAGGTGCTCCGTGCTGCCTCACATCCATCCTCCACGCCACTGTCACCTCCCCAGAGGGATCGTCTCTGACCCAGCTCTGTGAAACAGTCACCCCGACCCTTGTCACTGTCCTGCTGTCCCAGTTGTTCCCTTCACCGACTCTGTCCCTGTTTGTCAGCCTGGTTTGTCGAGTACTCTGTTCCCCAGAGGTCCTGCCATTGCTGTGTCCCCAGAACGGTGTCTCAGAACGGTGCTTCATGCATAGTAGGTGCCGAATGAATGAATTGTAAGGGCTTTGCAAGTATCACATAGCAGGATAAAGTCAGTACTTTTTTTAAGATTTATTTATTTAAAAGTCAGAGTTACACAGACAGAGAAGAAGAGGCACAGAGAGAAACAGAGGTCTTCCATCCGCTGGCTCACTCCCCAGATGGCTGCAAGGGCTGGAGCTGTGCTGATCCAAAGCCAGGAGCCAGGAGCTTCTTCTGTGTCTCCCACGTGGGTACAGGGACCCAAGGACTTGGGCCATCCTCTACTGCTTCCCCAGGCTATAAGCAGAGAGCTGGATCAGAAGTGGAGCAGCCGAGACTCGAACCAGCACCCATATGGGATACCAGCACTGCAGGCAGCGACTTTACCCGCTACACCACAGTGCCAGCCCTGAGTCAGTAATTTAAGAACACAATTTTACTTAAATATTCTACTGGGTCTTTTTTTTAATATTTATTTATTTAAATTGCAGTATAACAGAGAGAGGCAGAGATAGAACTTCTATCTACTGGTTCACCCTCCAAATGACTGCAATAGCCAGGGATTGGGCCAGGAAAAGTAGGAAGCCTGGAACTCCATCTGGTCTCCCATGCGGGTGGCGGGAGCCCAGGCACCTGTGCCATCTTCGGCTGTTTTCTCAGCGTATTAGCAGGGAGCGGGACTGGCAAGCAGAGCAGCCTGGACTCAAAGTGGTGCTCAGGTATGGGATGCTGGCATTGCAAGCAGTAGCTTAACCCATCAGCACAGAGCCAGCCCCTTCTGCTGGGTCTTTTGAAGGAAACTTCCCTTCTGGTTAAATTCTGCTTCCATGTGTTACACGCGTATGTGAAAGACACCTGAGCAGAGGCCCCAGAAACCCGGATCTGGTGGCAGATGAAGCCTCCTATACACCTCCACAAGGTGAAGGCTCAAACGTGTCTCTTTGCCCCTCTGGGTCTAGCCTCCCCGAGGCAGTACACGGGAGGCTCACCGGCCAGGGCTGGACTGACAGGAGCCCAGTTTAATCTTCCATGCTAACCCTCATTGAGAATGGACCTTACCCAAGTCACCTTGTCTCTCCAGGCCCCAGGGCGCTCCTCCGCAAATCGCCCAAGGAGGCTGTCATGGGGACGGAGTAAACAGTGCAGCAGAGGCTCAGCCCCTGCGACTGGCGCCTGTGAGCGCACTGTGACCATAGCAAACATTTCCATGGTTATTACAGGATTTTCCGATTCCAGACGCTTCCCAGCGGTCACAGGCCGCAAAAGGGAGTGATGGATGGGGGTCGGGGCACGGCGTTGAGGGCGGGCAGCTGCTCCTGGCAGGTTGTTTGCAAGAAGGAGGGGAGTGACTCCAAACGAAGGGGGATGTTATGTCCTTCCCGGGGACAGGGCCCTGAGGACAGTACGGTGTCAAAGTAAAAACAACACGGCAACCACAAAACATAAAGTCTGCGTGTGTGCCTAAATGGAAATAGCCTCTTCCTAGATGCTCTGCGCACGCGTTCTAGACAAGTCCAAGAAAGCCTGCCCCTTTGTCCTCCAGGGGCCCAGCTCCCAGCCCTGGGAGGATCCTGGCGGAGACACTCCCCACACCTGCGACGTGATTAATGCGGGTGTTTCTTTTGTCCTGTTGTTCTACGGACTCCTCAAAGCCCTTTCACCTACTTGCTTCAGCCCAGCCTCTTCAGGGTCAGCAGGAACCTGTGGGTTTTCTTCATGGAATAACCGGAAATGTGGCCTGGGCGACCTGCAGATTGCCCTTTGCCTGGAGGATACCTGCTCACTTTTTTTTTTAATTTTTGTTTATTTATTTGAAAGGCAGAATTTACAGAGAGAGAGAGAGATCTTCCATCCACTGTTTCACTCCGCAAATGGCCGCAATGGCCGGGGTTGGGCCAGGCTGAAGCCAGGAGCTTCTTCCAGGTCTCTCACATGGGTGCAGAAGCCCAAACACTTGGGCCATCTTCCACTGCTTTCCCAGGAATGTTAGCAGGGAGCTGGATGGGAAGTGGAGCAGCCGGGAGGCGAAGTGGCGCCCACAGGGGACACTGGCATCGCAGGCGGCAGCCTTACCGGCTCTGCCACAACACCAGCCCCACTCGCTCACTTTCGATCCCAAGAATCCAACCCACCACTCAGCACCCAGGTGTCGCCTCGCCTCCAGGCTGGCCCAGCTGGCTTCCTCCAAGCTGCCCAAGTTCCCAGGGCTCAGCCCGGCCTCAAAACCTGTTGTTTCCTCCCCTGCTTCTGGCACTGGGCCGCGAGTTCTCTGAGGAAGGGGACTTTCACACGTCGCCCAGTGCTCCAGAAAGCGCGTGGTTCGTGGAGGAATTGGTGGGCCCACGCAACACGCAGCCCTTTCACAAGCCCGGATGAATACCCTGGGAGGACCTGTTTTACTGGAAGTGGAGAGTCCGCCAACCTCATCCCAGGCAGAAGACAAAGGCTTGGGAAAGCTCTCCTCTGCCCCCACCACCCACAAATGCAAAGCCACGCCCACCGCCCACTGGGGACCACTCCCACTCTCCCAGACTGTTGGGGATGGCGCCAGGGCGGTGGGTGGGTAAGCGCCTGGGAGGGGAGGGGCTGCTGCAGGCCTCGGTGGTCCTGTGACCATTCGCACACCCGCCACTCTCACCGTCTTCTTGGGGACAGAGATGCGGCACACCTGCGTGTGTCCCTGTGCTCAGTGGCCCAGTACCCAGGCTGCTCCTGCCACAGTGTGGGTGCCATGGCTCTCATGATCTTTCTTAAAGTTGTGTTGTCTTTTTTCCCCATCTCTGACTGGCACAGACGTAGCGCACCAGGCAGGCCCCCAGCGAGAGCCTGGGCACGGAATGTCTCAACCGGCTGTAGCTCCCGGCAGGAATCCGTGGGGCCACGCAGGAGAGGGAGCAGCAGTTCCGAGGCTGTCCACAGGGGAACCGCTTCTCAGCCCCCCACCAACAGCCGGGAGCCGTCCCTTGCCACCAGATGGGAGAGGAATGAGAGGCTACCCCGGCCCCAGAGCAGCAGTCCCAGAAGAACCCCAGCCGAGAAAGCAGAAAGGGCCCCGGGGAGCAGGGAGCTGGAGGGGCAGGAAGCCCTCAGGAACCTCTCCAGATGCTCCTCTCTCCTCCCCTCCAGCTGATCTGGGGCCTGCCTCGTCCCATCCCCACCGGCAGCTCCTGCCGCCCTCACCACCCCAGCTGCCCTTGACTTTCAGTCGTGTTCAGCCAGAACGTGGCTCTCTCTAGTGCCTCCCTCTTCAAGGGCTGCAGACCACTCCCACCCCTCAGTGCACCATGGCAGATGCAAACCAAGCAATGCCTGGCAGGGCCAGCTTCCAGCCCCCAGGGCCCTGCCACGAGGGCCTTGCACTTGGCTTCCTGCTCTGCTAATAACAAAGTCTTCCCCCAGATTATGTCGCAGGTCCTGGGTCTGGGCCTCTTGTCCCACTCCCCCCACCCTCCCGGACCCATCCTTACATGCAGCCTGCCAGGCTCGCGCCTGTCACATGAGGTCGCATTGCTGAAAACCCTCCTTAACCAGTCTCCATCCAGGCCCTGGCCCTCTGGGTGTCTGGCTTCCCCCAGCCTGCCGCACACACCTGCTGAGTTGGCAATGTGCCTCGGCCAGTGTGGGTGCCCAGCTCCGTGCTGCGAGCTTGGGCTGGTGCCCAGGGCTCCACCTGAGCAGGCAGGTCCTGCACTGCCCAGGCCACCCAGTCAGGTCAGGCTCCCACCCCCTCCACACACGCGCTCACTTCCCAGCTAAGAGCGGCGGGCAGGGTTCAGAGACCCTTGTGGGTAGCTCCGTGTCCTGAGCACTTGCTCCAGACCACATTCCAGCCTCCTCACCGCCCCCCAGGGATGGAGGGGTTCACCACCTGCCAATGCCTAGATTCTACAGGGAAACTGACATTGGAGAAGATCGACGGCACCTCACGGGTGGTCCATCTTGTCCAGTCTCTCACTGCAGAGGACCCCAAGCGTGCCTTGGTCCTTGCCTCCTCTCCGCAGACCCTCCCACCCCTCGGGGTCTCCAAGGCTCCCTCAGCCACCTCCTCTATCAGCTGACCTCCAAACTCCGGAGTCCACCTGTGCCTTTGACATGTCCATGTGGATTCCCAGCAGACACACACCAACTTCTCCAAAACTCATACTTTTTGTGCTCCCCAATACAAAAAGTTAGGAGAATGTGAAGATCAGGGCAGACATTCGGTGCAGCAGTTGGCATGGGATGCCAGCTTCCTGGATCGGAGTCCCCACTCCCCCGCTTCCCATCCAGCTCCCTGCTAAGGCTCACCCTGGGAGGCAGCAGATGATGGCTCAAATCCTTGGGTCCCAGCCACTCTTGTGTGGGACCTGGACTGAGTTCCTGGCTCCTGGCTTCAGCCCCTGCTACTGTGGGCATTTGGGGAGTGAGTCAGTTGATGGATGCTCTCTGTCTCTGTCTCTCCCTGATCTCATCTGCCTTTTAAATAAATAAAAATGAATACAAATTTTAAACACAGAAAACCCCAAATAATCAGTTTTAAAAAGGAAAAGATTTGCTGGGGGGAGGGGCCGCCATGGTTGATGTTACCTCGGTTTTATATATAGACTATTTGCTCGAGTCTGTGAATATGCACAGCTTTTTTTTTTAAAGATTTATTTATTTATTCGGAAGTCAGAGCCACACAAAGAGAAGGAGAGGCAGAGAGAGAGAGAGAGAGAGAGAGAGCTGTGCCAATCCGAAGCCAGGAGCCAGGATTCCCCCACGCCCCCGGGTCTCCCACATGGGTGCAGGGGCCCAAGGACTTGGGCCATTCTCTGCTGCGTTCCCAGGCCACAGCAGAGAGCTAGATCAGAAGTGGAGCAGCCGGGACGCGAACCGGTGCCCACATGGGATGCCGGCACTGCAAGCCGCAGCCCCACTCGCCACACCACAGCACCAGCCCCAGCTTGTGAAAATCAAAAAGGCAGAGTCTCAAGCACCACTCTGACCTAGGATGGCACCTAAGAATCTGCATTTTAAAGGGATTCGGGGGCGGGGGGACCATCCTAGAGCTGTATCCACTGCAGGCAGAGCCGTTTACACATGCCCAGTCAGAGGCAGGGGGCTTCCTCCTTGGTTTCCCACAGCCAGCAGGTCCTTGGGGAGATTAAGAACAAAGCAATAAGCCACCCAAAAGTGACTGTAAGTCTCCTTCTCTGGCGTAACAGACACCCTCCTGGCTCCGCAGTCGACTTCTCCAGCAAGGTTTCTGGGTTCAGGAGGCAGACTCAGCCCCGCGCAGGGCACCCCAGAGATCAGGACAGGAGAATCCTCCTCCAGGGACTCTTGCCTCTCTCTCTCCCACCGTGCACTCAACAAATGCACAGTAAGTGTTTAGTACAGTCCACGCTCAGCGGAAGCGTTGGGGAAGCTTTGTTGAAAGGGACAGCGGTGGGCCCTGCTCTCATGGGGATGAGGCCAGTGGGGAAAAGGCAAAGAATACACAGGTAAGGAGCTGGGGCCGGATCAGAAGGGGAGCATCCAGGACAGGAATTGGTGCCCGAATGGGAGAAAAGACAGGTGACCGCAGAGAGCAAGATGTGCTCGGGACACAAATGCTGATGGTTTGATGATTCGATAGATTCGCCTGGGAGTAACCTCAGAGCTTGCACGATGAGTCAGCACGTGTCAGCAGGTGGGAGGAGCCTCCATGCAGAGCTGTTTAAAAGGTAGTCAGGGCCGGCACCGCGGCTCACTAGGCTAATCCTCCACCTTGCGGCGCCGGCACACCGGGTTCTAGTCCCGGTCGGGGCGCCGGATTCTGTCCCGGTTGCCCCTCTTCCAGGCCAGCTCTCCTCTGTGGCCCGGGAGTGCAGTGGAGGATGGCCCAAGTGCTTGGGCCCTGCACCCCATGGGAGACCAGGAGAAGTACCTGGCTCCTGCCATCGGATCAGCACGGTGCGGCGGCCATTGGAGGGTGAACCAACAGCAAAAGGAAGACCTTTCTCTCTGTCTCTCTCTCTCTCACTGTCCACTCTGCCTGTCAAAAAAAAAAAAAAAAAAAAAAAAAAAAAAAAAAAAAGGTAGTCAGAGGGACCGAGCTGTGGCACAGCAGGGAAAGCCTCTGCCTGTGACACTGGCATCCCATAACACACGGCTGCTCCACTTCTCATCTGACTCCCTCTAGTGCGCCTGGGAAAGCAGCAGCAGACAGCCCAAGAGCTTGGGCCCCTGCTCACATGTGGGAAACTCTAATCAAACTCCTGGCTCCTGGCTTCCTCCTGGTGCAGCCCTGGCCATTGCAGCCAACTGGGAAGTGAACCAGCAGTGGAAGATTTACTCTCTCTGCAACTCTGCTTTCCAAACAAATAATAAATCTTTTAAATCTTTTTTCTTTTTTTTTTTTAAAGAAATCTTTTAAAAAATAAAAGTAATCAGAGCCCCAAGAACAAGGGTGGAAGCAGAGCGCAGTGAGAAGGCTGTGAGGTTGACTTAGAGGGGATGGTCACTTTGTCACTTTGAGAGACTGATTATGTTGACACACAGCAGCAAACCACGGACGAAAGCAGAACGCTGACCCCAGCTGCCACAACCGGAACAAGGAGCCACCCACAACCCCTGCAGCTATCGGTCCCGCTGGCCAGGACTTGACCAGCTCCTGCTGGATCATCTTGTTTTTTTTTGTCTTCCTCTCCTCTACTTCCAAAACAGGACTAACCGGAGACAGCCAATATGGCCCCAAACCCATCGCATGCGATGCCCTCCAACAGACCTCCCCCGGGGCGCACCTGAAGCTCCTCCTTTTCCCCACTGTAAATCCCACCTTCTTGGGGCAGGTGGCTGGCGCAGTTTGAGACACCTGCAGCCCAGATGGGAGTGCCTGGGGTCAAGGCATGGCTCTGCTTCTGATTCCAGCTTCCTACTAATACTTGGGTCCGTGCCACCCACATGGGAGACCTGCACTGAGCTCGTGGCTCCTACCTTCCACCGGCCCACCTCCATCTGCTGCCAGCATTTAGGAAGTGAACCAGCAGATGGAAGGTCTTGATCTGTCTGTCTGCTTTTCAAATACATTAAAAATTAAAAGTAAATCATACCTTCTTGCCTACCTTTTAAAAATTTCATTCATTGATTTTATTTATTTGAAAGGCAGGGAGAGAGACAGACAGATACCCCATCTGCTGGTTCACTTCCCAAATGCCCACAATAGCTAAGGCTGGACCAGGATGAAGCCAGGAGCCCAGAACTCAATGTGGGTCTCCCACGTGGGTGGCAGGAACCCAGGTATTTGAGCCATCACCCACTGCCCCCCAGGGTGCACATTAGCAGGAAGCTGGAATCAGCGGTAGAGCTGGACTTTGAACTCAGGCTTTCTAAAATGGGATATGGGGGTCCCAAGCTGTGCCAAATGCCCAGTCCCATTGGTTTTTGAGGTTCTGCCACACACAGGTGCTGGTGTCTGTGAGGTGGAGGTGGGGAGGAGGCAGTTCAGTACCTGAGCCTGTGCTCAGAGGGAGGTCCGGCAGGAGAGAGGACAGGGAAGCCACGACCATGGTTGCTGCAGCCAGGGGCGCGGATGAAATCACAGCGGAGAGCCGAGAAAGCAGGGCTGAGCCCAAGAAAGCCCCACAGCCAGGGGTGGGCCGAGGAGGGGGAGGCAGCCGCAGAGACTGAGAGGTGCCGCCCCGGTGAACCCCACACTCCCCGGCAGAGCGCAGCCCCCGGCCACCAGCCGGCCACCCGCCCCTCCAGCCCTGTCTCTTCCTGCTGCTCTGGTCGGACCTGTGCAGTGTTTCCCCAACTACATCCTATTTGTTCCAGCGCTTGGCTCCTGCTGGCTGCCCTCCCTCCAGGGTTACGGGAGGAAGGTCAACTCATTAGCAACAAGCCAAACCCGACGGCACCCCGTAACCTGGGAAGTAAAAGCTTGCTAGAACTGGGACTCCCCGGCAGTGAGTGTGCGTGCCGCATGTCCTCAGAGGTGTCTCTGTGAGCACGACAGTGCAGCCTCTCACCTCTCCACCCCCGCCGCGCCCCCGCCTGATGGGACATGCCTGCCTTACAGCACGTGTACATACGGACTTGTTCCATGCACACAGGGTGTGCGTACCTACATTTCAGTTCCAGTGTGCACGCCGGACGTGCCGGTGCAGAGAGAGATGCCTCACTGTGGCAAATCAATACTTACAGTGTCACTGTGTGGTGGGCTCCCCACTTAGCCCCCTCCCCACTGAGGGAGTGTCCCCTCCTTCACTGCTTACAGCGATGATGTGGCAATGCTCTGCTTTGTACATTCCGTGCAAACTCTTGCCCTTGGACAAATTCCTAGAAGTAGGATTGTGAGGTCAAAAGAGGTGAAGGCTTTTAATTTCACAGATGTTGCCAAATCCCTCTCCAAAAAGCTTGAGACAATTTTTTACCGACAAATGTGAATGAAATTCCTTATTTACGCACCCTTTTGCCAAGATAGGGTATTGACAATTGCTAATTTTGGTAAAAAAAATCATCCAGTGTTATTGTTTTAATTTGCATTTCATAGAATTTAAATAAGGCTTCTTAGAGTTTTTTACGTCCTTTGCCCATTTCCCTGCAGGCTCCTTTACCTTTTGGTTTGTACATGTTCTTGGCGTGGGTGATGCGTTAGCTTCCGTCTCATGGAGGTGTTGCCCATGTTCTTTACTGGTTGGTTCATCTTCCTTTATTTTTGCTTTGTAAAGGTTTAGGATTTTGGAGGCTGACGCTGTAGCATAGCAGGTGAACTGCTGCCTGCAGTGCCAGCCTCCCTTATGGGCACCTGTTCATGTCCTGGCTGCTCCACTTCTGATCCAGCTCCCTGCTAATGGCTTGGCAAAAGCAGTGGGAGATGGCCCAAGAGTTTGGGCCCCTGGCACCCATGTGGGAGACCCATATGAAGATCCTGGCTCCTGGTTTCAGTCTGACCCAGCGCTGGCTGTTGTGGCCATCTGGGGAATGAACCAGCAGATGGGAATGTGTTCTCTCTCTCTCCCTCTCTCTCTGTTTCTGTCTCTCCCTCTCTCTCTGTAATTCTGCCTTCCAAATAAAAAATATATCTTTAAAAAGAAAGGTTTTGAATTTTATGTGTAGTGATTTCGTTTCCGCAAATTTCATATGCCACACTTCCAGAGGCCCTTAATGTTCCCAAATCACTTTGCAAAATGTATGTATCTTTTTTCAAGAGCTTCATTGCTTTGCTTTTCTTACATATAAACGCCTTTGTATTATCTGGAATGAGTCCAGTGTTGAGAAGCAGGGACCCCGTTTCTGTTTGTAAATGTTTATTGAAGGCATGAATGGGACATTCTGCGGTCCAAAGTACAGCTGATGGGCTCCGAAGGGACTGGATTAAGTGGTTCCTAGGATTGTTTGTTCACTGAACAAGCATTTCTACCCTATGTGCTGGCATGGCGGAATGCAGTGGGGAATGAAATCAGGGACGGCTCCCACCACTGGTGGAGGAGGCAGACACTGGGAACAGACAACAAACTTCTGGGGAGCGGCGCCCTGGCAGAGCAGCTGAGAAAGGAGTCCACCTGCCCAGGTTTGCCAAGGACAGTGTCCCTGGTTCCAGAAGCTTCTTGGAACTGGGTGGCTGGAAGAACACACGGCAGGTGCCCCAAGCCCACAGGGAGCTCTGTGAGGAGGTGGCCCTACAAGGCACCTACCCCGAGGTCGGGAGGCTGGGCCTTGATTTCTCCACCCCTTGCTTCTCCAGGGTCTCGACAGGGATTTCCCAGAGTGAGACGTGGCGGTGATGTCCACCTCCACTGCTCGTAGCGGCTGGGCAGGGAGGAAGCAGCATCCGAAGGGGCGTCAGGGTGGCACAGCACGGCAGCCACTGCAGCGTCTTCCTGACCCTGGGGGCGCCTGCATGAGCGCTGCTGGACCAGGAGGGATAGGTGGACACGGCGAGCAGGGACTCTGTCCAGGGATAGCCTGCTGCTGTGGCACAGGTCCTGGGAAGCCTCTGCGCGGTGCGGGCAGGGCCAGAAGCAGGGCAACCAATCAGGAGGCTCTGAGAGGAACATCTTGTGCAATACAAAAAACTGGAAAGAAAGGGTAAGCGGCCTAACGCCCCCAGGCCCCAGACAACAGCTCCCGACAAGCTGTGCAATTCCTTTCCATCTGTCCTCCCCGCGTATTTTGCTAAAAAGCTAGGATCTTACCGTAGATGCGATGCTTGACTCTACAGACTGCTTCCTCCACCTGCCCTGTTTCCAGTCACAAAGGCAGTGCTCGCCAGTGACGTACCTAGAGACGTTGACACCTGTTGGAGCAGGTAATAAAGACGCCCTCAAGCCCACCTCCCCAGCCGCACCCAAGGTGACAGCATCTCACTGGGATGCACTCAGGTTCTTTGCATGCCTATCTGTAGCCTGCTTTATAGAGCACGAATCTCCAAACATCAATTAGGGGCGAGCCTGGGACACAGCAGCTAAGATGCCACTAGGGGTGCCCACATCACTTACCCAAGTGCCTGGTTCAAGGTCCCCAACGCCACTTCCAATTATGGCTTCCCATTGATGCACACCCTGGGAGGCAGCAGGGATGGCCCAAATACCTGGGTCCCCACCTCCCATGTGAGAGACCCTGATTGGTTTCTGGGCTCTCAGCTTGAACTTGGCTTACCCCAGCTGTTGTGAGCACTTGGCAAGGAAACCAGGGGACAGAAGACCTCTCTTTCTCTCTGTGTGTCTGTCTCTCTCACCCCACCCCTTTCTAACAAATAAAAGTAAAAACTCGCAGATGTGTTTCCTGTGAGAGCCCTGGGATGGGAGTCTGGGAGTCAGGAGCCCTGGGCTCCAGCTCTGGCTTGAGTGGACACCATCGGTTCTACGTCCCCTTCGCCCTCAGCCAGAGTGCTGAATTACGGGTGACAGCAAAGTCCTTCCAGCATGGACAGACCATAACCAGGAAGGAGGGGTAGCCTGCAGACCCCAGGACCATAGGGACAGGTCAAGGAGACCTCTCCTGGCCTGCGGCTCATCCCCCAGTCTGGGAAGGTACAAGGTCCCGCCGCTGCTTTGGCTACCTGGACTTAACCACAATGCCCCATAGACCCCCAAGTGCACCAGGCCGTCCCTGGCTCAAGTTGATTCTCTAACCTGTGTCTCTTCCCCGCTACTGCCCCAGCCTAGTTAGCTCCCACTAAGCCTGTACAACTCAGCTCAAGGGACACCTCTTCCAGGGAGCCCTCCCCACTTCCCCAGGATGAGTTAGGCTCCTGTTCTGGCCTCCCAAAAATCTTACACCCTCACAGTCCTTATCACAGACATCAAGGATATCTATTTGGTCATCTGGATGAAACAGACATGCACCCCCTCTCCCCCACTAACAGACACCTCCTAAACTGTGAGCACGTTCAGAGCAGAGCCTCAGCCTCCTTCACCTTGCATCCCAAGTGTCTGGCATGGGGCTGGCGTGTGGAGGTTTCCCTGCCGGTAAATATTCAATGAACTGAACTGGACCGTCCAGGCGGCTGTTTCCCTCATCAGCGGCTGCCTTCAAAGAAGACGGCTTACAAGGTCTTCAGGAGAGCAAGTGTCCCCAAAGTCTTTTTTTTTTTTATTTTTTTGACAGGCAGAGTGGACAGTGAGAGAGACAGAGAGAAAGGTCTTCCTTTGCTGTTGGTTCACCCTCCAATGGCCGCCGCGGCCGGCGCACCACGCTGATCCGATGGCAGGAGCCAGGTGCTTCTCCTGGTCCCCCACGGGGTGCAGGGCCCAAGCACTTGGGCCATCCTCCACTGCACTCCCTGGCCACAGCAGAGAGCTGGCCTGGAAGAGGGGCAACCGGGACAGAATCTGGCGCCCCGACCGGGATTAGAACCCAGTGTGCCGGCGCCGCAAGGTGGAGGATTAGCCTAGTGAGCCGCGGCGCCGGCCCCCCGAAGTCTTTCTCATTAGCAGAGCAGCTTCCAATAGAAGGTGCAGGGGACCCCAGATGCAAAAATGATGCAAAGGGTCAGAGCTGGGGTGTAGCGGGTAAAGCCACTGCCTGGGGCACCGGCATCCCAGTTTGCGTCCCGGCTGCTCCACTTCTGATCCAGCTCCCTGCTTATGCACCTGGGAAAGCTGCAGAGTTTGGCCTAAGTGTTTGAGCCCTTGCCACCCACATGGGAGGCCAGGAAGAAGCTTCTGGCTTCAGCCTGGCAAGCACTGGTTGTTGGTGGATACAAAAGGCTGGGTCTCTGTGTAATTTGCAGCAAGCAGGCAAGAGATGAGCTGGGGACCCTGACCCTGAGTGCCCTGTGCAGCACTGTGGGCTGACTGCCCCTTTGGTCTTCCAAGCAGCACCCTGAGCTGCCGGTGACCTGCAGTGACTTCGGGGCCACTCCTCCACCCACATCGCTCGTCGCTTGTGCCCAGGTCCCTGGGTGCAGGGAAGGGGCCAGCCTGTTTTGGGTGGGCACATGGCCTGCATCTGTGTCGTAAAAGTCAAGGCCTCCCGCAGAGTGAAGAAGGTGGATTTGACTTTGGGGAGCTAATCAGCTGCCCCTGCCCTGCGGGGTGTTGCAAGGACAGATGGGATGGCCAGGGTTAGGCGGATGAGCCAAAATAACTTCTAGACAGGCAGAGGGGCCCCGCCCCGTCCCAGTTCTTGTCAAAGGGCCCTGGCTCCGAGCCAAGCCACAGCAAAAGCAATCTCCTGGGATCGGGGACTCGGCCCCTGACCAGGAAGGATTCCCCCAGAGGACCAGATGGGAAGCCCTTGAGGCCCTCCAACTGTGAGGGCTGATGATCCCTGGAGGAGGAGGATCTGGCACAAAAGGAGGCAGAGGAACATCGGTTCCTTGGGGCCCTAGCGGGCAAAGGCGGGGACTGTAAGCGGTCGGCCAGCGGTGAGGTCCAGGGACCGTGGACAAAGGCAGAGTGAGGTGACCCACTCTGCTCCGGGACGGCGGGCAATGCAGGGCTTTCGTCAAGCTGAAGCCAGAGCAGCACACCTGGAAGAGCCCCTCCTGGCGCGAGTTCCCACTGCCGCAGCAGGGCGCAGGCCTTGAACGACGTCATCCTCTCTGCTCTTCACTAAGTCAAGGACTGGTGTGGTCTTCAGGCCCATGAGCTGCCCTCCTGCGTGTCCTGTGTCCTCCAGACAAGCTGGCCCTCTGTCTTCTTCTAGCAAGTGCCAGTGGCCTTCCCTTTTGGCCTCGCCAGCAGGCTGTTTTTTCTGTGGAAACTCGCTCCTCAATCAACCCCACAGCCAACCCCTTCACTTAATAACTCCTCCTACTGGAAGGAGCTCAGAGCCAACAACACCTCCACCAGGCAGCCCTCCTGGCTACCCCAGACAAAAGCCATGCTGCTTTTTCATAGGCCTGTCTCTCTCCCCTTCACAGCACCTGCTGTGATTGTATTTAACAATTATCATTGAACCTCTGACTCCCAGGATGGTCTATAAGCTCTCTGCAGGGAGAAAAAGGAAGAATGAGGGGTCAAGGAGAGTGGGGAGAGGGAGAGAAATGGATAGAGGGAGGGAGGACAGAAAGAAAGGGAACTCCTAGGACAGACAGCACTGTTAGTAAAGGAAGACGATGAACACATTGATTAGAGCAGGCGCAGAACCAGAGGCCTAGATGTCAAGGTTCCATTTGTTCTGCGACAGTGTAAAAACTGCACATTTCTCATCAAGGTGGAAAACAAACAAAGGCCACGTGCACCACCTCCTGGGGAGAGCGAGCCCCTGTGCGCCCCGCCCAGGGAGACGGAGCAGCTGGGCCCTAGGGACAGACAGGCCTCATCCAGGCGCAACACTGCAAACCGGAGGCAGGCTGGAGTCAGGAAGCCGAGACCAGGAGATCAGGGCAGGCCAAGGACGGCTGTGCAAGCTCCTGGGCTTGCCGGCCGGGGGCCTGGCGGGTCCCCACGGTGAGCCTGGGACACGGGAACCGTCCCTACGCGCTGAGGAGGAAGCAAAGGAATCGGCTTAGTGCGCCGTGAGCAGCTCGTGGCAGGAGTACGGTTTGAACCTGGATGCGCCCACGGTCTCCGGCAGGCTCTGCCCTCCCTGCGGTTTCTCTGAACGAGAAGCAGAGGCCCTGCCAGCGCTGTGGGTTCAGCACTGAGGCCAGGGAAGCAAGGGCGTCACTGGGCAGCCCTGGCCGCCTCTGCCTGTCCTGCAGCCACCCCTCCTGGGACAATGCTCTGGGCGGGGCTGGCGAGTGACCCTGCCCTTGTCCTACCCCAGCTCCGAGGGAGAGCACGCCCAGGGCCGGGGACTGGGCACAGCCAGAGGCCTCCGCTGCGGCTTTGTGCTGAGCTGACTCTACTGGGAGAGATGCTCTTTCCTGCTGCGGTGCTAAGCGACGTGGAAATAGAACTGGGACACGGGACACTGCCATGGGACCTCTTGGTTGCCGCAAGACGGGCAGCTGTGGGCTCAGCCCAACAGGGGGAGGGAAGCAGAAAGGACAGTGAGGCACAGACCACCCTGGGTCCAGCTGTGCCCCCACTGACCTTGGACTTGGGAAATATAATAGATTCTTCACTCGAGCAGGAGAAAGCTGGAGAAGAGAGGGTAGCCCTGGGTGGAGAAATGAGGGGGTGGGAGGAGCTCTGGGAGACTGGAGGGGGCAGGGAGCAGAGTCTGCAGGCTGGCCCCGGGCCCTGCTGGCTCCGCCCACCAGCCCGCCATGTGGCTTTGTACCCGTGTTGTACCGTCTGATCCTGGGCCTGCCATCTGCTGCAGGACGTACTAATGTGCACAGACACCCGAGTCTGCTTGTTCTTGGGAAACTGCCGAGAAATGGGAAACTTTCCAGTGAAACAGAGACAAGGAGATGGTTCCCAGGCTGGTGGGGGAGGGGCCGCCCAGCCTGAGGCCCTAGTGTGTGTGAGGTGCGTACACCGGGTGCCCGAGCCACCAAGCCGACAGTAGGGTGCAATGCTGGCGCTCAGTGCACGTCACCCACCACAGGGGAAAGAGTTTTGGAATGAAACACTTATCCCAAGGAAATGTCGCAAGAATCCCATGGGAAGAGAGGTACAGACGAGGAAACAGATGTTCAGAAAGGACCAGAGACTCCCACGAAGCTAGAGTTGGCCAAGGCAGAGCTCAAGGCCCATCTTTCAGGCCCAAGATCCTGCATTCTTTTTTTTTTTTTTTTTAAGATTTGTTGATTGATTTGAGAGGTAGAGTTACAGAGAGAGAGAGAGGGAGAGAGAGAAAGGTCTTCCACTGCTGGTTCACTCCCCAAATGGCCGCAATAGCCAGAGCTGAGCCAATCCGAAGCCAGGAACCAGGAGCTTATTTGGGTCTCCCATGCACATGCAGGGGCCCAAGCACTTGGGCCATCTTCTGCTGCTTTCCCAGGAGCATTAGCAGGGAGCTGGATTGGAAGCAGAGCAGCCAGGATTCGAGCCAGTGCTCTGATGTGGGATGCCAGCATCACCTAACCTGCTGTGCCACAATGGTGGCCCCAGAATTTGCATTTGTTACCATTGCCAAGAGCTGCTGCCTCCAGAAACCTGGAGCAGAAATGGGAAGAACAGGCTGAACTCCGCAGCTCCCACAGACAAGAGGAGAAGAATTCGCAGACGAAGGATGTGTGGTCGCCGTCGCAGTTCAAACACAGGGGCCGCCCAGGAAAGGCTGGGAACAAAGACTTCCTCCAAAACCCCGGGCCTTGAGGACAGCGAAGCTGAGAGATAACTGTGATCAGAGGGCCTGATGCTGCCAGAGGAGTGCCTGCTTCCACGCAGGGCAAAGGACACAAGGCCAGAGGGACAGCAAGAGAGAGGATGGACGCGGGGCTGCTCACTGAGGGTGGAGCCGGGCGGCTGGAGGAGAAGACTTGCAGACGGTGTGTGGAGCATGGTTCACAGGGGCTGCTGGCCTAGCCTGAGAGCTCCGGGTTAGAGCTCCAGCCAGCCTGTCACCAACTCTCCAACTCACAGATCCTCTCTCCTCTGCTTGATTAAGATACCTCCCATGGGGCCAGCACCGTAGCACAGTGGGTTAAGCCCCTGCCTGTGATACCAGCATCCCACATTGGAGCACTAGTTGGAGTCCCAGCTGCTCTGCTTCTGATCCAGCTCCCTGCTGATGCACCTGGGAAAGCAGTGGAGGATGGCCCAAGTGCTTGGGCTCCTACATCCATGTGGGAGACCTGGAAGAAGCTCCTGGCTTCAGATTGGTTCAGCTCTGGCCGATGGGGTCACTTGGGGAGTGAACCAGCAGATGGAAGACCTCTTTCTCTCTGTCTCTCCCTCTCTGCCACCCTGCCTTAAATAAAAATAAATCCTAAAAAGAGGTAAAAATAAAAACATGTCCCCATAGCTCCATGGTTCCATGGTCTTAGAGGTGGTAACTGCAGAGAGAGACAATCTGTTCTGGAGTTGATGATGGACACCCCCAAGGCTGGGAACTCACGGTGTCTCACGTAGAGTGAGAGAGTGCGTCCAGGGTGCGGATCTCCACTTCTGAGTGCAACTGTGCGAAAGCAACTAGACTGCCTCACAGGAATGGCTGATTCCAAAGACAAGCCTGGGAAAGTAGAAGACAAACTCAAAGCGTCTGATTAAAGCAGGAAGCAAGGAAGTACTTACAGAAGGACACAGATGAGTGCAAAGGACAAGGAAGCTGTCCAGAAGGGGCTCCCACTGGCCAAATCCTGGACAGTTTAGGGCATCAGAATAAGTAACGAGTCACAGACTGCAACCCAGTGGGTAAAACAGGAAGCAGTGAGTCCATTCTGATATATATAAAAAAGCATAAACAAAGAATAAAAGTACCCCCCAAAAAAAGACAAAATAAAGCAAGTACATAACGCAAAATAGGATATTTGCAATGTCTCAAACTAACTCCTCACAAAATACTTTACTCAAAAAGCTTGATGCAGCTTGGCCTACGTGTCACCACGCATGCTGCTTCACAGCAGGTGGACAGACAGCTTCAGCAAGAGGACACAGCAAAACGACAGCCCCTTGTAGGAGGCAGAGACAAGAACACAGGTGCACTGCTGTGAAACTCCTGCCAAGGGTGTAGGAATTTCTAACCCGAAAGAAACACGAGACCAGTCCAAGGATTGGTCCCACGGCTGGCAACCCTCATGACAGTCAAGAAAAGGTCAAGGACCTGGTCCTTGGATGGTGACGGGTCGGTGCTGTGCTCGGCTCTCAGCAGGTCCCTTTGCTGTCAGGGATGTGCTGGGACAGTTGGGGAGACGTGGATGAAGCCTGAGGACTGGACAATGCGGAAGGAATGGATCAGCACTGGCTCTGGCTTGGAGAGTGGGTGCAGTAGAATGTCTTTGAAGGACATTCAAGGACACACACTGACGGACGCTTGGCCACGATGTATGCCAGCAAACCAAATAAATGGTTTGGTATAAAAAAGTTCTTTGTGGAGCCGACTTTGTGATGTAGCAGGTAAAGCTGCCATCTGCCATGCCAACTCCCACATGGGCACTGGTTCGAGTCCCGGCTGCTCTACTTCCAATCTAGCTCCATGTTAATGTACCTGGGAAAGCAGTGGAAGATGGCCCAAGTTTTGGGCTCCTGTACCCACAGGGGAGACCCAGGAGAAGCTCCTGGCTTCAGCCTGGCCCAGCCCTGGCCATTGTGGCCATTTGGGGAGTGAACTAGCAGATCTCTCTCTTTCTTTGCAACTCTGCCTCTCAAATAAACAAAATTTTTTTTTAAAAAAAAGCTCTGTTCTACACTTCTAACTTTTCCATAAATCTAAAGTTGCTTCAACATTTTATTTTTACATACCCAGAAGAATTCTGATTGTCCCTACTTGGTTTACATGTCCACTGTAGCCCAATCACCATGCCCAAGGGCTTGTGGCCAGCTTGGGTAGAGCGACCACTCCTCAGGCAGGGCCCCCAGCTAGGGCACAGCAGCTGGAGTGGTGGCTCACCAGGACATGATGGATGAAAAACAGCCATTTCTTTAAAGAAGGGATTCAGGACAATGACAGTCATGGCTGCCCACTCCATTGGGTTACACCATTATTATCAACTTCGGAGGAATGCTCTGATCATTTAATAGCACCTAGCCTTTGGTTCACTGACTCCAAGTCTTGGAAATCTATTTTAAGAAAATAATGCCAACATGGAGTGAAGGAGGCTCTCTATTCTAAGACATTGCCTCCATTGTGACCTAGGGTACCAGTTAGTCCCGGGATGGGAGAAAGGCCAAGGGATGCTGGCCCGTGGCTGAAGGCCAAGGGGCTGTGAGGACACTGGACACAGCTGGTGGGACCTGGGTGCCCTACCTGTAGGTTCTCCACAATTTCCCCCATTCTCAGTCCACCCCCTTGCCTAAGCCACTCGACACCTCCAGCAGTGGCTGCTGTCCCTTCGTGCCCCTCCCCCTCATCCAGGCCCAGGTGCCTGTCTATGTCAGAGAGAGGGTAGGTGCCAGGGTGGTGTGCCCCTGTGCCCCCATGGTTAGCCATGCAGGCTGCAGCCTAGTGCCTTGTGGCCATGATGTGAAAGCAAGGGACATTCATGACAATCACAACGACAATGTTGACAACGAGCATAAAACCCGAGTGGGAAACACACCAGGCACAGCTCTAAGGACACCCCCCATGCCCGTTGATTCAATCCTTAGACTTTTCTAAAACTTCATTTATTTACTTGAGAGGCAGGGCACACAAGCAAGCGAGCACACACCCCCAGCCACTGGCTCACTCCCCAAAAGGCCTGCAATGGTCCGGGGTCCAAAACCAGGATCCAGGAACTCAGTCCAGGTCTCCCACTTAGAAGGCAGGAACCCAGCTATTTGTGGCATCGCCTGCTGTTTCCACCAGCAGGTGCACCTCAGCAGGAAGTTGGAATCAGAAGCCAGAGCCGAGTATCGCACCCAGGCACTCCACTCCACTGTGGGATGAGGGTGTCTTAAATGCTAGGCCAAACTCTTGCTCCACAGTTGCTATTTGTATTCTCTTTTTCCAGACGTGGAGATGAGACACCGCTAGAAAGGAGCCCACTGTTCCCTCTTGCCCACACGTACCGATGGTGACCGGGCTCCTGTCACGGGACGTGCTCCTGAGCAGACTCGGCCGTTCGCTGCCATCTCCAGGCACCGTCCTCAATACTCAACACTGGCTGCAGGTACATCGGGCAGATACTTGGATACAGATATGAAAGCTCACACACAGCTCCTGGCCTCAAGGACTCGCATCCCAGCTGGAGGTGTGGACATGCAGAGAGAAACAGCCCAGGGGATGCTGGACACGGGAAAGACAGACGAGGGCACTGGGCCTTCCGTGGGCATGAGGGGCTGCCGTTGCCAGGGACGTCGATACAGCAGCGTGGCTGGAAAAGGTCCCAGGTGGGCAAAGGAGCCTGGGGACTCTTCACTGCCAGCTTGTCCCATTTGGACCCTGGGTTGAATCATGAAGTCCAAAGGAATTCTCCAATCTTTTTTCCTCAATATTGATTTTTTTTTAACAAATGTTTATTTGAAAGCAGAGTAACACAAAGAGAGAGTGGGAGACCTTTCATCCACTGGTTCACTCCCCAAATGCCCACAACACGCAGGGCTGGGCCGGGTTACAGCTAGGAGCCTGGAACTCCACCCAGGTCTCCCACGTGGGTGGCAGGGAGCCAGATACCTGAGCCATCACCTGCTGCCTCCCAGGGTGCACGTTAGCAGGGAGCTGGGGGGAAAGCAGAGGAGCCTGGACTTGAACCAGGCACTCCGATGAGCGGCAGGCATCCCAAGTGGTAGCTTAACCCACTGAGCTGCGACGCCCACCCCCAAATGTTTTCACTTTGCCGAAATGTTTTATGCTGGATTTTTCTTGATGCAATCAGATCCTTGCCTTGGGCATGAAAAGCTCTTTGTTTCCTAGGAATTTCCGGCTATTTTTGGAAAGTGCAGTGGCAATGCCCCATGCGCTCTTTTGCTGGCAAGTTCCTTGGGAGGAGAGACGGCAGCCGAGTGGCGGTGATCACTCCAGTGAGTGTGGTTTGCGTGGCCAGCTCCACAGTGGAGGAGGGCATCCTAGCCACGCCCACATGGGAGCCTGGGGTCCTCGTGGCCGTGTCCATCTCCTGAGGCCGGCAGCAGGGCCAATCGTGTGAACACAGCAGTGGGAGCAAACCTCAGGGCCCCAGGGCACGTGCTGGGGGGCACAAGTTGGCTCACACATCCACTGATCCCCCTCGCCCCTCTGGGAATTCGCGTCCCAGGAGAGAGCACAGGGAAGCCGTGAGTTAGGATTCCCGCCGAGATGAGCGATCCATAACACACGTATCCCCTCGCAGTTCTGGAGATGGGAAGTTCAGGACCCGGGGACCATTCGGTGCCCAGTGAAGGCCACCTTTCCACAACTTCACAGAGGGCCTAAGGCGACTCCTAACGTGCAGAAGGGACCTAGCAAGTTCCCTCTGTCCCTTTCTTTTCAAGATGTTATTTGAAAGACAGAGTGACAGAGAGGGAGGGAGTGAGGGAAAGAGAGAGAGATCTTCCAACAGTTTCCTCACTGCCCGGACAGCTATAATGGCCAGGGCTGGGCCAGGCCAAAGCCAGGAGCCTGGAACTCTACCTGGGTCTCCCACGTGGCTACAGGGGCCCAAGGACTTGGGCCATCTTCTGCTGCTTTCCCAGGAGCGTTAGCAGGAAGCTGGATCTGGACTGGAAGCAGCACAGTCGGGATTCCAGCCAATGCTCTGATAAGCCACGTGGGCATCGCCGGCAGCGGCCCACCCTGTTGTACCACAACGCTGGCCCCCTCCATCTCTTTTCCAAAGTCACTAATCCCACACAGGAGGGCGGCTCCCATGGCCCACTGCATCCTAAAGCCCCCACCTCTCAATGTCATGGCACCGGAGGTTTGCATCTCAGTGTGAATTTCAGAGGGGACACAAACAGCCCAACAGCGCCAGCCAGGCTCAGCCCCGTGGGACCTTCTCAAGCCTGGCTCGCATCCCCTCATCCTGCTCCACACTTTGCTTCCCCTTCCCTCCGCCCTCCTTGGCCCCGACCACGGGAAGCAAAATGCAGTGTGGACCATGAGGAACGCCAATGGCTGCACGAAATTACAAATGGGCAACGGGTGTACTAGTGGATATTTCTTCTCCCAGTCTAGGGGTTGGTTTCTTTTTTCTCTTTTTAAGATTTATTTATTTATTTGAAAGTCAGAGTTACACAGAGAGAGGAAAGGCGGGGGGGGGGGTGTCTTGCATCCACTGGTTCACTCCCCAATTGGCCACAACGGCCGGAGCTGCGCCTATCTGAAGCCAGGAGCCAGGGGCTTCTTCCAGGTCTCTCACATGGGTGCAGGGGCCCAAGGACTAGGGCCATCTTCCACTGCTTTCACAGGCCATAGCAGAGAGCTGGATCAGAAGTGGAGCCCATTTAGGATGCTGGTGCTTCAGGCCAGGGCATTAACCTGCTGCGCCACAGCACCGGCCCCTGGTTTGGTTTCTTTCACTGTCACCATCTCATTTATTATTTATTTACTTATTTGAGAGGCAGAGAGAGAGAGAGAGAGAGAGAGAACTCCCACCAAGAAGATATTCTGCTGGGGCTGGCGCTGTGGCACAGTAGGTTAAGCTTCCACCTGCGATGCCGGCATCCCATGTGGGTGCTGGTTCAAGTCCCTGCTGCTTCTATTCCAATCCAGCTCTCTGCTATGGCCTAGGAAAGCAGTAGAAGATGGCCCAGGTGCTTGGGCTCTGCACCCATGTGGGAGACCCTGAAGAAGCTCCTGGCTCCTGGTTTAGATAGGCTAAGCTCCAGCCATTGCAGCCATTTGGAGAATGAGCCAGTGGAAGGAAGACCTCTCTCTCACTCTCTCTCTCTCTCTCTCTCTGTAATTCTGCCTCTCAAATAAATAATTATTTTAAAAAATACTCTCCTAAGTTTTCTTCTAGCTTTATATCTTTACCTTTTACATGTAGGCATGTGAGCCATACTGGAGTTTTGTGTAGAGTATGCGGTAAGAGTAGATTCATCTTTTCCTCCTACTGACATCCATTTGAAGAACATGGAAATACGTTGGTAGAATCACACATGAACGCTCCTGTGTAAGTGCTGTTTGTCCACGCTCTGTCTCCCAGATCTAATCCAGATGCCTCTAGTATCTTCCACACAGGCTTCCAAAGTGAGGGGCGGGCGTTCAGCCTGGTGGTTAGCACACCAGATTAGCCTGCCACGTTCCCATCAGAGCAGCTGGGTTGGGTGCCCAGCTCTGGCTCCTGACTCCAGCTTCCTGCCACCACTGCAGACCCGAGAGGCAGCACTGATGGCTCAAATAACTGTGCTCCAGCCATTCACATGGGAGACCTGGACTGAGTTCCTGGCTCCCAACTCCAGCCCACGCCTGGCCATTGAGGGCATCTGGGGAGTGACCCCGTGGGTGGGAGGTCTCTCTGTCTCTGTCTCTGTCTCTCTGCATCTCAAACAAACACACAGAAGGACCACGTACCCCACGTCGGCAGAACACAGGCGTTTAGGTCAGTAGACCAAGGGGGCAGGGAGGAGCTGATGCAGGAAGCAAGGGAAGACTCTGCAGGTCCCGTCAGTCTCAAGTGCAAGTTTTCCAGGGGGGTGACAGCCAATCACTGTGCAGCCATGGGAGAACAGCACTGCTTAACCCTTCACACGTGGCCACCAGACGCAGGGCCCAGCTGGCTTCTCACTTCCTCTTTTTCCCTGGCAAATCACCCGCCCCTGCCCAGTGCAGACCCCCAGAGAGCCCTAACATCTAACAGTGGAGACCTGGAGGCTCTGGGGACTGTGTGACGCAGGAACAAGGCGGGCACCATTTCCCAAACCTCAGACTTATTTTTAGGGGGAGATGCGAACCCCTTTGGAAATCTGATGAAAGCTGTGGATCTCTTCTCCAGGGAAAAGTACATTCACACAAGAACTCAGGGGCTCCCTGTGCCCCATGAAGCCCACCCCCAGACCCCAGGCTCAGTACATCTGCTTTGAGCCTGAGGAGCCTGCCGTCTTTCAGGGCCTTTGTTGTTCCTTGCAACACTCCAGTGATCCGATGCTTTTCAGACTCGGCGTGATGGGGAGCGTCTCCCCCTTAATTACAGAGGAGTCTGTGTGCGGGAGGAGGCAGAGCTGGTGGTAGACGGAGCTCAGGATGTGTCTGGGAGGATGAAGATGAACACAAGCGCTCAAGTCTCGTGTTTTGCCAGGAGAAGGAACGTGGTGTCCCGATGAGCAGGGCCTGTTCTAAACTTAGCTGGCTCCCAGGGTTCCAGAGTCGGCAACCGAGTTCCCGCTGTCCTAATAAACACGCCGCAGGGCGGGGACTCACCCAGACAGCAGCTGTGTGTGGGCCCAGGGACCGTGGTGGCTGACACGCTGGATCCAGCAGGGACAGCCAATGGAGGGCTGGGTGAGGATGGCCTGGGCCAGAGAGTGCTGCCAGGGCCAGAATCTAACTCCCCATCACCCAGAGAAGGAAGCAAAGGCTTGGGGGCGGGGGCTGAGGGGAAGGACCTTGTTGGGGGGGTCTCAGCAAGGAGGAGGCCATCTTGGGGGTATCATTTGCTGGGACCCTGTGCCCTCATGGGAACACCAGCCCATCCAGGGAGGATGGCAGTCCTGAGATAATGCGTAATAGAAGAGGGCTCCTCAAAGACAGGCAGGTAGGGCTGTCCCGGCCAGGTCAGCTTGGGCACTGCCCTCCCAGGGGGTGGGATGGATTTGGGATCCACCATCACTCAGGTGTGCAGGAGGACTGGGCATGGCCACTCTCCCCAAGGAGCTGGAGGCTGTCCAGTGTGTCCAATGCCTTCAGTGGCTGGCACAATCCCACGCCAGCTGCAGGGAGAGAGGGGCTCCTGAGTTTGGGCAGGTGCTAAGGGCTCCTTGTAGAAGTCAGGAGCTGTGTTCGCCAAGGCAGCAAGCTGAAGTCACAGCTGGGAAAGGGGGCAGCCTGAAAGGTGGCAGGAGGCTGAGGCAGATGTCCCAGGCCAGGGCAAGGGACAGGCTGGCAGGCTGTGGCCGCAATAGTACAGGACGCAGGCTTTGAACAAACAGGAAGCTGCAAGCTGGCTCTGAGTGTGGAGTGGCCTCCTGACTCCTGGGCAAGGCAGAGGGGTCAGTGGCACTCCAGGGGGCCCCGGGGGGAGAACTAAGGGTGCTGGAAGAGCTTGCAGAAATCAGTGCACTTGGAGGAAGGGTGCCCGACAGCCACAGCTGCCCAGCCATGAAATGGGAGGTAGCGAGTCCCTGGCCGTGGAAGGCTTCAAACAGATGCACAAGTCCCTTCCCACCTTGCCAGTCCTCAGCTTGGAGCCCTCCAGGAGCCTTTCGGAGGGAGAGGAGCAGGAATGCACTTGTCATTTCCCAAAGTAGGGGAGCTCAGGCCAGACAGAGAGAACGCAGCCCAAGGTCACGCGGAAAGGCAGCAGGTCCGGGAGCAAACCCGCGTCTGCGCCTCCCCAAGCTCCAGACTTTCCCATCTGGCGTCCCAGCCGCTGCTATTTTTGACTAACTCCCTTGGCCAGGACAGAGGGCGCCTATAGCGCTGGCGGGCACAGTACCTACCATCTGCTGGGTCCCAGGCAACCCGGGAAGCAGCACCCAAGAACCTGAACTCACTGCCTGGGGCCAAGGAGCTCAGCCAATCGTCCTCCGTGCACACAGATGCATGGGGGACAAAAATGCCACCCATTTACCCGGCCCTGGCCCCTTGGGAGGGGCGTGAAAGTGCAGGGCAGTTACCTGGGCTCTGGCTCTCTGCTGGCGAAGAAAATCATGGCGACTTCCCTGGGGGTGGGGTGGGGGGACGGGAGACCCCTGACTGAGGAGGACCTTGTTCTCCAAGCCCTCACAGGCACCCAGTCAGCCTGGAGTAAATCGCTGGTTCCCAGATTCTGTTCCAAAAATCCCAACGCGTTCCCAAAGCTCCCCGAGGAAAAGCTTTTTGGTTTTCTGTAAGCGCTTTATTGAGATAGAATTTCCACGCCACACAAGTCACACAGCTAGTGTGTGTTTCTACGGTTTGGGCATCTTCCCAGAGTTAGGCAGCCACCATCACCACCATGGATTTTAGAACATCTCTGTGACCCGCAGAAGAAACCTGGTGTCCTTCATCGAGGCCCTGCGAACCCTCCCTCCTCCTCCTCCCCCTCCAGCCCTTCCTGACCCCCCTCTCCACTCTCTGTCCCGTGCGCTTTCCTGTCCTGAGCCTTTCCCGTCAATAGAATCACGCAACAGGTGGCAGTATTTCATGGCTGATGCCTTTCCTTGGGGTAGCATCTGCAGGCTCCACCTGTTGTTCACATGCTGCGGCACGTGTCAGTATGGCATCCCCCTCTTGTAGCCAAACAGTATTTCATATACCGCAGCTAGCTGATGGGCATTTGGGTTATTTCTGCTCTTTGACTACTACAACTAAGGAAAGGTTTTGTGTTTGAGGAAGTTTGGGAAGCGATGCCCGTCCTGCTCCTCCCTTCGAGCACCCACGTCCCTTAGCATGCGAAAGGCTCGAGGAGCCCTGTGAGCAGGGCACCTGTCCATCTCGGCTTCACTCACCAGTGCCCCAGCTTTGTCTCACCACCCTGCACACAGAGCAGTCCCAGGAAGGTGCTGGTCAAGGTGCACACTTGGGGTAAGGAGAAGCCACGGGTTTGGAGGGACTCAGCTCAGGGCAAGTGGGCTGCAGGGCCAGGACCGCTCTCTAGGCTGCAAACACTGTGGGTGCAGAGGAATCAGCAATCGGGGAGACTTGCCAGGCCACAGTCGGGCCATTCGTTTACATGAACTGAGCATGATGGGGTTAGAGCAGAGGTTTCCAACTATTTATGACGCAGAAGAGGGAATATGTCTTGCTCCATGAGCTATCATTCCACAAACACACACATAGCTAACAGTGTGTGCCTTGGGCGGGCATTCGACCTTGCTGGTTACGACGTCCACCTCTCACATCAGAGCACCTGGGTTCAAGTCCTGGCTCCAACTCTTGACTCCAGCTTCCTGCTCGTGTGCAGCTGGGGAGACAGCAGTGGTGGCTCAAGTAGTTGAGTCCCTGCCATCAGCTTTGGAGGCCTGGATCAGTTTCCCAGCTCCTGACTTCAGCCTGGCCCAGCCCCAGCAGCTTCAGGCATCCGGGCAGTGAACGGGCAGACAGGAATTCTGTCTGCGTACCTCTCTTTCTGTTTTTCCACCTTCCAGAAATAAACAAAACAGAATGCCCCAATGTTTTTCACTTTGTTATGTGTAATGCCCCCTATAGAATAGTAATAAATATTCTATTCTGGGGCAGGCGCCGTGGCGTAAGCAGGTGAGGCTGCTGCCTGCAGTGCCGCATCCCAGTACGGGGACCGGCTCTAGTCCCAGCTGCTCCACTTCAATCCAGCTCTCTGCTATGGCCTGGAAAAGCAGTACAAGATGGCCCAAGTCCTTGGGGCCCTGCACCCATGTGGGAGACCCAGAAGAAGCTCCTGGCTGCTGGCTTCAGAACGGCACAGCTCTGGCCATTGTGGCCATCTGGGGAGTGAACCAGTGGATGGAAGACCTTTCTTTCTCTCTCTTTCTCTGCCTCTGCTTCTCTGTAACTCTGCCTTTCAAATAAATAAGTAAATCTTAAAAAAAAATACTAAGCTCATGAATGGGGAAAATATTTGCAAAATGTTTGTGTGACCAAGCGCTGTATCCAGAATATACAAAGAACTGTTACAACTACAAAATGAACCAAGATGAGAAGGAATGCGTAGAAGAGGAAGAAAAGGGAAAAGATCAATTTTAAAAAATGGGCAAAAGCTAAGAACAGACATTTCACAAAAGAAGATGAAAAGGCACCGCCATCAGCGGTCACTGGGGCAGGGAATACCAGGAGAATCGCTACAGCATAAAAGGGTGGACTGTATCCAGTGTCGCAGGGGATGGGACAACTCAGATGTTGCTGGTGAGAACCCAAAACTCCAAGGCCACCGTGGGAAAAGAGCTGACAGTGTCTGAATAAAGAGAAGCACACACTGACCACGTGATCCCAGTCCTTGGTATTTACCCAAGAAGAAGGAAACCACACGTGCACACGAAGACCAGGATGGGAATGGTCACAGCAGCACCGTTCGCGTTAGTCAAAACCCGGCAACAGATCCAGCATCTGTGAATGAACAAGCTGCTGTGAGCTCCTTCCAAAGGAAACGACTCAGGAATAAAAAGAAACAATGCACACACACAAGTCTCAGAAGATTATGGTAAATGAAGTAAGTCAAGGCAGGACTACAAACGGTCTGATTCTGTTTGCAGGACACTCTATAGTAGCGACAATCAAACCCATCATTGCCTAAGACTTGGGGGGTGGGGAAGGCACGTGTACAAGGACACAGGAAACTTTTAGAAGGATGGCAATGTATAAACAGCTGTAAACAATCACCCACGTTGTCCCAGCCCGCATCCGAGACGAGTGGATTTCACCGTGAATACATTACACTTCAGTAAAGCTATCTATTCAAACCTTCACGATGGACTACCTGAGTAGGGAGGCCTAAGCACGGGTGAGAGATGGAAAGGCAGGGGGGCCAGCCGTGGTTGGGCCTGTACGCCAGGCTCAGGTGACTGCACGGAGCTCCTGAGTGCTGTGGGGAGCTAGGCAGTGTTCAAGCAGGAGCATCCCTGAGGCCGCCGTGCAGAGCCAGGGCTGGAGGCGTGTGCAGGGGGCTGGGGGAGGAAACCAGTGCCTTTATAGAGGGGGTGGAAGGGTTGAGCAGGGAGGGACTTCGGTGGTAGAAGGGGCCCTGAAGACAGACTAACGGAGCACAGCAGCCGGTGGGAAGCCGCGGGGGGACAGAGAAAGCAGCCAATGCGTCTGACATTTCTGTCTGAGCAACCAGGTGGAGACGGCACCTTCAGCTCAGCCAGGGTTGAGGAGGCAGAGGATGTGTGCAGGCTGGGAAGCGAGGGCCCAGCTGTCTTTTTGGCTGGTCCAGGGCCCAGAAGAGTGACCTGGGAGGAACTCAGAGTCCAGGGAGCACAGGGAGGCCTGGAGGGGGCAAGAAGTGCAGGAGAAGAGAGGTGACCGCAAAATCCAGGCGAGCAGTGCAGCAAAGGGGGGAGTGACAGCAGCGACGGAGCAGTCGTGAGGTGTCCCTGCGGCCACCAGGCGGTCAGCGAAGCCACTGCCGGGAGCAGCAACCCGGGAGGGAAACTGTGGGGAAGGGGACGGACAAGGGGGCGGGAGCCCCACCACAGGCCGCTGCAGGGCAGCTGGTGGAAAGGCCGTGGCGGCAGAGACAGCAGAGAGAGGATCCGCCCCCAGGGGGGTGAAGATAAGCATCCCAGAGCATGAGCCGGGCTCTCGGGGTGGGCCTCAGGGTCTTAGTCGGCTGCGTACGGAGTCCACAGGGAAGCGGCGAAAACCCTGCCCCATGGGGCGGGACCCTGATAGGGGCATGCTAGTGCTGAGCCCTGGCCAGGATCAGGTGGCCCCAGACACAGGAGGAGGAAGGAGAAACGAGGCAGAGGAGGGTCTTATCCCGGGGAACAGCAAGGACGGCCCCCTACATCCCAGCTTCTGTGAGTTCAGGGGCAGCCGAGTGTCCCGGTTCTGTACAGCAAACCCGGACAGGCGGCAGGCATGGGGGTCAGTGGCCCCACGACGAGCAGCTGAGGACCCCACCCTCGGCTGTGTTCAGGAACTCACCCAAGGCCATCGGTGAGGGCTGACACAGGAGCCGTCCGCCTCTTTCTTCTGGGGCAGTTCCCAGGATGATTCTTAGTCCCAAGAAAGCTGCCTCAGCACCGCTCCTCAAGCCCACATACCAAGAAAAAAAAAAAAAATGAGGGATGGGACAAGGGCAAGCATCCTAGAAGACTCCTCAAAGGTTTCCACCCTGCATCTCCGTGGCCAGTCCTCCATGCAGGGGAAGCTGGAGGTGCCGCAGGGGACATGGCCCCTCCCAGGAATAGCGGGGTTCTGTCAGCCTGGAGGGGGGACAGTGGGTGCTGCGTGGGTGACTCACAGAGAGTGACCCTCAGAGGGCACACTGCAGCCTCCTGGCCACAGTTCAAGTCCTGCCTGCTCTTCTCCGTCCTATGGGCCAGCAAATCTCCCTCTCTTTCTTACTCTCTTTCACAAAATTTTCATTTTGCCGGCGCCATGGCTCACTAGGCTAATCTTCTGCCTAGTGGCGCCGGCACACTGGGTTCTAATCCCGGTCGGGGCGCCAGATTCTGTCCCAGTTGCCCCTCTTCCAGGCCAGCTCTCTGCTGTGGCCCGGGAGTGCAGTGGAGGATGGCCCAGGTGCTTGGGCCCTGCACCCCATGGGAGACCAGGAGAAGCACCTGGCTCCTGCCTTCGGATCAGCGCAGTGCACCAGCCGCAGCGCGCTGGCTGCGGCGGCCATTGGAGGGTGAACCAACGGCAAAAGGAAGACCTTTCTCTCTGTCTCTCTCTCTCACTGTCCACTCTGCCTCTCAAAAAAAAATTTTTTTTTCATTTCATTTCTTTTTAAAGGCAGAGAGAGACAGAGACAGATCCTCCATCTGCTGGCTTACTACACAAAGACTTAAAATAACTGATCCTGGGCCAGGCTGAAGCCAGGAACCTGGAACTCAATCCAGGTCTCCCACGTATGTGACAGGGACCCAAGGACTTCAGCCAGCACCTATGCCCCCCAGGGTGCCTGTTAGCAGGCAGCTGGATCAGACCGGAGCTCCAACTCAGTCCCTGGAGGGGATGTGGGTGTCCCAAGCACTGACTAGACCACCGTGCCAAGTGCCTGTCCCTCCCTCTTTTTCTTACGCAAGCTGGAGCTGGGTTTCTGTCACCTGCCACCAGGGAGCCTGGGGTGTGCAGGAGACCCTGCCCCGCCCCAGCCCTCAGCACAGCGCTTCTCTCACGAGCGCCCTCGCTGCTTTGAGACGTTTGGCACCCGTTTCACCCTTACTCACGCCTGGATGAACAGCACATTCTAATTTTCGCGTCAACTCATTTTCCACCCTTCAGGGATCCTAGCAGGAGGCCCTGCCCCTTGGCGCCCCAGCAAGCGTGAGCCTGGGGGAATCACGCACTGTCCCTGGCAAGCCCAGCATCAGGGACAAGCCCAGGAAATGGTGCAGCCCACCGCTCCCCCTATTTGGGGGAGACCTTCAGTTTGTCCAAATCCACAGTGCTTTCCCCACACCACTAGGCCGGCTCTCCGTGGCAGTCGGTCCCAGGAAACCTTGGGTGGAGAGGGCCAAGGTATCCAGCCAGCACTGAGGCCCAGGGGACACCCGCTGCCCAGCAGGAGCTCTGAGAGCTCTCTAGCCAGAAGGTTCCTGGGTTTTGGGGGACAGCAGGATGACAGCCCCATGACTGGCCCCGCTGGTTGACTGCTTGCTCAGGGAGGGGCCAGGTCCACCTGGGGTCTCCCTCCCGCCAGACTCCCCCAAGGGCAGGGAATCAGCATCCACTGCGGTCCCAGGCAAGAGGCTGCGTCTGTTCCAAGCAGCACGCAGGTTTGCACCGGACGTCTGCACTGGGATGGCGGGCTCTGCACCCACCCACTGTCTGGCTCCATGACCTTGAACCTGTTAACCCCCGCAGCACTCAGAAATGCCATCTGCCCCCTTGACCAGACCTGTGCTTCTTCACTCACTCATTCATTCATCTATGTGTTCATTCATTCCTCCAACAAGCACTGTCTGGCATCAGCCCCCTCGGCACTGGATGTGTATCAGGAAGAACCAGGATTCCAGGAGCCGGCGCTGTGGCGCAGCGGGTAAACGCCCTGGCCTGAAGCGCCGGCATCCCATATGGGCACCAGTTCAAGACCTGGCTGCCCCACTTCTGATCCAGCTCTCTGCTATGGCCTGAGAAAGCAGTGGAAGATGGCCCAAGTCCTTGGGCCCCTGCACCCACACCCACGCGGGATACCTGGAGGAAGCTCCTGGCTCCTGGCTTCGGATCGGCCCAGCTCCGGCCATTGCGGCCAATTGGAGAGAGAACCAGCAGATGGAAGACCCCTCTCTCTCTCTCTCTCTCCCCCTCCCTCCCTCCCTGCCTGCCTCCCTCCTTCCCTCTCTCTCTCTCTCTCCCTTTCCTCTCTCTGTGTAACTCTGACTTTCAAATAAGTAAATAAATCTATATTTAAAAAAAAGAGCCAGGGTTCCAGAGTCAGAGACCCCAATCCAGATCTCCACTTGCCGTGTGACTTGGGGAGGTCATCTCTGCCCTGTGTGCCTCAGCTCCCTCGTCTGAAAAGTGGAGGCAAGAATCCCATTTTCTCATAGTGGATGCAAGGATGAAGTTCAACTAAACACCGGGAGGGTCTATAATGAACGCCAAGCACGGCACTTATCAGCTGCTGCTGCTGGGATGCTGCTGAGGGAGAGGAGGAGGAGGGGAACCTGTAAAGCCCTGGACAGCACTGGGATCATCGCAGGTGCTCAGGAAATCAGCCGCTGCGGTTGTGTCGCTGTCGGTGTGAACAGTCACAACACCGCGCTTCCACGGCACTGGGGCGGCAGCCATCAGAGGAGGGCTCCGAGTGCCCTCATTGTGATGACAGCCTCCTGGTATGCCCAGGGCCCAACACCAAGTGGGGACTTCATTCTTCCCCTGTGGCAGAAGCATGGTGAAGGGCCATGGCCATCTAGGAGAGAATGAGGTACCCTCGGGTACCCAGAGCACTGGGTGTGAGTTCAGGATCCCAGGTCGCTCTCACAGCAGCCGCTGGAGGAGGCAGCTCTCCCCAGCACACTTGAGCCTGGTTCCAGACCAGTCACTATCCGCCACCCCCGCCCTGCGTCTCCCAGGAGTAAGCTGGAGTCTGCCCACCCCGCCCAATATTTATATCCCCAGCTATTTATAGCCCTGGCTTAAAGCAGCCTGTGGCTGTGGCTGAATGGGCGGCAACAAATCCAGCCTCCCAATCACATGGACAGCCCCCAGGGCCCCTGCGTCCAAAGGAGCCCTCCATCTCACAAAGTAGTTCTCGGGTTTTCTTTCTCTGTGCCTGGCTCCCTCTCGTCCCCATCTGCCATCTGTGTGGCTCAGGCCACGTGGTTCAGTGGGCGGTCATTTCATCTCCCAATCATGCTGTTTTGGGGTCACCTGGGCCATAGGGTCCCAGCTCGCTTGTGACCCCGAGGTGCGGGGCTCCTCTGTGAAACCTGCCCTGGCACTGAGTGGGAAGGCAATGCGAACTGTCCACTGGCAGGTGGAAAGGATGAGGAGCAATGCAGGAGCCGAGGGAGCGGAACGAGAGGTGGGGGGGGGGGTGCAGAAGAGAGGGCACTGTGCTGTGTGCAGGACCCAGGGAGCCCGGTGGGAGGACCAGAAACCACTGCGATGTAGAGAAGGGGCAGGAACCCCATGCTGCAGTCCCAGACTTGCTACTTCCTGGCTGTGTGCCCTTTGGGTACATTACTCAACCTCTCTGAGCCTCTGTTTCCTTCCCTGTAAAACATAGAAATGAGGTCCCACGGAGGGATCGCCGTCAGAACAGAGAAAATCTCTAAGGGACTCTCACAGGGCTCAACTGTTGTCTTCCTTTCACGTTCCTCAAACACCAGGTGGCAGGTGGCCAAAAGGCCTGAGCCCCCTGCTCCCCAGCTTTGCCCAGGGCCTGCCCTTTCGGAAGGGCATCTGCTGGGAAAGAGAGCCTTAGCTTCAAGGTCGCCTGCCTGGAGACCTCCACCTCAGTGGCCTGGTTTAGAGCTGGTCCCTCGGCCAGGGGCAGCAGCCGTCGCGGCCTGTCACGGAGGAGTAGGGAGAGTGTGCCTAGAGACTCACAGCCGAGCCCGTGTCCCAGGCTGCCAGCTGGGGCCCAAGCCGGATCTGAGCAATTCCCACTGGCTGCGCTGAGACACGGCCTCCAGGGGTCTCTGGAGACATCAACACACCTGGTGGAAGGCAGGTTAAATGCTGCCCTTGGGGCTGGAGCAGGAAGGGAGGGGAAAGGAGGCCCAGGCCAGCAGGAGGCTCAGCCGGGGAACCTGGAGTCACCCAGGGCCATGGGGAACATGGCACCCCCGTGCATCTGGGTGTCCTGGAGGGACGCATGGCTGGAGCAGTGACATCCTTCATCATGCACTGCAGGTGGCACAGGTGGGCTGAGTGTGTGTGTGTGTGTGTGTGTGTGTGCAGCAAGGATTTAAAACTGATCTGCAGTCAGCAAGTTTGATGTCATACATCTCCTTGGGACCACCTAGCCTTCAGCTCTGCAAGGCTAGCGTGTCCCACATGGTCCTCCCAGGGTTCAGCACACAGCCTAGAATGCTCAGGAATGAATGTATAGATGAATGAATGAGTGATCAAAGCAGATGGCTTCCAGAGTGAGTCTGCCAGGTGTGGGCGGAGAAGTAAAACTGAGAAGACTTCGGTCTGCCTTTCCCATTGCTCCCCAGGCCAGGCCAGGTGTGGGATGCTAGAGGCTCCTGGTGTGGTAGGGCAGGTGCATCTCAGCTCTGCCACCCACAAGCTGGCTGACCTGGCCTCCTAGTAGACCCTCCCTGAGTTGCCTCCTAGTAGACCCTCCCTGAGCTGCCTCATCACCATCTGTGGAACAGGAACGCTAAGCTGTCCAGGCAGAACTTTTCTGAAAACTAGGTGAGGTGGGCAAAGGGCCAGGTATGGTCACTACGTGGGCACCTCTCTAGCAAGGCTGGGACAGTGGGTAGACACCCTCACCTGCCTCCTCTTTCCATTGTAAGTGCAGTGCCTGCTCCCAGCTGCCGTCTGCTGGCTCACATCCAGCCCCAAACCAGAGCCCTGCCCCACCCCAGCCATGCACCTGCCTCCCTCCCAGCCCACACACCAGCCCGCCTGTCTCTCTTCTTCCCTCAGAGACATCCCCACCTCTCTGAGTTCCTTCTAGAAACCATCCCAGGCCACGGGAGGGAAAAAAGCAAGTGGAAAACTCCTCGTCTGTCTCCTGTAGTGCCGGCTCTCACAGCTCCCTCCTCTGGGCCCTGGGCTCTGAGGAGCTCCAATCCCCACGTCCAGCCCTGCTCACCAGGACCAGCCTAGGCGGGGCATGGGCAGCCCAGCAGCACCAAACCGAACCCAAATCCTGTGGATCACAAGAGCAGAGCCCAGGGGAGCCGCTCCAGGACAGATGTCAGACAGGAGCCAACTCGGTGCTTGGGTGTCTTCCCTCCAAACAGGGCCCTGCACACAGCGCCTAAGCTCTTGTGCTGGTCAGCCTGATATGACAGACGCCCGTCCTCCAGGGGCAGGCACCCCAGCAGCAGCAGCCTCTCGGGCCGGGCCTGGGCTCAGGCTCCTGGTGCATTCTTGGAAAACTACTTCCTGTGGCACCCTGCTGTGACCACCCCAGTCTTCTGAGGTCCGAGCTACTGTTTCTCCCTTTCGTTGATGAGGAAAAGGAAGCAGCTCATCCAAGGTCACAGTCAGGCAGGACTTGAACTCGGGTGTCTCTGGCTTCAAGGCCAATGCACCTTGACCACAGCCCCTCACAGGGCAGAAAATGTATAAAAGGCCATGAACAAGTCCCCTTTCATAATCTAGATGGCTTTTGTGCAAAGGCAATGTCAGAGCTGCTGGGGAGAGAAGGTCCCACCACCGGAGCTGTCAGAAGTCCCGGGACTCCCAGCAGACAACAGAGGTGCAACACAGATCATGTGATACAAAGTGCCTGCGGGGGCTGGAGCTGGTTAGGCCTGGGGCTGAATACCAGCTCTTCAGTTTGCTAGCTGGGCAGCCCCAAACCCGTGCTGCGAACCTTTCCAGGCTCTGGGTTTGGAGGCTTCTCTTCCAGCACAACCAGCTAAGATCCTGTGGCCTGACCTGTATGCGTTACAACTCCTGACTGAACAAGCACAACCCTCAGGGCACTGCAAGTATACAGCAGAAGGGAATGGTGAGTGGCTTCTCTGTTGATGACTCTGATCTCCAGGGTGGGCCAGGGTCAGCACAGCACCAGTAGAAACCTGCAGTCATTCAGGCCGGGAGAAGCACAACCCTGGAAGGTGGGGTGTGGGGGAGCCCCGGGGAGGGTGGGGAGAAACCTCCTCAGGGGGGTGCCAGATCTTGCATATAACCTTGTCCAAATCCCTGGTTGGTCCCCAACCTACAAATGCCTAGAAAACACTTCTGCAGGGGAAAAAGACCGGAACTGACAGGTGGGCGGCCATCCAAGAGCAGAGGTTGAACTTAATTGCCTGATAAAGCAAGAGCACCCCCCCCCATTTTAGAGGGACGCAATGGACACCTCTGACTTTGCTTTTGTTGAAACCCCCCACAACGCAAGGGGACGGTCCTGTTCCTCCACAGTGGGAGCAAACCGGAAATCAGTAACGGAGAGATAACTGGGAAGCCCCCACTGATCTGGAATCTAAACAACACACCAAGAGAAGAAAAAGTCTCGGGAAAAATTTTTAAATATTTTAATCAAGAAATGAAAATACAAATTAAAATTGGGTGGTGTGGTACCAGGAAAGCAGTGCTTAGGGGTAAATTTATATCAGTAGGTGTGTATATTAGAAAAAAGGAGCCAGTGCAGGTCTCCTACCTGTGTCTTGTATGGAAGCAGGGTAGGAGCTGAGCTGAGCCAGTCAGGGTGATCATGGAGTTGGCAGCTCGCCATAGTCGCCATCTTGGCCAACACGCTGGGCACGTCGCTCTTCTTGCTTGTCCTCTGTCACCGTGTGGCCATAAGCGATCGCAGCATCAGGAATGAGAGTGGCTTCTCTCCTGCAGGGTTCCAGGGCACAGTCTGAGGTCAGATGTGTGTGGCAGGGGCTTCTACTTCTACTCTGTTTCATCCCTTCTGCCCATCACAGCATGCAAAGCAGCTATGCCTGCATTTTTCCATAAACTTCTATTTCCTCAAACTCTTCCTTAACTGTAAGGAACAAGAAGTTACCACCAAACAGGGCCCAGTATTAGGGGACAGTTTTTGTTTCTACTTCCTCTCCAATATAAAAAGTTACATTCTTCCCCCAAAAGAAAAAAAAAGCTAAAATGAATAAGGATTAGATTTCTCATAGGAAACTAGAAAAAGAAGGACAATTTAAGCCTAGAACAAGTAGAAGAAAGGATATAATAAAAATCAGCAGAAACCAATAGAACAAAAAATATGTGGGTAAAATAAATGAAACTCAAAGTTTGTCCTTTGTCAAGATTAACAAACATGACAAACAGCCAGGCTAGCCAAGAAAAACCGAGAGAAGACAAAAATCACTAATATAGAAGAGGGATCATCAATACTGGTCCCATGGGCATTAAAAGGATAAAGGAGGCATGTTATAAACAATTACATTCATGAATTTGATAATTAAATGGACAGATTCCTTGAAAGGCAAAAGCTACCAAATATCACACAAGAAAAAGCAGATAATCTGGGGTAGATGTTTTGCGCAGCAGTTAAGACACTACTTAGGATGCCTGCATCATGTATCAGAGTGTCCAGGTTCACGTCTTGGCTCCACTTTCAATTCTAGTTTCCTGGGAGGCAGCAGGTGATGGTTCAGTTACTTGGATCCCTACAATTATGTGGGAGACTTGGGTTGAGTTCTGGGCTCCTGGACTGGCCAGGTTTTGCAGGCATTTGAGGAGTAAACCAATGGCTGGAAGATTCTCTCTCTCTCTCTCTCTCTCTCTCTGCCTTTCAAATAAAATGAAAATAAGCATAGACATATATATATATAAAAGAAATTAAATAATAATTAATAACCTTCCAAAAATGAAAACACTAAAACAGCAATGAAATTGGAAGACTGACACCACCCCTTTGGACTTCAAGACTTACTATGAAACTACAGTAATTAGGACAACATGGTATTGGCAAAAGAATAGAGAGCCCAGAAATAGACCCACAAAAACAAAGAGCAAAGGCACTTCAATGGATAAAATGTAGTCTGCTCAACAAGTGATGCTGGAAAATTGCATGTGCATATGCAAATAATAATGATAATCTGGACACAGATCTGATTCCTTTTACAAAAGCCAACTCACAATGGATCATCACTAACTGAAAAAACTATGAAGCTTCTAGAAGAAAAAAAAGGAGAAAATCTAAAACACCTTCATTTTGGTGATGAGTTTTTACATACAAAAACATAAATATAATCCAGCGTATCAAAAAATACACAAATTGGAATTCATTAAAATGAAAGCCTTCTGGTCTGTGAAAGAATGAAAAGGCAGAAAAATCTCAGCAGAGGAATAGATATTATTTTTAGAAGAACCAAACTAGAGGGGAGGGACAGGTATAGGGAAATTAAAAAATAGAAACATACACAATCTGTGATGTCTCAGCTCAGAGGGAAAAATTCACTGGATTCACTGAACAGCAGCAGGGGGAAGAACAGAAGCTACTCAGTGAATTTGAATACAGATGAACAGAAATCATCCCATCTGAAGAACAGAGAGGGGGAAACGCTAAACACAAGCAAGGAAACAAAACAGTGTCCCAGGGACCTGTGGGACAACAGCTAAGTTCTGATGTGCATGTAATTGGAGTCCTAGAGGGAAAAGAGAAAGAAGAGGTAAAATATTTGAAGGAAAATATGGCCAAAAATTTATCAAATTTGATAAAAGTTATCAATTTAAAATTTCAAGAAGCTCCCCAAATAGCATAAATCCAAAGAAGACCATGCCAAAGCATAACAAGTTTAACTGATACCTGAAAACTAAAGGAGAAAATCTTGAAAGTAGCCAGAGTGAAACAATCAGCTGAAGCACAGCACCAGGGAGCTGACTGCTGACTTCTCACTGAGAACTATGGAGGCCAGCAGGCAGTGGAACAGCATCGTTAAAGTGAGACGTTCTGAAGTTCTACATAGAATTCTAAATCCAGTGAAACACTCTTCACCAATAAAGAGGAAATAAAAGACATTAGCAGAAAACAAGACTAGGATAATTCTTTGCCTACAGACCTGTCTTATAAAACAAAAGTGTTCTTCAGACTGAGGGGAAATGTTGCTGCATAAAAACTCAAAGATTCAGAAAATAGAGAAGAATATTGCAAGTGGTAAACATCTGAGTAACTGTATCAGATGATTTCTTGGTGGGGGGCTGCTGTGGTGCCATGGGGCCACCATTGGGATGCCTACAGCTCAAGTCAGAGTGCCTGGTTTCAGTCCTGGTCTCTCCACACTTCCAATCCAGCTTCCTGCTACTGCACTTTAGCTGTAGTAGATGATATGTCAAGCACCTGGGCCCTGTCACTCACATAGGAGATCTAGATGGAGTCCCCAGCTTTTGGCTTTGGTCTGGCCTAACCCGTTGTTGGCATTTGGGTCATGACCCAGCAGATGGAAGATTTCTCTCTTCCTCTGCCTTTCAAATAAATAAACATGCTTTTAAAATATGATTCTTTCTCTTAATTTCTTCAAAGAGATATGACTGGGGTTTAAGATTTATTTTATTTATTTAAGAGGCAGAGTTAGAAAGAGAGAGGGAGAGACAGAGAGAGAGAGAGATCTTCCATCTGCTGGTTTACTTTCCAAGAGGCCACAATGGCCAGGGCTAGGCCAGGCTGAAGCCAGGAGCCAGGAGCTTTATCCAGGTCTCCCATTGGGGGCAGGGACCCTTGCACCTGGGCCAACTTCCACTGCTATCCTAGGTGCATTAGCAGGGAGTTGGATCAGAAGTGGAGCAGCTGGGACTCAAACCAACACCCATACAGGATGCTGGTGCTGTAGGCAGAGGTTTAATCTTCTAAGCTACAGCACTGGCCCCCTATATCTATTTTTTTCCGCCTATATCTTTAAACAGATGTGACTGTTTAAAGAAAAAAATATAGCATTATCTTGGGGTGTTTGTCAAGTATGTAGATATAACACATATGACAGTTATAGCACAGAGTAAAGCAGAGTGGTAAATGGTAGCAATGGAAAATAATTGGAAGTAGCATGTGAAATGATACAATGTTACCTCTGTACATGCTATGAACAGTTAAGGGTTTTGAGGGAACTTCAAAAGTTCAAGGAAGTGTCTGGCACTGTGGTGCAGCAGGTTAATGCCCTGGCCTGAAGCGCCAGCATCCACTATGGGCGCCGGTTCTAGTCCTGGCTGCTCCTCTTCCAATCCAGCTCTCTGCTATGGCCTGGGAAAGCAGTACAAGATGGCCTAAGTTCTTGGGCCCCTGCACCCACATGGGAGACCCAGAAGAAGCTCTTGGCTCCTGGCTTCAGCTCAGCCCAGCTCTGGCCATTGCAGCCATCTGGGGAGTGAACCAGCAGATGGAAGACCTCTTTCTCTGTCTCTACCTCTGTCTGTAACTCTTTCTTTCAAATAAATAAAATAAATCTTTTTTAAAAGTTTAAGGAAAAAAATTTTTTAATGTATTTACTTGTTCTTATTGGAAAGTCAGAGAGACAGAGAGACAAACAATGGGAGATCTTCCACCCACTGGCTCTCTCCCTAAATGCCCACAATGGTTATGGCTGGACCCTGACAATACCAGGAGGCCAGAATTCATTGTAGGTCTCCCATTGGGTGGCAGGGATCCCAAGTACTTGAGCCATAACCAGAAATAGAGCCAGGACTCCAACCCAGTCACTCCAATAGGGGATGTGTATATCCCCAAGCAACATAACCATTCACCAAATGCCTGCCCCAGAAAACAGAATTAAAAAGATAACTTTGGGGGCCAGCACTGTGGCATAGCAGGTAAAGCTGTCAACTGCAGTGCCAGCATTCTATATGGGCGCCAATTCAAGTCCCAGCTTCTCCACTTATGATCCAGATCTCTGCTACGACCTGGGAAAGCAACAGAAGATGGCCCAAGCCCCCGGGCCCCTGTACCCATGTGGGAGACCCAGAAGAAGTTCCTGGCTCCTGGCTTTGGATTGGTACAGCTCCGGCCATTGTGGCCAACTGGGGAGTGAACCAACAGATAGAAGACCTCTCTCTCTGCCTCTCCTTCTCTCTCTGTGCAACTCTAACTTTCAAATAAATGAATCTTTTTTAAAATAAAAAGATAATTTTGGTACAAAAAATTTGAGATCCATGCATAATTTTTTCTTTCTTTTTTTAAAAGATTTATTTTATTTATTTGAAAGACAGGGTTACAGAGAGGAGTCAGAAAGAGAGGTCTTCCATCCGCTGGTTCATTCCCCAGATGGCTGCAATGGCCAGAGCTGGGCTGAGCTGAAGCCAGGAGCCAGGAGCTTCTTCTGGGTCTCCCATGTGGGTGCAGGGGCCCAAGGACTTAGGCCATCTTCCGCTTTTCCAGGCCATAGCAGAGAGCTGGATTGGAAGAGGAGCAGCCGGGACTAGAACCGGCGCCCATATGGGATGCTGGTGTTTCAGGCTGGGGCTTTAACTCGCTGTGCCACAGTGCCGGCCCCGCATATTTTTTCATAATGACTTTTCCATGAATTTTTCAAAGACCTTTGTTTAATGTAATCTTTAGAGAAGCACTAAAAATATGCAGAACCAGTAAGTACATTAGAAATGATATTCTAACGAAAGTTCAACCAAACCAAAAGGAGGCAGAGAACTCCTCCTCCTCCGTGAGGGAGGGTCACAGGGACAAACCTCACCGAGCGTGGCAGGACGAGGCGGCCAAACAGCGGCCTCTGAATTGGGCTGCTGGAGGAAGGGGTGGGGGGAAGCAGAGCAGGTCACACTGTCCAGTCTCAATGGGGGGCACCGTCTCCTCTCAGGCGACCTCTGGGACCCAGCTTTCACCTCCCTGTCCATTTCCCACTTCCTGGTCCTGTGCCCTCCCCCCTGTTTCAGTGCCCCCAGCCCACCACCAACCTGACCAGGCACCTTAGGAAGCGTAGAACAGCTGCAACCCTTTACACGGGGCTGGGGGGGGAGGGGAGGGGTTCTTTTTCTCGGAGATAGAAAGAACTCCCATCTGCAGGTTCACTCCCTAAGTACTCACAACAGCCAGGGCTGGGCCGAGCTGAAGCCCAGAGCCAAGAACTCCAGGTGGGTCTCCCATGTGGGTGGCAGAGACGTAAGCACCTGAGCTGCCTCCCAGGATGTGCATCAGCAGGAAGCTGGAACTGGGAGCGGAGGTGGGACTTGAACCCAGGTGCCCCCATACGGGATACAGGCCACCTCACTGCTACCCCAAGTGCCTGCCCTGGCGTTCGTCTGGAGATGCAACCTCTCGGGTTCTGAGCCCCTTTCCACACTCCAGGGCTGGCTGCCTCATGTTTGCCCGACACACAAGTCCCTGTTGGACCTGGTCAGGGTCTTCAGGGCCCAACACAGCAGCGGCAAGGAGGGCAGTCGGCTGGGGAGTCACAGGCCCCTCCCCCAGCATACTCCCCCTGGCTCCTGAGGTCCCAGCCCCAGCACAGCTCTGCAGGGCCCTCCTCAGCCTTGGGGATGAAGCAGAAACGTATTCATTCATTCATTCATCCGCCCATCTCTTCACTCCCCCGGTATTGTGGGCCTCCTCTTCACGGATGCTCCCTGCCCTCGGGAAGCTCCTGGTGTGGACAGCAGACAGACACTTCCTGCAGTAAATGAGTGGACTCGGGGGCTGGCGCATGGCAGGGGGAAGCACACGATGCTGTGGCAAGAGAGAGGGAGGGCATGGGGGAAGGCTTCCTGGAGGAGGTCGCCCAGTCAGGAAGGCGGGCAGGTGACTCAGCAAAGGGATCCCAGTTACGCACAGGCTCAGGGGCAAGAGGCCTGCAGCTGGCACCTGTGGGGAGAGGCAGGGGCCGCACAGCACTTGAGCTTGGCACCCCAGGGCAAGAGGTTGGCAGGGGACTGAGGCCTGAACAGCCCGGCACAGGTCAGGGGAAGGTGGAGCATTGCCGGAGACAGCCCGGAAGTGGGGGTTAAAGAGGAATCCAGCGAGGGCCTGGCGTCTGCCTTCAGGGGCCTGGCAGAGGCTGCTGCTGAGACTGGAGACGCCGCGGGCCTCCCGGGACCTCTGCTGCAGCCAGGAGCTGCTGACGGGCGTCTGCCCACTGCACGCCTCCCCCGCCCGTCCCAGCTCTCTCAGTTCTTTCTAGCAGCAGCCGGATGTATCCTACGGGGACATTCAGGCAAAGCTCCCCAGCTCTCCCGCACAGCAGCCTGGCGCTGATTCTGTCGTTTGGGGGCAGCGACTCCGTGCCGCTGGGCTGGCCATGCCATGGATGCAGCAGAAGCCTGGTCCTGTGCGAAGGCCTCCTGGGGCCCGGGGCTGCCAGGCCTGCAGATCTCACTACGCCCACTCTGAGGGAAGAGGTCCCCTCTCTCCTGGGCCCCCAGGTCTGAGAGTCCATGGGGGGAGCAGTTCCTTTGGCTCCTGTCTGCCTGAGACCCGAGGGGACGTTCACTGTGGGCTCATCACCCGGGAGGGAACCAGCCCACTCCAGCTTGCCCAGGGCGTAGGACTGCCCCAGTTTTAGCACTAAAAGTTCTGCATCCCAAGAAGCCCCTTAGGCCCTGGCAAGCTGGGGCAGTGGGTCACCTGTGATGCCGGGGGTGGGGGGGTGGAGGGCGGCTGGGATGGCGGGGAGCCCTCACCGAAAGTTTAGCTGGAAGAGGTGGAGCTGTGGGTCAGGCCTCTGGTGACTTAGGAGTTTCCAAGAGAGCCCTTGCTCCTTTAGGAAATGGTTCTGGATTCCAACCAACCACACTCTCCCACGGCCTGTGGGAAACGCTGGGGCAAACACGAAGAATCCCACAGCAAGAGCAACTGTTTAGGGCTGGAGAGGATCTCACACATTGAATTACCACCACATCCTCACCCACTTAGCAGACAGGAAAGCTGAGGCGAAGAGCTTTTAAAATGAGCTTTGAAGTCGGGCAGCTTAGGGTGAAATCCTGGCTGAACCCCAGCTGTGGCAGAGAAGAGGCTCCCTTGGGGGAGGTGACTTTCTCACTGACACCTGGCCAGTCCTCCAGCCTTGTCACCTCCTCTTGTCACCGCTGCCCATTCCCTCCCCGGCCAGCACTGATGGGAAGCGCTTCCCGATTCAGGCCTGTTCCCAGGCACTCAGCCCCCGGAGCAGGTGAAATCCTTGTCCCCATGACAGCCCTTACGTGATGAAAGCAATGTCCACCTCTGTGTGCCCAGCCAGCTCCTCATGTTTACGGCACCCGCTGTGCACAGACCCAGGCTCGGTGAGGCGGCAGCTCAGACAGGAGCCAGCCATCTGAGCTCGTGGTGGTCTCGGTCACGCCACAGCCCCCCAGGGACTAGCACCCCTTGGCTGGCTCACTCGCTCACCACCCCCCTCACCCCAGTCTTCGTTTTCCATTCATTGTCTTGGCCACACACGGAGGGTCTTAGAACACTGAAGAGAGTTCTTGCGTCGTGACAGAGGCTGGAAGTCCGCGGGCCACACGCACCAGGAGGGACCCTCCCAGCTTCCTGCTCGCTTCTGGTGGTTCTCAAGGCACTTGCGGGGTGACCCTGTCCCAGATACAGACTCACAGGTCCCAGGGCATGGGACCTGAATGGATCTTCTCCAGGGAACACCGTTCAACCCCGCAACAAATGCCACTCACACTGGTTCGGCAGGAGGAAGCTGCACTGGCAAGGTTGTGCGTGGAGCAGGCTGTTGGTGCCCAGGGAGGGAGGGCGGGCAGGCACAGCGGGGCCGACAGGAACTGGAGCCCAGGCCCAGCTGCCCCTGGCTCGGGGACACAGCCCCAGACGGAAACCAGGTCCATCCTTGGTCATCAGACTGTCTTGTGCTTTTCCTGGCTGCTCCGTCTGCCCCTCCAGCCAGCAGGAGGGAAGGCGAGGCGGGCAGAGGAAGGAGCCCAGGAGGCGCGGCCTGCGCGAGCAGTCACACTGAACCCTGGGCGGGTCACAGCTCCGCAAGCCGCTCTGGACTTCAGCTGCCGCTGCACTGACCTCATCTGACAAGTAGCAGCTGGGTCTGGAGCCCGGAGGAGCCTTGGCGAGGGCCGGGGTGACTGCGACACAGAGGAATTTGTCTGAGAGAAAGAAAGGGAGATAAAAGGAGACTCCCAGGGCGAGGAGCGTGGCTCTTCCCTTTCCAGAGCCGCCAGCCAGAAGCCCCTTGGTGGCCGGCGCAGCAGAGTCCAAAGGAGGGCCCCTGGGCAGGAACCAGGGTCCTTTCTGCGACCGAGGACCGTGGAAAGAGCTCCTGGAAGTCCACAGAGACTCACGTCTCAGCCAGCCATGCACAGCAGTGTGGCTTTGGCTGTCACCCACCCTGTGTCCCCACATCTAAAGAAGTGGGAAACCTCTGTCATCTGCCTTGGTGGCCTCCCCTCCCCCATCACAGCGCCACTCCTTGGCTTCCACTTAGGGATCCACTGCGCCCCGCTCAGTCCCCGAGGTCTCGCCAGGGCCCCGAGCCTGTGGGGGAAACGTATCCTTCCTCTGTCTACAGTGATGGGCTCAGGGATGGCCTCTGACCTGAGCAGGTGACAGAGTGGAGGGCGGGGCTCCTGCAGGAGCTCCTGGGAAGAGGTTTTGCCTCCTGCTGGCCTTGGAGCTCTGGTATGTGAACCTGCAGCCACCTGGCCGCTGGGGTGGCAACGTGGTGCCGGCCCCAGGGAGGGCAGAACGCAGACACAGCAGTGTGCAGAAGTCCGTGAATCCACAGTCCAGCCACGCCCGAGGCCGGCCCACCCCTCGACTCTTCAGTCCCATGACCCAGCCCATTCTTTTTCTGCTCAAGCCTATTTGAGTTGGGTTCAATATCACTTGGAACAAAAATGTCCTTGTCAACCCAGAGTCCCAGCACTCATTTCAGGGGTTACTGTGGGATGCAGCAGGAGCCGGTCATTAGACTGAGGACAAGCTCTGTGGCTCAGACCTGTGTTCCCAGCAGCCGACCCACAGGAGAGCACAGGTGTTTGAAGAATGAATGAACCTTGTGTTCAAATGCCCCACCCTTATAAAGTTCTTAATAAATGTAAGTTATAGGATATTCCAGCCACATCAATCATTTCTTCTTGTTTGATGGTGCCCCCTCCTAAACTTTGGATAGTGAGTCAGTAACCTGTCCCTGGCCTGCTAGACGAATTAAATAATGAAGTTAGCGGTATCTGCTGATTGCTGAATATACTCCAGCCTTGGGCAATCAGAGCCCAGCCCCCAAAGAGAACGATGTTGCAAAGCAGGGGCTGATAGATGAGAAGCAGCCCAGGGACAGGGACACAGTACAGGAAGCACTGACTCAGTGGGCCGGGCCTGGACTGCGCTGAGGATGAGCCTGCGCCAATCCAGGGCCCTGTGAGGAGCATGAGGGGCAGTGTTGGAGAGGAGAGGGCACAGGCAGCCCTGTGTCAATGGGGCTGCAGGGACGGAGGCCCCTGAGAGGCTGGACTTGGCCTTGGAGCAGAGGGACGCGAGCTGGTCCATGTGGGCAGGGCTCTGGGGCCAAGGCTGAGGGCGGTGTGAGGGGCACCAGAGATGCTGCGGTGTGCAGAGCCTGAACCCTAGGACGGGCGAGGGAAGGAGGCTGTGGCTACCCCAGGGCTGCTGGGAAAGCCAGATGGAGAAGGAATGGGGGTCAGGAGAGAGGAAGAGGGCAGGGTTGGGGCAGCTGGGAGAGCCCTGGGGTTGGGGGGGAGGCACACAGCAGTTGGGGAGGGGACGGGGGGGATCCCACAGCGGGGTGGGCAAATGGCAGAGGGGAAGAAGAAGGACCAGAAAGCCAGGCTGAGGTCATCCGAGGGGGAGGGAGGTTTGGGCAGACAGAGGGAGACAGAGAGAGGCGGGGACAGAGGCGGAGAGAGCAGAGACAAACAAGTAGAGCGCGGCAGAGAACAGCAGGGAGAGATCCTGGGAGCCGCTCTCGGCTCTCAGACAGTTTTGCTGAGTCGTCAGCGTAATCCCCTATTGTGTTTCTTAGGCTGCCTGCCCTATCAGATGACAAACCGCCCCATCACAAAGTGGGCGGCTGAGAGCCACAGACAAGGCTGTCTCCCAGCCGGGGAGGCCGGGCGTCTGGAACAGCTTGATTTCAGGGCGGCTTCCTGAGCGGAGGGAGGGGCCGGGCCCGCGAGGTGACCGAGATGTCACCACTTGGGACACCCGCATCCATGTCTTGTGTGTTATCAGCAGGCAGCTGGAACTGGCCCCCACACAAGTCTTTAAAACAAGCAAACAAAAACAGAACCCTTGGGGCTGGTGCTGTGGTGTAGCGGGTAAAGCCACCACCTGCAGTGCCAGCATCCCATATGGGCACTGGTTCAAGTCTCTGCTGCTCCATTTCTGATCCAGCTCTCTGCTATGGCCTGGGAAAGCAGAAGATGGCCCAAGTCCTTGGGCCCCTGCACCCATGTGGGAGACCCGGAAGAAGCTCCTGGCTCCTGGCTACAGAGCAGCCCAGCTCCGGCCGTTGCGGCCATTTGGGGAGTGAACCAGCAGGTGGAAGACCTCTCTCTCTCTCTCTCTCTGCAACTCCCCCTTTCAAATAAATACATAAATCTTTAAAAAGAAAAAAATAGGTACAGATTGAGCATCCTTAATCCAAAAATCCAAAATCTGAAGTGCTCTGAAATCTAAAACTTCTTGACAGTTCAGAAGATTTTGTGTTTTGCAGTATTTCAGATTTTGGATTAGGGAAGCTCCAGCCATTTGGGGAGTGAACCAGCAGATGGAAGATTTCTCTCTCTCTCTCTGCCTCTCCCTCTCTGTAACTCTTTCAATTGAATAAATTTTTAAAAATCTAAAAAAAAAAAAAAAAAAAAAAAAAAACCAGAACCCTTATACACTGCTGGTGGGAGTGAAACTTGTTACAACCCCGCCCGAGAGTCCACCTTGCTATGACCTAACGTGCAGGCTCCCCAAGACACGCCCAAAAAAATCAGCGCTTCTTCAGAGCCCAAACCGGAAAGAATCCAAGCATCAGTCCCCAGCAGAGCGGGTGAATCACTGTGACACCCGTACGCCTTGCACACAGCACAGCAGTGAGGACAAGTAAACCACAAGCACAGGACTCAGTGAAAGAAGGCAGAGCCCAGAGAGGACGTTGTGTGCTCACATCAAGTGCGGAGAGGACGTCCGTGCGCTCACATCAAGTACAGGGCAGGAAACAGTGGTGACGCAGTGGGGGCCGTGGCCGCCCGGGGGTGGGGAGGCCGCCACCTGGGTGCCGTGCCCGAAGTGGTGTTCACTTTGAAAATCCAACAACCCGTAGGTCTATGGCTTATTTTTTAGCATGCCTACTGTATCACAACATTATTTACAACAAGAACAAAAAAACAGAACAGGCAGAAACCGGGTAGGGCGCTGTGGTCAGGGTGGGGTTGAGAGGAGTCCTCTGTCCAGTGGGCCCTGCTCAGACTTCCTCTTACGTGCGCCTGATGCCCTGCCAGCAGACAGGCCCTGCCCGGCGGCGTGCGCACGGAGAGTGAACATCCGAGCCCCTCCTTCCTTCCTTCCTACCCCCACCCCTACCCCGTTCTTTCTGTCCCTATGTCTTTCCCTTCTTCCCTCCCTCCCTTCCCCTCCCCCTTTTTTCATTTTCAAAGATTTAAGTATTCATTCAAAAGGCAGAGCAATAGAGAAAGAGGAAACCCACACACACAATCTTTCATCTGCTGGTTCACTCCCGAATGGCCCCCACAGTGAGATGAGCCCCAGCTCCAATTCCAATTTCAGCTTCCTGCTCACGTGCGTCCCGAGAGGCAGCGGTGATGAGTCCAATATTTGGGTCCCTGCTACCTGTGTGGGAGACCCAGATGGCGCTCTATGTCCCTGGCCTCAGCCTGGCCTGACCCTGGCTACTGCAGCCATTTGAAGACTGAACTAGTAGATGAGAGTTCTCCGCATTTCAAATAAAATAAAGAATCGGGCCTAGTCTGTGGCTCCCAGACACCCCTCTGCTGCTGGTTTGCAGCCTTCGGCTGACTTTATTCCCAAAGTACACCCACACACGCAGAGCGAGCTCTCTCATTCGGTGTGTGTGTGGTGGTAGTGAGGGGATGGTCATTGCTCGAGTGCCGTGGTCACACGAGGTGAGGCATCGCTGAGCCATTGCCTTCCTGTCCTCACAGGGTCTCTTGGGGGACCAGGCCATCCTGTGAGCCTGTCACAGCCTTCTCTGGCTCTCGGGGGCAGAGCGCAGAGGGACCGATTCCTTCACTATGGAAAAACACCGGCAACCCTACCAGAGCAGGAGCCGAGTTCTGGAAAATCCCAGATGGCCAAGAACCTCGGGCACGCAGCTGCCCCGTGGCCAGGGCAGGAAGACCCATGCAGCGTGCAGGGTGAGGCTTTTTTCTGTCTCTGCACACCTACTACGTGCCCACAGCTTGCAGCACCTGCCTAACCACGCATTACCACACTCATTGTGCCTGGTCCCACCTTACCGAAGGGAAAATCGAGAGGCAGAGACGTTAAGTAACCCCAGTTTCAAGTAGAACACCCAGCAGCCCCCCGCCTGGGCGGAGACACAGGCCACACCCCTCGGGATGAACCTGCGTCTGGTCCTGCAGAACCCGGGCGCAGAGCTGAGCGGACTCGCACCTGCCACGCACCTGGCGGGTAACCCCACACCTGTTCTCACCCTTCGTGCGTTCCTTCGAAAGTTGTTCTCTAGAGCCTGCTAACCTTTCCGCCAGCACTGAGCGCCTGCCAGCCTCGGTCTAGACTCCGGGGACACACAGTGAACAAAACAGATGGCAACCCCAGCCCTCATCAAACCGGCATCCCAGGAAGGGAGACCCGTGAGCAAGCACATTATGTAAGACATGGGAATGTCAAGCTCAGTGGGAGAAAAGAAATCCAGGAAGGCAGGCAGGCTGTGAGGAGGTGTGAGGTCGCTGGACTGAACGGAGGGTGGGGGAAGCCCCCTGAGCAGGTGTCATCTGAGCCAAAACCTGGAGTGGGGGGTGAGCGGTCGATGTTTCTGAGAGATCCCTGCTGGGACGCCCAGCTGCCTTGTGCACCTGCTGCCTGCGGTCGCCTGTTTGCCAGCACCTGAGCTGTGGTGGGGCAGCAGCTGGGCCCGCCACTACACTGCCTCACCTGGCCCAGGTGTGTGTGCAGCATCTCAACAAAGAGTGAGGGCTTCTCCTGCGACCCCCTGCACCGCCAAGGGCAGCAGCCACGAGAAGTGACACGGGTCTCGGTTGCCCTTGTGGACTCCTGCGGGTGCTTGCTCTGTCCCTCCTCACACCCCACCTTCCCTTCCCCAGACAGACACTGGGATGCAAAGACAGCAGACTGTGCCCACGGCTGACTGCGTGACAGCACAGCTGGTGGCAAACCCCTCCGAGTCAGGGCCTGCGGCTTTGCTAGCGGGACAGAGCCCGACAGGCTCTGAGGGCAGAGCCCGAGCGCCCACACAGCCTTGCTCCCGTGCCTCCCAGGGAGCCAGTGCCAGCCCCACCCAGGACAAGCACAGCCCTTGCTGCCCCCGTGGAGTCGAGTGGCCAGGGTTTTGAAGTGTTCAGGCCTGGGTCCAAAATTCTTGCCGAGCGGTTCCTGGCTAGGTGGCCTTGGCAAGTCCCTTCGCTTGCATCCTCAGTCTCCCCACCTGTAAAGGGATTGGGTGTCGCTCGCAAAGGTGTGCAAGCCCTTGGCTCGCAGGGACCACCTGGCCAGCAGCGCTCATTCTGGTGCTGGGACCACACGGCGCAAGGCTGGGTGACTGGGGCTTCGGAGGGGAAACCCCAGCGCTTTCCATGGTCTCTCCAGTTCCCGTTTGTAAACCCCAGTGACTAATCGTTATCCTTATCGCTCTTTCTGGGGCTGACAAGAGGATAAGAGTGGCATTTACAGCAGCAGTGCCAGAGGAGGGGATGCCAGGGACGGTAGGCTGGGCCAGTAGAGGCCGTCTCTCTCAATACCTTCAACGTCTTTGGAGCCAGAGCCACTTTCTGTGGTCCCAAATCTCGAATTCACCAGGGACACCAGAGGAAGTTGGGTCCAGGCCTGGAAGGGGAGGGGAGGTTGGCGGAGAAGTTTCCGGAAGAAGAGTGGGCAGAACAAGGAGGAAGAGCCCCGCCACTGCCTGCCTGCTCCGCCTCCGTCCACTCTTGCTTTCAGCTATCCACACGTCTAGTTAGTTACTTAGCAAACATTTATAGAGTGCTTGCTATGTGAAAAGCACCAGCCTGAGCCCTTTACAAATATATTCTTTCCATTTCCATTTACCTGAAAGGCAGAGAGACAGAGACAGAGATCTTCCATCCACTGGTTCATTCCCCAAATGCCTGCAAAGCCAAGAGCCCAGAGCTCGATCCAGGTCTCCCAAATGCGTGGCAGGGGCCCAAATACTTGAGCCATCACCGCCGCCTCCCAGGGTGTGCATTAGCAGGAAGCTGGAGTTGGGCAAAGAGTGGAGACTCCAACCTGCGCACTCTGGTGTGGGGCGCCGGAGCCCTTTCCCTGTGTTCGTCACCGCTTCATACGCACTCGCTGTGGAAGCACAAGCACCTGTTCCATGTGGTTCAATCGCGTCCCCCAGCAACCCCACTGTCCTCACTCTGGGGTTAGGAAGCTGGCACTCAGAGACGTCTCCAGGCCACTCAGTACGTGGATGGGGGAGCTGGGACTCTGAGTTTTGTGAGAGGCCAAAGCCTACACCTGCCCTCCAGCACTGGCACGCCAGACATGCGGCTGGGGCCACAGCTGTGTGATGGACAAGCAGCGGCCACGAGGAGAGCCGGCGCAGAGTCCCGGCCTTCGGCGCGCCCGGCTCACACAGCTCTGCTGCACCTACGACCTGCGCACAGGACCGGCCCGGCTGTGCAACTCCCTTCCCCGCTTCCTTGGGAATAAACAGGACAGCAGAACTCGAGGGTGTGGCCCAAGACCCCATGGCCCTTTCCATAGTAATGTTCTTTCCCAGAATACTCTTGACTCTTGCCAAGAGCTCACGGCCGGGCCGCTGAGCCCAAGCCAGTCAGAGAGGGCGGGCATTCTCTGAAATCCTCTAGGAGGCCTGGTGTCGTATCCACATCTCCTCACGGTGACTCTGAGACACACACAGTCTCTGAGACACACAGATAATTTCATTGCCATGATAAAGCTGAAGAAAGTCAAGGCCAGAAAGTAAAGGAGTTGCTGAGGAAGTGGCAGACACAGGATTCAAACTCAGATCTGCAAGTGTCCACTCACTACAGGCTGTCAGGTCAGGGGCAGGGCTGGGCCAAAGCTACCCTGTGCCTCAAGAAGTGCAGACTAGGCTGGTGCTGTGACTCAATAGGCTAATCCTCCGCCTGTGGCGCCGGCACACTGGGTTCTAGTCCCTGTTGGAGCGCTGGATTCTGTCCCGGTTGCTCCCCTTCCAGGCCAGCTCTCTGCTGTGGCCAGGGAGTGCAGTGGAGGATGGCCCAAGTGCTTGGGCCCTGCACCCCATGGGAGACCAGGAGAAGCACCTGGCTCCTGCCTTCGGATTAGCGCGGTGTGCCGGCCGCAGCGCGCCGGCCGTGGCGGCCATTGGAGGGTGAACCAACGGCAAAGGAAGACCTTTCTCTCTGTCTCTCTCTCTGTCCACTCTGTTTTTCAAAAAAGAAGAAGAAGAAGAAGTGCAGACCAACCAGCTAAAATGTCCCAGAATGCTCAGGGACACACTCATGTCCCATGAGCCTCTGCTCCTGGCATGTGTCAGCAGCAGGGCGGGAACAGGTGGTCTCTGAAACGCCTTCAGGCTGGCTACTTCTACTTCAGAGCAACAGCCTCAGGGGCCACCAGCCCAAGCTCCTGTCCACCCCTGGGGCCAGCCCTGCCAGGACACGCCAGGGACGGCAGGTCCGGTCCTTGGCAGAACACCCCGAAAGCTGCAGCAGCCCAAGTTCTCTGGGCCCGCATCAGTCAGATGACGGAAACTGGACCACACGTAGCTGGAATGGGCTTGCTCTGGCCCTGGGGACGCCCACAGGTGCCTCACAGCCTCCGAGGCACGCTTCTCAGGACTCAACCCTCCACCTAAAAAAGGCCAGTCCCTCAGGGTCCACAGCAGGTGCAAAGCCGCCTCGCCCGGTGCACTGTGCTGCTGCTCTCTCTGCACCCCGTGTTGCTGCGCCTTCCCAGTGCTCCCGGGACGCAGGCATGAGTATCGAGGATGTGCTCCCCCGAGGCGCCCCACCCAGTTTTCGCACCTCTGATTTTAATGATGACTTTTTATTTCTCTATTTTACATGAAAGGCAAAGAGACCGAGAGATAGACAGAGAGATCTCCCACCTGCTGGTCTGCTCCCCAGACACCTGCAACAGCCAGGGTTGGGCCAGGATGAAGTCAGGAACCTGGAACTCGGTCAGGGACTTCCATGCTGGTGGCAAGAGCCCGGGTACTGGGGCCACCAGCAGCCGCCTCCCGAGTCCTGCATTAGGAAGCTGGACTGGAAGTGAGGCGCCAAGACTCCCGCCAGCTCCAAATGGGACGCGGGCGTCTTAACCATCGTGCCCACCCGGCTCTCTTTCCTCAGCATGACTTCTTCCCGGAAGCCCCAGCCCCCCACGTGCACAGAGCCCCCGCTCCTCCAGGCCTAAATCCTAGAACGAACACAGGCGAGGCGCTGGGCAGAAGGTGCCGTTTGCTACAGCACTCGGTCAGCCACTGGGAGCCACTTTGGTGCTAGACATTGTTCTGGGTTGGACAGACAGCAGGTCACAAGGACAGACAAGAGACAGCACCCTGCCTTTGGGGAGCTGCTGTGTGAATGAACTCACAACTCTGAGACAGACTACCCATTTTACAGACGGCAACACTGAGGCACCAGAGACCACATAGTCTGCCACAACAACAGTAACTATCAGACACTGAACCAAGCAGCCGCCTTCTTTTCCATCTGCTTGAAAGCAGAGTGAGAGAGAGAGAGAGGAGTTCCATCTTCCGATTCAACCCCCAAAATGCCCAGGGATCGGCCAGGAAGCCTGAAACTCACGTGAGTGGTAGGGGCTCAGAGTCGTTGAGCTGTCCCTGCCTCTCAGGCACATTAACAGGAAGCTGGATCAGAAGTGGACCAGTAGGGACTTGCCCTGGCACTTGGATATGGGATGCGGGCGTCCCCAACAGAGGCCCAAACTCTTGCTGCTCGCCCCCACCCAGGCCAAGCGGATTGCACTGGTGACCTGGGCTGCGTGGGGAGGGTGCAGAGGGTTCCTTAGGAGGCTCCAGGTCTAGCAAAATACCTGGAGTTTCCCTGCGGCCATGAAAGCTGGGAGGCTGCAGGGGAGGGCCGGCTGCCCACGCTGAGGAGCCAGGAGGCAGCAGTGAGGGTGAGGGTCCCTCCTGACCCGGCTCCTGCTTTGTGAGCTGTGCGGGAACCACAGGCCTTGGCTGCTTCCCAGGGGAGCCAGGGAAACCGAGGTTCCGGGACGGTCACGTGATCGCCCTCTGCCCAACACCTGCTGCAAACCTTGTAAGGGCAGTGGGTCAGGGGTGCCAGGGGAGAATCAAAACCCCGGTGCACCCCTGACCCCGGGGGTGGGGATCTCTGGGAAAAGCAAGGCCCCAGCTCCCAGGACGCGCTTCCTGCCCTGGTGAAACCCCCTGCTCCAGGTCTCCTTCGCTGTGAGTTGGAGCAATGTAACCCCCACCCCCGGGGCTCCCCGCGGTGACCAACCCTCACTCCTCTCTGGCCCTGGACTTGGGGCCGCGCGGGCGACTCTGCGGGCTCCGACGCCCCCTGCCGGCCGGCCCAGGAGCGCCGCGTCCCCACGCCACAGGGCCGCCCCGCTGGGAGCCGGACTGTGTCACTCGGGAGAAAGGAAATGAGTCACCGCTCCTGGGACAAAGGCGGGAAGGGAGGGGACTGCGGGTCCCTGCAGCCCCTGACCGGGGCCCCACCGAGGAGGCCTGAGCCTCTGAATGATTTAATGGGACCTAATTTTAACAAATTCCTGAGGCCAGGGTCCCTGGCCAGCCCCTGGGGCCCCGCGTTCCTGCTGCCCGACAGCAGTGTCTGGGGTATCAGTTCCCCGGCACATTGACTCGGGCGGACCCCCTGCTCCCCTCCACCCAGGACCCTAGCGGCTGCCTTCACTTCCTACCCCTGAAAGGCCATGCCCTGGCCAGTTTCAAAGGATACAGCCAACCAAGAGAAGGCAGCAGCAGGTGGGGAGAACATAGTTGGCAGCCATGGCTTCTGTGAGCCCTGAAAACACAGAAAACAGGCAGAACTGAAGGCTGGCGACCAGGGTGTCGGACACCCCAGGGGGCGCCCGGCGTGCAGTGCTGCCGTGTCTGGGTTCAGGTCCAGCCTGCGCTCCCTGCTAACGTGCAACACAGCAGGTGATGGCGCAAATGCTAGGTTCCCTGCCACCCCCGTGGGAGACCCAGATGGAGTTCCTGGCTCTTGGCTTCAGCCTGACCCATTGCAGGTGGTTGCAAGTATTTGAAGAGTGAACCAAAGGGTGAAGATCTCTGTCTCGGGTCTCTGTCGCTGCCTTTCAGATAAATAGGAATTTGTAAAAGGCAAATAGCCTGATGCAAAAATATGCAAAGGATTTGAACGGATGCTTCTCCAAAGAAAATACACAAATGCCACTCACATGAAGAGGTGCTCAGCATCCCTACTCTCTGGGAAAATGACACCAAAATCTGGGTGAGCTGAGACCTCACACCTGTCAGGACAACTGCTATGAAATAAAGAAAGTGGAGGAACAAGTTTGGCAGGCAGGCGGAGCACTGGAGCCGTGGGCACCGTCGGTGGAGCCCCTGCGGCAAACAGTATGGCAGGGGCTCAACAAATTACAGGTACAATTATCCACGAGCCAGTCACTCAAGTGGAGTGACCGAAAGTGGAGTCTAGAGGTCGCCCACACCCACACTCAGCACAGCCTAGAGGCGGAAGCCAGCCAAGCATCCACTGGTAGATGCATGACTAAGCAAAACGTGGTTTGTGCACACAATGGGATATTATTCCGCCTTGAAAGGAAACTCTGACACGTGACACCACGTGGTGAAACATGAGGGCATTGTGCTGGGTGAGATCAGCTGTCTCCGAACGATGCATACCCTGTCACTCCTCCCACATGCAGTCACGCGTGGTCAGATTTACCGACAGAACCAGCAGCTATGGCCGGGGGCTGGAGGAAGGACTGGACGGGTATTTTGTTAAACAGCAGTTTCAGGGGCTGGGGTTGTGGTACAGTGGTGTGAAAGGCCAGAGCCACACCATGACAGGTTTCTCACAAGACAAAGGACCTGGCTAGGCCCAGGATGAAACCTGACACGGGGCAGTCCTTGGTCTGGCAGGGCCCGGGGGAAGGAAGGAATGTGGACATAATACTTGTTTGCTCAGGAACTATAAAAACCCCGGAACAAAGAGAAGGGGGTCTTGGTCTCCCAGCACCGTGTTGCACGGGAGGCCGGGACCCCAGCATGCTGGACCTACGAATAAAGTCCCTTTGTTCTTTGCATTTCGGTGAGTCTCGCTGGTTCTTTCCATCTGGGCGATCCGGAACACAACAGTGGGTTACAGTGCCACCTCCATATGGTACCTGTTTGGAATTCCAAACTCCTCGTCCCAGCCAGCCCGCTGCTAATGCACTTGGGAAGGCAGCAGAAGACGGTGCAAGTGCTCTGGCCCCTGCCACCCACGCGGGAGGCTCGGTTGGAGTTCCAGGCTCCTGGCTTCAGCTTGGCCCAGCCCTGGCTATTGTGGCCATCTGGGGAATGAACTAGCAGATGGAAGACCTCTCTCTCCCTCTCTCTCTCTCTCTCTCTCTCTCTCTCCCTCCCAACTCTGCCTTTCATATGAGTTAATGCATCTTTTAAAAAACATAAACAGCAGAGTTTTGGTTGTGCAAGATCAAGAGTTCTGCAAATAGAGGCAAACACTGAAGTGTTGTGAACACAAAGCCACTCAAGTGTCCATGGAAAATGGCGAAGACACAGCTTACTCTATGTGTATTTTTACCACAATTAAAAGCAAAAACTGGGGCCAGTGCTGTGGTGTAGCAGGTTAAACTGCTACTTGCAGTGCCGGCATCCCATATGGGCTCCAGTTCTAGCCTTGGCTGCTCCACTTCCGATCCAGTTCTCTGCTATGGCCTGGGAAAGCAGTAGAGGATGGCCCAACTGCTTGGGCCCCTGCACCTATGTGGGAGACCTGGAAGAAGCTCCTGGCTCCTGGCTTTGGCCTGGCCTATCCCTGGCCATTGTGGCCATTTGGGGAGTGAACCAACAGATGGAAGATTCTCTGTCTCTCCCTCTCTCTCTCTAATTCTGACTTTCAAATAAACAAATATAACTAAAGAAAAATCTCCGCACAGCCTCTGACTGCCTGTTTCCCCTCCCCCTCCACAACAGATCAGATCTCTTGCTTTGCTCCCCTGTGTAGAGGAAACCACTCACTTATATGACCTCTGCCCAAAACTAGACGGGGCGTGCACTCAGTGAAGGGATGAGGGATGAGGGCAAAAGGGCGAGTGGATACTCAGATGGGTGGGTGCAGGTGGATGGATGTCCCCCAGTGACAAGGGCCCCTGCTGTAGCTGGACTCTGCCCTGGAGCGGGAGCCCATCCCAAGCTGTGCCCACTGGCCGGGCACAGCGGGGTGGACAGCTCGGCAAGGATTTCCAAATCCAGACTTGTGCTTGGGGCTCGGGTCCTGGGCCAGGGTCCATTTGGTTGGGTCTGGGAGACCTGCATGCGACCCCAGCTCTGCTCTCTCTGTGTGACCTGGACTACCGGCTCGCTCTCTGGGGGGCCTCTATTTCCAGCTGCAAAGTGGGGAAAGAGCCTGGTGCTGAATCAGATGCTCCCCAAGGCTTTTCCCGGCTCTAAATTTCAGTCATTTTTTCTTCTCAAATTACTTTTTTTTAAAAAAGATTTTATTTATTTATTTGAGAGGTAGTGTTACAGACAGTGAGAGGGAGAGACAGAGAAAGTTCTTTCATCCATTGGTTCACTCCCCAAACAGCTGCAACGGCCAAAGCTGAGCCAATCCGAAGCCAGGAGCCAGGAGCCTGTTCCAGGTCCCCCATGCGAGTGCAGGGGCCCAAGCACTTGGGCCATCTTCCACTGCTTTCCCAGGCCATAGCAGAGAGCTAAATCTGAAGAGGAGCAGCTGGGACTTGAACCGGCGTCCACATGGGATGCTGACACTGCAGGTGGAGGATTAACCCACTGCACCACAGCAATGGCCCCTCTTCTCAAATTACTTTTTATAAATTAATTTGTAAACATTTTAAATAAAAAGGAGCAAAGAATACTGTAACAGAGTTCTGTACTTGTCCACACAGGTTTCACAAATGTTAAAACTTTGTCAACATGTGCTTCATGTTTTGTTTTGTTTTTAAAGATTTATTCATTTATTTGAAAGTCAGAGTTACACAGAGGAGAGGCAGAGAAAGAGAGATCTTCCATCCGATGGTTCACTCCCCAATTGGCCACAATGGCCGGAGCTGTGCCAATACGAAGCCAGGAGCCAGGAACTTCTTCCGGGTCTCCCACACAGGTGAAGGAGTCCATCCACTACTGTTTTCCCAGGCCTTAGCAGAGAGCTGGGTGGGAAGTGGAGCAGCTGGGTCTTGAACTGGCACCCATGTGGGATGCCAATGCTTCAGGCCAGAGCGTTAACCCACTATGCCACAGCACCAGCCCCCCCCCCCTTTTTTTTTTTTTGTTAAATATTTATTTATCTTGAAAGCAGAGAGACAGAGACCTCCCATCCACCGGCCCACTTCCTAAATGCTCACAGCAGCCAGGGCAGGGTCAGATCAAAGTCAGGAACTGGGAACTCCACCCGGGTCTCCATGTGGGTGGCAGGGTCCAACTACACTGAGCTGTCACCTGCTGCCTCTCAGGGTGCACGTGAGCAGGAAACTGGAATTGGAAGCCGAGCCAGGACTCAAACCCAGGCACTGCAGTACCGGATGTGGTCATCCCAAGTAGGGTGTTAACCGCCATGCCCAACACCCACCTCGGTCATTAACTTTTTTTTCTTTTTTTTTTTTTTGACAGGCAGAGTGAACAGTGAGAGAGAGACAGAGAGAAAGGTCTTCCTTTTGCCGTTGGTTCACCCTCCAGTGGCCACCGCGGCCGGCGCGCTGCGGCCGGCGCACCGCGCTGATCCAATGGCAGGAGCCAGGTGCTTATCCTGGTCTCCCCATTGGGTGCAGGGCCCAAGCACTTGGGCCATCCTCCACTGCACTCCCGGGCCACAGCAGAGAGCTGGCCTGGAAGAGGGGCAACCGGGACAGAATCCAGCGCCCCGACCAGGACTAGAACCCAGTGTGCCGGCACCACAGGTGGAGGATTAGCCTATTGAGCCGCGGTGCCAGCCCCCTACTGTTTGAATAAGCCTGCTTGTCCATTCTCTTCCTGATGGACTACCGGCTGCTTCTGCTACACACAGCACTGCTGCAACAGTGCTGGCGCATGACCCTGTGCCAACCCGTGGGGTCTCTCCGGGCCTGCAGGTGCTGGACTGCAGGGCACGCCCACTGTCAGCTCCTACCAGATACTGCCAGAGTCTTCTCTGAAGCGTCTCTGAAACAGGGCGGCCATATTCTGCTTTCAATTTTCAAATAATAGTGTAATAAAACAAAAATAATGCCACTTATTCTTGAAGATGCAAAACTAGAGCGGATGGCAAATCAGTCACTGGTTGCATGGGTCAGGTGGTGGGGACGCCACAGCCCACATCAGAGCGCCTGGGGCAGAGGCCCAGCTCCCCGCTGATGCACATCCTGCAAGACAAATCATTGGGGTCCTGAATACTTGGCTTCCTGCTAACCATGGGGATGGAGTTCCAGGCTCCTGGTCGTTGCAGACAGTTGAGTAACAACCCAGTGGATGGAAGACTGACCTCTTTCTCTGCATCTGCTTTTCAAGTAAATAAGTCTTTAAGAAAAAAAAAGGGAAGAGAGGCCGGCGCTGCAGCTCACTAGGCTAATCCTCTGCCTGCGGTGCTAGTCCGGTAGCCCCTCTTCCAGGCCAGCTCTCTGCTGTGGCCCGGGAGTGCAGTGAGGATGGCCCAAGTGCTTGGGCCCTGCACCCCATGGGAAACCAGGATAAGCACCTGGCTCCTGCCTTCGGATCAGCGCGGTGTGCTGGCCGCAGCACACCATCCGCAGCGGCCATTGGAGGGTGAACCAATGGTAAAGGAAGACCTTTCTCTGTATCTCTCTTACTGTCTACTCTGCCTGTCAAAAAAAAGGGGAGGGGGGAGAATGAGGGATTCAGGGGTGTTTCTGTGTCCTGATTGTGGTGGTGACTACACGAGCCTATACATGATGATTTGAAAATGGGAAGTGGAAACATTAATTGAATACGTTGGTATGCCACTTAGTACTTAAAACCCCAGTGAGGTTGAGAAAAAACTAAAGTTTAAGCATGTGAATTTAATATGGTAGATATCCCAACAGTACCCCATCATCAATTGTGACTATTTCTGCCATAAAATAGATGAATAATTGCACTCAAATGTTGGCAGCCACAGGCAGTCGCCCCTTTTGTTTACGCTTAAACATATGGATGGAGACATCCCGGCACAGACAATTAGGCTAAGGAGATTCCAGGAAGAGGCAGGAAGAACCGTATCTCACTGCTAGACTTCTCACAAGAGATGATGTAGATAATCAGCCACACCTGAAACCAGCATTTATTACCTAGGTGTTTCATTATACCCTTGTAACCTATGATTGATAACATTTTCTGATCTGTTAAGCAGAAGAACTTATCGGGAACTCTTTGTAACCCCAAAAGGCTTTTTATTTTTTTTTTTAATTTTTAATTTTTTTTTGACAAGCAGAGTGGACAGTGAGAGAGAGAGACAGAGAGAAAGGTCTTCCTTTGCCATTGGTTCACCCTCCAATGGCCGCCACGGCCGGCATGCTGCAGCCGGCGCACAGCGCCAATCCGATGGCAGGAGCCAGGTGCTTCTCCTGGTCTCCCATGGAGTGCAGGGCCCAAGGACTTGGGCCATCCTCCACTGCACTCCCTGGCCACAGCAGAGAGCTGGCCTGGAAGAGGGGCAACCGGGACAGAATCCGGCGCCCCGACAGGGACTAGAACCCGGTGTGCTGGCGCCGCAAGGCAGAGGATTAGCCTACTGAGCCGCGGCACTGGCCCCCAAAAGTCTTTTAGATATGTAAATCCTCTGTGTGCCTTCTTGTGTACAACTGGTCATGTTTAAATACTACTGGACTTGTTGAATAAACGAGCCTTGATCAGGATTTGTCTTGGCTCCATTCTTTGCGTCCTTGTCCCCGCATTCCCACTCTCTGTTTCAGGAAACCCGGTTCTTTGTGCTGCAGGCTGGCACACTCAAATGGATAAATTCAGACTATCCATAGCCTCAAATCAAGTGTAATCATAAAGTGAGTTTTAAGCACTTTTGGGAGTAAAAGCTTGGTTTTCAGGGTCTTCTGGGTGTGGGCACAGCCGAGAAGGACTGTAGACTTAGAACAATTTACATTCCCACCGAGAATCCGGGAGTTCTAACGATGTAACTGGGCTTCTTAAATTTTTACCTGTCTGAGGGGTGTGAGACGAAGCTTTGCTGTCTTGGCTTGAATTCTCAAGATTACGAATAAGGTTGAGCCTTATTCGCTTGCTTATGATCGTCGGACTTCCTCGTGTGAATTTTGTTTGTCTTGTTCTTTTATTAACTTGTAGGGAGTCCTCACGCACCCCGGACATAAGCAAATGACGGTGAATGGCAGTACCTTGCCTTTTCATTCCCACGGTACTCTTTGGCACAAGAAGTTTGAGTCTAAGGTAGCCGAGTTTGTCAGCATGCTCCTTTACCACGTGGACCTTTTATGTCTTATCTTAAAAATCTGTCCCCACTTCAAGTTCACGAGTACATCCTCTTGTAGATTTTTTTTTTCAGGTTTTTTTTCTTGAAAGGCAGAGAGACATAGAAAAGTAGCCAACTCGGCCGGCGCCGCAGCTCACTAGGCTAATCCTCCGCCTAGCGGCACCGGCACACAGGGTTCTAGTCCCGGTTGGGGCGCCGGATTCTGTCCCGGTTGCCCCTCTTCCAGGCCAGCTCTCTGCTGTGGCCAGGGAGTGCAGTGGAGGATGGCCCAGGTGCTTGGGCCCTGCACCCCATGGGAGACCAGGAAAAGCACCTGGCTCCTGGCTCCTGCCATCGGATCAGCGCAGTGCGCCGGCTGCAGCGCGCTGGCCGCAGCGCACCGGCCGCAGCGGCCATTGGAGGGTGAACCAATGGCAAAGGAAGACCTTTCTCTCTGTCTCTCTCTCTCACTGTCTACTCTGCCTGTCAAAAAAAAAAAAAAAATAGCCAACTCTCTCCTATCCACTGGTTGACTCTCCAAATGCGTGCACAAGCCAGGGCAGGGCCAGGCCGAAGCTGTTAACCAGGAACGCCATCCACGTGGCTGCAGGAACCCACTCCTTGAGGAGTCGTGGCAGCCTCCCAGGACGCCCGTGAACAGGAAGCTGCAGTCAGGAGCCGAGGCCATGCATCGGCCCGGTACTGGGATCAGAATACAGGCTTCCCAACCAGTCTGCCCCTTTTTAAGTTTGGATTTTTAAAAATAGATTATTTTATTTGAAAAGCAGAGTGACAGAGAGAAGGGGGAGAGACAGAAAGATCTTCCGTCAGCTGGTTCACTCTCCAAATGGCCACGACAGCCAGGATTGGGCCAGGCTGAAGCCAGGAGCCAAGAATTCCATCCTGACCTCTCACATGGGTGGCAGGGACCCAAGCACTTGAGCCATCTTCTGTTGCCTTCCCAGGCACATTAGCAGGAAGCTGGATCAGAAGTGGAGTAGCTGGGTTTCCAAAGCAGGATACCGATGTTGCAAGCTTGGCTTAACCTGCTGCACCACAATGCCAGCCCCGAAGCTTCAAAAATACTGGGACTCTTACTGTGCATGGTATGAGGGAAAAAATAAATCTAACTGTATATTTTGCACGTACAGGCAGTATCTTGTTTCAATGGGTTTCTTCCTTCCCCACTGTTAGTAAAACCTCCCTGGCTGTGTCACGACCCAAGTTCCCACCCATAGGTGGCCCAGCTCTGGGTCCTCTGCTCACCCTGCATGGTCTCCTTGTCCATCTTTGCTAATGACAGACTTCCACGCATGCTCATTCAAGCCCCCCCCCCCCCACTCCTCACTCACCTGGGTCTTCTTTTTTTTTTTGACAGGATGAGTGGACAGTGAGAGAGAGAGACAGAGAGAAAGGTCTTCCTTTTGCCGTTGGTTCACCCTCCATTGGCCGCCGCAGCTGGCGCGCTGCGGTCGGCACGCTGCGGCCGGCGCGCTGCGGCCGGCGCACCGCGCTGATCCGAAGGCAGGAGCCAGGTGCTTCTCCTGGTCTCCCATGGGGTGCAGGGCCCAAGTACTTGGGCCATCCTCCACTGCACTCCCTGGCCACAGCAGAGAGCTGGCCTGGAAGAGGGGCAACCGGGACAGAATCTGGTGCCCCGACCGGGACTAGAACCTGGTGTGCCGGCGCCGCTAGGCGGAGGATTAGCCTAGTGAGCAGCGGCGCCGGCCACCTGGGTCTTCTTCAAGTGTAACGCCGTAACTGTTCTTGGCCCTTCATCTACAATGGCCTTCCCTTACCTGTTGGGGATACACCACAGGGCCTCGAGCAGGTGCCTGAAGCAGCACACAGCACAGGCGTATACACGGGCACTTCCAGAAGCTCATGGAAAAATGGAATTACAAGATAAATTTGGGGGCAGGCACTGTGGCACAGCTGGTTAAGCCACAGCTTGGGACGGTCACGTCCCAGGTGGGAGCACCTCTTAGAGTCCCAGCTCCTCTGCTTCCAATCCAGCGTCCTGCTGATGCATCCTGGGAGACAGCCGATGATGGCTCCAGGGCTTGGGCCCCTGCCACCTGCGAGGGAGACCCAGATGGAGCTCCTGACTCCTGGCTTCAGCCTGGCCCAGACCTGCCTGTGTAGGTTAATCCTCTGCCTGCGGTGCCAGTATCCCATATGGGTGCCGGTTCTAGCCCCAGCTGCTCCTCTTCCAATGCTGCTGTCTGCTATGGCCTAGAAAAGCAGTAGAAGATAGCCCAAGTGCTTAGGCTCCTGCACCCACATGGGAAACCTGGAAGAAACTCCTGGTTCCTGGCTTTGGATCAGTCCAGCTCCAGCCCTTGAGGCCATTTGGGGAGTGAACCAGTGGATGGAAGACCTTTCTCTCTGTCTCTCCCTCTCACTGTCTGAAACTCTACCTCTCAAATAAATAAATAAAATCTTTTTTTAAAATAGAAATGAATAAACATATAAAATATTAATTTGTTTTGGTGCCAAAATGTTTTGAAATCTATACATAGTTTTCTCACATTTTCCACAAATTTTTTAAAAATATTCATTTATTTATTTGAAAGGCAGAGTTACAGAGAGAGAAGGAGAGACAGAGACAGATCATCTATCTGCTGGTTCACTCCCTAAATGGCTGCAACAGCCAGGCCAAAGCCAGGAGCTTCATCCGGGTCTCCCATGTAGATGTAAGGTCCCAGGGACTTGGGCCATCCTCCACTGCTTTCCCAGGCCATAGCAGGGAGCTGGATCAGAAGTGGGACTGCCAGGACTTGAACCAGCACCCATATGGGATGCTGGCACTGCCGGATGCAGGTTAACTCACTGTGCCCCAGCGCCAGCTCCTCCACGAACTATTTAAGGCGCCCTCGCATTGTTCTTTTCCTGTACATGTTCATACACACCTGCGGCAAAGTTTAACTTAAGAATAGCACAGTAAGAGACGACACGAAGGACGAAGGATGACAATTTAGCGAATGTGGAAGAGTCCGAGTCGGCACTGATACATCTGCCTGTGGGCCAGCAGGGACCGCTGGGAATTCAAGAAACACTCACTCATTCCAGAGGGCAGCAGGCTGGGCGGGGGCCGCGAGCTCCCTGTGTGACAGGGAAGAGGAGAAGCCCGCTCCTTTCCTCCAGAGGGAGGGGCAGGGCGGCCTCCCTCACTCTGAGCTTACTTTTCAGCAACCGCCTATGTCCAGAAAACCAAAGAAGCAAAAGTCATCAGCACCCCCGAGCCCACGCTCAAAATCACACCTGCCTTTGTCACACGAGACCCTCTCCTGCCTCCCTCAGAAGCTGTTCACTTAAAAAAAAAAAAACAGATTTATTTATTTGAATGGCAGAGTAACAAGGAGTTGGGGGAGAGAGAGAGGTCTTCTGTCTATTGGTTCACTCCTACAATGGCCATAATGGTTAGGGCTGGGCCAGGACAAAGCCAGGAGCTTGGAACTCCATCCAGGTCTCCCACACGAGTGGCAAGGACCCAAGCAATAGAGCCACCTGCCTCTGCCTTCCTGGGAGCATTAGCAGGAAGGGAGGCGGGAGGCAGAGCAGCCAGGACTTGAGCCAGTGCTGTGACGCACGTGCAGGTGTCCCGGGCACTGCAGCACGACGCGGGCCCAGCAGCTGGATGTGTTTTGTCACTATCCTGAGAAACGCGGGGATCTGCTTTCCTGGCCTCCCGCAGAGCAGCAGCTGCAACTATGCAACACGAACATCTGACGAAGCCAGAAAAGCGCAGGCAGCGGTCACGAACGGACCCAGCAGTGCCGCAGAGCCGGCCATGCGCTTGGAGAACCCGGAGGCACCACTGTAAGTATCAGAGGCGGAAGGCGGCTCTGCTCCATGTGGCCATTCCAGAGCCACCTTCACCCTATGGCTTGTGCCATTCTAGTCAGAGATGGGAAGACAAAGGGAAGGAGTTCAAGTCCAGCACGTCCGTGTGGGCAGCGAGGTAGGAAGAGGAACTCATCGCCTGCAGGCCCACGCATGTGGGCAACGAATACGCCGGTTTCCAATCCAGGCTCCTGTCTCCTGTAGATAGAAATTCTAAGCTGTGACAAACAGGAACAGAACTTAACATTCACACGTGAGCGTGGGCCGCCCCACACAGAGAAATACCCATCAGCAGTGGCCCAAGGGGTTGCCGGTGAACTAGAGAGAGAAGTGGGAGTAGTACCCCCAGGTGTAGTCCGAGAACAGTGGGACCAAATGCGGTCCACGGTGGAGACAACCAGCCCCGCCCCACGCTGCGCCTCTTTTATGAGGGAGGGGTGGGGTCTGAGCATGCGCTCTGGTCTCAGCAGCAACAGGTGCACCCTGGGAAGGTAGGCATGTGAAGCCAACTGTTAAAGAGATAGGGTTACATGGCAGGTGTACAGGAAGCCCAACTCGCTTAGACTTGAACTAGCTGGTTCCTCCATATCCCCATCCCAGTGGCCAGAGCTTAGCCCGCTGGCCCTGTAGGCTGCTCCTTCTTGGAGCCCCCTCCTGTGACGTTCCCTGTACCTCCACACACTTCTCACACTCGCAGCACTTAGCATTTGCCTCTCTTCTTCCAGGTCGAAGTATCCACAACACCTGGCCCAGAACAGGGGCTTGGCAAAGTAGGTTTGGAGTACGTTAGATGCAATGGAAGTCGGAACCTGGAGTGTTGCCCGGGAGTCTTTAATTGCAAGCAACAGAAACCAACTCTGGTTGTCTGGAAGGAAAAGGAAAGTTGGGGCCGCCTTGTGATGGAGTGGGTTGAGCCGCGGCCTGCGATTCCGACATCTCCTATGGGAGCACTGGTTCGAGTTCCAGCTTCCCTGCTTCCGATCCAGCTCCCTGCTGATGTGCTGGGAAAGCAGCAGAAGGTGGCTCACGTGCTCAGCTCCCTACCACACTTGTGGGACACCAGGATGGAGTTTCTGTTCCTGGCTTCCGCCTGGACCAGCCCCGGCCATTTGGGGAGTGAACCAGCAGGCTGAAGATGGATCTCTCTCTCTCTCTCTCTCCTGTTGCTCTGCCTTTCAAATGAATTATTAATTTTAAAAAAGGAAACGTACAAGCTGCCCAGAAGCCGCAGGAAGGCTGGAACGCTAGGCTTGGCCAAAGCACAGGATGCAGCTGAGCAGTTGTTGGCAGTCAGGCCGGGCCGCTGGCGTGGACAGCCATCTGCCTCTCCCCATCTTGTTCCCACGTCCCGGGAAGGGAGTGACCGTGACCACCAGGACTGAGGTCACCTATCCAGGCTTCAGTCTCACGGGGGCAGTGAAAGGAAGACCTCCAGAGACCCCTTTGGCTTCCGTGATGGGGGCAGCGGTCTTCCTAAGGCTGCGCTTGCTGGAGGCGGGAGTGAGAAAGGCAGCCAGAGAGCCGCGGCGAGCAGTAAGTGGCCAAGCGCCAGCCAGTGTCCTGGGTGGGCCAGCATGACAGCCCGCGCCCAGAGGATGCGCCTGCCTCTCGTCGGCTTCCGCGTGCTTAGTGCGGGACCAGCACTCAGCAGGGGCTTGGCTCCTGTTCCTCCAGTGACTCCACAGAGGCATGAAGGAGCCACCGAAGACCAAGGGCCGTGGCTGCTTAGATTTGTCAACATTCTAAATGAAATGAGATGGGGGAGGGGCCTGGTGTTGTGCTGCAGGGGGTTAAGCTGGGGCCCGTGATGCCTGCTTACCAGTGTCTCCCTCCCACCCACCTCCGCCTCCTGCCCATCTGTAACTCTGCCTTTCAAATAAATAAATCTTTAGGGGTAGGTGCTGTGGAACAGTGGGTTAAGCTGCCACCTGCAATGAGCACCCATTCAAGTTCTGGCTCATCCACTTTTTTTTTTAAAGATTTTATTTATTTATTAGAAAGAGTTACACAGAGAGAGGAGAGGCAGAGAGAGAGCGAGGTCTTCCATCCAATGGTTCATTCCCTAATTGACCGCAATGGCCGGAGCTGCGCCGATCTGAAGCCAGGAGACAGGCGCTTCCTCTGGGTCTCCCATGTGGGTGCAGGGGCCCAAGCACTTGGGCCATCCTACACTGCTTTCCCAGGCCATAGTAGAGAGCTGGATTAGAAGCGGAGCAGCCAGGACTAAAACCAGCGCCCATATGGGATGCTGGCGCTTCAGGCCAGGGCATTAACCCACTGTGCCACAGCGCCGCCCCCCCCCCCCACCTTTTTAAAAGACTTATTTGAAAGCAGAATTACAGAGAGGTGGAGAGAGAGAGAGAGAGAGAGAGAGAGAGAGAGAGGTGTCTTCCATCCACTGGTTCACTTCCCAGATGGCCACAACAGCTGGAGCTGGGCCAATCCGAAGCCAGGAGCCAGAAGCTTCTTCCAGGTCTCCCATGTGGGTTCAGGGGCCCAAGCATTTGGGCCATCTTCCACTGTTTTCCCAGGCTCATTAGTAAGGTGTTGCATCAGAAGTGGAGCAGCCAGGACTTGAACCAGCACTGCAGGCAGCAGCTTTACCAGCTATGCCAAGGCACCACCCCCATTTTTTTAAAGGTTTATTTATTGAAAGGGCAAATTACGACGGAGCAGGGAGAGATCTTCCATCACCTGGTTCACTCCCCAAATGGCCATGTTGGCCAGGGCTGGGCCAGGCTGAAGCCAGGAGCTCCATCCAGGACTCCCATGGGTAGCAGGGGCCCAAGTACTTGGGCCTGGGTCGGAGCCTGGTTCTGCTTGTCACTACAGGTTCTTGCTAATGCACACCCCAGCAGACAGCAAGAGTTGGGTCCCTGCCACCCTCATGGAAAACCTGGATTGAACTTTGTGTTTCTGACTTCAGCCTGGCCCAGCCAGGAGTGAACAGTCAGATGAAAGATTTGTCTGTCAGCCAGTCTCCCTCTCTGCCTTGCAAATAGGAAGAAAGAAAAAGAGAGATGGTGGGGCCAGTGCTGTGGCACACTAGGTTAATCCTCCACCTGCGGCGCTGGCATCCCATATGGGCGCAGTTCTAGTCCTGGCTGCTCCTCTTTGAGTCCAGCTCTCTGTTGTGGCCTGGGAAAGCAGTAGAAGATGGCCCAAGACTTAGGCCCCTGCACCCACGTGGGAGACCTGGAAGTAGCTCCTGGCTCCTGGCTTCGGATCGGTGCAGCTCTGGCCTTTTTGGCCATTTGGGGAGTGAACCAGTGGATGGAAGATCTCTCTCCACTCCACTGTAACTTTGCCCTTTCAATAAATAAATAAACCTTTAAAAAAAGTGGGGAGTGAACCAACAGAAGGAAGACCTTCTCTCTGTCTCTCTCTCTCTTGCTGTCTAACTCTGCCTGTCAAATAAATAAATAAAATCTTTAATAAAAAGAGAGAGAGAGATGGCAGCAGCCCCAATGGAACCGTGACTGCCAGAAAGAATAGAAATGCTTCTCTGTGGTCGGAGTTGCAGCCCTGTTCGCCGAGGCCCCGTTAATCTAGCTCTGAGCAGGATTAGCGCTTACTTACAGAAATTGGCCCCCTGCAGCCCAGGCTGATCGTGTTGGACACGGTGGAGGGGCCGGGCAGCAGGAGGCGGGCTGGCCTCCAAACCGACTCAGGAAGCCGCAGGCCAGGCCCTGAGTGGTGCCTGGCGTCTCAAGGGAAGAACCAAGCCGAAGTTTCCCTGGCATGTGCATCTCCCAAGGGTGTCTGCTGGGCAGGGCACCAAGCAGTGTCACAGTCCAGGTGAGAGGGGTTGACCGTGCAACGGGCCTGGAGACCGAGAAGCCCCGAGGGTCCCAAACGTGCCCCCGGGGACTGGGACCTCCCAGCAGCACCCCAAGCTCCTCATCCCAGTCACCTCCAGCCACAGCACCAGCATACACTGGTGTTTTCCATCAAAGGTTCTGCATAAATAAAGAGTTCTGTATACCAAAAAGTAAAAATAAAAAGTTCGGGGTACAGTTGACTGACCCGGGACACACTCATTTTGTGAAGAGCTTCAGGGTACATATGTGGGGGAGGACACTTATGGGTGATGGGACCCGCTTAAGCCTCAGTCTGCCCACCTGTAAAATGGGGCGCATCCGAGGAGCACGGGAGATGCAAACGGCATCGTGTCCATGGCTGGACGTGACTTGGAGACACGCGTCGGTGCTCACTGTTTCCCTGTGTTTTCTCATTCCCTTTCCCACATTCAGCAGGTCGGAGAGTGCAGCAGAGTGGGGAGGAGGAACTGACACGTGGCTGAAGGCTCCTCGGTGGGGCCTACGCCCCCTGGGAGCAGAGCCGGGGCAGGGGGGCGGGGGGAGAGGTGAAGATTCGGGAGAGGGTTGGAGGTACCTTGGCCAGAAGCAAGGGCGAGGAGGGGAGACCCTCCCCCACCCCCTTCACAGCACCAGCTGGGGCCCTGGCTGGAGCCAGGCCACGGGGGCAGAGCTGGGCAGGCCCTGGGCCGCTCTCAGGGAGGCACTGGGGGCCTGCAGGCTGTGACCTGACCGTGACCGGTTGAGGGACAACAGGGGCCCTGCAGGGGCCCTGTGGCCAGGTGGGGGCAGCCTCAGAAATGACCTGCGGGTTATGTTCTGGCCACCAAACGGCCCGCCCCAGCACGGGGCTTTGCAGTGAGACCTCAGAGCGAGGCCGTAAACGCTGAGAAGTTACGCGCGAGGGGTCTTCAAAACGCTCACATACAGATTCTGCAACAGCTGCCTGCGTGGGCTTCAGACGTCTTTGTGCCAACATAAACTGATCCTTTGAGCGGTTGTTCGCTCATGAGCGGAAGCGCGTGAGAGTGAAGCCCGGCTCTCCGCCACGGCACGGGGGCGCCCCCAGCGGCGTCCACTGCCCTGCCTAACGCGTGCCCCCTAGACTCACTGCCATTGCTTCACAAACTTTCCGAAGCACCCTCGTGTCCCCCCGCCCCAGCCTGACTGAAACAGGACTGAGAGGCAGGACAAGGCACAGTTGGAGAGACGAGGAAGGCGAACTGCTGACCCAGCTGGAAGTCAGGGCCCTGGGTGCCCAGGGCTGGAGCCAGAGGCGTGCCGTGCCTGTATCACACCGTCCCCTTCCCTCCACTCTGCCTCCTCGCCCGGCCTCTTCTGTCTGGCTTACTGGGGAGGGGCGGAGCCACGCTCAGGACCCCTGTGAAGCACGCACTGCCCAAGGCCGGAGCCCTGGGAGGGCGGCCTGATCCCAGGGCTGGGCGGGGTGGATGCAAACCTTTGTGGGGGACAAAAGGAGAGGAGGGGCCTGAGAAGACGGAGCTTCCCGCACGCGGGGCCTGGAGACGCTCCCAGATGCTGTGGTATGTTTCTCCAGGGTCACGTTCAAGGTCAACAGAGCCTGGAGCCCAAGGTTCCTGGAGGTGACTCACGGCCCCCAGCAGACAGGCAGACAGAAGATCTCCCTTCCTCTCCCTCTCTCTCTGTCTCTTTTTCCTTCAAGTTAACAATTAAATCTTTTCTTTTGTTTATGAGTACAACTTCATGCATGTAATATATACCAATTTGGGAACATGGTGGTTCTTCCCACCCACTCCCACCTTTCTACCTCCTCCCTCTTCCTTTCGCACTCTCATTTTTTAAAACATTTTTAAAAATTATTTGACAGATAGTCATAGACAGTGAGAGAGAGAGAGAGAGAAACAGAGAGAAAGGTCTTCCTTCCATTGGTTCACCCCCAAAATGCCACCACAGCCGGCACTGTGTCGATCTGAAGCCAGGAGCCAGGTCCCCACGTGGGTACAGGGATCCAAGCACTTGGGCCATCCTCCACTGCCTTCCCGGGCCACAGCAGAGAGCTGGACTGGAAGAGCAGCAACTGGGACTAGAACCTGGCACCCATATGGGATGCTGGCGCCGCAGGCGGAGGATTTTATTTTATTTTTTTTTAACAGGCAGAGTGTACAGTGAGAGAGAGAGACAGAGGGAAAGGTCTTCCTTTGCCATTGGTTCACCCTCCAATGGCCGGCGCACAGCGCTGATCTGATGGCAGGAGCCAGGTGCTTCTCCTGGTCTCCCATGGGGTGCAGGGCCCTAAGACTTGGGCCATCCTCCACTGCACTCCCTGGCCACAGCAGAGAGCTGGCCTGGAAGAGGGGCAACCGGGACAGAATCGGCGCCCCGACCGGGTCTAGAACCCGGTGTGCCGGCGCCGCAAGGCGGAGGATTAACCAAGTGAGCCACGGCGCCGGCCCCTCCCACTCTCATTTTTTTACAGAGATCAATTTTCAGTTAATTTTATACTTATAGCATTAACCCTACACTATGTAGAGAGTTCACCAAATAGTATGGAAAAAAAAAGAAAAAGAGAACAAAAAACAAAGAAAAACATTGTTCCTCGACAATCAAGGCAAGGGTTGTACAAAATCATCATATCGCAAGGTGTCAACAACTAAACCTTTAGAAACAAAAGAAAACAAAACAACCACCTGGGCAGGTGTTGAGGCGCAGTCAAGCCACCTGCTGCAGCACTGGCATCCCCTATGGGTGCTGGTTTGTGCCCTGGCTGCTCCACTTCCGATCCAGCTCCCTGCCAATGTGCCTGGGAAAGCAGTGGAAGACGACCCAAGACCCTGGGCCCCTGCACCCGCGTGGGAGATCCCGAAGAAGCTCCTGGCTCCTGGCTTTGGCCTGGCCCAGCCCTGGCTGTTGTCCGTTGTGGCCATTTGGGGAGTGAATCAGCGGATGGAAGAGCTCGTCCTCTCTCTCTGTGTTTAATTCTGATTAAACAAATAAACCTTTTTAAAAAATATCAAAAACAAAAACCAGAGGTAAATTCAATTCTAAGCTTTGAAAAAAAATCTGCAATGCAAATGACAGGTTTGGCTGTTTGAGAAAGTCTAAACCAGTAAGAGAAAAACACAGCAAAGCAGACAAAAGCAGAAGGGCCGCCAGGGAGCAGGCTCAGGCTTGGGCGCCTCCTCGCAGCTGGAGGGCAGGGGCGCCTGCGCCCACCGAGGCCTGTGCCATCGGCGGCGGCTGGTCGGGGGCTCCTGCTGGAAGCGGCGGTGGTGCAGGCGGGCGGGCAGGGGCCACAAGCGCAGCCGCGCTAGGGGAGACTCACACGGGGCCCGCCCCGCCCCGCGCGCGGCCACCGGGGGGCGCTGCTGCCCAGCCGACGCCGGAGCGGGGCGCCCAGCGAGGCCCCGCTTTCCTGCAGACGCGGCCACCGCCCAGGCAAGGTCGAGACGGCGGCCGGGCAGCGCCTCCGAGTCACGCTGGGCTGGATGCGCGCTCAGCCTCGGGGCCGTCTGCTGCGGCCTGGTAGGCGCCGGGGGACAGGGGGTCCGGCGCGTGGCCTGCTCTGCTGGCCGCAGCCGCGCCAATGGCCCGAGCAGGCGAGGGGACACCCTGAAGGCAATGGCAGGTGAACGCGGGGTCACCTGAGTTCAGTGTGCCATCTGGGACCGAGGCCTGGGCGCGTCCTGGCTGCCGTCCAGTCATGGCTCTCAAGTTCAGCTGCCCACACTGGAATGCCTGTCTGCTCCTGCGTCCTCCCTGGAGTGTCAGCGATGACGTTTCTTGCTTCTTTTCTCCTCACTTTTTCTAATACACGACATTTGTCACCCACAGCTTACGCCTTGGGCCCTCAGCAAAACTAGAAACGGCCTGCATAGACCGGGGCTGTTCAGCCGGAGTGAAGGAGTGGAAAGCGTGGGGGTCCGGGTGGGGGAGGACTGCAGGGAGGCCCGGCGAGGGAGGGGCCTGAGTCCAGGAGAGGCTGGCTCGTCCTCCCGTTCGTCTGTCCTGCCGCTCTCTCCCTTGCAGGCGGATCCAGCACAGAGCCTGGTGTTTGGTGGCTGGGCGTCGGGCAGTGTCGTCTCACCAGCGACCCCACACCGCCCAGTGCCTGCAGAGCTCTGTGACACACAGCTTCGCCTGCATGGCAGGTGTACGGGCCCAGCGAGCTCTGACAACCCGCCCAGCAAACCCTCAAACCATCAGCTGTCCAGCAGGGGGCTTCTTCCTGGGGCCTGGGGCCTCCCACCTCCTGCCTTTCAGGGATGTGGCCAGAATCCCTGGGCTCACAGGTGCACTCTGCCTTTGCCGGATGACGTTCACGGACTGGAAGGCAGCAACGTGTCTTTAGTTTTTTTTGTTTTTTTTTTTTTTTTTAAGATTGATTGATTGATTGATTTAAAAGGCCGGGTTAACACAGGGAGAAACAGAGAGACCTTCCACCACCTAATTCTCTCTCCGAGTGCCCGAAATGGGTCGACGCCTGGAGCCAGGAACTCCACCTGGGGTGGGTGGCAGGGCTCTAAGCACTTGAGCCATCACCTGCTGCCTCCCAGGAAGCTGGATCGGCAGCGTGGAGTAGCTGACACTAGGACCAGGCACTCTGGTAAGGGATCCAGGTGCCCCAGGCACCGGCATAGCCCACTGCACCTCATGATTGAGAACTAGTTTTTAAAAAACTGTTTGGCTGTAGAAGGTGCAAATGACGCAGATCCGTATAAAACAGGAGCTACAGTCCAGGTCTCCCCCGGCCCACATCTCCCGGTTAAGCAGTTCGGTAGAGACCTGTGCTTCCCAGCTTCTTCACCACGTGAAATACCTGCCTATATGATCATGCGGTCGTCATCCCGGAACTCGCTCTGTCCCTTTCCCACAGCTCTGGTTCCTTCTTTGCAGAGGCTCCTGACCGCCCGCCACACGGGTAGCCCAGCCTGGCCGATGGCTGCCCACTCGGTGTTTTTCCCGGTCTTGCTCTTAGACGCACACCTGGGGGCACACTAGGCACATCCGTGGGGAAGAACTTTCTGAAAGTGGAATCGTGAGCACTGAGCCCACGCACGCTCTGCTAGGCCCTTCAAAAGCCCATGACTGCCAAGAGCTGCCAGGTGCAGGGCAAGCCACTGCGTGGTGCCCGGTGTCAGCCTCCAGTTACCCTTCCGTTACCACCTGCTGCCCGGCCCCTCCGCCTGGCTTTCCTCCCTGGGCTGAGAAGTGGCCCTATCTGTGGGCATGGCCTCCTGCTGACGCCCCGGACCCCACCCCAACCCCCGACCTCCCGGCTTGCCATCAGACAGCCCGCCCCCAGCTCTGAGAAGGAGCGCGTGGTGCACATGCAGAATTCTGCCAGCCCTGGAGCGGAGTTAGAGCTTTGCTGCCCTCTTGCTGCTTCCCTGTGCCCAACATGAGCACACCCGGCTCTCCTAGACAATCAGCCTGCAACCTGGAGTGAGCAGCCAGGCCTGCCTGTGTCAGAGTTCTCTGGGATGCGGGGACAGGTATATGAGGGTGGGGGGGTGGGGGGGAATTACATGGAGAGTTGGCACTCATGATTCCGGTCAGCTGAAAAGCCCCCCGGCCAGCCATCTGCAGGCTGGAGACCCTGGGAAGCCAGGAGCATGGCTCAGTCCAAGTGCAAGAGCCCTGACCCAGGGCGAGCTGAGAGCACAACTCTGCAAACCTGAGCGCTGGCCAAGGGGCCACCAGAGTGAAGCCTGGAGCCCCAAGGCCGGCAGCTGGCATCCAGGGCAGAACTGGAGTGTGGCCCAGCTCTCAGAGCTGCATGCCGGCCCGCTGTCTGCATCTCCGGACCCCCAGCCTTCTGATGACGCCCCCGCCGCCCCCCCCCACACGGAGGCGGGGTCTTCCCAACCAGTCCACTCTGGCTCATGTGCTCACGTGCTCGGTTTGTCGGGAAGCACCCTCACAGACCCCCCACGTAAGGGCTTTCCCAGGCTTCTGGGTGATCCTTCATCCAGGGAAACTGACGCCGTAAGGTTGACCATCACAGCGAATGAGCCCGGGATGTTCACATGAGGTCAGCGAGCAGTGTGTGTATGGCACGTTCTGCCATGGCCCCATGTCCCTGCCTGTGCCAGGAAACGAGACCGGAAACTGTCCCTGCCCTTAGGTCCAGCCTCATAGCATGGTCACCAGACAGATGGATAAACAGTCACAATGCAATGTGGCAGGTGCAAAGAGACAAAGGCGGAAGGAGGGGGTTGGTGATGTGGAATATTTATCATGTGTGGAATTTGGGGGAGTGGAACGTTACCCACCCACCTTTTGTTTCTCGCTCCCTGTGTTTACTGGAGGCTGTGTGCTCTCTGCCCGTGCCTTTGGCTCTTGGTTCTTTGGTTCATGGCCTCAAGGGGATCCCTCCAGCTCAGACAAGGGCAGGATCGCCACCTTCCAGTCTTCATGTGAAGTCCACTGCACGTGTCTCCTCCTTCCTCGCTGTGCCTTAATATCTCGTCCACATTTCATTCAATTTTTTCAAACCTCATGGATGGACCAGAACGGGATGTGAATCCAAGGTGGAAGAGGCTGCCTGTTGCCTCTTTGGTAGCGCCCGAAGCCAATGGGGCTGGGGTAAACCTCTCGCCCCGGCACACATCCTGCGGCTTGCGGTCTAGTGGGCTCTGAGCTTTCGGAAGTGAATCTGGCCACAAGCCTAAGAACTGTAGAGCATAACTTAGAAATTTTTTTTTTAATGTTTATTTGCAAGGTAGAAAGAGACAAAGAACTCCCATTTGCTGGTTCGCTTTCCAAAAGCTCACAACAGAAGCTGGGAGCCAGGAACCCAACCCAGGTCTCCTATGTGTGGCACAGACCCAATCACTTGAAAGCCACCTGCTACCTCCCAGGGTGCTCATAGAAGGCAGCTGGAATCAGAAGCAGGGGAACCAGGACTCCAACCCAGGGACTATGATATGGGAGGCAGGCATTCCAAGCAGTGTCTTAACCACTGTATCAAACACCTGCACCTGGAGCATTATTGTTTGCTTTTAAGATTTATTAATTTTTTTTGACAGGCAGAGTGGACAGTGAGAGAGAGAGAGAGAGACAGAGAGAAAGGTCTTCCTTTGCCGTTGGTTCACCCTCCAATGGCCACCACAGCCGGCGCACTGTGGCCGGTGCACCGCGCTGATCTGAAGGCAGGAGCCAGGTGCTTCTCCTGGTCTCCCATGCGGGTGCAGGGCCCAAGCACTTGGGCCATCCTCCACTGCACTCCCTGGCCACAGCAGAGAGCTGGCCTGGAAGAGGGGCAACCGGGACAGAATCCGGCACCCTGACCAGGACTAGAACCCGGGGTGCCGGCACCGCAAGGCAGAGGATTAGCCTAGTGAGCCACGGCGCCGGTCAAGATTTATTAATTTTAAAAGTAGAGTTACAGAGAGAGGGAGAGGGAGAGACAGAGACAGATCTTCCATCCACTGGTTCACTCCCCAGATGGCCGCATTGGCCAGGGCTGGGCTGTCATCCGATCTCCCACATGAGTGCAGGGGCCCAAGCATTTCAGCCATCCTCTGCTACCTTCCCAGGCACCTTAGCAAGGAGCTGGATCGGAAGTGGAGCAGCCGGGACTTGAACTGGTGCCTGTATTAGATGCTGGCATTGTAGGTGGCGGCTTAACCAGCTCTCGCACAATGCCGGCCCCTGGAGCATTAACTGTGACCCACTAGAGGGTCACTTGAGTCCAGCACTGTGATTACAGAAGCTTTGTTGCTCTCCGGAGTTATCTGTAGCAGGAGAAAAGACCTTCAGGGTCTACCGCAGGGAAATGGTTCGTTAGACTGAAAGCTCTTCAAAATACACAAAGCATGGTGCCGGGCCTCAGAAGAAATGCCACCTGGGACTTCAGACCCAGAGATCCCGGGGGCACGGCTCCCTCTGAAGTTCCCTCTCTGCCTCCTTCAGTGACACATGTGAGAGGCGAAGCTCACAACGGAGGGAGGGACCCACTGTGCCCGTGTGAGGCCTGGCTGCTGTCCACAGTCAACAGTGCTTGACCCCTTGCTGGCACCCTGGGTCTCTCCCCCCGGCGCCTTTCAGCCATGGCTGTCCCAGCTTGGTCTTTGCAAACCCCTCCATGATCTGAGCCACACTGCCAGTCATCTGACAATTAATAGTAACAATTTAAATAAAAAATCAACTGTCTCTTAAAAAATAGAAAAATTCATTTTAGGAGTTTTGGGCGGTGGCGGGGGTGGGGGGGCAGCTGGATGTAGAAGAGAAGGGAGCGGAGCCAGAAGCCTGAGCCCTGGGAGGCTTGGAGGGGTTGGCCAGGGTCTGGAATGGGCGGAGCCCAGGACCGTAACCGGTCTGGACCAGATGTGGGGACAGCATCAGCAAGAGCGGACACCAGGAGCTGCCACCCGACACCGGGACGTGAACTCAAAATTAAGGACACACGCTTTTCTCTGGGGGAGAGCGTGTCCCGGGGCTCCTAACCCTCCCAGCGTTGATACTGGGGCCGCCCCCAACAAGGAGCCCACACTGAAAGGATGGGGACGAGCTGAGGCCGCGGGGGGCTCCCTTCTGGAAGGAATCCCTGGGGATCTGACAGAGAAGCACGTGGGCCTTGCACTGCCCGAGGCAGGTGCCTCAGCTCCTAAGGAGGGGCTGTGAGCAGTGGCAGCTGCAGGCGTGGCCATCGCGGGGCTTCCATCGGGAAGGGCAGCGGGCACCACCCCACGCCGAGTGTCCCAGCCTCCTCCCTGGCTTCGGGTGCTTTCTGCTGGGGTTCCCTCCTCTTGAGGGCCCTGTTTGCTGTTGCCGGCTGCTGGGGCAGTGGTGCCCATAGTGGGCTTGAAAGGCAACTGCATCTCATTTTCTCAGTGCGCGCTCAGCTGCTCACCCCCACCGCGGCCGTGGTCAAGTTGATTGAGGGCAGTTGCAGGGAGGGGGTGCGAGTGGGTGACCCGGCTTGTGGCTCAGACTTGGACTCTCCATGGGGGCGGTCTGGCAGGTGTGTTTGCAGACCTTCCACAAATGGCTGTGAACGTCATCACCAGCTGTAGGTGGTCGCCAGGGTCCCTGTCCCCACAGGGGTCCCCGTCCTCACTCCATTCTCTGCCAAAGGCAACGGGTACACTGCCTGTGAGCTTGGAGGGCCTGGGGAAAGAGCCCAGGACCACACGGAGAACTTGCAGCACAGCAAAGCAAACGAGAACCTTCAGTGGTCTGTGTGCCAGGCCCCGTCCCAGTTTAAGAGTGATTCGATCCCCTATGAAGATGTAACTTTTATCCCCACTCTACAGCCGAGGAGACAGAGGCCCAGTTGCTGGCCAGAGGTCCCACTGCTGCTAACTAGAGAGCTGGGACACCCACCCTACAGTATGGCTGCAGACTCAGCCGTCCGCCAACTCCTGTGATGAGTAAATGCAGGCCACAGTTAGCGACCCAGCATGGGGTCTTTAAGAAAGTCTGTGGCGGGCTGGGCTCCTTGGTGCAGTGGGTTAAGGAGCCATTTGCAATGCCAGCATCCCAAATTACAGTGCTAGTTTGAGTCCTGGCTGCTCTACTTCTAATGCACCCGGGAAGGCAATGGAAGATGGCCCCAGTGCTTGGACTCCTGCCCCCCACGTGGGAGATCAGGATGGAGCTCCTGGATCCCAGCTTCAACCTGGCCCAGCCCTGGCTGTTGCAGGCATTTGGGGAGTGAACCAGATGAAAGATCTCACTCCATCTCTTTGTCTCTCTGTCACTCTTCAAGTAGATGAAAAAAAATTAACATTTTTGAAACTTCATGGAAAATGCACATAATGAAAAAACTGTGTAGAGATTTCAAAATTTTGCACCAAAAAAAAAAAAAAACTCAGCTTTCCATGAACTTTCTGAAGTACCCTGGTAGCAATGATGAGGTGGTCTTTCCCTTCGCTGTCCAGTGATTTGCTACTCTCTGCCCTCAGCCTGGAGTTCCTTGAGGGCAGGCACCATGTCCTGGGGTCCGCAGTCCCCAGCCCCCAGTCCCCAGCGCAGTCTGGTATGCAAGTGTTCATGTGCCGATCAGTGAGTGAGGTCATGCATGAACCCAGAGATGCGTGAATGGAGGAGTGAGTACACTAATGACCTGTGCTGGAGCAGAAGGAGGCCAGGATGGCGCCGACTCCGGCCCAGGGAGAAGATGCTGTGCCCTGATCTGTGCCCACCCAAGGGTCCTGTGTCTTTGTACACAGCTCACCTGAGGAGTTGGCCCCCAGGACTGGGTCTAGCAAAGCCCCTGCCCGCCCTGGGCTGCAGCCTGCCTGGTTCTGGCGGGCGCTGTCCGGGAAGGAGGCTCCAGGGCCGACGTCTTGGAGACAGAAAGCCATGCTGGGTTTCCAGCCGCTTTTCTGCTGCCTTCCCACCCCTCCCTGATCCTCTGATGCTCACAGGAGGCCCACGGTAGGTGTGGCTGCTTTTAAAGAAAATCACAAAACAAAACAAGGGCTCCACACATTCAAACACATTTTCTGATCTGCCTCAAATTGTGGTATAATCATAGACACCCAAGATGTGTGTTGCTGTGGAGGGTTTTAGGCAGCCTAGTTAATGACAGCTGCCTGGGGCCAGCGTTGTGTTGCCCAGGGCAAAGCCGCCGCCTGCACTGCTGACACCCCATATCGGGGCAGCGGTTTGAGTCCTGGCTGCTCCATTTTCCACGCAGCTCCCTGCTAGTGCATCTGGGAAAGCAGTGGGTGACGGCCTAGGTTCCTGGGGGGCTCTGCTACCCATAGGGGAGACTGATCTTTGGCTGTTGTAGCCATTTGAGGAATGAACCAGTGGATGGAAGATCTCGCTTTCTGCCTTCCAAATAAATAAATCTTAAAAACAAACAAAACAAGCAAAAAAAAAAAAAAAAAAAACCCGGCAGCTTCCTCCTTAGCTCAGGGCGGGCCCTGCACCACGTGCTCCTAAAGCTGGAACTCTTTTGATGCTAACATCCCTGGGCTGCAAGTCCTGTGACTGTGTCTACACCACTGCTAAGAAGGGGAGGTTCCTAGAGGTTAAGGCACCTGTCCAAGGTCACACAGCTAGAGTGGTTGGAGCAAAGATTTTTTTTTTAAGATTTAATTTATTTGAGAGAGAGAGAGAGCTATAGAGAGAGGCAGAGAGAGAGAGAGAGAGAGAGAGAGAGAGAGGTCTCCCACCCGCTGGTTCACTTCCCAGACCACAACGGCCCGGAGCTGGGCTGATCCAAAGCCAGGAGCCTAGAGCTTCTTCCAGGTCTCCCCCTATGCCATAGTGCCTGCCCCTGGAGCAAAGATGCCAAGCCGATTATTTCTAGACTCGAGTCAGCCTGGGTTTGAGTCCCGTCTCCACCGTTCACCGCGAGGAAGCGTCGGCCGCTTGTTCAGCCCTCCGTGCTTCAACGTCCTCCTTCATAACAAAGCCACAGCATCTGCTTCATGTGGTGTCGAGGATTCAATTATACAGATAAGAACAGAACAGGGCCGGGTCAGTCAGTGTTTACGGACACCAGCTTTTTGTTGTTTTAACACATTTTGGCTGGCTGCCTTTGTCAAGTCATTGTTTCTGGAAGGGCTCCCATGTCAGGTCCCTTAACTTGTCTCACCTGACCTCACACTTCCCTTACTTCCTGCGCCTGGCGTCTTTTGCTCCTGACATCATATGTGACATTCCAGTGACCTTTTAATTACATAAAATTTTCACCGACTTTGTATTCATCACCAATTCTTATCTATGCCATTACATAATGTGCCATTAGAGTGTGTGCCATTTAAAAAAAAAATTTGAAAAAGGCAGAGTGGGGGTGGGAGGGAGAAACAGAGAGCGTCCATCTGCTGTTCACTCCCTGAATGACCACAACAGGTCTGGGCCAGGCCAAAGCCAGGAGCCAGGAGCTCCATTCATCTTGCCTGATGAACTGCAAAATACGCACCAACTTTAGAGATGATAAAAAGCAGGGGGATAGATATGTGACTCTGATTCAATCAACTGTCGTAAAAATGGTCTCTTCCTTGATCACAGACTTGGGTCCTCACGGGCTATGACATCGCCCTGCCCCTCACTGGAGTGTGAATCAGTTGACCTGGCTAATCCGTCAGTCTGGTTTCCTGTAGGTCAGTGCCAGGCAAACGAGACTGACTTTGGCTGGCACAGCTGATAGAAGAGGCTCCCGCGGCCTTGTAACCGGAGCTGGTGACGACCTGCGAAGCCAGGGCGGCCTTAGTCAGCTGACTTCCTCCCCTCTGCTCGTCCCGCTGCTGCCTGCTGGAGTTCCATTTGTTCCCATGAGCAATAAACGTGATTTGTTTGAGCTAAGTTCCCAAGGAGAGCAGCATGGAAGAAGAAACTAAGCAGTTTCCAGTGCTTTCTCCAGGCAGCAAAGGCAGAGCACAGTGGTCCTTCGTGTGTGTGGATTTCATCACCGAATGACACACGGAGTCACTCCTTCCGAGTCCGAGACAGGTAGGGTGTGCTGGGCAAGGTTTAGCCTGACACCATGGCTGGCCCTGGGGGTTAACAGAGGCACAGGCAGGAACCACGGAGTCTGATGTGGGCCTTTCCTAAGCTCTGGGACCCATCCATGGCCATTGTGGAGAGAAGAGGGCTCTTAGGACACAGCAACCCGAGTTTCAAGCCTGATCCTCACCCCTTAGCTGCACAACCCAGGGAGCGGGCTGGTCTCTCTCTACTGCACGGCTGGAAGGTGGGGCTAATATTTCACAGCGTTGGTGAGAAGCAAGCACTGGGAAGCAAGATGAGGGCACGGCCAGGGCTTACAAATGGCAGCAAGTGTTAAGTGCCAACCATGCAGCCAACACCCACAGATAGGAGAGCAAAGCTAGTTACCACTCATGAGGGCGGGCACTTTTATATCAAAACTCCCAAAGTTATGAGCTGGGAAGCAGCCAAGCTGACACTCAGCCACCCCACCAAAGTCCTGCAGACAGCAGTCCCGGGGGCAAAGGGAGCACTGGGCCAACCTGCTGCAGGAGCCTCCTGCTCCAAGGATAGGCGAGGCTAATCCTAAAAGGTTTGCCCTTCCCCGATGTTGAGCAGCCTGACCCAGGCACAGTCAGAGGGAGCTTTCTCCACCCACACAGGCTGGAAGAGTGTGCACCAGGCTCCCACCCAAACTCCCCAGCCCAGGGGAATGTGCACGGGTGCTGACCAGGGAGTAACTAGCCACAGGGCGTCTTTGGAAGGCCAAGGGAGCCGTGTGGAAAGGAGGACGGCTCTGATGGGTTCCGGCGGGGGCCGAGACTAGTGTGGGCTGCCATGGCTTGTTTGTGACCACCAAAAAAGCAGCTGTTTTGTTAACAGGTCGCAAGCACAAATGCCTCTAAGAATTGGGTGTGTCGTGAGGGAAGAGGGGGACACCCTGGCTTGGGACTTCCTGGTCCTGGTTCCTGGGAGACAGCAGAGCCTTGCAACACAGCTGGCCTCACGGTAACACCTGCTGTTTCTCCTCCGAGCACCACTGGTATTACCCTGGAGAGAACCTGAACCCTAGGGAATTGCTGCCGAATCCTGTTGGAGGTCTCAGAGGTGGAGAGGCGGGTGGGGAACACATAGAAGAGGGGAGCTGTGTGCAGGGGGCTTACAGACACATACCTGCCTCCCAGCAATGGCTAGGAGACGGCCACCGAGTCACACAACATATACCGCTGCCCACCTCGCGTCAGTCTGGAGCCAGCACAAACGTATGCTTCGTGGTTTGCGTTTTCTATTAGCCTCCTTGGCTCTTTTATACTGTCTTTCCCTATATTCCTATACTCACCATCCTTATTCTGTTTTGTAAAAAAAAAAAAAAAAAAACTATTTTACTAAGCAACAATTGAAAAACAGAGAAGATTGGAGAAGCCACGCCTCTCACTTCCCAACCAACCTCCACCAAATGCTGTCTATAGTTCACTTTATTTTTAGAGAACAATTTTTGAAGTCATTGGTGCTCCAGCCCCATTTAAAACAGAACAAAACACTACAATGACGGGGAGAGGCCACACTGTACTACAGGTTTTCTTAACAAATCTCAGGGCTTACTTTCAGACCAGAAGAGCAACTTGTAAGATATTTAAGATGGAGAAAGTGCCTGATTTCCAGCATACTTTCTAAAAGAGAAACATGAGTGTCAGACTTCTTTCTAGTCCCTGAGAAAATAATGCTGGGATTAATAAAAAATCAATTACATCATGTTTCCTTCCCCAATTCCAGCACCACCCAATTTTTTCTGATTCTTCAACTATGAAAATAAACTTAAATAAATGCCGAGAGACAACCACATAAAGCTATCCAATCACTGTTAAGAGAAACAGGTCACTTTATACCTGGTTCTAACCAGTTTCTGCTTTTGGCTAAAGGGAAGCATTACAAAGCAAAAAGCAGGTTGATTGCCCAGTGGAGTTCTGGCTGCTCCAGTTTCTGCTAATACGCCTAGGAAGATGGCCCAGGTTCTTGGGCCCCTGCCACCCACATGAGATGTGGATGGAGTTTCTGGCCTCTGGTTTCAGCCTGGCTTTTGTAGTCTTTTGGGGAGTGAACCACAGATGGAAGCTCTCTGAGCCTTTCAAATAAAATAAATCCTAAAAAACTGTTTACCAAGTAGAAGCTGACCTTCAGGCACACATCCCACATCAGAGCACCTGGGTTCTCTGGCTCCTGACTCCAACCTCCTGATAATGCAGGCCCTGTGAGGCAGCAGGTAGTGGCTTGAGTAACCAGGTCCCTGTCACTCATGCGGGAGACCTGGATTGAGTTTTCATGGGTATTTGGACAGTGAACTAGTGGATGGGAGCTGTCTTTAAAAAAAAAAAAGTGCCTATTGATGTTCATTCCATTTTTTTTTTTATTTGTTTGAAAGGCAGAGTTACAGAGAGAGGGAGAGACAGGGAGAGATCCTTCCAAACATCTTAACCATAAACATAAGGCTACAACAACCATTTTTCCAGGATGCATTTTATTGTTTGCTGAGAAAGTATTTAAAAGCAAAGCTCTCAGTATTCTTCCACTGGTGCTTTACCCATGACTTTATCATCAACATACAATAGTAACTACTCTATTGTAGTTGTGTTGTAAGATTTATTTACTTATTCAAAAGGCAGAGTGACACAAGAGATTTTCCATTCACTGGTTCACTCCCCAAACGGCCACAATGGCCAAGGCTACCACAGGTCAAAGCCAGGAGCTCCACCTGGGTCTCTCCCATGGGTGGCAGGGGCCCAAGTACTTGGGCCATCATCTGCTGCTTTCCCAAGAACATTAGCCAGGAGCTGGAGCAGCTGGGGAGTCAAACCACCACTCAGATATGGGATGCCAGCAGTGCAACCTGTAGTTGTCTTATAATCTATGTATTCTACACTTACATGCATGTCTCGGATCAGAGCCTGGTCAGAATTACTTGCATAAAATGCTGTCACCTACAAACCTGCCTTCTTATTAATCTGTGGGTGGATTCACTGTCTCGGTGGTTTCTGGGTAACAATGTTTAACTTCTCATGCACTATATTTTCTCATCCTTGTGCTGCCTGGCTGACAGCCAAGTTCTCTGCTTCTGCTACTGCCTCAAAGCAGGAGCCTGCTACAGCGCTCAGCCTTTTTTGGTCTTGCAGCCCTGAGGGTGGTGTACAAACCAGCTGAATTGAATTTCATCAGGACCAGGCAGGGAATTTCAAAGATTATAAAGTTAAGATTTACTAACGTAAGATTGAGTTACAAGTGATTTCATTATTGTGAAAGGAGGGCCTGGCTGCTGAGTGTAGTGTGAGAGACATTTTCCTGCATTCACATGCATCCCTATGGGGCACTAAAACAGAAAACCAAATCTGAAAATAAATGATCTCTTGAAACTTCTCTTGGGGCCCGCACTGTGGCATAAGGGGTAAAGCTGCTGCCTGTAGTGCCGGCATCCCACATGCGCGCCGGTTCAAGACCTGTCTGCTCCACTTCCAATACAGCTCTCTGCTATGGTCTGGGAAAGCAGAAGATGGCCCAAATTCTCGGGCCCCTGCACCTGCAAGGGAAGATCCGGAGGAAGCTCCTGGCTCCTGGCTTCAGATTGGCACAGCTCCGGCTGTTTCAGCCATCTGGAGAGTGAACCAATGGATGGAAGGCCGACCGACCTCTTTGCCTCTCCTTCTCTCTCTAACTTACAAATCCTGCTGTTTCCTTTACCCTCAGAGAGAAATGTGCAAGTCAAGCCTGTTTCCAGGTGGCTACATTCTGCAATCTTCCTTTCATGCACAGGAGGTAGCAAATGATTGTGGACCTCTCAAAAGGAGAATGTTACCTTCCCAAAATGTCGCTTTTACCTGACTGCAGTGTGTCGGTGCAGAGAATAAATAATTTAATGGTGTGGAAAGACTAATGTGACCTTACCATACAATTACAAAGCAAAATGCAAAACCAAAACAAAATCCAAGAGGTTTAAAGATGCTTTTTGTAATAACGATCCTCAAGAAGTGACTCGGGCAGATTTTCTACTGGCTTGCAAATTTGTAACTTGCACCCACATACACTTTGAAATCTCTTAATAGAATCAATTGTTAAGAACTTCCAAATAACTTCTCAGTAGAAATAATCAAGTCTTCAAGACCACATACTGACCCAGACCATTAGAATTTCTTTATAGACGTTAAGTATCATTAATAACAAATTCTTGGGACCAGAAGTGTTTCAGATTTTGCAGTTTTTTGTATTTGTTTACCAACTGAATTTCCCTAATCTGAAATCTGAAATAGTGCAAAAGACAAAAACTTTGACTGTCAAAAAGTTTTAGATTTCAGATTTTGGACTTTTGGATTAAGGATGCTCAATCTGTACCTATTTTTTTCTTTTCAAAGATTTATTTATTTGAAAAGGGGAGTTACAGAGAGGGGTCTTCCATTCACTGGTTCACTCCCCAAATGACTACAAGGGTTAGAGCTGGGCCAATTTGAAGCCAGGAGCTTCTTCTGGGTCTCCCATGCGGGTACAGGGGCCCAAGGACTTGAGCCATATTCTACTGCTTTCCCAGGCCATAGCAGAGAGCTGGATGGGAAGTGGAGCAGCCAGGTCTTGAACAGGCACACATATGGGATGCCAGTGCCACAGGCGGTGCTCCACCTGCTACATCACAGCGCCAGCCCCTATTTATGTATTTTAAAGTCAGAGTTAACAGAGAGAAGAGACAAAGAGTGATCTTCCATCTCCTGGTTAATTCCCCAAATGGCCACAACTACCAGGATTGGGCCAGGCAGTGGCCAGTGTCTTCTGGGGCTCCCATGTGGCATAGGGGCCCAAGGACTTGGGCCACCTTCCTCTGTTTTCCCACGCACATTAGTAGGGAGCTGGATCAGAAGTGGAGTAGCTGAGACTTGCACTGGCGCCCCTATGGGATGCCTGTGCTGCACACAGCGCCAGACCAAAACCTGTACCTACTTGAATTCAGTAGGCTTCTTATAAGCTTAGCAGTTCTGCTAAAAAACTGTATTTTTCTTTTCCTTAAGTTATTTTCCTTTTTCTATGCTTTTAAAATAAGCATCACTACAACAGTTCTCCTAGAACAAATGCAAACGTTGCTGTACACACGAAACACTGAGCTAACTCTAAAACAGCATCCTACCCAGTCTTACACTATTTCTCCATCAACTTTTCATTTCTTCAATCTGCTTGTGCTGTTCTATATCTTATAATGGAGAGAGGGGGCCAGTGGTAAAGCAGGTGAGGCCGTCACCTCCGATGCCAGCATCCAATAGGGCGCCTGTTTGATCCTGGCTGCTCCACTTCCAATCCACTTCCCTGCTAATGTGCCTGGGAAAGCAGTGAAGGATGACCCAAGTGCTTGGGCCCCTGCACACAAGTTGGAGACTCAGAGGAAGCTCCTGGCCTCAGTCTGGTCCAACCCTGACCATTGAGGCCATTTGGGGAATGAAAAATCAGCAGATGGAAGATCTGTCTCTTTCCCACCCCTCACACTCTGTAACTCTGACTTTAAAATAAATTAAAACAAAAAAGCAAACAAACAAAAAAACCCTGTAACTTATAATAAAAAAAACAGAGACAGATAAAAAGCACCAAACATTCTAACATATTTTTAAAAACATTTGAAATACGTGAAACATGTTGGTTTTTTTTACAAGACTTTATTTTAAAAACTCAACAAAAATATATAATCAAGCATTTCACATACACATACATCCCTGGTATCCGCAGGCAAGATAAGTAACAGAAGCCACAGCAGACAGACTGCACTGCTCTCTGGCAAGTCACCAACATCATCCTCTGCAGCGATGTAGACAAATCATCATCAACAACAACAACAACAACACCATGGCTTTAAAATAATTGTCCCTTAGCAAAAACAAAATATTGAGTAATAATACAGTAGATGGACTTTTCAAATGGACTAAAATGTGTAATACTTTATACCACAGGGGTCAAGTGGCAAGCTGCTTTCCAAAATTGAGCCCACTGCAGTACTGGGGGCTGGAGGAGGGCACCCCTTTTCTGGTTATCTCTTGGCTCTGTTTGTCAAAACACAACGTCATAGTCAAACTCAGTCGCCATTCCTAAGAAAAACAAAATCTTTTCCTACACAGAACCTTCACTCGCAGATCAGCCAGACATGCAACACCCACAACAGATACATTTTCTATGAGGCAATTCTGCCTTCTTCAGTCCATATTTACCTTCCAACTCATTGTTCCAGACCAAAACACTTCCTTCCCCTTTACAGCAAAGACTTATAGTGTGGCTCTACTGAAGTACTATATACACATCAGAACTAAAAATGAGAAAAGCCAGAGTCCACTTAACTCATAGTAGCTTATATCTAAATATATACATGTATGTATAAGTTTTCACAGTTAGACCTTAAAAAATTACATTTGATATGTTCAGAAATACTTCTTCTACAGACTATAAATAATATTTTAAAAGCTACACTGATAAAAATGCAATACATGAATGCATCAAATTAAATAAATCTCTGAAATCTTTAAAAAATAAAACTGAAGTAAAGCTGAGGTTTGTGTTAAGGGTACTCTGTTTGTCCCTGGTACTAGGGAAGGCAGAGTCTCCTAAATACGATAGGAGAGAAACTCCAAGACTTTGGAAGGAATGGGCAGTTCCTGCACTTCTTGGGTGGGCATCACTCTTCGGATTGACATGCGACACAGATGTTGAAGGCTAGGGACTTGCCTTGGAGTGGCCCAGAAATACACACTTCCATCCTGAGTGCTAAACAGAAACATAAAAAGCACAAGGTCAGCCACTCAAGGACAGCCCCACAGCTGAAACAACTATCACCAAAGGTTGTGTATTAGAGTCACAAACTCCACATTAACACCAAAGAACTAATGATATACTCTATGACAAGCTATCAGAATTATAAAGAGCATTTCTGAGGGACTTACTGGCTGCTTTGCCTGAAAGTCACCTTAAATTGCCCCTTAAAGAAAAGAGAAAAACATATTTACCCAGCAGCTAAAACACTACCATCAGTAGAAAAGGCACAGCAAAGACCATTGCTCAAAGGGGCCACTTGTACTGGAAGATCTTCATCAATTCTCCAGAACCTCACCATTCTAGAAAAAAAAATTATCTGGTGAGTGTTGAGTAGGAAATTCAGAGTAAAAGCAACTTTCAAAACACAGAAGGAAATTTAACTGTGTTTGGAGTCACAAAATACACACACATCACTCTATTTCTTACCAATAAGTAGCACATCTCACATAAAATCTCATCTTCAAACCTTCAGAGCAGCAAATACAAAATTACTGTTTTTCCTATTCATTGCACTTTAGAAATCTTCTGCTTCAACCCATTAAAATACTACTCAATAACATTTCTGTGAGCTAAACTAAAAGTGAATTTAAAAATCTATCCAGTTTGCCTAAACCCTAACAAAGAACACAAAGAAAACATGCATTTTTTTTTTTTTGGACAGGCAGAGTGGACAGTGAGAAAGGTCTTCCTTTTGCCGTTGGTTCACCCTCCAATGGCCGCCGCGGCCGGCGCGCTGCATGGTGCTGATCGGAAGCCAGGAGCCAGGTGCTTCTGGTCTCCCATGCGGGTGCAGGGCCCTAAGACTTGGGCCATCCTCCACTGCACTCCCAGGCCATAGCAGAGGGCTGGCCTGGAAGAGAGGCAACCGGGACAGAATCCAGTGCCCCGACCAGGACTAGAACCCTGTGTGCCAGCGCTGCAGGCGGAGGATTAGCCTAGTGAGCCGCGGCGCCGGCCAACATGCATTATTTTTAACTTAGAAGGACACCACTCAGTTTAAGACACAACAACACTGCCAAAGGTCTTATGCAGAGAGAGAGAGATTAAAACCCTAACTAACTGCAGAGAGGTTTTATGGCCTAAGAGCATTTTCATTACCCAGAAGCATGAAAGGAAATCTTTAAGCAGGCTACAATTCACACACTTACTTATCATCAGCAAGGCTTGCAATATGCAGTCCATCATGACTAAAAGACACAGATCGTACCCATCGGTCATTTGCTCCTCCAGCAAATATTGGAGTAGGAGGGGGAAACAGGTGCCTGAGGGCAAATACATGTTTTCAGTAGATACCAGAGTAATTCAAGAAACAAAACCACCCAGGTACAAAGTACATCTGCTTTTGAAAAAGGCTTAATGTAGCTTTAATGAATACAACTTAAAAGACTGAATTAAAGAATTTCCAATCCCTTTTTCACAATGTGGTTTAAGATAATAAGATAAAGCCCAACATTGGTTTTAACTATTTTTCCCTGACATGAAACTCCAAGTTATCACTTGGACAGAGTTATGTTAAATAACAAGACCTGTGTCAAGAAAGCCAAATTTAGTTTTAGAACTTATGTCTAAAGTTTCAAGGGTCTAAATAGCAAACTGAGAGACTACAATTTTAGATTTCATGTTAGTGAATCCATTCACATAACTTCTTAAAAGGTACAATGACAGCCAGAGATGAATTATAGACTAAGATAATTTATGCCAAACCCACCCAAATTCCATCAGAATTTCTCCATTGTATGGATCCCAGATATATACTCGAGTATCGTAAGATGCAGTAGCCAGCAATGCTCCATCAGGAGAAAAGTCACAAGCTACAACATCATGGTAATGTCCTTCTAGTTTCCGTATCATGGTGTATGTATCCATATTCCAAAGGAAAACCTGTAATAAAAAGGCAAAGGTTATAGCTTCATTTAAACACACAGAGGATAAAATGGCACATCTTTTAACTAACAATGCTACATTTAATTGAGATTATACTGAATTAAATGTAATAAATTATGAGTAATTTAAAGAATATGCTCAGTGTCACAGATTAAAAAAATCAGTCTTTAAGTTAATTAAAGCAGACATGCAAATTCTATTTCAAATGTTTCTGTTAAATGTTAATTTAAAAGTAAGCCTAAACATAAAGGCAATGCAATTTAACCACAAAGTTACACTGAAATCCATTTATTCCAAAAACTAGTTAACTAAAATATACAGAAACAGGGTTAAGTACTACAAACCCCCTTCTCTTTTTTTCCAGATACTACAAAATTTTTTAAAAATATACAAACAGAAAATGTAAGGTTAACAAATTGTTACTCCATTGGCATCTCCCTTTGAGATAATCACTTGTTTACAATACGCTTGCGTCACCAACGTGAGCCTAGGAAGAGAAACAGATACTGCAAGCAAAGAGAATTTTCACAGCCAAATGAAATTTCTTTGGCAAATAACAAGGATGTTAAACCACATTACAAAATGAAAATGATATTTTATGAAAATAACAATTATAACATTTCTATGAATCAAGATTTACTGATCTTGTTTCCCAAACTGACCACAATCTAGTCATTTCAAGTATAAAATAGTTAAAGTACTTAAGAAAGTCACACTCAGATTTATAATCTAAAGATCAGTAGTCAGCCTGTGCAGAATAGCTCTAGGAGGATTCTAATGTTTACTTCAGTCTATTACATTAAACGTGAGCTCAGAGGTTTATGACAACCTTTCCTCCTCTTGGAGTAAAAGTCCTTTTTGCTACATTTTCTGCACAGACACACTGTATTATTTCCAAAGGAAAGTTAAGTGTAAATTTTAAATTGGATCAAAGATTTAAGATATCTCTAGCATCTTAAAGAATTCCAAAAAATGGTTCAGAGAAACCATTTGAAAGCCAATTACCTTACATTAAGTTGTTTTTCACTTAAAACTTCCAATATGTCATTGAACTGGAAGATAAATTTACTTGGAGGAGTCAGTGAATTTCACTGAGGGGGAAATTATTTTAAAAAAGAAAAAAAGAAAGAAAGAAAAGCAGAAAGTGGACATCGACCAGCACCTGTGTACGTACAGTACACCTTGCAGCCGAATGCAAGGTTACTTCATCCTATGGTAAAGGTCGCCCCCAGCCCGGTAGCCAGAGATGCCACTCTTTCTGCCCAGCTAACACCATTGTGCGCCTGTGTGCGAGTGGTGCCAGCATAACCTCAATCACACCAATATTGCTGCCACCACCTGTGACAGGGAAAGCAAGAAGCATATGGAAAACACACAGCCTAAAATAGCAATGTCAACATCTAGCTTGTTGTTCTTACGATTTTTTTAAAAACTGAGTATCTTGTTCTAAACTTCTAACATTTGTAACTATCATTCTAATATCCCTCTTGGCTAAATAAAAGGCATTTTAACTAGCCTCCCACCCCACCCCCATCAATAAGAAAGTATATTGTGATCATCACATGTATTTGGACTTCAACCATTTCATAAATACCTGACACTATTAAAGCCCCTTTATACTAACTCAGAGCTGGTAAACAAATAATAGAGTTCATTAACAAACACAACCTTCTCACAAATCAAGTTTAGCTGTCCATAAATATGCTACATAAAGACAGATTATATCAAAATTTCTATTATAATTCACTCTAGACATACATGAGTGCTATTTTTATTCCTATTATTGGATTTTTAAGTTACTTTTTTCAGTTAAATGTCCAGGACAAGCTAGAAATCATAGCTTTAAAAACAGTAAACTGGACAAAAAAAATAGAACAACAGAGAAGAACATAATAATTAGCAAGGGAATGTTTTAACACACGAACTAGAGGTCTCTTCTGTAGCACATAAACTTTGCTATATCTTACAAAACCAAATCTGACATAGCTCTCATTTTACAAGTATTATTTCTAAGAACAATCCAACCTCTCATTTTATAATCAATAACTCTCTTTAATTTTCTTCATGCAAATTCTCCCCCATCATGAAGCATTTAAGATATTCATGACACCGAGCACAGACTAAACAGGTAGCTGAGATTTAAAATGATTTCGCACACATTTTTTATACTCCAATTCACAATGAATGGACAAGAACTTTGACACATACTGCTTTACTGGCTCCAACTGAACACAGCATAGAAGAGTCAGGCGAGAATGCACAGCTGTACACCCAGTTCTGATGCCCCCTCAACACTTTCATCATGTTTCCTGAACAAAGAAGATACCTGTGTTAATACACCGTAAACTAAGAACAGCAATAATCACAGGATCAGAAACTTTTATACACTAAAGCAACTGGGCTGGCAATATACACACCAACTGTTTACTTCTCTAAGGAAAATGATACTAACATACAAAATCTAGCCACTCAATACTGTGTTACTATGGCAGAGAAAGCATGCCTACAGGTCTAAATGCATAACATCTAGGCCTTTAAGAAAAGGTCTGTGACCTTTCATCTATAAGAAGTGATTATTTTAGTTCAATCTCCTCAGTCTACAGATAAGGACTGGAACACAGCAAGCTTAAAAGACTTCTTCAAAATGCCTTTTCATCTTTCATCCATTCTGATAACCTACATTCCACTCCGAAGTCCTTGTGTATCATAATTACAGAACTATGCTTCTATTATGTTTTCTCTGACACGTGGTAGTTAATATAGATTACAAAAAAATGTATAGGACTAAAATGGACATCTTGGGATTTGATAGCTGGTTTTAGTCCTTGTTTATAAACCTGTGGAACTGTGGTCTTCCTATTGCCTTGTGCCTGTGATTATAGAGTGGATTGAAATTATGTTCTTGCAAAAATTAAAGAAAAAATAAAAAGAAACTAAGGAAGGAGGAGGATTGAGAGAAGTAGGGATACTTTCTTAGAATTGTACCTATGAGGAGCTAGCACTGTGGCACAGCGGGTTCAAGTCCTGGCCTGCAGTACAGGCATCTCATATGGGCGCCCATCCAAGCCCTGGCTGCTCCACTTCCAATCTAGCTCCCTGCTAATGTGCCTGGGAAAGCAATGGAAGATGGCCCAAGTCTTTGGGCCCCTGCACCCACATGGGAGACGTGGAAGAAGCTCCTGGCTCCTGGCTTCAGATCAGCTCAGCTCCAGATGTTGCAGCTGTTTGGGGAGTGAACCAGTGGATGGAAGACTCCTTCTCTTTCTGTCTCTGCCTCCCTATAACTCTTTCAAATAAATCTTTAAAAAGTTATGCCTATGAATTAAAAATTTTTAAAAGAGGAAATGATAATACTATATTTTTAAAGTCAAATGCCCAAGATGGCACCAATATCTTGTAATAATAATATCAAGAAGCTAATCCTGGGGGAGAGGGAAGGTAGATCATTATATTCCTGGAATGGAATCTAAGAATTAGTGAATCTGTTAAAAACCAATTTTTTTTAAGAATTAAAAAAGAAACTAATCCTTTTTCACAGTCTGGAAAAAAAGACATACCATCATCTTTCAGGTCCCACACTCTGAGAGTTTTGTCTCTTGAAGCTGACACTAAGATCAAGCTCCCATCTGGAGCAAAAGTTAAATCTCTGACCACTTCAGTATGATCAACCAAGTTAAGGAGGAGCTTTCCTAAATGTGATGGAAGGAAAAAAAAAAAAAAAAAAAAGACATTATTAATTTCATCAGTTTTTACTTTTAAAAAATGAGATTATTCACTTTAAAAAAAAAAGGAATTATTAGACATCTCCTTATCTTATCAAGTATAAGATGACATTTACTTTATTAGTGCTATTCTTGTTACTTTTAAAGATTTTCTAAGTTTAACAAAAAAACTGACAAGGAATTCCTGAAATGTAACAAATTCCTAGATCAAGTTAATTTAGTATTTTTTTTTAATATTTATTTATTTATTTATTTATTTGAAAGTCAGAGTTACACAGAGAGAGAGAGAGAGAGAGAGAGAGAGAGGAGAGGCAAAGAGAGGTCCTCCATCTGATGGTTCACTCCCCAATTGGCTCCAAAGGCCAGAGCTGCACCAATCTGAAGCCAGGAGCCAGGAACCTCCTTTGGGTCTCCCACATGGGTGCAGGGTCCCAAGGACTTGAGTCATCCTCCACTGCCTTCCCAGGCCACAGCAGAGAGCTAGATTGGAAGTGGAACATTGGGTCTTAAACCAGCGCCCATATGGGATGCCGGCACTTCAGGCCAGGGTGTTAACCTGCTGCACCACAGCACCAGCCCCCGTTAATTTAGTATTAAGAAAAGCCCCTACACTGGCACTGTAGTGCAGCAGGTTAAAGCCCCAGCCTATAGCACTGGAATTTCATATGGGTGCCAGTTTGAGTCTCAGCTGCTCCACTTCCAATCCAGATCCCTGTTAATGTGCTAGGAAAGCAGCAGAGATGGCCCAAGTCCTTGGGCCTCCACATCCACATGGGAGACATGAAAGAAGATCCTGGTTCCTGGCTTCGGATAGGCTTAGCTCTGGCTGTTGCAGCCATTTGGGGAGTGAACCAGCAGATGGAAGAACTCTCTCTGTCTCTGCTTCTCTCTAACTCTAAATCTAAATCTAAAAAACAAAATAAAACAAAAAACCCCACAAAACCCTTTACATTCCAGTACATACCACATGCCAGAAAATACGTTCCCTAGACATACCATTTCCACATAATAGTCTCTAAAGAACCATCAAGCAGTGTGGATTTTATATTGTTTTCCTTTATTAAAACTATGAGCTGAATATGATGCCATTCCAGCCAATTAAACACATTCATGGCACTGATTCTTTTCAGTAAGTTAAGACACTCAAATACATTCTAGGGTCTATCAATAGTGCCCGGCATCATAAAATAATCAGGTATGCTTTTAAATCCATACCTGTATATACATCCCATATTTTGATACGTCCATTGCTTAACCCTGTGGCAAGAAGCAGCTGATCCTGCCCAAATCTGAATCGATGCCATTCTATATTCACACAGCGACTCTGTTTTTCAGGAACTGAAGATCCAAAAGCAAGACTCCAGACGATATCTCCACAGTCTATAATATGTTCACGAGGTTTGTTTTTCTGACCACCATCACTATTTTGTCTTGACAATCTTAAACTACTTGAACTGGTAACATTCTTGGTGCCATGCAGGAGACTGGGGAAAAGATTTCAACCAAATTATTATTTACTCTGGATTTGGATATTGAAATTATTGTTTCTTAAAATAACCTCAACATGGTTATAATAGTAATAAATTACAGAATTCCATAGATTGGAAGGGGAAAAGTCAGTATTTGGACTAAAAGGAAAGGACTAAAACAATGCAGATCTTTAACAGAAATTGTCTAGTAGCTGAGAAAAAGCTCAACAATAAAGCAATTCATAGTTTATTCGCCTCCCAAATTTTCCTCAAAACTACTCTATCAAATTTTAATCCAAAAGCAAAATGTAAACAAGCAAAAACAACCCTGTAATTTATTGTCACACTAATACCAAAAAATTACCTTTAAAAAGTCCAAACCATATTGATCAGTTTCTCAGACTTTCTAAAGTAATATGTAACAAAGACATTAATGACATACCTATGGAGGTCTACTGGATACCAAAAGCAGGAAAGACTAGAAAAAGCTTTCAACAAATTGTCAAACCCAACCCCAGATAATTACATCACCTATGCACTACTGTTATCCAGTAAAATTTGAATCTACAAGTGTCACACGTTGTAGGGCACGTGCTCTGGCACAGCACACACACACACATACATAATCACTCACTAGGCACAATTATTCTGCCTTTTAATGCACAGAAAATCCTAAAGAGACATAAATAGCTGAAAAATGTTCTATAATGTATAAACAAAGCCAGATAAGTCCTTACAAAAATTTTCCAATAAATATATTCAGCTCATGACTAAAACACAGTTACAGCATCATTATAATGGAAAATCTTTATCAAAATGTTTTTATTACCCCATATTAACAGAAAGCCATAAATTCCACAGAATATATATATAAAAAAGTCTTACAAGTTCCTAAGGCACTGGGACCACGGAACAAGCTTTACTGTACGATGTCCTTGCGACCAAGCAAAGTATGAACCATCTGGAGCAAAAGCAACGGTCCAATTCTCACGACCACATTTCTTGTCAAAAGGAGCTGCTGGAGCTAAAAGTTCACCTATAGTACGTGATCTCACTGCAAGGAAACAAAAATGCAAAATATCAGCTATAACCAACAATGAATGTGAGATCGCCTCTATACTACTTTGAGGTTCATGGAGACTTTTTCCCTTTTCTATGCAAACAGGGTGCTTTCCAATATCTAGAGTAGAGGTGGTTAACTCATGGCCCATGAAATCATTTGGTGTAGCCTGCCAAGGCAAGCTCAGGTGGGACTCAAAATTCAATAAATCTATAGCAGGCTAAATTAGTTTTAAGTTGATAATTTTGTATGGCACACAAATGATGTTACAAATATTCAAATAGCCTATGGTTGAAAAAATGTTCCCCACCCCCAATTAAATGGATTTATATGTGTGGCATGAGAAACTTTAATGATAGCAACTTCTCCAAAGTTTTGGCAAAGTGATTTTCCTAAAACTTCCTAAAGCAAGTTTTTCAGAAGTTTAAAAAAGTCAAATAATAATGTAATGATCAATTAGGGTGAGCAATTACCAAGGTCCTAATTTTTGCATCACATGTTTTTATCAAATCATTAACATTTAAAATGGAACATTTAAAGTTACTTTGCAAAAAAAATCTCCAAAATGTTTAGCATCAAAAAGCCATTATAAAACTACACCATTATTCAAAGGAAAGCACTACAAAATGGTCTATCCAAACCAAGAATTTGTCTTTTACTGAGACAGGTCACTAAAATCACAGAATCCTCTGGACTAGAAGGGACTAAAAAAATCTTGCTGATGAGCTACAAACTAACCCAAAAATGAAGTAATTTTAGCTTAAGGACAAAACAAGGGATAATTTAATACATTTTAAGGTGAACTAAATCTGGTGTCCATAACAAAAATTGGCATATTATCCGAGTATATGAATATTATTTCTGTATTTAATGAAAAATATTATCAGCAAGTTTCCATAGCCATGTGCCCATGCAAACTTAGCTGGAATTTTAGAACGAGATCTTTTTCATGTGCATTTATTTTCATTTCCTTGAAATACAAAGCCAGAGAGAGAATCTTCTATCCTCTGGTTCACTGACCAAATGGTACAACAGCCACAGCAGAGCCAGGCTAGAGTCAGGATCCCAGAACTACTTCCAGGTCTCCTTACATGGGTGGTAGGGACCTAAAGACTGAAGCCGTCATCTGCTGCCTCCCAGATGCATTAGCAAGGAAGCTGGATTGGAAGCTGAGAAGCCAGAACTCAAACTCACACTCTGATATGGGATTTAAGTGTCCCAAATGGCGACGTAATTTGCTGCACCACCGATACTATTTTGGTTTAGCTTTGACTTCAAATTTTGCAATTTTCCTTTTTCTGTCATGTCATCAGTTTAGTTTCCCTATTATCTATTTTGTAATTTGTGTCTGGTCAAACCTACAGTATAGGGGCAGGCAATGTGGTACATCAGGTTAAGCCACTGCCTGTGATACTGGCATCCCATGAGTATAGGTGAAAGTCCCATTTGCTCCATTTTTTTTTTTTTTGACAGAGTTAGACAGTGAGAGAGAGAGAGAGACAGAGAGAAAGGTCTTCCTTCCATTGGTTCACCCCCCAAATGGCTGCTACAGGCGGAGCTGCGCCGATCCGAAGCCAGAAGCCGGGTGCTTCCTCCTGGTCTCTCATGCAGGTGCAGGAGCCCAAGCACTTGGGCCATCCTCCACTGCCTTCCTGGGCCAAAGCAGGGAGCTGGACTGGAAGAGGAGCAACCAGGACTAGAACCCGGTGCCCATATGGGATGCCGCCACCACAGGCAGAGGATTAACCAAGTGAGCCACAGCGCTGGCCCCTATTTGCTCCACTTCTGGTCTAGCTCCCTGCTAGTTAGTATCTGGTTGTTAGTTATTTGGGGAGTATAATCAGTGGATGGATGATTTCTCTCTCTCTCTCTGCCTTTCAAATAACTAAATAAATCTACAGTATTATGATACTTTAAAATTATTTTCAGGGCTGGCACTGTGGCATGGAGGATAAAGCCATTGCTTGTGGTGCCAGCAGCCCATATGGGCGCCAGTTCAAGTCCCAGCTGCTCCACTTCCAATCCAGCTCTCTTCTGTGGCCTGGGAAAGCAGCAGAAGATGGCCCAAGTCCTTGGGCTCCTGCACCTGCGGGGGAAACCCAGAGGAAGCTCCTGGCTCCAGATCAGTGGAGCTCTGACCGAGCTTGGACTGATGCAGCCAAATGGGGAGTGAACTAGTAAATGTAAGACCTCTCTCTCTGCCTCTCCTTCTCTCTGTGTAACTCTGATTTTCAAATAAATAAATAAATCCTTAAATTTCCTTTTCAAGTAAGGAATCATTTATCTGTTGTCTATGGTTACTTACATACACACAAACCCCCAAATGTACTCATTCAGTGACACTTTCAGTCTGCATGTATACTCTATCAAAAGCCAGCACAGCACCTGGCGTATAACAAATGCTCTGTAAATATTTACTGAACAAATATGAAAGCACATGTATGAACTCCCATACTTCAGTTTCAAATATGTAAAACAAAAAACCCAAAAAATAAGGCAAAACAAAAACTCCAAACAAAAGAGAAAAGCTCAGGGCAGCAGGAGAGGCATTTGGTCTAGCAGTTAAGAGGCCGGTTTGGTTGCCTGCATCCCGTTTCAGAACACCTGGGTTCCAGACCCAGGTCTACCCCTGACTGCTGCTGAGGTACATCCCAGGAGGCAGCAGGTGATGGTTCAACTCAGAAGACTCGGACTGAGTTCTAGTCCCAGCTGCTGTAGACATCTGAGAAGTGAACCAGGGGATGGAAGCTCAAGAGGGCATGCAACTCCCAGTTTCTCTACATTCCTCCAAGCCCACAGTCCTACAGGGTCATTCTGCTAGAGTTCTTAATATGCCTGTACCCTGAATCTGCAACTTATGGCCAAATGTTTTTTATAATTTTGGTTTCTGTTTAATCACTATCTTTTAAAATCCTATGAATTTTAGGGGGGGGAGCAAAATTCACAATGGGAGCAAATTTTTTTAAATGCATTTTTTTTAAATGCAACTAAAAAATGTAAGCATTATCTTAAAGGAGAAAGACCCTGATTAAGTGAAAACACCAAATTTCACACAGAAGATGCCTTTTTTTAAAATTTGTATTTCAAGGTTACTTTATTTTTTTTGTCACAATCATGAAACTCCACTTGTATAAGGGAATGGTAATAAATTAACTGATAATTGGTTCAAACAACAAAGATTCTGAAATACAATTTATTTTCAAATACATAGAAATTTAAGAAATTGGGTCATTGTAAAACCTGCCAAATAAACACACTGCACTCTGACAAGGATTTTTACTAATAATTGCCTTGATTACATATACTTATTAGCTAGCACCCATATCAAATTATTTCTACACTTTAATCAAATTATTTAAGCACTCAAATATGAACTGAGGCAATATTATAAACCTAGCAAAAGCTTTATAATGAAGCACACTGAAAAAATGCTTTCTAAGTTAAGCATCTATTACAGTACCTGTGACTATGTGTTCGCATCCTCAGAAATGTATGAACTGAATGACCTTGCCTAAGGAAAAGACCGCCCACCATGGGAAATCCACCCTAAGATACAGAACTACGTTATTAATATCTATACAGTAGTAACGTATCGTCTGAGTCAGCGCTGAAACCAGACCGACCAGACTGAGCTCCTTCTTCACATTCCTCCCTGGAATTCACGGCCAGAAAGGGAGGGTCTGTGGCATGCCTTGTGACTCCTTGTCATGGAGAATTCTTTAATCACTTTTTCAGAATCTTGCCCCTACTTTCAGTGTGTACTTGAGAAGCCAAACTTGGCTTGATTACAATTAATACCCAAGAAAAGGGGGAAAGTAAGTCCTTATTCATAGATACAAAGCTGCACAGTAAAAGAAATGTTTCATTTTGTATCCAGATGATACTTCAGAAAAAAGAAACAAAGTGCTTCATTAAAAAAGTTTAGAAAAGGTCAAAGTTCTTCTAGATATTTAACACTTAGTAATTTTTAACTTTGTAACAAATAATACTGAATAACAACTTTATAACAAATCATACTGAAACATAAGAATGAATTTTTTTTAATTAAAAAGAAAAGAATTGCCAATTTAGTGGCTGGTTCTACCTTATGCAGGTATACTAAGAAGGTCTACCCATCCCCTAGGAAAGAGGACGGGAAAGTTTTCAAAACTGGGTAACAGGATGCAGTAAAATCCAGATAAACCAAAGACATCACTCAGCAACACCGGGGTATAATGGGGGCGGGGGGGGGGGGGTGTCCACTAGACTCATTACGAGTTCTATGTTCCATCTTCAAAACGTACTAGTCTTAAAACACAGTTAAAATAAGAACCGAACACAAATTTTGGATGTTGCATCCTTAAAAGTTATTAAAATAGGGGTTAAAGTCCCCTCCTAGTCAGCCACTCCACTTTTTTACCTAAGAGAAGAAAGAGCCGAGAATTCCAAGCCAGCTCCATATATGAAGTCCAGCCACACGCAGGACAGAGGGCGCTGGGGCTACCCGGGCTTCTGCGCTCCTTCAGAAACACCTGCCCTCCGTGTGTTTAGTAAAAGTACAGACAGTACAAACAGGAAAATGCAGGGGCTCCCAGCTCAGTGGCCACGGCCAATTTGTTTTGAATGAACACAGCGAGCTCGGTGTCTACGCAATACGCCGCTGGATGCACAGCACCCCAACACCCCCCGAAGCCGCCTAAAAGATGCGCGGGGCTCCCGCGGAGGCAGCGAGCGGGTGCGCGCGCACAGCCGGCTCCGGCGCGGCAGGCCGAACACCGACCGGCTTTTCCGAGAGCCTCTGCAGACCCGGCTCTTCTGCACAATAAATGGCCTTCCTTCGGCCACTCCACCCGACCACTCTGCTCCTCCCATGTGTGTCTGAGAGATAACCCCGAACGCGTCTCCTCCCTTGACCCGCCCTGCCATTTTCTAAAATTGCACCTTCTCCGGGCTTCTGCCGCCTCTCCAGGCACATTTCTCCTCCGAGAGCCCGGGGGAAGGCACGAGGAACCTGTCCTCTCGTCGCAGCTCGCAACACCCGGGCTGGTTCTGCCACGAAGCCCTCTGGGAGGAGCCCGCCTCGGCCCGCCGGACGCCCCCGGGAGTCCCCGGCGCCCTGCACGGACGGCCGCCCCGCCCCGCCCTCCGCCGCATCCCCGGCGGCCCGTCCGCCCTCCCTCGAGCGCCTGCCTCGGACTCCGAGGCGCTTCTTCCCGACCTTCCCCGGGGAGCCCCTGCCTCGCCTCCGCCCCCGCGCGCTCCACCGCCGTCCCATTCCTCACCGATCTCTTTCTCGTTGACCCTCGGGGGAAAGCTGGCCATCTATGGGGTACCGTCTGATTCCGGGGGACACGATGCGGACGCAACCACAGAGAAGGGAACGGCGAGCGCTGAGGGGCGTGACGCGGGCTCGGTCCCTCCCGAGCCCGGGGACGAAGGGGAGGGGTGGGGTGGCTTCTGCGGGTACCCCGGAAAAGCTCCCGAGGGCTTCGGACCGAACCCCGGAGTCAAACACAGACAATAGACCCTGTACGCTGATTCCCGCCAACGGACCTACTGAGGCCCTTCCACGCTGTCGACGGCAAACGAGGCACTGGAGACAAAATGGCGGGCGGCGCGGGTGATATCTGGGCGGCGGGGGCGGAGTCGAGCTGCGTCATGAGCCTGGCCCCGCCCCTCGACGCACGGGACGTGACGGCCAGTGCTGGGCGCGCGCGGGCGTTGTCTGGGGGGCCGGGTGGGAGCGGCCGGGGGAAGGCCACGGCGGGAGAGGCGCGGGGTCCCGGCCCTGGAGGGGCTGCGGCCTCCCTAGCGACCGTTCTCCCCTCCCGACGGCGCGCTCCAGGCCGGGATGCCCTGGCGTGCGCTTTTAGGTTGAATTGCCTTTGAAAAGGGCAAGCAGAGGATTGTATGGTACCGATCAGGCGGTAACCTAGAGACTGCGTGGAATGTGGACCGAAAGGGACGAGGAGGACCTGTGCGATGTTAACGCGCATCCCCGGGGCCGCGCTGCTAGTGGACAGGAAGGAAGTGAGCGTCGTGGCGCTCCGCCTGGGCGGCCGCGACGTGAGCCTGCGACGGGCCTTGGGAAGGGCGTGCCGGGCGCCGCCCTGCGGCCTCCCCGGGCCCGCGCGTCCCCGGCCGGCCCTCGGAGCCGGTGGTCAGAGCAGCTTCCGGCGTGTGGGCGCACACGGACCGGCCCGCCCGCCACGCGGGTCCCGGTCGCGCGCGGCACGTTTGCGTTTCCACAGGCGCGTGTGTGGACCGAGCCTCACTCGGAAATCAGGCCTAGCGGGCTGGGAATTTCAAATATGCGGCAGATACCCAAGGGAGAGGCGGTGGCAGCCCGCCTCCTTTGAGAGCCCTCGGATGACGTCCTGTGCGGTGCGGCACGTCTCCGTCTTTTCCTTCGCGCGTGTGTGACGTGCTTAAAATATGAAATGGTTAATTAGGTCCACGAAATCGTCTCCCCTGTTGTTCACCTTCATAATGCGTGAGGATTTCAGCGCCAGGCGCTGGGACTGGTTGCTGTATATTTAAAAGAAAAATTTTAATGCAATTTTGTAGCTCATATTCCAACGTTTGTGTCAGTCTGAGTTCTCTAACCAACTGCTGTTATTTTCAAGCAATTAATTCCCACTTGGAGTTTATTCCTGCTAACCAACTGACCAGTGGCAGTGGTACGAAAAAGAAGTTCATGACTTGCAGACTCATTCCTGATAGTATCTACTATTTACTAGGTCCTGTCCCCGGGAGAGCTTTTGTGGATTAACCGGTTTGTGTTGATCAGAGTCACGTTTTGCAAACTGTAAGTGGCAGGGCCAGGTTTGAACCCAGACTTGTTTGACTGCCCTATTTCAGAGCTACTTTTCTTCGCATAAATAAACCTAACTTGAAAAGTAAATATGTACCTGACATTTCATATCTGAGTTTGTTAGTTTAGCTTCAAATCTGAATGGGGTTCTGATCCCCTTCCTGCCCCGGAAGTGTTTGAGTTTGTCCTGAGTTCTGTCCGTGGCCACGCCTCTTATTCCTGGGTCCTGACCCCCTCTCTTTTGGACTTAACTACTGACTCCAAGGGAAGACGCTCAAGTCCAGGCTTGATTTTCCTCTTGAGCTTAATTCAGACACCTGGAAAACAGCTCACCACGTTAAAACTGAGCACATCTTCTCTCCCGAATATCTGGTCTGCCTTGTGTACATCCTGCCCTTGTGAGAAAGCCGACCTGGTCTCCCCAGCCTCTGGTCTGGGACCTTCGTCACTCCCCCATCTCCTCCATGCAGCATGGAGTCAACCCATCCACGAGCGCCAGCAGTGTTTTCTCTTGACCTCTTCTGGAGTCTGTGTTCTCTGCACCTCTGCGGCTGCCACTGTCATGGTTCAGGATCTTGTCATCTCATTCCTCTCAAGGACTCTGTAACCCACGCTCTGAGAAACCACCGCTGACACTTTGGTGTATTTCCTTCCGATCTCAAACACTGACTAGTTGCATCATTTCCTTGAAAGGATCGCTGAGTCTCCCTGTGTCTCAGTCTTCTCATCTGTAACATGGGGACGGTAATAAAACCTACCCCATAATTTTGAATATTAGTTCTGTATTTACAACAGAGCCTGACAGGGAACAATATAAGCATTAGATGCAATTTTTTAAAAAGGTTTATTCATTTGAAAGGCACAGTTACAGAAAGAGAGACATCTTCCATCCGCTGATTCACTCCCCAAATGGCCCAATGCTTAGAGCTGGGCCAGACCAATGCCAGGAGCCAGGAGTTTCTTCTGGGTCTCCCAAGTGCATGCAGGTGCCCAAGCACTTTCTGCTTTCCCAGGGAGCTGGATGGGAAGTGGAGAAGCTGGGACTTGAACTAGCGCCCATATGAGATGCTGGCATTGCAGGCAGAGGCTTTACCTGCTATTCTACAAGGCCAGCCCCATAGATGCAATTTTTTTTAAGATTTATTTATTTATTTGAAAGAATTACAGAGAGAAAGAAGGAGAGGCAGAGAGAGAGAGAGAGAGAGAGAGATAGGTCTTCCATCCGCTGGTTCACTCCCCAGTTGGCCGCAATGACCGGAGTCATCCCAATCTGAAGCCAGGAGCCAGGAGCTTCTTCTGGGTCTCCCACATGGGTGCAGGGACCCAAGGACTTGGGCCATTTTTCACAACTCTTCCAGGCCATAGCAGAGAGCTATTTGAGAAGTGGAGCAGCCGGGACTAGAACCAGCGCCCAAATGGGATGCCAACACTGCAGGCGGCAGCCTTACCCGTTATGCCACAGCACCTGCCCCAGATGCAGTATTTTTATAACAGCAAAATTTAACAAAATCTCATAGAAAATAAGGAATTAGCAAAGAATCATATGAATATATATTATATAATCAAAATCTGATTATATATAATCAAAATAATAAGTAAAAATTCTGGAAAGGATCCATGTCAAAAACAAATCTGACTCAACCACAAAAATGCATTCTCTGTGAATCTCATTTTTTAGTTACAATCCCAAAAACATTGCTTTTGTGCTGATTTACCCATAATTTTTGTCATGCAGGTAGTATTTCGTTTGAAATTTTTGGACAAACATTTAATTATCTTTAAAAAATGTATTAATTTTTTTTTGACAGGCAGAGTTATACAGTGAGAGAGAGAGAGAGACCGAAAGGTCTTCCTTCCGTTGGTTCACTCCCCAAATGGCCACTATGGCTGGCGCACTGTGGCAGGCGCGCTGCACTGATCCGAAGCCAGGAGCCAGGTGCTTCTCCTGGTCTCCCATGCAGGTGCAGGGCCCAAGCACCTGAGCCATCCTCCACTGCACTCCGGGGCCACAGCAGAGAGCTGGACTGGAAGAGGAGCAACCGGACAGAATCCAGCGCTCCAACCGGGACTAGAACCCAAAGTGCCAGCGCCTCAGGCAGAGGATTAGCCAAGTGAGCTGTGGTGCAGGCCAAAAATGTATAAATTTTTATGTATTTATTTGAAAGTCAGAGAAAGAAAGAGCTCTTCCAGTTCACCCCCAAAATCCCAGAAGCAGCTAGGGCTAGGTCCGGCAAATGTCAGGAGCCTGGAATCCAATCCAGGTCTCCATGTGGATGCTAGCCAGAAGCCTGAATGGGAGGCACAGCCAGTTGAATTCTGTCATGGGATGTGAGTATCACTAGTGGTCTCAACCACTGTGCCATTTACACAGCCATTAAATATATTCAGACAGACAGACAGACGTGCACCACATAACATGTTGTCCATAGTGCACAGCATGCACAATGGTGTTCCAGTAAGATTACAGCGTCTGGTGATGTCATGGTGACCGTAGCTTGTTTCAGTACACCATATCCTGTCCAGATAGCAACAAAACTGCCTAGGGAAGACTTTCTCAGAACCATCCCCATTGCTAAGCAATGCCTGACTGCGTGTGACTGCGTGCTCACGTCTCAGCCAGATGTGCAGATGTGGTGTGAACAACGTGGCATTTTTGCATAATTACCCCTTGTTTTCTCTGTACCGTTTTCTTAGAATGGCAGGGAGGCACAGGAGCACAAGAGAGGTGGAGCCGGAGTTGTCACATTCTTGTGTTCAGAGGGATGACTTTAATTGAGCATATGGAAATAGTCAGCACTTACAATCTATATGTTTCTGCCTGGCCTTGTTTCCTTTGATTATAAAATACTGTCCTGAATTAATGAAACCTTTGCTATGTCATTGTAGGTGAACGTCATTTGAAAGTGAATTTTTTCCTTTTCTGCCCCAAACCACACAACACTTAATGAGATGGAGAAAGGCAGGCTTCTCCTGGAACACTCTCCTTAACGCCTGCTTATTTGTTTTGACTTTTTGAACCTATCTGCTGTTGTTAGTGTTGCTATAGTAACTCCAAGTTAAACCTGAGGCTAAGCCTCGGAATTCATCCAGAGTTATCCAGGGTGTGGATTCTAGGCCCGGAGTTTCAAAGCGTGGACTTTGTGGTGTGAAGTCTGGGGTTTTAGATGGAAGAGTATGGAATTTGCTCAGGATTCTGCTGGGCAAGTATGATTTGGACATAAAAGCTTGCCCACTAGTAAACATGATTAGAAATCTTTATCACTGTGGAACACATTGGGAAAAAAAGTAATAACAGGGCCCAGAGGAGAATTTTGGAGGCACCCACTTCTGGCTGCCTTGCTAGGGAGGAAATAGTTCTGGTGCCCCAGTTTTTACCCTGCTTTCGTATCTTTCACTCCTTCCAGCCCCCTCCACCGATTGCACTTTTTTGGGGGCAGAGTTTTTGACAGTGTGGTGTGAGCAGTATACTAGCACTGGGCTTTCAAAGTGTGTAACTTGATCTAAGTTTGGAAAGCAGTGCAGCCAGCCTAGGACTCTGTCTGCATCTGTACATCTCTGTCTGCAGCAGAGTGCCCTTGGCGACTTCCCGGAGTCGCTGTAGGATTTCCTCTGCCCACTGATGAGCTAACCTGTCTCATCCTGCTCCTCTCCTTCCTCCCCGACTCAGGGTGATTACTCACAGGCCATATCCTTTAGCTCAGCCCTCCACCTGCAGGAGAAATCCGAGTGAAATGGAATATCCCATGCTGTCGTGGGGATTTTCCGCATAACATTTGTCTTCCTCTGATCGAGTGTTGACGTCCATGTTTCTGAATATTTCCGACTGTGACCTTGCAATGGGACTGTCAGGCAGAGGACAATTTCCTTCACCAGCTGCATGAAACCTGAGGACTTCCCTAACTTGCCCTCCTCTTCATTCTCTTGTTTCTCGTCTGAGAAATGCTTGCTGCTGCTTCCCTTTCCGGTAGCCTGGCTCCCTGGGCAGCATTTAAATCATCTGTCTTTGTCCTCCTGGCTGGGCAAGGACACCAGCTGGAATTTGGATCTTTTCCCAGGGGTCTTTAGAGAGTCAGTCCCACCTGCAGGACTCAGGCCACCTCTCCTCAAGCTTTCGCCCCTACGAGCCAGTCTTACCCTTTGCAAGTAATAGACTTGAATGTGAGATGTTTCTACTGGTCTCTGGGCTTGCTGGTACAAGGACAATTCAAAACATTAAAATCCAGGCATAGTTTTCTCATAACACACATTTTCTATGAACATTTTGAAGACCCCTTCTGCCGGGTAAGGCTGCTGCCTGCAACTTGGGTATCCCATAGGGTGCCAGTCTGAGTCCTGGCTGCTCCACTTCCAATCCAGCTCCCTGCTAATGGTCTGGGAAAACTAGCAGAAGCTAGCCCAGGTGCATGGGCCTCTGCACCCATGTGAGAGACCCGGAAGAAGCTCCTGGTTCCTTGCTTGAGCCTGGCCCAGCCCTGGTTGTTGTGATCAACTGAGGAGTGAACCAGCAAATGGAAGATTCTTTCCTTCCTTCCTCCCCCCCTCCCACCTTCCCTCCCTCCCTCCCTCCTTCCCTCCCTCTCTTCCTCTCTCCCCCTCTCCACCTCTCCCTCCCCTCCCTAACTCTGACTTTCAAATATCCATGCATGGATATATGGATATCAAACATGTTTTGGACCAGGACAAATTTACCTTTTAATTTCATTTTCCACAAACCTCTTGAAGTACCCTCGTGTATACTTTGCAATATTTTAGGACTTTCTGACTGATTTCCACACTCCCCCAGGTCATTTGCTTTCTACATCCCTTTTTTATCTTCCACGTTGTTTCACTTTCTGAATCTACTTCTTCATTTTTGTGAAGTCAACACTCTTGATACAATGAAAATGTTTCATTTTCTCCATGTGCTGTAGGTTCCTTAAGGGCTGAGATGTTTCTTTGTCTTTGAACGATTTTCAGGATTTTTCATGTAATTGATATTCAGTGTTTGTTGAAGAGAATTGAAGTTTATCTTTCATCTAGCTTCCTAAAGGGTATTTGAGGTTAATTTAGAAAGCAAATGTTCCTATTGTTGTCTTTATAAAAATAAAAGCATAAATCAAATTAGAAAGTGACGGCAGGAGAGTGCAAAGGTTGAGGCAGCTGTGGAGATAAACCAACAAAAAACGTATTGTGTGACTTTGCTTGTTAGTTTTGTTAAAAACAGTGTGATCTTATCTGTGGTGCCATCTATGCCACAGACACCATCTTAGGCTCTGGCCCTGGTCGCCACCTTGCACAGTAAGCCCCATGGCCCAACCACCAGGGTCAGCTCCACCCCCACCCTAATGGTATTTGCTACTCCTACTTTCCTGCCCACCCCCATCAAAGGTATAATAGGACCTGCTTCCTGTACACGTGCTCTTTCTTCTTCACCCCTTCCTTCCAACCTGTCCGATTTTCCCCCTGAATAAACCCCTTCCCTTACTCTGGTGTTTGGTGTGTTTTGTGGCGGCCTTACAAGTTTTACATGGAAAAATAAGTGTGCCCAAGAGATCATCTCTAATACATATTTTGGAGTCTTTCAGCATTGAAACTAATTTCGCAGACTCCTAGCTAGAAGGGGCCTCAGAGGTGACATGGCACGACCTTATTTTATGGATGATGAAACTGTTGTACAAATGAGTGTCTCAGATCCACACAACCGGTTAGTGAGGCTTATGAGGATCCTTTGCCTCCTAAGAAACCCAGCACGTTTGCAGCGGTATTGAACGTGGCATGCATGTCATCGCTCCCCAAAGAGATGGACGGAAGAGATGATGCCTTTTTTTGCCTTGATATTTATGAAGGACAAAAGTGAAATTATGCTGGGCACATGTGACCACGAAGGAGCAGTGCTCAGGGAGTGCCCTTCGGTTAGCTGCTTCCCTGACAGAATGTGATTTCGCTTGCCTGCGAGTTCATGGCAAGCGGCTCTTTATTTACCCAGTAGATACTTATTCATGACTTAAAGCGTGGCAAGTACTATGCTCAGATCAAAAATGGGAGTTCAAATGAAGACATCCTTCAAACTGTCTACACTGGGATGCTACAGGGGCCGGGAAGTGTGTCAGAAAGGAAAGGAAGTGAGTTCTCAGCTCACCTCTTCCTTTGGTAGACTCACTTGGTTGTACAGACTCTTAGTGCTGGCAGGAACTTGGCTTACCTCAGATGGCTTCATCAGCAAATCACAAAGTGGTGAGAGTGAATGCCACCTCCCTCAGAATCCAGCATTCGTTCCGTAGTGAAGAGTCCTTTCTTGCTTTTGCATTGATGGAATGATTATGCAATAGCTGAATGTATGAGTGTTAATACGATGGAGTAGATATCAAATCCTGAAGAGGGGCATGGAGGGGATGGGGTGGGGGGACAGGGCAACGGATGTTGGCCGGAAGCACAGCAGGTGCCCTCCCCATCTGCTTCTGACGGTGAGAGGCTGGCACCGAGGCCGCCTTAGAGACTGCCCGAGCAAGCTCCATTCACTTCCAGATGAACATGCTGAGGTCGGAGAGGTTAACGTGAGGCGCCAGTCAGTTTACAGTAAGCTAGGACCAGAATCCAGGTATCCGGACCGGGTCTCCTACCCTTCAGTCCTGTGCAAATCAACTTTTCAATTTTTCCTAATCTCCTATCATCTATACTGGCACTTGCTTAATATTTTTTTATTGGAATAAATTCTAAATTTACCCAATATACGTTTTAAAGTTTCAATTTATTTTTAAAGGAAATTTTAAATATTTACTGTAAATGGAAAGCCAGAATTATTTGCTCTAATTAGATAACATAAAAATAAAAACCTTGGAAATAATACTTCTAAATTCTTCCTAGTTCCTCCTCTTGCTAAAGGCATAGAAACTAAAGATTACAATGTTTTTAAAGATAAATTAGCTGTTTGGGATACCTGTGTCTCAAGTCAGAGGGCCCAGCTACTCTACTATTTTCTTTTTTTTTAAGGGTTTATTTATTTATTTAAAAGTCAGAGTTACACAGAAAGAGAAGGAGAGGCAGATAGAGAGAGAGAGAGAGAGAGAGAGAGGTCTTCCATCAGCTGGTTCACTCCCCAGTTGGCTGCAATGGCTAGAGCTGAGCCGATCTGAAGCCAGGAGCCAGGAACTTCTTCCAGGTCTCCCATGCGGGTGCAGGGGCCCAAGAACCTGGCCATCTTCCACTGCTTTCCCAGGGTCAGAAGTGGAGCAGCTGGGACTCGAACCAGCGCCCACATGGGATGCCAGCACTGCAGGCGGCGGCTTTACCTGCTATGCCATGGCGCTGGCCCCTATGTTACTTTTTTTTTTTTTTTTTTTTTTGACAGGCAGAGTGCACAGTGAGAGAGAGAGACAGAGAGAGAAAGGTCTTCCTTTGCCGTTGGTTCACCCTCCAATGGCTGCCGCGGCTGGAGCTCTGCGGCTGGCGTACCGCACTGATCCGATGGCAGGAGCCAGGTACTTATCCTGGTCTCCCATGGGGTGCAGGGCCCAAGGACTTGGGCCATCCTCCACTGCACTCCCGGGCCACAGCAGAGAGCTGGCCTGGAAGAGGGGCAACCGGGACAGAATCTGGCACCCTGACTGGGACTAGAACCCGGTGTGCCAGTGCTGCAAGGCGGAGGCTTAGCCTAGTGAGCCGCGGCGCCGGCCCTATGTTACTTCTGACCCAGCTTCCTGTTAATGTGCCTAGGAAGGCAACAGATTATGATATAAGTGCTTGGGTACCTGACACCCATGTGGGAGACAAGGATAAAGTTCTGGGCTCCTGGTTTCAACCTGACCGAGACCCTGCTATTGCAAGCAGATGGGAGATCTCTTTCTCCCTCTCTGTTACTCTACCAAATAAGTAGACAAATAAATATTTATTTAAAAAAATAGAGAAATTAGCAAGTGTTAGAAATCCAAAATGGGAATTGCTTCCTATTGCAATCAAAGGCAACTGAAGAGAGGATAACTTGTTTTTAGCACTCTTCCATGTATTTTACTGTCATTTTCTTCTGCAGCTGTTTCCCACCATAAACTTGTTTATGTCCCACCGCCAACTCTTATCGTACATTCTGCAAATACCACAGTATCCACCAGCAGCCTTTGCTCAGCCTAGGCGTCCACTCTACCCTCTTATCCTGGGGCGGCAGATGACCAGTAATTGGCTTTCTCCAACCTGTGTCTTAAGGGCATGGGTTATTTCTTCATCCCCGGAGGAATGCACTGAGCTCAGGGGGTTGGAGGATGACCCCAGCGCAGCCTCTGAGGATGACTAGACCCGGGACAAACAAGCCAGGCGCTGAAACTCCTGATAAGGCATGGGCACCTTCCTTCCCTTGCTGTGATCTGGGCACTGGGAGTTGCGCAGTGCTTGGGGTTTGCTCCAGCTAACAAGCAAAGAGCTAAGCGGGTGGGAACAGGCCATCTCTCATTACACTCTGGCCCTTTGCCAGTTTAGCTCATTTAATCCTCCCAGCAAATGTATCGCCTATCCACAGATAAGGAACAGTTTTAAAGAGGTTAAAGCCTTGGCGAATTCACATGCTCCCAGCCAGAGGCAGAGCTAGACTCTTTGCTACTCCGTGAACACAGGTGCTTCCCTGACGCTGTGAAATGGTACATGTGGAGACCTGGGTCCCAGGCTGACTTTGCCATCACACTGAAATACAACACTGATAGAAGACCCAAGCCTTCTGAGGCACTGTCATCTCTGCTCTCCTCCCCAGTCCTTCACTGCCTCACCACCCCACATGGTCCCACAGAGGGAAGCAAATCCCCGACTCCGACTTTTTGCCCCATGTAAGAGCCATTCATTTGACCCTCATCTGCTATTGCATCATCCTGTTATGTTAGAGTGTTGGCGAACTTTGAGAAATCGGACCCAGCCCACATGAGGAGCCAGCAATGATGATCCCTCTTATTTCTCAATGGCTTTCTGATGCAATCATTGATTCTGGCAAATTCATCTCCCACTCACTTTACCCCTCATACAGCCTATTCCACAACAACAACAAAATCTTTTTAAAGATTTATTAATGGGGCTGGCACTGTGGTACAGCAGGTTAAAGCCCCAGCCTGTGGCACCGGTATTCCATATGGCCCCTGTTCGAGTCTTGGCTGCTCCACTTCTGATCCAGCTTCCTGCTAATGCACCTGGGAAAGCAGTGGAGGATGGCCTAAGTCCTTGGACACCTGCACCCATATGGGAGACCTGAAAGAAGCTCCTGGCTCCTGGCTTCAGATCGGCCCAGCTTCAGCTGTTGTGGCCATTTGGGGAGTGAACCAGGAAATGGAAGGGCTCTCTCTCTCTTTCTCTCTGTCTCTACCTCTCTCTTTGTAACTCTGTCATTCAAATAAATTTTTAAAAATCTTAAAAAATTTTTCTTTATTGGAGCCAGCACTGTAGCACAGCAGGTTAAAGCCATGGCCTGCAGCACCGACATCCCAAATGGGCGCCAGTTTGAGTCCCATCTGCTCCACTTCCGATCCTGGCTTCAATGAATTGGGTTGGGCCAGGCTGAAGCCAGGAGCCAGGAACTTGTTCTAGATCTCCCATGTGGGTACAGGGGCCCAAGGACTTGGGTCATCTTCCACTGCTTTCCCAGGCCACAGCAGAGAGATGGATTGGAAGCGGAGCGGCTGGGACTCAAACTGCCAGCATCGCAGGCTGCAGCTTTACCTGCTATGCCACAATGCTAACCCCCCCCCCAAAATTTATAATTTTCCTTTTTTGTCAATAAATTTGAACACTGTGGGTAGTAAATAACATTTAATAAGCTAGGACCAGGGTGGATATTGTAGCTCAGTGGTTAAACTGGACACCTTATTGGAGTGCCTGAGTTCAAGTCCCACCTCTGCTTCCAATCCATAATGCACCTGAGAGAGAGACGATGATGGCTCAAGTGTTTGGGTTCCTGTCACCCATGTGGGAGACTTGGGTCGAGTTACTGCCTCCTGGCTTCAGCCTGGCTCAGCCCCAGCTATTGTGGGGATATTGGGGATTGAATCAGTGGGCAGAATCTCTCTCTCTCTCTCTCTTATTCTGCCTTTCAAATAAATAAAAATAAAAATAAAAATAAACTTTTTTTAAAAAAGCTAGGTCCCTGTTTCATATTGTTTTTAAACTAGTACTCATTCTGCTATTGGAGAGACTCCAATTTTATTGATACACAGTATGAAAGCACACAGAAATTATTATCACAGAGTCAGGAACAAGGACTAATGGAAGTCCTTGAATCAGTGGGTGGTAACACAGATTTGGTCTGCATCCCCATTCCTAACACAGAAATCTGATACTCTTGTCATTTCCTGAGTGACAGCTTCTACTGTGATAATATCTGGTCTTTGCTCCTGGTTCCTGCCAGAGCTCCCAACACCTTAGGATTCCCTGGAGAGTGTCAAGGTGGGGCTGGCCCCTGGAAAAACCAGCGAGTGGTTAGAGGTGGAGATTGAGTTAGTCCCTGAGGGTCAGTGATGGAATCCATTAATCCCTGAGGTACCTAACAGAACCTCCACAAAACCCTGCAGATACCAAGGGCTCTGGAAGCGTCCAGATTGGCAGATGGGTCCACATGCCAGGAAGGTGGCACCTGCATGAGATGGCAGATTCGACGCCGGGGACCCTCCCTGGACCTTGCCCTTTGTCCCTACCACCTGGTCATCCACCTGCATCCATTAGAGTAAAGCAGTCAGTGTAAGTAAAGTGCCGGCTGGAGCTCTGCGAGTTGTTCCAGCAAATGACTAAGCTGGAGGAAGGGGACATGGGAATCCCCGATGCACAGGCCGCAGCCTGGGACTTGCCACTGGCATCCAAAGCAGGTGCAGACTTGTGATACTGAGCCCTTAACCTGTGGAATCTGGTGCTAACTCCAGGCAGTGATCATCAGAATTGAATTAAATTGGGACTGGGGTCAACCTACCATTTGGGATGCCGGCATCCCATACCACAGTGCAGTTCTAGTCTCAGCTGCTCTGCTTCTGACCCAGCTTCCTGCTAGTGCATGTTAGAAAGCAGCAGAAAATGGCCCAAGTACTTGAGATACCCACATGGAGTTCCTGGTTCCTGGCTTCAGCCTCTCCTGGCTGTTACAACAACATTTGGGAAGTGCACCAGCAGATGGAAGATCTTCTCTCTCTGTCTCTCTTTCTCTCTTATTTCACTTTTCAAATAAGAAAATAAATAAATCTTTTTTGAAATTGCATTAAATTGCAGGACCCTGGAGTGGGAATTTAGCCTAGCACTTAAACTGCCAGTTAAGATGCCCACATCAGAGGACTGGGTTTGATTCCCGATTCTGGCTCCCAATTCCAGCCTCCTCCTAATGCAGACCCTAGGAAGCAGCAGGTGATGACTCCAGTAGTGGGGTCCCTGCCACCCACATGGGAGACCTGGGTTGAGTTCCTGCCTCCTGGCTTTGGCCTGACTGAGCACCAGCTATTGCAGACTTTCAGGGAGGGAAGTAGCACATGTGGTCTCTCTCTCTCTCAAATAAGAAGTTAAAAATTCAAATTGTAGAATCTCAACTGGTGCCTTGTCGCTCCGCCATTCGCAGAGGAACGACACCGGACCCTGCACTGTTCTCTTTGCCTGGCCCTTCCCGGGTTAACTGCCGTTCCCTCACTTGCGGAGAAACGACGCAGTCCAGGGTTAGCTGCCGCGCCCCCTGCCTCCGTGGAGGGGCAGCACCCCCGCCACTTTCCCCGCTTCCGCGGAGGAGCGGCACACCACCAGCCGGCTCTCTCGGGGGCTGCTCAGATGTTCCCGGTGCATAGTGTCTCTCTCCTGCTTTATAGTCCTCTTCCACCAATCCATGCTCTGCTGCCCACACGCCGAGCACGCTGTTCTCCTCCAATCAGGAGCAGGATCAGCTCCTGCAGCTTATCAGTCGAACTGGTGAGGCAGCTGTGTAGAGGTTGTTTGCTGTCTCTCAGCGCCATATTGTGGGAGAGCAGATGCATAGAATTAGTCCTAGCAGTTCCAGTAATTTAGTCTAGTCTTGGTTGCTCCCCACAGTGCCTGTTGAGGAATAGTTGTCAGCAGCAGTTGGAAGAACCCCACCCAGCGCATGTCTGTGGAAGCAGATCTCACTTCAGAATTAAAACCACAGTCCAAAGCCTGTCATTGCCGATGTTTTGACTTAGTCTCTTGGGAAAAGGGATCTCAAGCCAAAAGCTCCAGCACATGTCTCTAAAAGGGAAGTCAGGCCCAGCGCAAGTGAGGAGGAATGAAGAGGGCACATAGTCCCGTGGGCGAGTGGAAGTCTTCAGGCCATTTCCATCCCAGGGTTCTGAAGGAGCCTGCAGATGCGATTTTGAGGACAGAACAGAAACTCTCTGATGAGAAGTCAAGAAGAGCAGATAGTCAGCGAGTCACTAACTGTTGAGGAATGGTGCCCAGAGAGGGCTGAGGACAGGAATTCCGCCCACCTGGCGGAAGCGCTCTGGGAGTCTTTGGGGGATTTGGCATTAGGGTGCTGAACAATCGTCATTCAGAAGGAACCACGCACGGTCTGGAAAGCACCTCAGCAGGTCTAGGGGATCGGCAGCGTTCAGTGGAAAAAGTCAGGAATGTGAATGCTGGACTTTGGGTCTCCCTTCCTTCCCTCCCACATGACTTAGGCCTTCCGTGGCATCCTCAGGAATGCTTGCAAACAAAATACAACCGTATCGGAGTGGGCGTTTGGCCTAGTGGTTAAGATGCCCATGTCCCATGTCAGGGTGTCCGGATTTAATACCTGCCTCCAGCTTCTTGCAAATACTGACGCTGGGAGGCAGCGGCCACAGCTTGAAAGCAGTGGGGTCCCTGCCAGCCGCCTGGGAGACCTGAACTGAGGTCCTAGCTCCCAGCGTTGGTGCTGGGCTAGCTATGGGTGCTGCAGGCATTTGCAGCTGATGGGAGCGTTCTTGCTCCCTTCCTCTCTCTCCTCTCTCTGGTGCGTGTGCGCGCTCTCTCTCTCTCTCTCTCCCTGTCTCTCAAATACTTTTTTAAAAAACTCTGCCAAATGCTGAACATTTCTATAATACTAGGATAGTATTACAATACTTCTCATCTGGCCCACGGGACTCAGGAGAGTCACTAGAAACCGCTATAGTCCACCAATGGACCCGGGAACAAGCTACAGGTTATTGGGAAGGAGGCCGCTCTGAAATGGATATATGTGAGTAATTCATAAAGCGATGCACATCTCACTGTGTTGAAATAGGACTAGTAAAGCTGCTGAACACACGACTTGTTTTTTCCTTCTGCCAAAGTAGAACCAGTGTTTTGGAACATTTCCTCAAGTCTTTCTTATTTTCCTCCCAAACTTATCTTTTATGTTTTTTTTTTCAATCTCTCACTCATCTACTTATTTGGGAGGCATTGTTGCAGCACAAACTACCTAAATCTTCCACTTAAATTAGTCCTGGTTTTTCCAAGTCATGTTTCTGTAGAACTTTGGTGGAAAATAATAAACTGAGGGAAAGTCAAATTTGGGATATGGAAGAATTGGCAAGGAGCCGAGGTCGAAATGGTTGGAGTCATGAAAAGGCAATGAACAAGACTGTAATATGATCAAGCCATGTGAGGAATCCAGGTTTTTTCTTAAGTGACCATTATTTTTTTTTAAGGATTATTTATTTGAGAGGTAGAGTTACAGAGATGGAGAGAGACAGAGAGAAAAGTCTTCCATCTTCTGGTTCATTCCTCAGATGGCCACAATGGCTGGAGCTGAGCTGATCTGAAGCCAGGAGCCCAAGCACTTGGGCCATCTTCTACTGCTTTCCCAGGCCATAGGAGAGAGCCGGGTTGGAAGAGGAGCAGCCAAGACTCAAACTGGCGCCCATATGGGATGCTGGCACTGCAGGCGGAGGATTAACCTGTGCCACAGCACCAGCCCCAGGTGATCAGTATTTTTAAGGCCGTTATTATACAAGCCCCATATTATGCAACTCAAAGTTGTACAGACTTGAGGAAGTCTGCCAGATCTGGCTCTGAAAAGAACTGCTTCAATGTATCATCTTAGATTTGGATTCATTTAGAGGAGGAGAAGGCAGAGAGGTGGGTAGGAGGGAGAAGCCTAGGAAAACTTTACCAAGATTTTCTTTTTGCAACAAATGACTCTGAAAGAAGAGCTCATTCTCAACCTGTTGGACCTGGACAAAGCTTCCTATTCCTTCCCAAACTTGACCTTCCTTTCAACTCCCCAGTGCCAAGGTCTGTGGCCCCTCCCATTTCCTGTCTTGTCTGCCCTACTCCACCCTGGAAGCAGCTCCTGCTTTTTATTACCACTTTTTGGAAGTGATACATGCTCATCAGCCATGCAGCTAGCGTAGGGGCCACAGAACGCTAAAAAGACTTAAAGGTAGCCGTGCTTCCGTGCTATCCACTTCCTAGAACTCAGAGACAACCTCTCAGCCTGTTAAATGTACCTCGTCACATAGTTATCCTGGTATTTCCAGGAAATACGTACATCTGGTCTCTATGGTGCCACCTGGACATTGGTGTCATTTTGTCATAACACAATGTGTGTGCGCTGACAGTGCTGTCAGCGGAAGCTCACACAGTGCACAGTACTTGGTAAGGATCATAAACAGCTATGTTGTTGCTTTACATGATTTTAGAGTGCACGCCTACTTATGAAAAAACATACTGCTGGCCGGCGTGGTGGTACAGTAGGTGAAGCTGCTGAGGGCAACTCCAGCGTCCAAAATGCCGGCTGCTCCACTTCTGACCTGGTTCCCTGTTCATGCGCTTGAGGAGGCAGCAGAGGATGGCCCAGGTGCTTGGGTCACTGCCATGCATGTGGGAGACCCAGATGGAGGTCCTGGCTCCTGGCTCTGACCTGCCCTAGCTGGCTGTTGCAGACTTTTGGGCTGTGAACCCGTGAACTGTCTCTCTCCTTGTCTCTGTCACTCTTTTTCTTTTTTTGAGATTGCTTGCTCTTTAATTTTCATTCAAAATCTCCATTTCTTTAAATGTTTTAGCTACAAGTTCTGAGCAGCCAAGGCAGAGTAGTAGATGAGGCAGGCACTCAGCACTGGCTCCCACCCCTGCCCATCTCCCGCCACCCCCAGGCCTCGATTCTTGGCTCAAGATACAAAGTGGGCTCCACACTAACCAAGGCCCTGGTGTCAAGTGTCAGCAGCCGCAGGCCCGAATGCAGCTGGCTGGGGTCATGAAGCTCCACAGCTTTCACCATGCTCCAAGGGACTCCAATGACTGCCCAGACCCACGGGGCAGTACCTCGGGGATGCCATCAGTCATTTCACCAGGACACACTAACATCTTGAGGCTGTTTTTTTTTGTTTTTTTTTTGTTTTTTTTTGTTTTTTTTTTTTTTTTGACAGGCAGAGTAGACAGTGAGAGAAAGAGACAGAGAGAAAGGTCTTCCTTTTGCTGTTGGTTCACCCTCCAATGGCCGCCGCACCGCACTGATCCGATGGCAGGAGCCAGGAGCCAGGTGCTTTTCCTGGTCTCCCATGGGGTGCAGGGCCCAAGCACCTGGGCCATCCTCCACTGCACTCCCTGGCCAGAGCAGAGAGCTGGCCTGGAAGAGGGACAACCAAGACAGAATCCGGCGCCCCGACCGGGACTAGAACCCGGTGTGCCGGCGCCGCAAGGCGGAGGATTAGCCTAGTGAGCCGTGGCGCCGGCTTGAGGCTGGTTTTGCGCAGTCTGTCCTCCCTGCACCCCTAGATCTGTGTCCTGCAGGAAACGTCAGGCCCTGCCCCCTCCAGGCCACAACAGGAAGAAGAGAAGGGCGGCCTCAGTCGACATGTTCCTACCAGCTCGAGTTTGGGGGTACGAGTCAATCTGCGCTGGCCCAGAGGAAGCCTCCCTTCCCTTGCTCCACCAGGACATCCTCCGACACACACCCCCTCCCATGGCCAGGAGATGCTAGAATCTGCTCTAAATGACAGCAATGACCCAGGGTGCTTCCCAGCAGCCTGGAAAGGGTTTAGAAAGGGTTGGCATGACCACGGCGGTGACTGTGCCGAAACAAGTTTTCCTGGTGTGAACCTACAACAGTGTGAGGGCAGGCCCCGGTCCTGCTCCCACCTATGACTATAACAGGTCTGTCACTCTTCCAAATAAATAAATAAATCTTCTTTTTAAAATGTTTTCCTGAAAGCAGTATGCCTGGTTAAGATGCCGCTTGGGATGCTCACATCCACCCTCAGGATCCCTTGGTTCAAGTTCTGGCCTGCTACTGACTCAGCTTCCAGCCAACACACATCCTGGGAGGCAGCAGGTGATGGCTCAAGTTCTTGGGTCCCTGCAGCTCAGGTAGGAGACCCTGGATGGAGTTCTAGACTCCCAGCTTTGGCCTGGCCCAGCCCCAGCTGCTGTGGCCATTTGGGGAGTGAATGATGGATGAGAGCACACACTCTTTCTCTTTCAACAAAATAAACCTTTAAAGAACAGGCTGCTGTTGGTGCTGGCAACAGCCTCGTACATCTCACGTATGACGTCAGGAGGGCGTGTGGGAGGACTGACCCAGACCACACAGGCTGTGTCAGTGCCCTCCACGACGTTCGCACAGCCGTGCACTGCTCTAATGAGGCACCTTTCACAGCAGAGCCCTGCCATCCAGCAATGCATCACAAGCCTCTGCAGCACCCCCCACCTTCTTAGCTAGGCACGCTTTTAAAAAAAAGAATTTTTTTTTTTGGCAAGGCACAGTGTGTGTGTGTGTGTGTGAGAGAGAGAGAGAGAGAGAGAGATCTTCTATTTGCTTGCTCACTCCCCAAATGGCTACAACAGCCAGGGGCTGGGTTAGGCCAAAGGCTGGAGCCCAGAGTTGCATCTGGGTCTCCCACGTGAGTGCAAGGGCTCAAGGACTTGGGCCATCCTCTGCTGCTTTCCCAGGCACATTAGCAAGGAGCTGGATCAGAAGCAGAGCAGCCAGGACTCAAACCAGCCCTCTCACACAGAATACCGGTGTCGTAGGTGGCAGCTTGCCTCACTGTACTATGACGCTGGCCCCTGGGCACACTTACTTTACACAACAAAACCACATTCCACTAAAAACACCAACTGTTTCCTCAGAAGTCTGGGTGACTTTCCTTCTTCCTTGAGCTGAATCTCACTCTCCCTTCCACGTGATTCTACACTTTAAAAATGAGATGTAAAGTGAACCTGCATCAGTACAGCATAGATGAGAAGAGTATAGGCAAGAGGCCAAACATCGAAATATTTGACGAATATAGATACAAAGACATTCATTTGAAAGGAGGAAGGAGTGCTCACTGCGCCTTTGTGCCGGCCACCGCTTGCCTGGTTGTAAACTGGGAGCTTCCCAGTGATGAGAACCCGGGGAGCGACTCCCAGGAGCGCAAGCCCCGTGCCCCCTTAGCTATAACTGCTCTTCCTCTACTCATTCCGTATTATTTTTGCCCTCAGCAAGCACCGCTGCTGTTTTAGGGCCTGCCTGCTGGAGGAGCCCAGACCTTCAATCCTGAACAGGCAAGTGCGTTGACAGTCTCGCCTTAATTGGGTTGCTGTTTTTCACCTGGCTTTGATTATGGGCTGTGGCTTTTCCAAGGGGAACCATAGTGAATGCCCCGCATTCCAAACTCCTCCTTCCCCTCCCTGTGTCACAGCAAGCCAGCTTTTCTTTCACAGTTAGAGTCCGTTGCCCCAGGACCGACCCCTGCTTTGCCTGTGGGTTCAGAGCTGCAACCTCCAATTGGCTAGGCAGCCGTCTCAGCTTCCAGTTAAACGGAACCTGTGCTGCGTCATCTGGCTGAAGCATCTACCCCTTTGGAATCAAGACCTTTGGATCCACTGTGGGGATGGGAGCAAAAGCTTGACCAGCAGCTCACAAGGAACCATCCCCATTCCCAGCCCTGACTCCCAGACCTGTGGATGCTGCCTCCCAACCACCACCACATCCTGGGTGCTGACTGAGAGCGCATGCTCCCTTCTGCAGGACACCGTCCAACCCAAACATGTCGTCATCTCACTGCCACCAAAGGCCATCCCATGGCCAGCTGCTGAAGGCCAGAGTGGTGGCTTCTCTCAGCTGGGACCTATGGTCTCGCTCTGTTTGCCATGACATCAGCTCCATGGTCAGAAGTGACACTATGCGGCAGACTTTGATGGTGGATAAGGTATTGAATAATCTCTCAGATATAGCAAATGACATCAATTCTTTTTTTTAAGATTTATGTATTTATTTGCCAGCCAGAGTTACACAGAGAGGAGAGGCAGAGAGAGAGAGAGAGAGAGAGAGAGAGAGAGAGAGAGGTCTTCCATCCGCTGGTTCACTCCCCAATTGGCTCCAACAGCCAAAGCTGTGCCGATACAAAGCCAGGAGCCAACTAGGCTAATCCTCTGCCTTGCGGCGCTGGCACACCGGGTTCTAGTCCCGGTCAGGGCGCCAGATTCTGTCCCGGTTGCTCCTTTTCCAGGCCAGCTCTCTGCTGTGGCCAGGGAGTGCAGTGGAGGATGGCCCAAGTCCTTGGGCCCTGCACCCCATGGGAGACCAGGAGAAGCACCTGGCTCCTGGCTTCGGATCAGCACGGTGCGCCGGCTGCAGCGCGCCAGCCGCAGCGGCCATTGGAGGGTGAACCAACGGCAAAGGAAGACCTTTCTCTCTGTCTCTCTCTCTCTCTCACTGTCCACTCTGCCTGTCAAAAAAAAAAAAAAAAATGAAATCCTTCTGGGCCAGCGTTGTGACACAGTGGGTTAAGCCGCTGTCAGCACTGCGGGTATCCCACATGGGTACTTACTGGCTTGAGTCCCGGTTGCTCCACTTCTGGGAGCTAATGGCCTGGGAAAAGCAGTGGATGATGACCCAAGTGTCTGTGCCCCTGCAGCTGCTTGGGAGACTGGGATGAAGCTCCTGGCTCCTGGCTTAGCTCTGACCTGGTACTGCATTTTGTAGCTCCCTGGGGAGTGAACCAGCGGATGGAAGATCTCTCTCTCTCTCTCTCTCTCTCTCTCTTTTTCTCTTTGTAACTCTAGCTTTTAAATCAATCAATCAATCTGAAAAAAGAAAAGCAATCCTTCCTCAACCCCACAGCACAGAGCCCGGTGACAAAGACAGCCGTCCCCTACATCAGAGTGCTGGGTTTGATACCCACCTCCCCCCGACCTCAGCTTCCTGCTGATGCAGGCCCTGGGAGGCAGAGGTGTTGACTCAAGCAGCTGGGCTCCTGCCAGCCACATGGGAGGCCTGGATGGAGCTCCTGGCTTTGGCCCAGTCCAGCCAACGTGGGCATTTGGGGAGTGAATCAGGGGACAGGAGCTCTCCCCATCTTTCTCTCATATAAATAAATAATACACAAATTTTTTTTTTTTTTTTTGACAGGCAGAGTGGACAGTGAGAGAGAGAGACAGAGAGAAAGGTCTTCCTTTGCCGTTGGTTCACCCTCCAATGGCCGCCGCGGCTGGCGCGCTGCGGCCGGCGCACCGCGCTGATCCGATGGCAGGAGCCAGGAGCCAGGTGCTTTTCCTGGTCTCCCATGGGGTGCAGGGCCCAAGCACCTGGGCCATCCTCCACTGCACTCCCTGGCCACAGCAGAGAGCTGGCCTGGAAGAGGGGCAACCGGGACAGAATCCGGCGCCCCGACCGGGACTAGAACCCGGTGTGCCGGCGCCGCAAGGCGGAGGATTAGCCTAGTGAGCCGCGGCGCCGGCCAAATAATACACAAATTTTTAAAAGATAACTGCTTAATAAACCAAGGATTCTGAAACTGTATTCCCCAGGCCATAAAGTCGGACGGCATGGCCGAGCTCGGTGTTTCATGCACTTTCCCTTGCAGTCAGCATCTCATCCACACCCAAGCCAGCACACACAGGGCTTCCCTGTGCACCGTCTCTCGCAAAGCCTGACTTTATTTTCTTACTTCTTGGCGTTTGAATGAATGCTGGTTTTCCTTTGCTTTATTTTTAAGTCAGTAGGCTAAGCTGGTCTCTCATCGTCACAGTGGAATCTAAGTAGTGCTGTTTACGAATTTAATGGGCAAGAACAATGAACACCATTCAGTAGAAGCTGAAGCTGGACACAGATTAAATTTTGAGCCTCAAAAAAGTGCTCTGATGAAGCCAAATCATTGAACAGTTTTGGATGAACAAACTGTTTTCCACTAAGTATATACTTTTCTTCCCTTCCCTGCCCCACCATCCAGGGAAAGTTATATGAAAGAAAAGACTATACTCAAATTTTAAGTGTAAATTAAATTTCCACCTCCCTCCTTCATCCGAAGCTACTCACAGATAAAGCCTACCATTCTTTCCACTGCACGACGTGGCACACAGACCTAAAACCATGCAGCCCTGGATCTGTTTCTCCCTAGCTTTGGCCACGTTAGGAGAGGTTAGGACACAGAGGAGAGTCATAAACATTTCCACTCAGCAAAACGCTTCAGCAAGAAATCGCATCTTGATTGACATGAACTCAGTAGAGGTGGACACAGCAAACACAAACAGCAAGCAAGTCGGTAACTGTAGAGAAGACGCCAGCCTTGCCCAGTCCACTACTCGGCATGAACACCAAGTAACACAAGGAATTGCAATAAACATGCCAGGAGGGCAGAGGAAGATGTTTAAGTTTTTTTTATTTTTTTATTTTTATTTATTTATTTATTTTTTTTTTTTTTGACAGGCAGAGTGGACAGTGAGAGAGAGAGACAGAGAGAAAGGTCTTCCTTTGCCGTTGGTTCACCCTCCAATGGCCGCCGTGGCCGGCGCGCTGCGGCCGGCGCACCGCGCTGATCCGATGGCAGGAGCCAGGAGCCAGGTGCTTTTCCTGGTCTCCCATGGGGTGCAGGGCCCAAGCACCTGGGCCATCCTCCACTGCACTCCCTGGCCACAGCAGAGGGCTGGCCTGGAAGAGGGGCAACCGGGACAGAATCCGGCGCCCCGACCGGGACTAGAACCCGGTGTGCCGGCGCCGCTAGGCGGAGGATTAGCCTAGTGAGCCGCGGCGCCGGCCGATGTTTAAGTTTTAAAACAATTCTTTCTGTTGCCCGGTGATCAAACCACTTTTGTAGACTTTTTTCCTCTGGGTCCCAAAACTGGCTCCGTTTCTTTTACTTTGCCTTGTTTTTGTTTCTTTCTAGGGTCTTGGGGGTTCTTCTAGGGCTCAGCTGCACAGTTTGGCCTTCAGCGAGTTCGTCTCTCCGTGTTGTGGGCCCTGATTCCACTGTTTCATGCCTGGGAGCTCTGCTTCTGCAGGCTTCACGTCCCTCATGTGCCCTGAGTTTTAGTGTGAAAACCAGGGGCAGATGTCTCGCACAGCAGTTATGACACCGCTTAAGATACCCACATTCCGGGGCCCGTGCTGTGGCGCAGTGGGTTAATGCCCTGACCCGAAGCACCGGCATCCCATATGGGCACTGGTTCAAGACCCAGCTGCTTCACTTCCTGTCCAGCTCTCTGCTATGGCCTGGGAAAGCAGTGGAAGATGACCCAAGTCCTTGGGCCCCCGCACCCACGTGGGAGACCTAGAAGAAGCTCCTGGCTCCTGGCTTCGGATCGGTGCAACTCCAGCTGTTGCAGCCATTTGGGGAGAGAACCATCGGATGGAGGACCTCTCTCTCTCTCTCTCTCTGCCTCTCCTCTCTCTGTGTAACTCTGATTTTCAAATAAAATAAATAAATCTTTAAAAAAAAAAAGATACCCACATTCCACGTTAGAGGCCTGGGTTTGCATCCCAGCTCTGCTTCCAATTCCAGCTTCCTGCTAATGTGCACCCTGGAAGACAGTGATGACAACTCAAGTACTTGGGTCCCTGCTGCCCATATGGGAGATCTGAATGGAATTTTTGGTCCCTGTCTTCAACCTGGCCCAGCCCTGGCTGTTACAGGCATTTGGAGAGTGAATCAGCAGATGGAAGATTTCTATCTCTGCCTCTCTGTCAAATAAAAGTTTTAAAAATAAAAACAAAATAAAATAAAATTCATGTTCAGGAAATGGTAAATCAGCAGTTTTCTTTGTAATTTGTGGTGCTCGGTTGCTTTTGTGCAGACAAGTCCTTTCTGTACCTGGTGTGTTGGCCCAGGACACAAGCGATGTCTTCTTCCACTCCAAAGATTTAGGTGAAGTGAACTGACTTTTTCAAAATGCAAGCTGTGCTTCCCCAGGAAAACATGCTGTGTAATCACGTCTAAATGCTTACAGTGGTACCTTTCAAACACAGCAACGTCTCTGGGGACTTTGTTGATTGATGTTTAGAAAACCAAGGCTATGTCGCCATGTCACCATGATCCTTTTTTCTTTTTTTTAAGGTTAAATAAACTAAATAAGTTATTTGCAGAGTTACAAAAAGAGGGGGAGGAAGAGAGAGAGGTCTTCCACCCACTGGCTCATTCCCCAAATGGCTGCAACAGCTGGAGCTGAGCCGATCTGAAGCCAGGAGCCAGGAGCTTCTTCCTGGTCTCCCACATGGGTGCAGGGGCCCAAACACTTGGGCCATCTTCCACTGCTATCCCAGACCATCAACAGGGAGCTGGATCGGAAGTGGAGCAGCCAGGACTCGAACCGGTGACCACATGGGATGCCAGCATCACAGGTGGTGACTTTCCCTGCTTCACCACAGCACCAGCCCCAATAAAAATAATTTTAAAAAATGTTAAAAGACACTTCAATGTATAGAGCAGCCATGAAGAAGAGCAAATTTATGTGTCAGTTTTAAGTAAATTAGTTGGCTTCCCGTAATTACAAAAAGAGGTCCCCATTCCCCTCTCCCTTACTACATTATTTTCCAAAGCAGCTCAGTCCTCAAGCCAAGAAATTGCTGGCTAGCGATTGCTTCTGTTGCCACAATCTTCTCAGTAAATAATGTTGGGAGCTGGGATGAAGCTTAATAAGAACTTTCTTGAATGTTCCCTGTTGCCCTGACATAGCAATAAAACCTCAACAACAGCCTTCATTGATGCAAAAAGTGAGCTGAGCTCATCCCTCACCCCCAGCTCCTGCTGTAAATAGTTACTAAAGGATGAAACTAAAGAAATAAGGGCTGAAGACATGAACAGGAGTCATAGCTCTCCCCTCCCATGCAAATTCAACAGCTTGATCTCTCCAACCACCAACTTTTTAAAAAAAGACTTTATTTATTTGAGAGGCAGAGTTATAGACAGAGAGAAGGAGAGACAGAGAGAAAGGTCTTCTGTCTTCTGGTTCACTCCCCAGATGGCCTCAATGGCCAGAGCTGTGCCAATCCAAAGCCAGGAGCCAGGAGCTTCTTCAGAGTCTTCCATGTGAGGGCAGGGGTCCAGGTACTTTCTACTGTGTTCCCAGGCCATGACAGAGAGCTGGATTGGAAGTGGAGCAGCTGGGACTCGAACTGGTGCCCATATGGGATTCTAGTGCCGTAGGCAGAGGCTTAGCCTTATATGCCACAGTGCCAGCCCTCCTCCAACATTTTAATCAGCATGAGCCTATGACCATACAGGTGTTCCACCAGTGGATATAGAAGTATCAGGTGATCCTTTCCGAATTAGGAAATAGTTGTTCTTGTGTTCATTTTTGTAACCGTAGTGAAGGTGTAGCCTGGAGAGGCAGAGCGGGCTGGGAGAACAGCTTCTGGAAGTTGTCCAGGAGGTTCCTCAGCTCAGCGTCGTTGTACAGGACAGCTCCCCAGCCCAACTCCATGATCTCAATCAGCGTACCCAGCGGCTTCCTAGTCCGGCAGAATTTCTTCCGGGTGTTTGATGGCCTTCCTCTGCTTCGTGGTTCTAGCGTCATCAGATTTCAAACTGGCTGACAGCAAAGCAGCGAGTCCCCTAGAGGAGCGAGACAAAAACGGCTTCCTGTGCAGAATGGCCAGCAGTTCCCGGCCCTGCAGTCACCAGCGCGTGACAGTGCCTGACCCCAGCCCTGGGTACGCGCAAACAGCTGCTGCCGAGTCACACAGAGCTCCCTCTGCACACGGGCTCTGAAACACATCTCAAGTCACTTACCCTAAAAAAGCTGCCGTGTGTGGGGACACGGCACCCTCCTTAAGGCCAGAGACACTGATGTTGGTATCATTTGACACACCCACCAGCCTTCTAGGAAGAACAGCAGGAAAGCTAACTGAGGTATGCCCAGGTTCCCTCTGACCTCAAAATGCAGAGAGCTGCTGGGCTGGGCAGCCTCCCCCTGCCTGCCCACACACCTCACACCTCTTCATGCGCCTTGCTTGGGCTTCCCCACAGAGCTGATGTCCTACCTTGGTGGCTGGCCCAGGGCAAGCAGTTCAAGACACCCAGGTGGAAGTGCAAAGCTTCCTGTGATCTGTCCTGGGAAGTCGCAAAACTTCACTTCACTTCTGAAGTCTGTGTTTCCAAAAGTTGCTCAGTCCAGCCCAGATGAAGGGGAGGGGGACTTGGCTCCATTTCTTGAAGGGGAGGGGGGCAAGTTCCCACTGCAGAAGAGCTGTGGGGTGCGAGATGGTTGTGTGGCCTTCTCTGAACACTACAGTCTGCCAGACCTCAGGATTCCAAATTTTCTAACAACGCTCCAGTGTTCTGTTCATTTTAGTGGACTGGATTCCAGTAGAGAAAAATAGCCTCATTTTTGCTCTTGCTGATTTATTTGGATAAGATGGAAATTTATTAGACTTTCCAACCAACCAAATTTCTACATTTGAGTTTTAAACATAGTTAAGTATTACTATGATTTTTTAAAGATGTGTTTTATTTATTTGAAAGGCAGAGTTACAGAGAGAGGGGATGGGAGAGACAAAAAGGTCTTCCATCTGGTGGTTAACTCCCCAAATGGCTGCAATGGCAGGGGCTGGGCCAGGCTAAGGTCGGAGTCAGGAGCTTCTTCCGGGTCTCCCATGTGGATGGCAGGGAACTGACTACTTGGGCTGTCCACAGCTGCTTTCCCAGGTGCATCAGCAGGAAGCTGGATCAGAAGTGGAGCAGCTGGGACTCGAACCAGCACCCATATGGGATGCCAGCATCGCAGGTGATGGCCTCATCCACTATACCACAATGCCAGCCCTATTACTATGATTTCAAAACAGCTATTGATTCTGAAGTAGTGGGCTTTTTAAAAATACAAATGTAGGGGCTGGCACTGTGGTATAGTGGGTTAAGCTACCACATGCAGCACCTGCATCCCATATGGGCACAGGTTTGAGTCCTGGCTGCTCCACTTCTGATCCACCTCCTGCTAATATGCCTGGAAAAGCAGCATAAGACAGCCCAAGTACTTAGGCCCCTGCACCCACGTGGGAGACCCAGAAGAAGCTCCTGACCCCAGGCTTCAGCCTGGCCCAGGCCCTGTCATTAAGGCCATTTGGGGAGTGAACCAGTGGATGGAAGACTTCCCTTTCTTCCAGACTCTGCCTGTCCCTCTCTGTAACTCTGCCTTTCAAATAAATAAATAAATATTTTTTAAAAATCCAAGTGTCTGGATTTTAAATGTGATACAGATATTACAGTGATAAATTGTGTGTTTCCTACTGAGTTTTACAATGCTGGAGACTAAATTTGAATAATGTAATAGTCGAAAGTTACAAAAGAAATGAGGACAAGGTAAGGACAGAGAAAGCAGCCTCCAGAAAACTCTCTACTAGCACTAATTCGTGACAACTCCCCTGAGTCTCAGTAAGACTTGAGTTTAGGCTCAACTGTCAGACTGGGAGGAATAAGCCCAAAAGAAAGCCGTCATTATAGACTCTGTCCATCATGTCACCTGTTGGGACCCAGTCAGCAGAAGGGACCTTGCATCTAGATCAAACCCCATCATCGGCACAGTTGAAACACCATTCAGTGTGGATGGGTGCAGAAGAGGGAGAAGACCCAGAGAGAAGCATTGAGGAGATGTGGTCTGGAGGGCAGTCATGGAGATGGGCAGGAGGAGGTCATCGGAGCCCTGCAGGGGATGCAAGATGTCCCTACAGGCAGACACTGGGAGGACACCAGGAAGGCCCTGGACCAGGGTGGGGACGTTCTCAGACTCCCGAGAGACTGAATGTGCCAAAGCAAAGGGAAGAACACACAGTTGAAACAAAACAGGGTTAACACCAGTCACATTCTCTTCTGCCTTAAGGTTATCGGGGTCCTGGAAGCAGGGGGACGCTGAGGGCAGGGGCATTCGGCTTAAGTGAGTGATTTACTTTTTTTTTTTTTTTTTTTTGACAGGCAGAGTGGACAATGAGAGAGAGAGACAGAGAGAAAGGTCTTCCTTTTTGCCGTTGGTTCACCCTCCAATGGCCGCTGCGGCCGGTGCGCTGCGGATGGCGCACCGTGCTGATCAGAAGCCAGGAGCCAGGTGCTTCTCCTGGTCTCCCATGCGGGTGCAGGGTCCAAGCACTTGGGCCATCCTCCACTGCACTCCCGGGCCATAACAGAGAGCTGGACTGGAAGAGAAGCAACCAGGACAGAATCCGGCGCCCCGACCGGGACTAGAACCCGAGGTGCTGGCACCGCAGGCAGAGGATTAGCCTATTGAGTTGTGGTGCTGGCCTAAGTGGGTGATTTAAAAGCCATTTTCTGGACTCACCTCCAGAGAGCCCCAGGTCAGGCTGTCTGGGGTGCAGCTCAGGAATCTGCCATTTTTACAGCCACTCCAGGTGGTTCTGCGCCCCATGTTTTGAAAGCTGCAGTGAACAGAATCCTTTCCACGTGGTGGCCAGCTCAAGGGTGTTGAAGGCAACCGGGTTAAGGTTTCAACCCACAAAATAGAATGGTTAGAATCAGAGCCTGGCACATACCTGAGGTCCAGGAATAGTCAGAAACGGCACGATTTCACAAGCTTTGCTTTCCAACAACTATGCTAAAACTCTCACTGCCACATCAGAGGTCTGAAATGTGACCAGGAACATTGCACATCACTGAAAAAATGAGAAGAATTCAAGACATGTTCCCAGCCTGGGTTTGAAACCTGAACATTTGAGATGAAAAAATACTTTAAAAAAAAAAAAGCAAGAACAACCCTTGTTGATGGTAGAAAATTAAAAAGTTAGATAAGCAAAAATAATATTGTTAACATGCATGATCCCATCCCCCAGAGATACGCACAATTAACCCCTCGGTGTGTCTCTTTCCAGCCTTTGTCTAGACAAACACATCCATCTGTGGCTTTGTTTTTCTCCCATTTGCTGGGATTGTGCTGTGCACGCCTGGCTAGTGTGGCTGTTTTTCAAGCTGTAGGTTTAGAACCGGGTGCCGAGGTCATTCTCTCTGGCTCCTGGATCGTACGGTTTCCCGCCCCCACTTCCCTCCGTGTCTTGGCTTCATTCTTCTCTGTTGGCTGACTTGCCTTTGTGCCTCAGAGGGGCTGCTCTACAGATTGCTAACAGCTGTACCAGTACATGTGACTCTCACAGCATTGCACCAAGCAACAGCAGCCAGACAGAAGAAAACGTATTGTATGACCCATTTCTACAAAATTCCACAAAATCCCAACCAATTTCTAGCGACAAGAAATAGGTCAGTGATAGCCTGAGTGAGGGGTGGGGAGGTTGACTTCACATGGCACCAAAGGAACGTGGGGGAGTAATTCAATAGTCCCTGTTGTGATGATGGTGGTCATTCTTGGGTGCATGCTTTGTCAAAATTCACTGAACCTAAGATGGGGGCATTTCACTCTATGTAAATTACGATTCAATAAAATGAATGTGCCTTGCACTTATTTACTCTTCAAAAACTTGAGAAAGGGGGGACTGGCCTTTGGCAGAGTGGTTAAGATGTTGTTTGGGGTGTGCCTGCCTCACACTGGGTATGGAGTACTGAGTATGAGACCCACATCTGGCTCCTGACTCCAGGTTCCTGCCAATGCACATCCTGGGAGGCAGCAGTGATGGCTTGGCCAGTTGGGTTCCTGCCACCAACGTGGGAGACCTGGATTGAGTCTCAGCTCCCAACATCAGCCCTTAGCCTAATGTCAGTCATTGTGAGCATTTTGAGAGTGAACCAGCAGCTGGGAGCTCTCTCTCTCTCAAACAAATACATGTGCTTAGATGTTGGAGAAAGGGAGTCTTACTGGGTAAGCTGGAGTCCTAACAGCCAAGGCTTCAGGGCCACTGCTAAAGACACAGATTGGGGCAGATGCATGGCTAAGGCCTGAAGCTGAGAGCTGGAACTCCAGTCAGCCTCCCTTGCTAGAAACAGCCCTGAGACTCAGGGGTAGACCCTAGTGGCCATATCGGTGTGGAGGGATTCAATCCACCTGCCACTGGTCCAGGGTAGACACATAACCCAAGCCAGGTCAGTTCTTCCCCGAGAGTTTTCAAACAGGAGCTGGGGTGGGAGAATCAGAACATCACTGGTGGGAGCCTGGTTGCATGCGAGGCACAGATACTGCTGGGAAACAGGTCTCCTGTCTCAGAGGACTACTCAGTGTGTAAAGGACTGGGGCAGAGGGCAAAGTGCTGGCGAGAGGATCTCTGCAGAGCCGAGTGGGTGTGCAGCCGAAGCAGTCAGTGACCCCAACCCCAGAAGGCTAAAGGGACAACGTGGAAGTGCCCAGTAGCTTTCCTCTCTCAGGGCTCGAGAAAATTCCAGGGACAGGGCTGGGTCTGGGTCAGCATTGCCAGAAGCAGTTGTAAACGGAGGGTGGAGTGTCCCCAGTTAGAGCTGCGGGCCAGCCACGCGGCAAGCCGGAGATGGGGCTGAGAGGGCATTCGCTGTCTGCAGTTTCCGTGGACGTTTATTGAGCGCTTCTGGCGATCCAGCAGTGAGCGAGGCAGACAGGCCTCTGCTGTCCTGAAGAATCCACAGAACTCGGCAGTCGACAAAAAGAAAACCAGACACGGGGGGATTTCTAGACAATGATGTGTTCTGAGAAGCAATCAGTGATGGGGGAGAAAAGGGGCTTCAGCGGAGAGCAGGCCACGCCCCTCCCTGAGACATCCAGGAGGCTGTGCAGCTGCAGAGGGGAGCTTTCCTCCATTTTTGGTCACAGTTTGATGCCTCCTGGAAAGTGAAACAAGGCTGGTGCCTGACATTTCAGACTGCACAGGACCACAGCCCCTTCAGCTTCGTTAGGAATCACCTCCCTCCCCACTGCTCACATCAGTGCCACCTTCCCAGGCCCACCGCGCTCTGCGACGAGCAGTTCGTGTCCCTTTGGTGACAGCTCTAATGTGGACGAATGGCCGGGGACCCACTGCTCACATCAGTGCCGCCTTCCCAGGCCCGCCACGCTCTGTGACGAGCAGTTCGTGTCCCTTTGGTGACAGCTCTAAAGTGGACGAATGGCCGGGGACTGGCTGGCTCAGAGCCCCCATGCGCACCGCCCACCTGCCGTGGCCATACATGCCTGCACAGGCCAGGGATGGACGTGGTGAGGCTGCAGCCAAGACTGCCACAGCAGGATTATTTTAAACCTCCCTAATTCATTTTCCCTAACATGTTAAAATGTTAAGAGCCTATTAGCGAAATTCTAAGCTCAAAGTAAGTACTTAACCAGCAATATCCCCAAATCTCAGCTTTCTGTTGAACTTTTGAGTGTTTTTTTCCAACTTTAAAAAATAAGGAGGCAGGCAGGCGCTTGGCCTGATGGGTGAGACACCAGCTGGGATGCCTGCAGACCCTAGCAGAGCACCTGGTTCAATAGCCGGCTCTGCCTCTGGCACTGGCTTCACTCCCCACTTCAGTCTGCTGCCAGTGCAGAGCCCGGGAGGCAGCAGTGCTGGCTCCGTAGTCGAGTTCCTGTCGCCCATGTGGAGACCTGGACTGGGTTCCCAGCTCAGCTTCAGCCAGGCCCGGGCTGCCGAGCCTTGACTGGCATTTGCATGAGACCATTCTCTGTCTCTGTCTCCCTGCCTTTCAAGTAAATAAATTAAAACATTCTTAAAGAGGCAGGCAATTGGCAGAGAAGCTAAGATGCTACTTGGAATCACCCATGCGGGAGATCCAGACGGAGTTCCCGGCTCCTGGCTTTGCCCTGGCCCAGCCCCAGCCGCTGTGCCCATTCAGGAGTGAAACAGAAGATGGAAGCTCTCTCTCTCTTTGACTCTCCCTCCCTCCCTCTCTGTCACTCTACCTTTCAAATAAATCAAATACATCTTTTTTAAAAAAATGCAACGTGTCGGTGGGTGGGGTGGGGTGCGCGGTGCTGTGCTGTAGATTAGGCCTCCGCCTGAGGCACTAGCATCCCATATGGGCGCCAGCTCCAGTCCTGGCTGCTCCACTTCCAATCCAGCTCCCTGCTGTGGCCTGGGGGAGCAGTGGAAGATGGCCCAAGTCCTTGGGTGCCTGCAGCTATGTGGGAGACCTGGAAGAAGCTCCTGTCTTCGGATTGGCCCAGCTCCAGCTGTTGTGGCCATCTGGGGAGTGAACCAGCAGATGGAAGACTTCTCTCTCTGTCTCTACCTCTCTATCAATCTGCCTTTCAAATAAACAAAGTACATCATTTTAAAAGGATAAGCATCACTTTATATTGATTTTACAGATAGATTTTAATTTATTTTCCTTCTTTTAAACAAAATTACTAAAAAATTCATAATATTTTATATAATCATGTTCTAGTGGCAATTGATAAAGGATTAAAAATATATTATAATTGTAATAAAAATATAAAAATTTGACCATATTTATCAAAAAATCAGCCAGAGACAGACTCTGGGGCCCACTGAGAATCACGGGCTCTCTGCCACGCTGGGCACCTGATCTTGGGAGACAGAGGCACTCGGGCCTGATCAGGCGCCACATTATCAGGGAAGTTTGGAAATGCCGATAAGAGAGGGCAGCGATATTTAATAATATTTAACAGGGTGCTCTCCACATAGTGGCTCAAACAACTGGAAGTTGCAAAACTTGCATGATGATGTTGCTAAAGAAATCACGATGAGGGCACAGAGGGTCAGGCTCCCACCTGTGATGCCTGCAACCCTGTGAGCGGCAGCTTGAGTCCCGGCTGCTCTGCTTCTGATCCAGCTCCCTGCCGACGTGCCTGGGAAGCAATGGAAGATGGTCCAAGTGCATGGGTCCCTGCCACCCATGTGGGAGGCCCGGATGGAGTTCTTGGCTCCTGGCTTTGGCCTGGCCCAGCCTGAACCTCTGTGGACATTTGGGGAGTGAACCAGTAGACAGATTTCTCTCTCTCTCTGTCTCTCTCTGTCTCTCTGTCTCTGTCTCTCTGCCTCTCCTTTCTCTGTATAACTCTGCCTTTCAAATAAATAAAACAAATCTTTTTTAAAAATTGCAATGGAGACTATTATAAGACTATTTCCAATTTGGCATGGGCATAGACTTGATTTTATCTATTCTATTTCCATATTTCAGTGTTAGCTTTAAAATGTTTAAATATGTTTATTTAATAACATGCTGATATTATTAAAAACAGTTTTATCTAATTATTCATAAAGTAATGATCCACTAGGCCTTATGGCTGGTTTAATATTGTGAACGGGGAGACATAGAGTTGAGGGAAATTTTTTTTAATGTAATGCACTAAAGTGTAGCAAAACAAAGTATCTTTTGGGTATGCATTGGGTTGGGGGAACATGAAGCTCTCAGAGATTTCATAATGGGTCCATTTTTTTTAGTAATTTTAAATATTTATTTATTTATTTAAAAGGCAGAGTTAGAGAGAGAGACAGAGACAGAGACAGAGGCAGAGAGAGATCTTCCATCAGCTGGTTCACTTCCCCAAATGGCCACAATGGCCAGGGCTATGCCAGTTGAAGCCAGAAGCTAGGAGTTTCATGTAGGTCTCCCATGTGTGTGCAGGGCCCCAAGCACTTGGGCCATCCTTCACTGCTTTTCTAGGGGCATTAGCAGGGAGCTGGACAGGAAGTGGAGCAGCTGTGTCACTGAGCCCAGGGTGATAGCCTTTTTGTTGGAGGTTCCTTGGCTCTGTAGTTACCTGATACACATATGCACCCATCAGTTCTCCAAACTGAGCAAAAACAGGGAGCAGAAATGACCAGAGCTCATAATGGCAGCGTTACCTTAGCAAATTCACACAAGGAAATAAGAAAATGCATGCTGCAGATAACGACGCCGGAACAGGGAAGAGCAGTCCAGGAACCAGGGCACAACGGGAAGGGTAAGCAGTGGTGCTGGAGAGGACAGCCCAGGCAAGCATCTGAAAACTCGCCAGTCTGATGCCGGTGGCCCCGCAGCCTGCAGGCACCCCTTCGCAAGGTAGCCCCTAGCCACAAATGCTAGTCCACCACAGGTTCAGAGCCTCATCTACATTTCTCTACCAATGCCATTTAATCTGATTTTCTAGGATTTTTTTTGTTCTCTGTGGATCTTGGTAACCAAACAGTTGAAACTTTCTCAGCTTCAAAACAGCAGCTGGGTGCCCAGCCGAGCCCTGGGTTAATGTTCTGGCTGCGGTGTGTCCCATCTGAAGGTACCTGCTGTTTCTCCCACTCCTCGTATTATTTTATTTATTACAGCCTGGTGTTCCCAGGGGATGTAAGTGCCGGTGAGAACAAAAGCACACAAGATGCCCCGACAAACAGTCCCTGCTCTTCTGACCTACGCTGGGGCCTGCTAGGAAAGGGAAAGCCTTGCTCGGCTTCCTGAGAAAGCGACTGTGAAGAGGGTTTTCAGCTGGGTATTGTTTTTGGGAAGGGTTCAGATTTTTCCCTTAACAGAACAGAAGGAAAGAAATCCAAAGATCATCCTAACAAAAATAGAGGCAGCGCTCCCAGGCTCAGTGTCTGCTCAGGCAGTCTACGGAGACTCAGACTACGGAGGCCTGTTTGGGTAGATCTGTTCCCCAGACTTGTTCCAAACTCAGAATGTTGTGAATATCTGTTTAAGCCTAAAGAAACTGTCTGTAAGTAGAAAAGGAAAAAAGCAAAAAAAAAAAAAAAAAAATTGTTGGCAATTTCGGATGAGTGACTTTGCAGACTAGCATTGAATCCCATTTCACTGCACACCTTTGGCTCCCGATGGAAAGGAATGAAAGACGAGCAAAATAAATATCAGTGCTACAACCACAAACACTGAGAAAGCTCTGCTGCACCTCGGCAAGCAGTAGGCATGGAGGGAGGGAGGGAGGGAGGCCGGGCGAGGGGGGCAGCGGAGGGGGGGGCAGGCGGGCTCCACTCCAGAACACCCTGCCTCCCTCCCCCCACCCCCCAGGAAACAGCATCCTGGAATAATTCATGGAGGTCCCAGCCACTAGCATCCCCTAATTAGAAAGAGCTGGAATTTAAGCTAAAAATAGACCCTGGGCCAACCAGCTCATTTGCAATTACTTTTACCTTTAAAAATAGCTTTGCTTCAGGCCCAGGTTATAAGCAGCTGCCCCACAGAGAGCCAGGACTCAAACTGGCACCCATATGGGATGCTGGTGTAGCAGGTGGTAGCTTAACCCACTACACACAATGCTGGTTCCCATTCTTAATGTTTAAGATGAACAAGTAAACCACTTTCTATTAAAAATTAAAAATGGAGGAGGGCGGGCCTAGCCAGAGCTGATGGGCTTCAGAGGCTGGGTTCCACCTGGGACCTGGGACCCTAGGCCTGTCACAGGAAGCTGGACCAGGAGCATCATCAAACACCTGGAATCAGTGTTTGCCCGTCTGCTCAGAGGCCTGCAGCTCCTCCTTCTGCAAATCAAGATGGGAGAGACGGGCATCACAGCAGGGTCTGGTGACAGAACCCCAAGATAAGCATTTTCCCCTGCTGCGGGTTAGGTACCAAGTGTGGATTAACCTCTCAATTTTCAAAGGTGAAAAAGCATGAGGGAAAAAAAAAAAAACCCACGGGAGTCCTAAAAATATTCCTAAAAAGAAGAGACTAAAGCACTCAGGAGGAAGGCATGCTATTGAGTGAGGGGGACGGCTGGGGACAGGAGTGGCCAGAGCCGAGCCTTCAGAGCAGGAGGCTCACTTTCTCGGGCAGTGCAGGGTCTTTGTTGAAGAACCTCTCTCACAGGGTGTGATTCGCCTTGAAGATGAAGCCTTCTAGGCACAGCCAAGACAGGCTGGTGAGCAAACCCATCCAGAGGTAGGAAATGAACCAGAAGCGGGAGGAGCTGGAACAGACCAACTTCCAACAGAGGGGGTGTGCGTCTGGGGAGAGGAAGGGCTACAAGTTTGAGGACCATGGGGAGAAAGTAGGCCCTGAGCAGAAAGGAGAGCAAACAGGAGGCAAATAAATGAATGAGCTGGGGGCTGGCGCTGTGGTGCAGCAGGTTAAGCCGTGGCCTGCAAGCGCTGGCATCCCATAATGGCACTGGTTCAAATCCTGGCTGCTCCACTTCTTATCCAGCTCCTTGCTAATGCACCTGGGAGAGCAGCAGAAGATGATCCAAGTGTTTGGGCCCCTGCACCCATGTGAGAGACCCAGAAGAAGTCCTGGTTCCTGGCTCTGGCCTGGCACAGCCCTGGCCATTGCGGCCATTTGGGGAGTGAACCACTGGATGAAGATCTGTCTCTCTGTCTCTCCCTTTCTCTCACTGTAACTCTGCCTTTCAAATAAATAAATAAATCTTAGAAGAGGAAGAAGAAACGAATGAGCTCTGGATGAACAGAGAACCTATAAAACTCCTGTGTGTGCCACTGGACTTTCCACAGGACTCCCGATGGAAGGTTGACCCAAGGTCAGCTGCATTTCCGTGGACAGGTTGATTGCAGGAGAAAGCTGAAGCAAATATTAGATGGCACATTTTCATTGTGATCCAAATAAAGCAAAAATATGTACCCTGTGAAGAAACCACTGAAAAATGAGGTTCTCGAATGCACCAAAACGAAAAGCTGCCCAGAGCAAAGGCAGAGATCAATACAACTTTTTCAAAACAGGAATCAGATGAGACAAAAATAATATCACTAATATAATAACATAAATAATAATATAACTAATAAAATAATATAACAGGCATGTGGAGCAGCAGGTGATGCCAGCATCTCATTTCAGAGCACTAGTTCTGTTCCACTTCCAATCCAAATTCTTGCTAATGCACACAAGAAGACAGCTGAAGATGGACTAAGTACTTGGGTCCCTGTGGCCAGCATCTGGAGACCTGGATAGAGTTTCAAGCTCCTGGCTTTGGCCTGGTGCAAATCTGGCTGTTAAAAGCCCTTTGGGGGCTGGCACCGCGGCTCACTAGGCTAATCCTCCGCCTGCAGCGCCAGCGCCCCAGGTTCCAGTCCTAGTTGGGGCGTCGGATTCTGTCCTGGTTGCCCCTCTTCCAGTCCAGCTCTCTGCTGTGGCCCAGGAAGGCAGTGGAGGATGGCCCAAGTGCTTGGACCCTGCACCTGCATGGGAGACCAGGAGGAAGTGCCTGGCTCCTGGCTTTGGATTGGCACAGTGCGTCAGCCGCAGCAGCCATTTGGGCGTGAACCAATGGAAAAAGGAAGACCTTTCTTTCTGTCTCTCTCCCTCACTGTCTAAATCTGACTGTCCAAAAAAAAAAAAAAGCCCTTTGGGGAGTGAACTAGAGGATGGAGATCCACCCATCACTCTCTGTCAATCTCTCTTCCTCCCCACTCCTTTTCCCTCTGCCTTTCACATAAATAAATACATAAATGCATAAAATACATAAATATATGAAAGTAACATAAGGGACTGTGAAAATACATGAAAAGAAGTTTCTAGATGCAACAAGAATAAACAATCCACAAAAATAGAAGCCAAAGATCATCCTAAAATGAAAAGGAAAATGGAAAATTATAAAACAGGTGGAGAAAATATGATAAATACAGAAAACAAAAGAATTAAAGAGGATGAAACAAGAACACCAAAACAGACCTAACAATTGAGGATGCCATCAAAGGAACTCCTGAATTGAAAAGAAAATCCAGTGTGAGTAGATTTAAAGGCCACTTCAGGCAAAATCAATAGAAAGACACAAATTCTGAAAGGCAAAGTTACACAGAGAGAGGGACACACACACACACACAGGTCTTCCATCCACTGGTTCACTCCCCAAATGGCCACAACAGCCAGGGCTGGATCAAGCCAAAGCCAGGAGCCAGGAGCTTCTTTTGGGCCTCCCATTGTGTGCAGGGGCCCAAGAACTTGGGCCATCTTCTGCTGCTTTCTCAGGTGCATTAGCAGGGAGCTGGATCAGAAATGGAGCAGCCGGGACTCAAACTGGCGCCCATATGGGATGCTAGTGTAGCAGGTGGTAGCTTAACCCAACTACACACAATGCTGGTTAATTTTTAAGATGACCAAGTAAACCACTTTCTATTAAAAATTAAAAATGGGTGTGTTTTTTGACACGATAAACTATTCCAAACTAGTGTCTTCCTTAATGGCTAATATTTGGAGTATTCCCACTAATAGGTAAAAACCATCACCACTCCTGCTTACCATTGGTCCCAAAATTCCAGTCCCTGCATAACAACAAGAGAAGGAAGTGAAACAGAATGTTGGCAAGGTGTGCCGGAGTGCACTAGAACAGAGCTCCCTGTGTAACTGTGTGCTGGTACCTCATAGCCAATGCCCACCCCCCCGCCCCGTCAACACCAGGACCCCTCCTGCCTCTGGCAATCTCTGTTCTACCTTCCTCTTCTTTAAGATCAACTTTTTAAAGCTTCCACATATGAAACAGAATATGTGGTACAGAATATGTGGACAGGTTATGTTTCTGGTCTACTTCACTTATCTTAATGTCCTTGGGTTCCATCAATTTTCCTATAAATAACAGGATCTCATTCTTTTAAGGGCTGAATAATATTCCACTCATCTACAAATGGCCCACATAGTGTATTGCAAATCTTGGCTATTGAGATTGATGCTGTAGCACAGTGGGTAAAGCCACTGTCTTTGGTGCCAGCATAGCATATGGGCACCACTTTGAGTCCTAGCCATTCTACCTCCAATCCAGCTCCATACTAATGGCCTAGGAAAGCAGTGGAAGATGGCCCAAGTGCTTGGGCACCTGCACCCATGTGGGAGACCAGGAAGAAGCTCCAGGCTCCTGGCTTCAGATTGGCCCAGCTCTGGCCATTTCAGCCATTTGGGGAATGAACCAGCTGATAGAAGATCTCTTTCTCTCTCTTTTTGTCTCTCCCTCTCTCTGTCTGTAACTCTGCCTTTCAAATAAATAAATATTTAAAAACTAAAACTTGGCTATTTCCTTTCAGTAACTTTGTTGAGATATTAGTGGAGAGGTAAAGCACTTCCATCCGGGCAGATCAATGAAGCTCACACCCTTGACCTTCACCACTTGTGCTAGGCTTCCCTTTCTCAGCAGGTGGTTACGTCAACACAGCCTGGCCTTTACTTTTGGGGACTTAGCCTGAGGATGGTGCAGACACGGGTAGTGCTTAGTGGAGAAGTATCCTCCACTCTTTTTTTTTTTTTTTTTTTTTTACAGGTTGATTTATTTAAAAGCAGAGTTGGGGGTGGGGTATCGATCTTCCATCTGCTGATTCCTTTCCCAAATGACCACAACACCTGGGGCTAGGCCAGCCTGAAGCCAGAAGCTTGGAACTCCATCCAGATCTCCTATGTGGGTACAGAGGTCCAAGCACTTGGGCCATCTTCCACTGCCTTCTCAGGCACATTAGCAAGGAACTAAATTGGAAGTGGAACAACTGGGATTTGAACCAGCGCCTATATGGAATGCTGGTGTCACAGCTCCAGTCCCCAATCCTCTTATCATCTCTTTTAAAAAACACTGAAGCTATACAATCCTGTTATGTATCAGCAGCAATCCTTGTTATATCCAGAGGCTGTAGTCATGGCCATCCTGAACCAGTGAGGTCTGCCATCTCTTTTAGCAAATGAAGACCATAAACAAGTCCCTCAAAAATTGCTCTGTCACTTCGGTAGAAAATAGCCACATATGGCTATTTCTTTTTTCTTTTTTCTTTTTCTTTTTTTTTTTGACAGGCAGAGTGGACAGTGAGAGAGACGAGAGAAAGGTCTTCCTTTGCCGTTGGTTCACCCTCCAATGGCCGCCACGGCTGGCGCGCTGCAGCCGGCGCACCGCGCTGATCCGATGGCAGGAGCCAAGTGCTTCTCCTGGTCTCCCATGGGGTGCAGGGCCCAAGCACTTGGGCCATCCTCCACTGTACTCCCTGGCCACAGCAGAGAGCTGGCCTGGAAGAGGGGAAACCGGGACAGAATCTGGTGCCCTGACCGGGACTAGAACCTGGTGTGCCAGCGCCGCTAGGCGGAGAATTAGCCTAGTGAGCCACAGCGCCGGCCCATATGGCTATTTCTTAAGAATTAATTATTTATTTGAGATAGAAAGAGAGAGGACAGGGAGCACTCATCTACTGATTCACTCCCCAAGTCATGAGAGCCAGGGGCCCAATCCAGGTCTCCCACGTGGGTGGCAGGATCCGACCACTTGTGCCATCACTGCTGCCTCCCAGGGTCTGCACTAGCAGGAAGCTGGTGTTAGCAGCAGAGCCAGGATTCAAACTTGGGCACTCAACTATGCACCGTGGTCATCCCACATGTGGCTATTCAAATTTAAATTAAGTGAAGTAAGCTGGCACCACAGCTCACTAGGCTAATCCTCCACCTGCCGCACCAGCACACTGGGTTCTAGTCCCGGGTCGGGGCGCTGGTTTCTGTCCCGGTTGCTCCTCTTTCTGTCCAGCTCTCTGCTGTGGCCTGGGAGTGTAGTGTAGGATGGCCCAAGTGCTTGGGCCCTGCACCCCATGGGAGACCAGGAGAAGCACCTGGCTCCTGGCTTCGGATCAGTGTGGTGCACCAGCCACAGTGCACCAGCCGCAGCAGCCATGGGCCATGGAGGGTGAACCATCGGAAGGAAGACCTTCCTCTCTGTCTCTCTCTCACTGTCTACTCTGCCTGTCAAAACAAAAAAAAAATTAAGTGAAATATAATAAAACTTGAAATCCTATTTCTTAGGCACAGTGGCCACATTTCAGTAGTCACACTCGAGTAGCGGCGGCCCAGGGAACAGCTCAGCTATAGAACACATTCAGCATCACAGAAAACTCCACTGGGAGGGACAGCACGGGTCCAGGTAATTCTCACACTCTCTTCTAAAGGGAACTGAAACAAAGGAAGTCTGCTCTGAGGGTAGCGCGTTAGGCCGTGAGCAAAGACTGCACAGTCCTCTTGCAGGCAGGAAGTCGGGGATTCCTTCACCTTGACCTTCTAGTCTCGGTTCACCTTGGATTCTTGGGGTCTTCAGCGGGAAGACAAGAAGAACTTTTAAAAACTCTTGCATCGGCACCGCGGCTCACTAGGCTAATCCTCCGCCTAGCGGCGCTGGCACACCAGGTTCTAGTCCTGGTCGGGGTGCCGGATTCTGTCCCGGTTGCCCCTCTTCCAGCCAGCTCTCTGCTGTGGCCTGGGAAGGCAGTGGAGGATGGCCCAAGTGCTTGGGCCCTGCACCCCATGGGAGACCAGGAGAAGCACTTGGCTCCTGCCATCGGATCAGTGCGGTGTGCAGTTCGCAGCCATTGGAGGGTGAACCAACGGCAAGGGAAGACCTTTCTGTTTCTCTCACTGTCCACTCTGCCTGTCAGGAAAAAAAAAAAAAAAAACAACTCTTGCATCTGAATAAGAAAGACTGCTCTGCCAAGGCTTCCTGCTGTTTTCCATTTTTAATCCAGTCTGTTTGGAGATCCCAGGAACCCGTTTGGGGGGTGCTTCCTGGGGCTACTGAGAAGGGGACATTTTCTCATCCCCCTGCCTCCCGTCCCCCTCTCCAGGAGAGCAGGACGCTGGATTCTTGCTTACTACACTACATACGCATACCCTGCCGGCTGAAGATGGAAGGGGAAGAACTTAAGTCCTGATTCCCAGTTCTGCCGCGAACTGACAGGTGCAGGACTGATCTGCCCTCCAGAATCTGGGGTACGTGGTAATACCTCTCACTACCATTTAAACCATTGTGTTCAGTTTTCAGGGTGTGTGTCGGGAAGCTGGCACACTCCAGCACATGCTTGGGGTAGCAGATCTAAGCTGGTAGGGACAGCCACAGTAAAACTCATGGCCCACTGGCAGCTTGCCCAGAGCTTCTAGGAACACGGAGACGGCCTCCCTCCAGAGCAGAGGACAAAGGTCCAGGGGCAATGGGCTGTGTGTTGGCACTTAGGGACCGGAAAGAGCACCAGTTTTACACCACGGGTCAGCTTCAGACGTCATTCACTCAGTTACTCATTACACGTCTGTAGACACTAGGTAAGCTGTAAGGTCAAACAGGTGTGGAGGCGACAGGGTGCCTCTGCCAGGGGCCCTCCCTCCCACTCTCACCAATCCCCTTCTTGGTGCCATCCCCACCCCTCTCCCAGCTAGACTTAGGCACCATCTGTGTCAGGGCTGGATCAGGCCCAGTGTGGACGTGGGAGCTGAGGGAGCACACTGAACCTGGCCCCCCTCTCAGCAACGGGAACGGTAGACCCCAGCCTGTTCCTGCTCACCACGCCCACTCTGAGCAGATGGCCCTACCCGGCCCTACCCAGGTGCACTGATCCATTCGGGAGCCACTCCACACTCAGGCGCTGGTAGGCACCCTGCCCCCTTGCCAGCTCGCGTATGCCTCTGTGGTTTCACTCTCCTTGCTCACGTGGGGAGCTCACACGCACTCTCAAAGCCGCCTTACACAGTCTTTCTTCCATGCGCCTGACTCATCCCCAGCCACACTTCTCGCCAGGACAAAATGGATCATTTTTTTCTCCCTGTACACTCCACATGGGCTTCAGACACAGCCCTGCTCACTTGGTCTCCAGCACACTTGTTTCTGTGCCTATTTCTCCTGCCAGGACTTCATCCTGAAATCTGTACACGTGACATACAGGAAGCCATCATCAGGTATCTACTGACACGAAATGAGAAGAAATGAAATCATGAAGCCCTTCCTGGGGCCACCGTGTGCCCTGCACTGCCTCCACTCTGCCAGAGCCGACAGATTCCGTTTTCCTGGAGTGTGGCCTAGAGGTGGTAGAACCAGCAGAGGAGAGCTCTCTGTCTCTGTGCTTCTCAAAATAGGCTAATTAATTTCAATTGTTGTAAAACTGTGATGATGGCTATGCAACACTGAATATAGTCCAAGCCATCGGATGGGCAAAATGAATGGTGTGTACATTATACATCAATAAAGCTGCTTGACATACTAAGCAAATAAACCCCCAAACAGAGCCGGCGCAAGCCTCCTTCCTGTCTCCACAGCAGGGATGGCGTCCTGTTTGCCTTGGGTCCCTTTGCCTTCCTGCTCACTGGAATCCTCCCCGCCCGCCAGCAGGCTCGTGTTTGCTCTGCTGCAACACCTCGAGGATGCACTGGGCCCCGCGCCGGACTTTTCTCCGTGGTCCTTGCCAACTAGGTCAGAGTCAGGGAGGGGGAAGAGCCCGGCCGGCCCAGCCGCTATTTCAGAGGGTGACAGCAGCAGGGCGTGAGAAGCAGCCACAGAGCCGCCCTCCGTGAGGATCTCTTGGATAGGACTCCAGGCTGCTTTCTGCTGGCTGAAACCTCCACTGCTGACCCCGGAGGTGACACTGGATACCAGGGTGTGGCTGGAAATAGGGAAGCACTTCCACCGGGCAGCAATGGGCCCTGGGAGCCACAGCTGTGAGAACTTGCCTTTCAAATGGCTTCACACCCACACTTAATCTTCCCACCTCCAGTCTGGGAGGAACAGGGCAGCACTCTGCATTCCTGCTCCACACCTGATGGAGCGCACTCACGTCACCTGCCCACGGTTTCTGAAACGACTTATGTGGCTAAGTGTGCTGGAGCGGGATTTTTAAAAAAGCTTTACGTGGGAGACCTGGATAGTGTTCCAGGCTTCTGGTTTTGGACTGGCCCAGTCCTGGTTATGGCAGGCACCTAGGGAATGAGATCTCTCTACATCTCTCTGCCTTTGAAATATAATGAATAAATTCAGAAGAATTCAAAACAGCATGTTTCGCCAATAGGGGTCTTAATTATGCTTCAATCACACAATGGAATGCCGTGCACATACTAATAAGAATTAGTGATAGTTTAAGAAATGTTGAAATGGAATGGCTACCAAGATGCATTTTTAAGGAGAAAAGCATGATGCAGAACAGTGTGTGACACGCTATTTGTCTAAAAGAGGGAGGCAAAGAGCCCATATATTTGTAGTTGCCTGTATCCAAATAAAACGGCTCTGGAGGACACATAAGACAGAGGTGAGCTGTCAGACCCCAAGACCCTGGGGCTGCAGCTTCCTGCTATTCAGGCTGCATGGGGTTGGCGTGTGAGTCACACTGATAAGACAGCACAGATGGGATGGTGGATTCCAAGGCTAGCCCATGGGACACTGTGGACTTTGTCTTGTTCACCTGGGTAATTCACCAGCATGTCACCAGGACACTCAAGCAGCCCCATGGAGAGATCCACGTGTCCTGCTGACAGCCGCATGGACAAGTCATCCTGGAGGTTTATCCTCTCGCCCGAGCAAGCCTTGAGGTGACTGCGACCCCAACTAAGATTTTACTACGACCTCATGAGACACCCAAAACAGCTCCTCCTCCCCCAGAGGAGCTCACAGGGGCAGATGTGCAGTGGTTAAGCCTCGCGCTGGGAGGCCACGTCCCACATCACAATGCTTCCGCTTGAGTCCTGGTTCTGCTTCCCACCCCAGCTTCTAGCTTACGCACGCCCTGGGGAGCAGCAGGTTGGGCCCCTGCACTCACACAGGAGAGATGGATTGAGCCCCTGGCTCCCAGTTTCAGTCTGACCCAGTCCCAGCAGTTGCATGCATTTGGGGAATAAGCCAGCAGATGGGAGCTCTATTTTTTTTTTTTTAAAGATTTATTTATTTGAAAGGCAGAGTTACAGGGAGAGAGGGAGAGACAGAGAGACCTTCCATTTGCTGGTTCACTCCCAAAATGGCCAAAACAGCCAGGAACCAGGAGCTTCTTCTGGGTCTCCCACTGGGTGCAGGGGCCCAAGCACTTCGGCCATCCCCCGCTGCTTTCCCAGGCACATTAGCAGGAAGCCAGATCAGAAATGGAACAGCTGGGACACGAAAAAGTGCTCATATGGGATGCTGTTGTCACAGGAGGTGGTTTTATCTGCTATGCCACAGCACTGTCCCCTGTTTCTTCGAAGTGCTTTGAGGAGACAATTTATGTAAGTCTGGTGCATTTGAAGACACTGTGGACTTTCAGGAAAATGTTATTGGAAACTGAGAGAAAGGGGCTGCAGTTAGGGGAACTGGAGCACTGATGGGCGCAGCTTGCAGCTAGGTGGGCATAAATGGCCTTCCTTTTACCATTATGAATATATATATATTTTTGTTTCAAGGGCAGAGTTACAGACAGAGGGAAAAAGAGAGAGAGATCTTCCATCCATTGTTTCACTCTCCAAAACAGCCACAATTGCTGGGGCTGCTGGGCCATGCCTAAGCCAGGAGCCCAACTGGAAGTGGGTCAGCCAAGACTCAAGGTGGCATCCATAGGAAACACCAGCATCACAGGTGGTGAGCACACCACCACCTCACAATGCTGGCCCCTACACGGTGCCTCTTATCCCAAGATGGCTAGCACAGCCTGAAGCCTCCTGGCTGCATTCAAGGATGCAAAACGTTTCCCAGAGGTTCCCAGAATTCTTCAGCTTCTACTTCATTGGCTAAAACTGTGTCACCTGATGCTCTTGGCTGCGAGGAAAAGCAATTTTTTTAAAAGATTAATTTATTTATTTGAAAGGCAGAGTTAAATAGAGAGAGGCAGAGAGAGAGAGAGAGAGAGAGAGAGAGGTCTTCCATCCGCTGGTTCGCTCCCCAGATGGCCGCAACGGCTGGAGCTGCACTGATCCGAAGCCAGAAGCTTCCTCTGGGTCTTCCACATGGGTGCAGGGGCCCAAGGACTTGGGCCATCCTTCACTGGAAAGCAAGTTTTTCTCCTGAGGTTCTCTGATGGAGGGGGCCAAGGAGAAGGAAGACAGGACTTTGACCTTCACCACTGTCTCCTCAAACCCTGGAGCAGCACTGGGGCTCTGAGGTGCTTAATGAGCAGCTGGTGCGACGAACAAATGAACAACCAGTGCTCTGCAGCGCATCCCCAGGTGCCAAGTTAAGAGTCCTGCTTCCTACAATGATTAAAAATGAATCTGATCTGGGCCAGTGTGGCGGTGCAGCAGGCTAAGTTGCCTCTTGTGACACTCGCATCCCATTTTGGAGTAGGGGTTCAAGTCCTGGCCACCCTGCTTTCAGTCCGGCTGCCTGCTAGTGTACCTGGGAAGGCAGCAGAAGACAGCCCAAGTACTTGGGTCCTTGACATTCACATAAGAGACCTTGATGGAGTTCCTGACTCCCCAGTGCAGACTGGCCCAGACCTGGCTGTTGCAGCCATTTGGGGAGTGAACCCATGGATGGAAGATCTCTTTTTCACTGTCTCTCCCTTGTTCTCTGTCATATGTCTTTCAAATAAATCATTTTTAAAATCGAATCTTATGATATCTAGCAAATGCAATGTACATACTATCAGAAATCACTGGTGGGACTGTGGGAGAGATCCGCACTGAGCATTCTTTTAAACTAGGTCTGAGCCGTGCACTTTGAGTCATAAAGGAGTAAACCAGGTATGGACAGGGTGCACTATCACCTTCACAGCGGATCAAGGGCGCGGCTTAGGTGAAGCCGGAAACCACCCACCCAGAATTAGACCCACCTGTCAGGTGATCAACAGCGCTGCAAGCCAGGGCCTGGGCGCGGCTGGCTCCTTTACTGCCAGCCAGCGGGAGGGCAGTAGGTGGGCAGAACCAGGCTCAGCTGTCTTCCCCAGCTGACTGCCACGTGCTCCTCCCTGGAGAGTAGCGCCAGGAGGGGAAAGAGGCCGGAGGGAGTGACGCTAGGGGATGGAACGAGGGGAAGGGAGTCTTTCCCAACCCCCCAGGGGTCACGGTCATGTTTCCCTTGCTCCACGCCAGCAGCAGTGCAGCGCCCGGCACCGGAGATGGAAGTGCTTACTGCAAGTCCTCCTGTCTTCCCCACGGCAGGGAAATAACGTTCCCTTCCTCCCTCGACATATGTAGACTTCACTTCTCCTCGGGATTGCTCAATTTCTCTTCCTGTGTTGCAATTCCCCCAAGCATGTGACTCCGGCTTGGCAATTCTCCCCGCGGGGCGGCAGGGACGGTGCAGCAATGCCCTGCACACCGCGTCCCTGCACCACAAACTGCCCTCGCTGGCGACCATGCCCTCCTGCCCCTGCCCCTGTCCCCGCCCAGGGGTCTCCTCGCCCCACCCAGCTCCAGGACCATCCACCTCCCCGGCATGCAGTGCCAAGAGGTGGAGGACTTTCTCTTTTCGCCATCCAACATTTGAACCCCTTTCCTGGGTATTAGAACTCCCAACTTTATGGTTTTATTGACCGCAAAAGCTCACCACTCCACTAGAAAAAACTGGATCAATCCTTCCCTTTCCCAGCTTCCCTTGCGCATCTGCAGACTGCGCATGTGCCCCAGGCTGGCCAATCACAGAGGCCTGTGCCAGACTGTGGGGGCGGGAGGCCGCGGGTGATGATGGGAGGTGAGGCTTCCCCAGGATGTGCCCTGTTGGTGGAGGGGAAGGCGGCAGATCTGCGTCGCTGGTACAGCAGGGACAGCCATGCTTGCCGGGGCGCACACCACTGTTTCACGGCAGATACGGTTCCAGGAGAGGCCGTTGACCCAGACTGGGTCACTCTGAACCCAATTCTCAGGCCTTGTGGTGGGTCTGAGCTGCCCATTTACCTTTAAGTATGGAGGGTGGGCAGTTTAGAGAATGAGCTCATTCAGATTCATTGAGGCTTAAATCCTGACTCTGCGTGAGCCAGAGTTACCAAACGCAGGTTCCCACGTACTGCTTAACGCTGCCAACTCAAGGGTTGGGGCCGACTTGCTTTCCCAAGAAGGCTGATTTCTCAGGAGCAGGGGCCCTGCATGTATTTTAGCGGCAGGCACTGTGGCGCGGTGGGTTAAGACCCAGCCTAGGATGCGCGCATCCCATGTCGGAGTGCCTGGAGTGGGGTCCCACCTCTTCCTCCAACCTAGCTTCCTACTCATGTGCACCTGGGGAGGCAGCAGGGTCCCTGCCACCCTCATGGGAGGGCTGGATGGGATTCTGGGCTCCTGGCTTCAGCCAGGAGCTGGCCCAGCCCCAGCTGTTGTGGGCATTTAAGGAGTGAGTCAGCAGATGGAAAAATCTCTGTGTCACTCTGCCTTTCCAATAAATAAAAATAAAAAACTTAAATTGTAATGCATTTCAGACCCCTCCCCCCGCCTTCATGGCCCGGTCAGCTCTCCACCTGCATACATAATGGCATGTACACCTGTGTACAGGTAGAACATCTCTGGAAGAGACACAGAACCTGACAGCAGCAGATACCTCAGGAAAGGCTAAGCCAGGAGCCGGAGTGACACTTGCTCTTCCCTGCGCCTTCTGGAATAAGGAAGAGCTTCGAGAAGCTCATGGGAAATGGAATTAAAATAAAATTATTTTGTTGCAAAAATTTTTGAAATCCTTATAGTGTTTCCATGATGTACACTTTCCATGAACATTTTGAACATGTATGGGTTTCCGAATTTTTTTTGTACCCAAATAGTCTTTTAATTCCATTTGCATATACTTTTTGAAGGACTCCTGTATTTTTCCATGAACATAACAGTACTTTAAAAATGCTGTCTTTATCTGTTTGAGAGAGAGCTAGACTGAGCTCCTTCCTATCTGCTGGTTCACTCCCCAGCTGCTTGCAACAGCTGAGACTGGGCTGGGCTGAAGCCGGGAGCTGGAAACACAACCCGGGTCTCCCCGAGGGTGGCAGGGACCCAAGGACTCAGCTATCACTGCTGCCTCCCAGGGTCTGCATTAGCAGGAAACTGGTGTCAGGACCTGGAGCCAGGAATCAAATTCAGAGTTAGGCCCGCCACAGGGCCTAACCAGAGTCTGGTTTAGCAGCTCTTTTATGAAACACCCTGGGGCCACTTCAAGACAGGTTTCAGGGCCACCCAGGATGAACCAGATTGGAATTCCCAGGAGAGGCCAGCAGTCTGGCATTCTGGGGAATTTGGCTCTGCTCTGGACCAGGGGCTCCCAAAATGCAGGTGTAGGGGTCCCCCTAGACTATGGAATCAAAATAAATGCAGCGAGTGAGGAATGGCCACTTGGTCACCACTCAGCTGCCAGCATGGCGGGGCTGGGAACACAGGTAGACCAGTTCTACCGGTGAGATGCAGAAGAAAACTGGGGAAACAGCGAGAGAGAGCTTCACCGGGTGTGGCAGAGGTTGCACCATCACAGCCTTTGGCCATTCTCAACCCCTCTGAGCAGGGCCTCCTGGCCTTGTGGGAGGCTGGAAAGAACTAGAAGCAAGAGATGAGTCAGAACAGGAGGTCACGGGTCTCAGGACTCCATGGGGCCCACCCGTCTCTCAGGGCTTCCCCCACACTTCCCCTAGGGCTGTCTTCTCCCAGTCCCAACCACCACTTCCTTCCCCCTAAACTGTGATGCCCCCCTCCCCAGTGACCCCTCCTCTCTGGGGTTAGCAGGAGGGTGTGAGTGAAGAGTTGTTGGTGCGTGAGGGAAGGTGGGTGGCTGCCACCAGCACGCCTGGTTTTGCAGGGCCAAGTGTCGTCGTCTGGAGTCGGGCAGGTGCCCTGAGTACAACGTGGTAGCTGGAGGAGACTCCCCGATAGCAGACAGCGCCCGCTGGCCTCCACAGGGACGCTGTCCCAAGCTCCTTTCATTTATCCCACACACATTTCCTCGGGGTGCTGCTCTGTGCCATGCCCACCCCCTGGGGTGGGGGGAGGGGGCAGCGCAGTCCCAGAGGTAAACAGAGTCACAAGTGCCAAGAGGAGCACTCTGGGGCCAGCAAGGCAGCCACTAACCCAGAAGGGTTGGGGGCGAGCACAGATGTCTGGGTTGAGTGTGGAAAAGGCAGCCGGAGTTATCGGCCGCAGAGGAAGTTTATTCTGGCCTGAATAAACCAGCCGGAGCGATGAGATTAGAGTGGAATTTCAGGGAGAGAGAAGAGGAGTGTTTACAGGCTCTGGGGCCCAGGCTCTCCCACTGCCCCACCCTGCAGGGGTGGGGGCAGAGAAGGGTAAGGGTGGGGGAGAGGTGGTCAGTCTTCTGATAAAGGGGGCTGGGGAGGAGCAGGAGCAGGTGGTCGCTGGCAGCTGTGGGACTGGGCCCTGTCCAGTGCGGGGGCTCCAACCCCAGCAGGCAGAGGGCTGTGTCCGTGCCCGCGGTCACTCATCCACTCCCTCACTCCTTGAACCAGTGGTGAGCGAGCACGCACTGGATCAGATGCAGAGACCCCTGGCCACATGAGACTTCCATTAAAAAAATTCCATTTTTCTAAAAACTATTTATTCGAAACTCAGGTAGAGAGAGAGCCACGTAGAAAGGCAGAGATGTCCATCTGCTGCCCACGCCCGACATGTCTGCGATGGCCAGGGCTGGGCCAGGCTGAAGCCTGGAGCCGGGAACTCTGTCCAGTCTCTGACATGGGCTGCAGACCTCAGCCACGGGGTCATCATCTGCCCAATCCCAGGGTGGAATCAGGCCCTTGGATACAGGATACCAGCATGCCAGGGGGCTCCTTAACTGCTCCCTGTGCCAATGTCCATCCTTCCCCAGTGGAGACAGAACAACCGCACAAGTCAGGGGCAGAGAGGAGCAGGACAGGGAGCGGGGAGCAGGGCACCAGTGAGAAGGTGGCTGGTGGGCAGGGCCTGAAGGCGCCTGGGAATGTCGGGGCAATCACATTCCAGGCGGAGAGAACAGCAGCTGCAAGGCTTCTTGGGCATGGCCGTCCACGAGCCCCGAGGCTGCCGTAGGTGCCTGAGCAGGACGTTCGCAGTGAAAGAAACCACCCAGAAGGAGTCCCGGAGCGCCAGGCTTGCAGCGCGCGGCCTGGGGTCTACCTTTAGGCAGACTGCTCGGTCTCCCTGAGGCTCAGTTTTGTTGTCTGTACAATGGGAACAACAGTGTTACTACCCTGTGCTGTGCCACATATTTTGTCTAAATAAACGGCAGCTGTTATTCGGGTTATTGTCACTATAAGGTGCACACGTTCGACTTTCAATATTAGCCCTTTCCTAAAGAGGTTTTCCCACAAGACAGATGCCAGATTTATGTGTCCTTTTTTTGGTTCTATAAAAATGATGCAGATGTCCACATGTGCTGTATTTGGCTACCGGCAATCACAAACCACACTCTCCCTTCCTCTCTTCAAGGCAGAGGGCTGCAGCCAAGCCTCTGGGGCTCCGTCATAGCCCTCCTTCCCCCTCCCCCCCTCAGTGAGCCCCAGAGGAGCCAAGAAGGCGCTGGGTTCAGTGGAGCCCGAATGCGGATCCAGCCCTCTGCAGACGGAAGCAGAGAGTTTCTCATTGAATGGGCGCTTCCTTCCACTTTCTCGGCATTTGAGCAAGCAGAGGCACTGAGCGGTGGAGACTTTCCCAGGGAGTCCTGAGCCTCAGGCAGCAGCAGCCGGCCACCCTTTCATCTCTGGTTTTGGAGACCCCTCAGCGGCTGGCCTGGCGCTTTGGCATGGCCTGGGGTCCCCACAGATCCTGTGTCTGCACCTGTCAGACCCCCATCTGGGCCTGACCAGCCAGGCCAGGCAATGGATGCCCTACCTGACCCAAGTGGTTGGTCCTACACGGCCCCCTGCAGCCCCTCTGGGACCCTCTCCCTGACTGCTGGCACCCCTTGACCTGCAGGTGAACCCCCCTACACCTTCTTCTCCCTACAGGACACACGCTGGTGCCCCTGCCCTCCTGGGCCCCTGCCCTCTGCTCTTCTCGTGGCCCCATCCATCCTACCCAGTGGAGCTGTGGGTTTGTAATGGTGGGAAAGATGACACAGAACTGGAAGAGCTTGTCACAGCAGAGGGAGGGCGAGCCATGACAGAGAGCAAGGTGCTGTAGTAAAACAAACCGAACTGCAGGAAGTCAGAAGCCGAGCACAGAGGGACAGTTTGCCAGGAAGCCCAAAGCGGGCAAGCCGGCATAAGCCTAGGCTGTGTGCAAGGTTCAAGAGCAGGAAGGCTGAGTCCCTGAGCACCGATGGGCTGGCAATGGTGAGAGTGGGCTGGCGGGAGGTGAGCGGCTCTGGGCCTCCGGCTGCTCTGCTGCCTCTGAGCCAGGGACGATGACGCCAGCCAGGCCTCAGGGCCGTCCGCAGGACGAGGGGCCAGGTGGCCGGGGCGGGGTGTGTCAGGACACTGAACCCAGTCTGCGAGAGTCTAGAGAAAGGCTTGGAAAAGGACCTGGTGGTTTCCTTCCTCGTTGGCTTTTTCTAAAAACATTTACTGGCTCAGATGATCACAGGACAGCCGCAGCACTCACTCACCGCCCCCTTCACGTGGGCAGGCACCTCGTGAAACTCTTTACAGACCCCTAGTATCTCACTTAATCCTCATACCCATCTCAGGAGGTCTTATCACCACCTTCCTTCTGGAGATAAGGAAACCCAGGGGTTTATCTGCAGGGAGGTTAAGTGACTTGACCGAGGCTCAGACACGGCTTTATCACCAGTTCAAACTTCCAATCGGCTGACTCTGTCTACACTGCATTCCCTTCAAGCAGCTCTTTGGTTTGGGCTTGGCCTGGCTACAAGGACTTCCTCCACATCCTGATTCTTTGCACTCCATCCACATTTCAACCATTCCTTCAATTCCCACCTAGAAACTGCTTATCACAGTCCAGCATGTATTGGAACTCTAGCTCTGTGAATTTCCCAGAGACTGTCTCTGGTGGAACTAGAAGAGAGGGAGAACTGTTAGTAAAAACCCCGCTGCAAAAATAAGAGCTTTGCTGAACTAGGTATTTTTTGGAATATCGGGGTGGTTCGAGGGTTCGATAGAGCTTAGCCCTTGTCATAAGGAGAGAGGTCTCCAGACCTGGAACGTGCCGCCACAAGCCGACTCGCTCACAACTACTCTGAGTAGGAAAGAGGCCCTGTGCCTCACCTTCCAGCAGGAAGCTTGCTTGTGCTAACTCGGTGTTAGCCAGGAGAGAAACAGCTTCCATGTGACACAGAGGCCAAAGCAGAAAATCCATCTTTGTTTTCATCCTTCAAGGAAAACACCTGCCTTTTTATACCTGGCCTAGTCTTTAAAAGTCAGGTAAGTAACACGGAGAATAAGGGTGTGCCAGAAAACATGAACACCGGCTGGGAGGCGTGCAGACGGGGGTCTAGCACTTTCACTGATGTCTCCTGACCTCTGCTGGACATACTTGGGATTGCATGGTCACCAGCTCCTTCAAAGCAACCAGTGCAGTTAGAATGCTAACAGGCTTAGAGAAAGCCCTTATTTCAGAGGTGACGATCCAGAGGGTGAGTGCTATATGTTGTGCATATCCAGGACCAGCGCCTAGGCGTAGATGAGCAGATGCCGACGAACTCCGGCGGGATGAGCAAACCGTCTTGGGATTATCTGTAGAGAACCATCACTCCTAGAAATAGCAACAGCTGACACAAAGTGGTAGCCAAGAGTCGAAACCGGAATTCTTTGAGCAAGGTCATAATTATCTTCATATCGCGTCCCCCGAGTCCCTTCCTTCCACAACTATCCTTAGCCCCCTTTGGTGGCCTGTGTTGAGGCACACAGAAGAGATTCTCGGAGGGTTGGTTTTCACTGAAGCTCCTTTTTCGCTGAAAATTCCTCTTCCTTGAGTTCATTAAATTTTACTCTGCATCCCCAGAGGGCTCTCCAACCGGCCACAGGGAAGAAGACCGGCCAGGGTTGAGAGGCTGGCTCAGCGGAGGCTCCACAGCCAGGAGCACGTTTCTGGGTGAGATAACCGAGTGGCCACTGAGCTACGGCATCACATGACCCCACGTTTTAAATCCCCAGGAGGAGCTGGACATTTAGCATAGTGATTCAGATGCCATTTGGGATGACCACATCTAACATTGGAGTGTTGGGGCTTGAGTCCCGGTTCCGTTTTAAACTCCAGTTTCCTGCTCACGTGCCCCGGGGGAGGAAGTGGATCATGGCTCAAGGACCTGGGTTCCTGCCACTCACATGGGAGGCCCCGATTGAGTTGTAGGCTCTGGCTTTGGCCTGGGCAAGCCCCAGTTGTTGTGGGCATTTGGTGGGGGTGGGGGTGGGATGTGAACCAGCAGCTATTCACTGTTTCTATGCCTTCCCATGAGGAAGACATTATTTGCATAGGTGTTTGTGGCTGAAAAGTGTCTACAGAACCCAGATCCGGCTCATTCTCTGCTTTTACACTGGAGCAGATGAGGCTTGGGGAAGTGACTTACCGCAAGTTAGAAGCAGAGCTAGAAACAGCACCCAACGACCCATATCAGGCGAGGGGCGGGGCAGCTGGTTACAGAAGCCAACTCTGGGTAGCTGAAGCAAGGACTCACGGGACTCACAGGACTGGTGGGAGCCTGAGAGTCGGATTCACAAACAGCAGGAGCCAAGAGCACTGTGCAGGGCCGAGAAGATGGCCAGAGTTCACAGAACCCATGAATGGTCGGTCTCACAGCCAGAGGAGCCTGTCCGAAGTACTGACGCCTCTCCTGCGACGAAGGGTGCCCCCTGTCTTCTCCTCTTAGATCCCATTCCTTGCCCTGGGAGAGAGTACACAACGGGCTGAGCAGAAGGCACAGGCTTCCGCCCCAGCTGAACTGGAGCCCTGCAGGTGGAGCACCCACAGGGGGAGTCAGCCCCCCACAGCAGCAGGGGGATAATGTCCCAAAGGAAGCTTGGCTGCTGTGAAGGCCACAGGAGGTGGGCAGCCCATGGGGCAACCACAGGGAGCCTGATGGTGTGGAGCAGATCCTGGCCACAGGGGACAAAGGCTCTGCTCTCACACAGGGCACTGCAGTTAAGGCACCTCCTGGGACGCCCACATCCAGGATCAGAGTGCCAGGGTTTGAGTCATAGCTCTTCCGCTTCCAATCCACTTTCCTGCGATTGCACACCCTGGGAGGCAACAGGTGATGGTTCAAGCACTTGAGTCCCTGCCACCCATGTGGGAGCTCCCTATAGAGTTCCTGACTCCTGGTTTCAGACCGGTCCAGCCTTGGCTATTCTGGCCAACTGGGGAGTGAACCAGCAGATGGAAGATTTCTCTATACTTATCTTTGCCTTTCAAATAGAAAGAGACTTTTAAAAAGGAAGAGAGAAAGGAAGAAGGAAAAAGGAAGAGAGGATGAACCTCATTCTCCATACCAGGTGCTGGTCTAACTGTTCTGAGGGGCTTGTATTCCCTGCTATCAATTGGTTCAGGAGCCCAGGCCCAAGTAAATTAACACATGACATTTCCCTGGACACAAGGATGGGTCCACACAAAAGGGTGGATGACCAGTTGGAGCCAATGAGATGTGAGATGTTTGCTGCGAGCTTTAAGTTACATCCTGGTGCCCAGGAAACAGCTGATGAAAGAGGCTATCTGTCCTCCTCTGAATGTTGTCAGGTGAGGCTTGGAGTGTGGAACCATTTTTTTTTTAAAGGTTTATATATTTGTTTGAGAGGTAGAGTTACAGATAGGGAGGGGGAGACAGAGAGAAAGGTCTTCCATCCGCTGGTTCAATCCCCAAATGGCCACAACAGCCAAAGCTGGGCTGATTTGAAGCCAGGAGCCAGGAGCTTCTTCCGGGTCGCCCATGTGCATGCAGGGGCCCAAGGACTTGGGCCATCTTCTACTGCTTTTCCAGGCCATAGCAGAGAGCTGGATCGGAAAAGCAGCAGCTGGGACATGAACCTGCACCCGTGTGGGATGCCAGCACTGCAGGCGGAGGCTTAGCCTACTGGGCCACAGTGCCTGCCCAGAGCCATCTTGCTATCAGCATAAGGGGAATCCAGCACCAAGGAACGATAAGCCTGGGACCCCAAGAACCAGAGCTGCGCCGTGAGTGTATCACATCGGATCAGCACCCTAGTGATGGACATTTGTAGTCAGAGGGTCCAGCCTAGCCTTGCCCCTCCCCTCCTTTTCTTCCTTCCTTCCTCCTTCTTTCTTCCTTAGTAGAGAGCTCCCATCCGCAGGTTCACTCCCCATGAATCTGCAACTGCTGGGGTTGGCCTAGGCTGAAGCCAGGAGGCTTTAAGTCAATCCAGGTCTCCCGCGTGGGTGGCAAGAACCCGATCACTTAAACTGTAGCTGCTGCCTCCTAGGGTCTGCATTGGCGGGAACCAGGAGCCACAGCTAGGTGTTGGCCCCTGGCACTACCAAGTGGATGTGCTTCTCTGCTGGCATCCTAATGAGCTCTTTAACTGCTACTGCTGAACACCTGCCCCCTCTTCAGTTTTGCAAGCCAGTTTAAATAGGGGTTTCTGTTCCTGTAGCTAATAAAAACCCAGCAGACACACTACAAATGCTTCTGGAACTGGTACATGGCCACCCGTGTGGGACTCCAGCTCTCCTCCCTGGAGGGACGCGGGCAGGCAGACACACATGCAGGGAGCCAGCAGGGCAGAGCTCTCTCCTGGAGCAGACACTGGCACAGGTGGCAGCACCCACCCAGGTGAGCGAGCAGGGAGCAAAGGATGCTGCGAGCAGAAAGAAGAGAACCCCCCATCCAAGTAAATGGGTGCAACGTTTTAGAAACTGCAAGTGCCTGTGACCATCTAATTCACTCGCACCCTCCCTCCCACTCTTGATAATTGGCTTTGTCAAGTGGACACAGGTCTAGAAATAAAGCCCAGGCTAGACCAGTCTCTCCCTGAGCCTGGAAAAGAGAGAAACCCCTTGGGTTACAGAGAGAAAGGACAGGAACTTGGTGTGACTGTGTTTATGTTTCTAACCAAGGGGCCACAATCCAACCGCAGTAGGAAAAAACAAAGTGAGAAGCTGGGGGTGGGGAGAGAAAGCAGCGCCCCTGGCTTCAGTCTGTCCTGAAGCCCTGGCTCCTGAGGCTTGGCCTTACAGATACAGCTCCCCCTGTGTCTCCAGTACTGCCCCACCTCTTGCCCAAAGCCACTTCCAGCCGGTTTCTGGTTTGTGCATGTGACGTGCTCCGGCAGCCAGCTCTGCTTCACCGTCCTCCAGCCAAAGTACAGGGGACATCGGCCAACACAGAGGAGGGAGCAGAGCGGAAAGACCTCCCGAAACATCTTCACGGGGGAAGAAATGCCAGTGCCGAAGAAGAGCCACACGCAGGCAGAGCTGCCAGCGACTCATGTGGGGAAGACGAACTCGAGCTCCACCTAGAACTCGGAGGAGAAGCATGAGATGGATGGGATGAAGAGGGAGCTGGAGGACTCCTGCAGGAGGATCCAAGACCGACAGACAGACCGACAGATGGACGAACCTTTGCGCCGCACCTTTGACGTCAGGATGCGCTTCAGGATTCGGCATTTGGGGATTCTGGAAACTCGCAGCGCGTGCCCTGCTGCTGCCGGCTGCCCCTGTTGTAGGCAGGCACATAGGATAGAATTAATTAGGTTTCTGAGCTGGAAGTCCGCGCCTACACCACGCCCCTGTGTGACCTCATGCCCCTACCTGACCACACCTGGGTGCCCACCTGCCAATCAGGCTAATGAAGCACTCCCTTTAGGAAGTGGATGAAAGGCCTGGGGCAGGGTGGGCCCAGCCCTTCTTTTAGGCCTTTTGCTATTGTGGACACTTGCTGCCCCGACGTGTGGCCTTCGGGCCACCCGCTCCGTACTTCCTTGGCCTAGATGCTCCTCCATGTGGCTGGCTCCTGGTACTCAGTATGAATCCAGGTTTCCCTCTCTTTTAGATAGGGCCCTCACTCTCCAGTGCATTTCTCCCACTGAATAAATGCTTAAAAATGTATCATGCTGCCTCGTTCATTTATGGCAGTATTCAGAAGTCTTCTCTGAATATCAGGCAAGAACCCACCCAGGCTTATTAATATTGGGAATTTATTAATAAGCACACGGTGATATCACATGGGACCCCATATTCCGATATCACCCCCAACCCTCACCCCAACCCTGTAATCAAAAGCCATTTGAGATTTCTGTTAGTAAAACGTGGAGGCACATCAGTGAAGTTGACAAATCTCCTTTTCGGGCTCTCAGTCGGTCAGCGATGGCTCCCGAATAAGCACGGCCGACACAGGGGCAAGGTTTTGGTTTTCATGGAGTTAAGGATGTGGGAATTACAGTGAATGGGTGTGTGCGCAGGACTCCCTGCAGGAGAGCGCAGCACTGCGGAGACAGGAGCACTCGTCACAGAACAGACAGGGAGCAGGCATCCAAACGGTCACAGAGAGTCAGGGACAATCAACTCAGTTTCTTAGAGTTTCTTCTATTTGTTTGAAAGGCAGAGTGACAGAGACACAGGAGAGAGAGAGGGAGAGACACCTTCTGTCTGTTGGTTCATACCCAAATGGCTAAACAGCCAGGGCTAGACCAGGCAAACCCAGGAGCCGGGAACTCATCCAGGTCTCTCGTATGAGTGGCAGGGACCCAAGTTCTTGAGTTGCACTTGCTGCTTCCCACGCACGGCGCACATTCCCAGGGAGGTGGAATTGGAAGAGAAGGCAGAACCTAATCCCAGGTGTCAGGCAAGAAGATTAACATGATCGCACGTGTGTGTGTGTGTGTGTGTGTGTGTGAAAAACAACAGGAAGTTCCTGTGATTGAATGAAGGAAGAAACCTAGAGGCCTTGAAAGCAACCTGACCTTTGCACATCAAAAGTCCTGCCAGGCCGTCGCTGCGGCTCACTAGGCTAATCCTCCGCCTTGTGGCGCCGGCACACCGGGTTCTAGTCCTGGTCAGGGTGCTGGATTCTGTCATGGTTGCCCCTCTTCCAGGCCAGCTCTCTGCTGTGGCCAGGGAGTGCAGCGGAGGATGGCCCAAGTGCTTGGGCCCTGCACCCCATGGGAGATCAGGATAAGTACCTGGCTCCTGCCATCAGATTGGTGCAGCGCGCCGGCCGCGGTGACCATTGGAGGGTGAACCAACGGCAAAGGAAGACCTTTCTCTCTGTCTCTCTCTCTCACTGTCCACTCTGCCTGTCAAAAAAAAAAAATGTATTAAAAAAAAAAAAAAAGTCCTGCCAGCCAGCCAGGCTGGGAACCTTCCAGTGCAGTAACACTCCAGGGCTCCCCACACGCCCAAACCCCCTCCTCTGCCCTGGGACGTCCTAGGGGACTCTTCCTGGCCCTGAGTCCAGGGACCTTCCTGTCAGATCACCTCCGCCGTGCTCTTGGGGGTACCTTGTACCCAGGAAGACTTCCACTTGGCCACATGCCCAGAAGAACGGGGTGGGGGGGGCAGCGGAAGGGGAGTAAAATGGCGGGAAAACATTGTAACCCAGTCTAAACAAAGAAACAAAGAGGGGCACTCAGATTTCTGCCCACCTGCACTCCTTCATTAAACCTTGCTAGCTTGCTTAGCACCCATCCCCGCCTGTCGGCTCTAACGGCTCTAACGCAGGCACCCCAGTGTGGACTGTGGCGGCTCACCCTGATGCTCCACAATGCCCACCCCCAGGAAAAATTTCCTTGAACAAAGCCTAAATCAGTCTGGTCGTACTTTTAATTGGAAAACTAAGAAAAAAAATCTAGAAGAATGTAGAAGATTCTAGTAGATAATTTGTTGCGCTGATCTAATGTCTCCATACCAAACTTTGCACCCTACACACAGAAAACATCATTCTCTTCAAACATGCATGTTCTGTTTATAAACATTGATCCTATGCTAGACCACAGAGAAAGCTCAATTAATCTGAAAAATTGCTTGACTGAAACTCCCACCGGGAGGCAAGCTCCCAAGCCAGGGCTCCCTCCACCTCTCTACTTTTCCCAATAGTCAGCCCTTCTCCCAGGACAAGTAAACAGTAATTTGTTTCTAGACACTGATCGCTGGAGATACGTATTGACATCCGGTGACAAAAACTACAAATACTCCACAGACATGAGTTGTAGGAAAGAATGGGCAGATGAACACAGGAAAACACTCGCCAGGTAGTCTTGTGCTGTCACGCAGTCAAAAGCACTAGATTTTGTGGAGAAGGTGCCCAAGACAAGGTTGGGGAAGACAGCTGCTGCTTTTTAAAGTGAGGGATGTAGCCACACGGCCATTAGAAGCCATCAGAGGAAGCATTAAGACAAGGATGTCCACGCGACGAAACTGCAGGAACGCCTCCCCAGGGTCACCAGAATCAACCGGAGCCGGGGCCCTGCGGCCTTAATGGTGTCCACTTAACCTCCCTCAAAACTTTCTAAGCTTCCCCCATGGCGCCCACCCCAGAGTAATGCACATTTAATTCAGCGTCTAATGCACTGCCCCACAGACGGCTCGTTACATGTTACCTGAAGTTTAACACATAAATAAATAATCTACACAAACCATAGCACTTCAGAGTCCTATTTGGGCCTCATCTTTCTTCACAAAGCAAAATCCTTTTTACATCTTATTCAATATTTTACGTGACACCATAATCTAAAGATTTTTTTTAAATCCAGACCGAGACTGTTTGGAAATTTTCCTTTAAAAATAATTACTATAATTGCCGGTATTTTAATGATACTTTCCAGTTCATGAGTTAATGTCTCTTGTCTTACCTTATTTTGATCTTACTCCCCAAATCCTTATGAATTAGATAGGGTAAGTAGACCCATTTAGCAGATGAGGAAATTGAAAAATGAGGCAAGGCACCCAATGAGAAGAACTTGGAGGGGTAGCTGTTCTTACAGTCTAGGCTATTATTAGTCCCCAGAGGAACTTGGTTCTATTTGGAGCTAGTGGGTTGGGAAGATAGAAATAGTTTGACCTTAACGTGTGTCTGCCACTGGAATCCAGACATGTCTAGACTTGGTGAGGTAGATGCACCAGAAGTCCTGATGCTTCCGTTGGTTGGTTTTGCAGGTTTTTGGAGACCTTGGGGTAGACAGTTGAGTTAATCATAGCCCTCCACTTGTGACATATCATCATCAAGGGACTGCTGTTCTTTTATTCAATTAGATGCTTTCCTTTTATGGCCCGCCCAAACTTCATTCGCATAAAGTTCAGAACAGGTCAAGCTATCCTCTAGTTACCAGGCTGGGGGTACCAGGAGTACTCCCAAGGTGTTGACAGTTCATTCTATAGGGTTACTCACTTTGCAAAAAAATTCATTGTATTATAATGCATATGGTTGATGTGGCTTTCTGTGCATATGTTACATTTCATTGAAATTGCTACTTTAACAATCCTGTAGGAATTTTGAGTGGAATTATGTAAGTCTATGGATTAACTTGGGGGGAAAATTGATGTAATTGCTAAGTCATCTTACCCATGAGCATATGGCTAAAATTTTGTTGCGAGAGATATTTGTCATGAGGGACATTGGTCTCTAGATTTTCAGCACTGGGGCTCTTTTTTCCTTGCTGCGTCATTGTCCGGACGTAGTATGAGGGTAATGCTGCCCTCATGAAATGATTTGGGGAGCATTTACTCCTTTGTAATTTTCTGGAAGTTGGTGTGGAGTGGATGTTGTTTCTTGCTTAAATGCAGAATTCACCAGCGAAGCTAGACGGGCTTGATTTTTTTCTCTGTGGAAAGGATTCTTAACTTCAAGCTATTTCAGGCTCTCTGTTTCTTCACTCACGAGGTTTGGTTGGTTGTGTCTTTTTTTTTTTTTTAATTGCTTGATTTGGAGATAAGAGTCGGAGAACTCAAGGGGCTTCCATAGCCTTGGAAACTCATGACTGGTGCATAGGGAGATTACTGATGCCATAAACAGGAGTGTCAATTTGTAAAGTCAACAACAGGAGTCACTGTGCACTTACTCCTCATGTAGGATCTCTGTCCTTAATGTGCTGTACACTGAGGCTTAATGCTATAACGAGTACTCAAACAGTATATTTCACTTTGTGTTTCTATGGGGGTGCAAACGATTGAAATCTTTACTTAATGTACACTAAACTGATCTTCTGTAAAAAAAAAAAAAGAAAGAAATTATCAGTTCCCAATTTGACTCTCACTGGGATTAAACATGACAATAGGTCTGATCTGATTTCATCATCATTAAAAAAAAACCATCTATTATTTTTCACTTTATGTTTCTGTGTGGGAGCAAACTGTTGAAATCCTTACTTAAGGTATACTAAGCTGATCTTCTGTATATTAAGATAATCGAAAATGAATCTTGATGTGAATAGAAGGGGAGAGGGAGTGGGAAAGGGGAGGGTTGTGGGTGGGAGGGACGGTATGGGGGGGGAAGCCATTGTAACCCATGAGTCGTACTTTGGAAATTTATATTCATTAAATAAAAGATAAAAAAAATAAAAATAAAAATAATTGCTTGATTTGGTAGAGAGAGAGAGAGATTTCATCTACTGGTTCACTCCCCAAAGCCAAGGCTGGTTCAGGCTGAAGCCAGGAGCCCAGAACCCATTTGGGTTTCTCATATGAGTGGCAGGAGCCCAAGCACTTGGGCCATCTTCTATTGCTTTCCCAGACACATTAGCTGGGAACTGGATCAGAAGAGGAGCAGACAGGGTGCCACTGCCGCAAGTGGCAGCTTAACCTCTGTGCCACAACAGCCGCCCCTGTTTGTGTCTTTTAAGAAACCTGTACATTTCACCTCAATTGTCATAACTGTCGTAGAGCGCCTTCATCATCCCCTTAGTGTTTGAGCAGTAGGCTCCTCAGCTCCCTCGCCTGAAATCGCTGACTCAAGTCTTCTCTTTTTTTTTTTTTTTTTTTAAGATTTTTTATTTATTTATTTGACAGGTAGAGTTACAGACAGTGAGAGGGAGAGACATAGAGAAAGGTCTTCCTTCCGTTGGTTCACTCCCCAAATGGCCACAACAGCCGGAGCTACGCCGCTCCGAAGCCAGAAGCCAGGTGCCTCCTCCTGGTCTCCCATGGGGTGCAGGTGCCCAAGCACTTGGGCCATCCTCCACTGCACTCCACGGGCCACAGCAGAGAGCTGGACTGGAAGAGGAGCAACCGGGACAAGAACCCAGCGCCCAAATGGGATGCCGGCGCCGTAGGCAGAGGATTAACCTAGTGTTGCTACCGTGCCGGCCCCCAGTGGCTAGAGGTTTTCCGTTTCATTGATCTTCTCAGAGAAACAGCTTTTTGCATCACTGATTGCTTTCTGCCTTTGGCTTCAATGATCTGTACTCTAATCTTCATTGTTTCATTTCGTCTGCTGACTTTGTATTTGATTTACTCTTATTTCTCAAGAATCTTCAGGGACAGGCTGACAATATTGATGTGAAACAAATAGATGAATGCAATCAAACAGAGTCCAGAAATAGACCTCTCATACGCTGCTGGTAGGACAATAAAATGGTGTGAACAATTTGGTTTCTTTTGTTAAAAGATCTATTTATTATTTTATTTGAAAGGCACAGTTAGAGAGAGAGAAATCTTTCATCTGCTGGTTCATTCCCCAAATGGTTGCAATGGCCAGGGCTGTGCCAGACTGAAGCCAGGAGCTTCAATCAGATCTTTCATGTAGCCCAGGGGCCCAAGCCCTTGGACCATCCTCTGCTGCTAACCCAGGAGCATTAGCAAGGAGCTGGATTGAAAGTGGAGCAGCCAGACCTGGAACCAGTGCCCATGTGGGATGACAGTGTTGCAGATTGTATTTTAACCTGCTGTACCATAAGGCCAGCCCCTGATGGTTTCTTAAAGAATTGAACATACTGGCCCAGTGTGTGTCATAGCAAGTAAAGCTGCCGTCTGCACTGCCGGCATCCCATTTGGGCATTGATTCATGTCCCAGCTGCTCCACTTCCAATCCAGATTCCTGCTGATGGCCTGGGAAAAGTAGCGGAGGATGGCCTAGATGTCTGGGCCCCTCCTACCCATGTGGGAGACCTGGAAGAAACTCCTGGCTCCCAGCTCTGGCTTGGCTCATCCTTGACCATTGTAGCCATTTGGGGAGTGAACCAATAGATGGAAGATCTGCCTCTCCTCTCTCTGTAATTCTGCCTTTCAAATAAATAAATTGATCTTTTTTTTAAACAGTTAAACATACACTGCCATATGACCCAGGGAATCCACTCTTTGGTATTTATCTAAGAGAACTGTGTTAGTCATTACAAGACTAGTGTAAGAATGTTCAAATGTCTTTATTTGTACTATCTCAAAACTGCAGACAACCTAAGTGTCCATAAATAAATGAAGGGGTAAATACATTATGAATAAACACACAATGGAATACTACCTAGTAACAAGAAAGAATAAACTATTGATACACACAGACTTGGAGAAGAATCACAAAACAGTTATGCTGGGGCTAGCGTTGTGGCGTAGTGGGTAAAGCCGTCACCTGCTTCACCGGCATCCCATATGGGTGCCAGTTTGTGCCCCGTGTGCTCCACTTCTGGTCCAGCTCTCTGCTATGGCCTGGGAGAGCAGCAGAGGATGGCCCAAGTGCTTGGGCCCCTGCACCCACGTGGGAAACCAGAATGAAGCTCCGGGCTTCAACCTGGCTCAGCCCTGACCATTGCCATCTTTTGGGTAGTGAACTAGCAGATGGAAGATTTCTCTCTCTGTCTCTTCCTTTCTATCTGTAGCTCCGCCTTTAAAATAAATAAATAAGTCCTGAAAATTTTTACTGGGTTAAAGAAGCCAGGTAAGGGGCTGGTGCTGTGGCGTAGTGGGTAAAGTCGCCACCTGCAATGCCGGCATCCCATATGGGCACCAGTTCGAGACCCAGCTTCTCCACTTCTGATCCAGCTCTCTGCTATGGCCTAGGAAAGCAGCAGAAGATGGCCCAAGTCCTTGGGCCCCTGCACCCGTGTGGGAGACCCGGAAGAAGCTCCTGGCTCCTGGCTTCGGATCGGCACAGCTCCGGCCTTTGTAGCCATTTGGGGAGTGAACCAGCAGGATGGAAGACCTCTCTCTCTCTCTCTCTGCCTCTCCAGCTCTCTGTGTGTGACTATGACTTTCAACTAAATAAATAAATCTTTAAAAAATAGCCAATTATACACCAATTATACCTAAACTATTTTTAAAATGGCACACCTTTGATTATCTAGGTCTTATCTATATTCTTTAAAAGAACCTACATTTTTCCTCATCAAGATTTTGTGTTGTAGTTAGGTTAATTCCAAGCTACATGAGGACGTTCTGCGGCAATGGCCACATGGCTCCTGTTTTCTCACGACCTATTGTATCAATGATCAGTCACATCGCTAATGTCGCTCCACACGCTGTCACCTGAGGTCACTTGACTGGTCGGAGGATTCAGGATGGCTTCACTCAGATGGGGGCAGCAGAGGCAACGTGAGGCTGCCACGGGATGGCGCCGGTGAGGCATGGTTCATCAGAGGCCGGTGTTACCATCCGGCCACATCGTGCGGAGGAATGCTGTGAGGGCTGCTCTGTGTGTCAACTTGACTGGCCCATGGGGTGCCCAGATATTTCGTCACAGTGTTTCTGTGAGGGTGTCTGCGGGGAGGGTCACATCTTGCTCTCCACAGTGCTGGGGGCCTCGTTCGTGCTGCGATGACCTTGCCGGGGGAAGGGCTGAGCCGCCTCCGCCTGAGCATTCTCCCGCCTGAGGGCCTCACAGCGGGACCTGAGGTCTTCCCGGCTCTGCGGTCTCCTCTGGCCTTCGGACTTGAACAGGGACAGCAGCTCCAAGGTTAGGACGGGACAGCTTCCACAATCACACAGGTGAGCTCCTGATCAATTCTCTGTTATTCCTTACAAGAAGTAAATTCTATTGGTAATGTTTCTTCAGAGACCCCTAGTTAATACAGATACTATTAGTTTTTCTTTAAAATTGTATTAATTTATTTGAAAGGCAGAGAAAGAGGGAGAGGGAGAGAGGGAGGGAGGAGGAGAGAGAGAGAGATTGTATACCTTCTGATTCATTCAAATGCCTGCAACAGTGGGGCTGTCTAGGTGGAAGCCAGAAGCCAGGAACCACATCCGGTCTCCCGCGTTATTGGGAGGAACCTAAATATTTGGGCCATCGTCTGCTGCTTCTCAGGCACATTAGCAGGAAGCTGGATCAGAAGCAAGACGGAACTCAGCCCTAGGAACTCTGATTTGGGAGGTGGGTGCCCCAGCAGCAGCTCAACTCGCTGCACCACAACACTGCTCCAATATTATCAAAATTCTTCAGTAACTGGGCCAGCGCCGTGGCTCACTTGGTTAATCCTCCGCCTGCGGCGCCGGCATCCCATATGGGTGCCAGGTTCTAGTCCCGGTTGCTCCTCTTCCAGTCCAGCTCTCTGCTGTGGCCTGGGAGGGCAGTGGAGGATGGCCCAAGTGCTTGGGCCCTGCACCCACATGGGAGACCGGGAAGAAGCACCTGGCTCCTGGCTTCGGATTGGCGCGGCGCCGTCCATGGCGACCATTGGGGGATGAACTAATGGAAGGAAGACCTTTCTCTCTGTCTCTCTCTCACTGTCCATAACTCTACCTGTCAAGTAAAAAAAAATTCTTCAGTAACTATTAACACATCAAGCTTAGTGAACTCTCTTACCCATACATTTTTTCTTCCCTAATAATTTTACACCACTAGTTTATTTTCCTTGCCTTTTAATGACGGCAAAGACCTCCAATATGATGAACAAAGATAGTCCTTTTTTTTTATATTTTGTTTTTTTATTTACTTATTTGAAAGGCAGAGTGACAGAGGGACTGGTGCCGACATCCCATATGAGCACTGGTTCCAGGCCCAGCTGCTTCTCTTCTGATTCGGTCTCCTGCTAATTTCCTGGGAAAGCAGTGGAAGATGGCCCAAGTCCTTAGGTCCCTCCTGCCCATGTAGGAGCCCAAGATGGAGTTCCAGGCTTCTGGCTTTTCCTGGCCCAGTCCCAGCCACTGGGGACATTTGGGGAGGAATTCAGTGGATGAATAGAAGATCTCTCTCTTTGTCACTCTGTGACTCTTCCTCTCAAATAAAATAAAAATTAAAAAAAAAAAGGTAGAGTGAGAGAGAGAAAGATTTTCCATCCACTGATTCACTTCCCAAATGTAGGAAACAGCCAGGGCCAAGCTAAGCCAGCGCCCTTAGCCAGGAACAACATTTGGGTCTCCCACATGGGTGCAGGGATCCAAGCACTTGGGATATTATTTGCCACTTTCCCAGGCACATTAGCAGGGAGCTGGATCAGAAGAGGAGCAACTGGGACTTGAACTGGCGCCCACATTGGATGATGGTGTCATAGCCGGTGGCTTACCCCATTGCAGCTCAACACCCACAGCCTGGATTCTGAGGCTCAGCCATAAAAGACACTGCCGTCTCCTCCCTGTTTTTTTTTTTTTTTTTGGGGGGGGGATCGCTGGCTCTAGGGGAAGCCAGCACCCCTGTGAGGTCACTCCAGGGCTCTGTGGAATGGCCCATGGGGAGGAGCTGAGGACTCTAGCCCCAGTCAGGCCTGCAGGTGGCTACGGAGAGGCCCTGACCCACAGCCGCATGGGACAAAAGGGACATGCTTATTCTTGTTTCAGCCCTCTGTGCTTTGGAGTCCTAAAACATGCACCAAACTGTCCTCACCGTGGTGATAGAGCACTTCCTAATTTTGAGCAGAAATCCACTTTCTTGTCATCTCCACCCTCTCTTCCAGTTCCGTCTTCTGGAGCCACATGGAGAGAGCACAGTCCCTCTTCCCCTTGGGCACAGTATCCGGCGGCAGCTCGCATGCCAGCAGTTTGGTTCCCCAGACATGCGCCGGAGAACTGTCACTGTGCAGGCGCGAGGGGTGCAAGGATGAGCAGCTGTCACATCCCCACTGGCAGCACGGTAACTGGGACCCGACCCTCAGGTGTGGGACGGTGGGGTCGTAATGGAGGCGTGGCAGGTTCTGCCCAGAGGGAGGAGGAGTCCTCCAGGCAGGCCGGCGGGCAAGGCCTTCCCAGTGGAAGCTGCAGGCGGGAGATTTGCATGCAGAGCTCGCGGCTCACCCCCATCTCCCCCAGGCTTCCTGCCTCCCCTTCTTCTTGACCAATTTCTTAGTCCTCCCCTCCCCCAGTCTGGGTGACTGTCACTTGATGTGCATCCAGACAGAAGCCGCCTTCCTCCAGGTGGGTTGGCCAGGGCACGGTGGAGTCGGCCATCCCCTTTCTTTTTCTGGAAGTCGCACTTGGTCCACACCCGCCTGGCGCTTTGGGCACCCTCCCCATCCCCCAGCTGAGTCCTGCTGGGCCTGCAGACGTCTGGACAGCTGAGTCTGCACACATGTCACACCCTCAGCCTGTCTCTCTGCTGTTGCTTAGTTTCTACAAATTTTCATGGCGGTTTTGAAGTTCAGTCATTTGATCTAGGCAAATTGCTAATCTCAGCTCCCAGTTGGCAGGAGTCACGTGGAAGCAAACTGTGCCACCAACAAGCCCACTTTGGAACACGCCCTGGAAACAGAAAGCCTCTGTGATTCTCAGACCATTGTGGTTAGGAGGGACTTGGACCCACCGCGACTCCACCGGCCCGTCTCGAGGTGGGAGACGCCGCCTCTCTGAAGGCAGCCCTGTGCGGGCTGCGGGCGGAGCTGCTGGGCAGGCTTGGGTCACACACGGAAGGAAATGGGAAGGGGCTGTGTGTCTGCTTCCCAGGGCTCGCCCGTTCCCGGGCCAGGGAGAATCGGGCCATTGTGGGGTGGACCGCGTGGCTTGTTTATCTTCTTCCACCAGTCTGCTACAAGGTTTCACTCAGTTTTCCTTCTACCCCAAAAAAATGCCCACAGGAAGGGGCCAAACTGCCTTTGCCAAAAGTTCAGTCCCTGAACGCCCGCCCCGTCTCTCTGCCTCTTTCCCCTGTAGCTCACTGGCTCCTAAGGAGAAAGCAAGCAGCGAGCTTGCCCGTGGTCCAGCAAGGGCAGCATGTGGCCATTTCTCCAGGCATCCATCCGCTCGGCCAGCATTTCTTGAGCACCTACTACATGCCACGCACCGTTCTAGGTACTGATGATCCCTGCAGGAAAGACGCAGCTCTAGGAGGTCAAAGGTCACCTTTCTGGGAGGAAACCCAGCCATATTAGGGACAGCACAGGGGATGGAAGCATGTAGAAGTAATTGGGGATGCACATTGTGGCATAGCATATTAAGCCACCGCCTGTAATGCCAGCATCCCATAGGGGCACTGGTTCAAGTCCCAGCTGCTCCACTTCCAATCCAGCTCCTTGCTAATGCGCCTGGGAAAATAGCAGAAGATGACCTAAGACCTTGGGCCCCTGCACCCATGTAGGAGACCTAGATGAAGCTCTTGGCTCCTGGCTTGGGACTGGCTCAGCCCTGGTTGTTGTGGCCATCTGGGGAGTGAACCAGTGGATGAAAGATCTTTCTCTTTCTCTCTCCTCTATCTCTCTCTCCCCCACACCCCATAACTCTGCCTTTCAAATAAATAAATAAATCTTTAAAAAAAAGAAGATGAAGAAGAAGAAGAGGAAGAAGAAGTAATTGATCCAGCTTGAGAGGGAATTAGAGAAGGTTTCCAGGTAGAATAAGATTACCCTGGACTTAAAGGCAGAGTAAAAGTTAGCTGTGGAGAATAATTATCAGAGCTTTTACTGTCTGCTATGTGCTAGGCACTGTACTTACATCTTCACGTATATTTTGGTTGAATCCTCACAATAATACCACGAGGGAGCTACAGTAATTACTCCAACAAACGAGGAACGTGAGACTTAGAAACACACCTTGCTCAGGTGGTCACTGGGCATACATAACAGGCGGGAGACGGACTCAGCTTCTCCTGACCCTGGAGCCCACTCTCCTACCTGAAGCTGCTATAGATGGTGGTGCAGGTTGTAAGTCGCTCAGTTCCAGGGGTGGTCCTACGTTGAGTGATGCATTCTGCACAGCAAGAGTACCCAGGCTGAAGGAATATGAGGAAATAACCTGTATTCAGGGAACTGGCCCCATGGTGAGAAGATGGACCAGGGCTGGCATTGTGGGCAGCTGGTTAAGCTGCTGCTGACAACCATATCTGAGCACCAGTTCAAGTCATGGCTGTTCTGCTTCCAATCCAGCTCTTGCTAATGTGCTTGGGAAAGCAGCAGGAGATGATCCAAGTTCTTGGACCCCTGCCACCCATGCGGGAGACCCAGATGGGGTTCCAGGCTCCTGGCTTCAGCCTGGCCCAGTCTCTGTCATTGCAGCCGTTTGGGGACTGAATCAACAAATACAAGATCTCCGTCTCTCCTCTCTCTCTCTCTCTCTCTCTCTCTCTGCTTTGCAGATAAATAAAGTCAATCTTAAAAATAGAAGATGGACAACTCCTCTTCTCCTGTGATGGCTTGGCCACTGCACAACTGGCTGGTAGTGTCCTGGGAGAGCACCTGGGACCCTGCACTGGTGTAGGGACCCAAGTTCCACTTCCTACAGAGCAGGAGAGTTCTCAGCAGATGTGCATCCCCCTTCTGAACTGTTAGCCACAGATGGGATAGAAGAGGGCCCAGGCCTCCAAAGCACTCCAAGTCCTGGGAAGAGTCCACCCTCTTCTGCTTAGGCACCAAATACAGTTCAACATCAGAGTCACCCATGCCTCTTGTAGGAGTATTTTCAGTAGCAATGAGCAGTCCCAGAAACTGGTCACATCTGGGAAGAATGCCTAGGGGAGGCCAGGGCCTTTGCAAACAAGAGCCCTTCGAGCCTCATAACTTTATGAAACAACACCTTTCATCTGGCAGATGAGGAAATCAAGGTTCAGAAATGCTGAGCATAGCAGTTAAGAAATGATGGGCATATGGTTAAGACATCAGTTGGGTCGCTCGCATCCCAGATCAGAATGCCTGGTTCTAGTCCCGGTCCTGTTTCCATTTCCCATTTCCTGTTAATGCACAGAAGATGACTCAAGTAATTAGGTCCCCACCACCCATGCAGGAGACCCAAGATTGTGTTGTTTTTATTTATTTATTTATTTATTTATTTTTGACAGGCAGAGTGGACAGTGAGAGAGAGAGACAGAGAGAAAGGTCTTCCTTTGACATTGGTTCACCCTCCAATGGCCGCCGCGGCCGGCGTGCTGTGGCTGGCACACCGCGCCTATCCGAAGGCAGGAGCCAGGTGCTTCTCCTGGTCTCCCATGGGGTGCAGGGCCCAAGCACTGGGCCATCCTCCACTGCACTCCCTGGCCACAGCAGAGAGCTGTCCTGGAAGAGGGGCAACGGGGACAGAATCCGGTGCCCCGACTGGGACTAGAATCCGGGGTGCTGGCGCCGCAAGGCGGAGGATTAGCCTAGTGAGCCGCGGCGCCCGCCAAGATTGTGTTCTTGGCTCAAAGGCCTGGCCCAGTCTTGGCCACTGCAGACATTTGGGGAGTGAACCAGTGAGATTTCTCTCTATAGCTCTGTATCTCTGGGTCTCCGCCTTTGAATACATTTCTATTTTTAAAGGGACTACAGAGTAAGTTACCTAGGTTACATGCAGGATAAGCAGTCCAGGCTCCCAGGACTCCCAGTGGTACCACAGCTTGTATGCTAGTATGCTAACATCAGCCCTGAAAAGGCACCCAGAAGGGGGCACGAAACCACTTCTTCAGTTCCTAAAGCACCCAAGAGCATCTTTGCTGGGGGCAGGGATAGATCTCTATTTTTTTTCTCTCATTTATTTTTCTAGAACTTCAGAGCGCAGGTGGAGAGCCTGTTTCTAGAAATGGTTCTGCCGGACCCTTTGCTCTCTCTGCACAACATCTGTTGCTGCCAGAGAGGAGAACACATTGTCACCTGTTTTTCTGGAATTGACCTCCCTCCAGGGGTCTTTTTGTTAAAAATAACTTCCTACATCAAACAGAGTTCTTGGCCGACAAGGAGCTGGACTTGCTGGAAGGATAAGAGGGGCACCGGAAGAAACCTAAGGCGTGGCATTTGGCACAGCAGTTAGTACGCCTGCATCTCACATCAGAGCGCCTGTGTGCAAGTCCTCGGTCAGCTCTCGATTCCAGCTTCCTGCTAACGTGCACCCCTGGAAGCCATAAGTCATCACTCAGGTAATTTGGCTCTTTCTGGCACTCTGAAATGGGAATCTGGTGTCACATGTGGCAGCATGACCCACTGCAGCACAACGCTACGCACTGGTAGCCATCTGTAATAACACGAGAGACTGTAGAACTACAGAGCTGGCATGGTGGGGACGGAGACACCTCATCAACCCTCACACTAACGCTAACCGTATCCTCCTCCTTCTGGTTTCTGCCCATCCAACTCTAGTTTTTGTCAGTGTTGCCTCAGGCCCATGGCAACTGGAGAAAATGGTACCATAAAGTTTCAACTTAGCTACTTAGAATTCCAAAATCCTGTCAGTTTAGGCACTTCTGCTTTCTCTCTCCTTTTCACCAGAAAATACTATTTCCCAGGAGTATCCAGTGTAAAACAGGCCAGCCTCTGCCAGACCTTGGGGGAAAAGTGGTTCCTTTCCTACCCTGGGGCAGAGGTTGTCACAAGTGCACCTCTGGCCAGCAGCAGCAGCAGCAGCAGCAGCTGGAAACTGTGCAACGCCTGGGGTCTCGCTTCAGACATCCTGCGAGTACAGCCCAACCATCCGTGTCTTAACAAATCCTCCGGGTGATTCTGATGCACACTGAGGTTTAATAACCGCTGGCACAAAGAGATACAAAATACATACGAATAGGCTTATTTAGTTTGGTTCTGACATTTTATCAGTGCACAGCCTGCGTTTTCTTATACAAATGATGGCTATTCACTAAAAAGAGTTCCAGAATGACATTCTGGTGTTGTGCTTAATTCTGAGCAAGAATTCCATTATGGTGTGCCTTTCCTTGCAGGAAAGGATTTTAGAAAAGTACAGGGTCATCTCCTGGAGCCATCCTGGGCAGCTGCCTCTCTGTAACTCTGCCTTTCAAATACATAAATAAATATTTTTAAAACATTTATGGGAAATGTGTATTATGAAAAATACTGTGTATGTGTTTCAAAACTTTGGCCCCCAAATACACTTAGCTTTTAACTCTTTTCCCATGAACTTGTAAATTGCCCTTTATTTGGACTCCAAGCTTGGCGTTGTTGCGGCCCCAGCCCCAGCTGGCCCAGGTGCACTCACTTCGCCTGTTTGAACTTCATTTGATTTAGGCAGAAGGCAACCACAGAGCTGGCAGGTGGGCGGGAGGAAGGCCAGGTGCCCTGAAGTTCCACTGAGGCTGGAGGCATCCATGCTGCACTATGTTAGGGCGAGACTTCCTCTGACGACAGTGAAAAGGCCATCCTTTCCCTCCGGATCTGGACCCACCCTGCTCAGGAGGGGCTGGCTCTCCCCAGGTTGGAGCCTGGGCATTCTCGCACGTGGGCTACTTTAAACCAGGTACAGGCAGCTACAGGCTCCTTAGGAGGGCATCTCCCTGGTGTGCATCAAAAATTGCCACCTTCTAAAACGAAGATGAAAATGAATTGTGAATAAACCATGCTAAGTGATGACTTATAAGCGTGCTTCCGGGGTTTCTCTAATACCAGCAAGGAGACCGAAATACAAGCTGTGCTTCAATGACCGTAGCAGGCCTGAGTTACTCAGCCCATGGCTGTGGCTGCCTGGCAGCCGAGGCCTCCCTCTACATGGGGGAACCTCCCATGGCGTGAGTCATGAGAAGCCCCACCTCCCACTGGGGAAGTAGAAGGGCCTGGAAGGCTGACCTCTTCCTCACACAGGCAAAGCACAGCCTGGCCAATCAGAGGGGCTCCGTGTACATCGGGAGGATCTGTTGCGCATCCTGGTAGGGTTGTTCCTGCTCAAGAGGTTTGTTTGATTTCTGCTCCTTGGGTCCTTGTATGTTTGGGTGTGTGGTGGAAAAGTTCCAGTATAGAACCCACTGTTATTAACTATAGTCACCACACTGCACATTCTTTCCCTACCTAAATTTTTGTCTGGTTCTCTAGCTTTTGTACATTTTCGGCAGTCTTAGAGTTTCTTTCCTATTTATAATAATGAGAATTTTTTTTGAAAAATTATTTATTTACTTGAAAGAGTTAAAGAGAGAGCAAGAGAGAGACACAGAGAGATAGCTTCCATCCTATCTGGTTCACTCCCCAGATGGCCACAGTGGCCAGGACTGAGCCAGGCTGAAGCCAGGAGCCAGGAGCTTCATGAAGATCTTCTACGTGAGTGGCAGGGGCCCAAATACTTGGCCCATCTTCTGCTCCTTTCCCCCAAGACATGAGCAAGGAGCAGGTGGGACACAAACCAGCACCAATGTGGGTTGCCAGCATTGCAGGCAGGGACTTTACCCCCAGTGCACAACACCAGCCTGGTGATGACGATGATCCATTTCAAGGAATTTTCAGTCCTGTAAGTCTGGCTCATATTCGCTATTTCTGCCAAGGCATCCTTTGTGGAGATACAAGGACAGGAATACAGTTACAAAAAGCACGTGGGATCTGAAATGGAGAGTCAAAGCATAAGCACATGTTTGAGTCATTCAGCCATAAGATCCAAATGTTTATTGAGCTCATATTATGTGCCGCAGCCTTTGCTAAGCATGATTTCAATGTTATGCCAGAATGGAGAAAAGTCTGTCCCTAGGAGAAACATACAACATACACTCTTTAAGAGAACAGGGTTAATATCCAGCCTAGAAGAAGTGAAATCCTCTCAAAACCACCCTCTTTTTTCCTCAAATGGGCTCCCGACTACTAATTAATTTACTGTCCCGGGGACCTTACGGCCAGGAAGTGAATATCCTATAATGTGGCTTTTGTGAAGCATTGCCCATGTTCTGGGCTTCCATGCAAAATCAAGTTTCTGAAATCAAACTTGCAAAGGTGGGGGGTGTTTAGCCTGTGGTCAGGATGCCTGCGTCCTACATCAGAATATTTGGGTTCAACACTTGGCTCTGGCTCCTGACTCCAGCTTCCTGCTAATGCAGACCCTGGAAGGCAGTGGTGATGGCCCAAGTAACTGCATTCCTGTAAACCACGTGGAAGACCTGGAATGAGTTCCTGGATCCTGGCCTTGGACTTGGCCCAACCCTAGGCATTGGCCCAACCCTAGGCATTTTGGGAGTGAACCAGTGGATGAGAGGTTGCTGTTGCATTCTGTGTGTGTGTGTGTCTGTCTCTTTCCTTTTTCTCTTTTTGTGTGCCTCTCAAATCGATTTTAAAAAATAAAAATTAATAAAGTTGCAAAGATAAAGACCAGATTCAACAGTACTATTTGATCTCACTAAGAAGCAGCCATCCTGTGAGACCCACACTGTGAAGAGACACACACATCTCCAAGTAGTTTATGTGTCAGGCACTGGGCTAGGCCTGCAGATTTCAACAGTGAATGAAACAGGGTGGCCCAAGAAGACTTGGTGCTTCCTTCACAGTGGGGAAGGGAGACGTTTGCCAAAGAATCACACGGTCACACAATGGCAAACTGTGAGAAGTGCCCTCTAGGAAAAGTTTAGCGGTGTATGGAATCACCTTGTCCAGGGAGTTGGGGAAGGTTTGATGAGTAACAGCACGTGTGAACTGGGGCTGCAGGGATGAGAAGCCATTGATTATGTGAAAGGGAAGAAGGAGCCGGCAAGAGCAAGAGAACACAGATAAAGGCCTCCAGTGGGAAAGAGCGCAGCCTAGGTTGCACCTGCCAAGATGTCATGGGATACAGAGGAAACACCACCCACAACATTCAGTGAATACTGGCTGATGGAACAGGTGATAATGTTAATACAAACTAATGTTTGTTTAGCCCTTATTATGTTTCAGGAACTTTAAAAAAGTACTTTCGTTGTTGTTGTTATTCAAGAAGCAAAAAAAGAGAAAATAGAAAGAGAGAGACAGAGAGCTCCAGTTCTCTGGTTACTCCCCAAATGCCCACAGCAGCAGGGTTAAAGCCAGGGATTCATTTCAGGTCTCCCACATGAGTGTCAGGGACTCAAACATTGGAGCTATCACCTGCTGCCTCTCACGGTGTGCATTAGCAAGACAATGTGGAGTCAGAAGCAGAGCTGGGACTTGACACAGGCACTCAATATGGGATGCAGGTGTCCCAAACTGGGTCTTTTTTTTTTTTTTTTTTAATTTTACTTGAAAGGCAGAGAGATAGATGGAGATACAGGCAGAAATATTCCATGTGCTGGTTCACTCCCCCCAAATGCCTACAACAACCTGGGAGTGGATCTGGCTAGAACAAGGAGCCTAGACTTCAGTCCAGGTCTTTCATGTGGGTGAGAGGGACCCCAATACCTGAGCTGTTACCTGCATCTCAGGGTGCACATTAGCTGGAAGCTAAATCGGAAGTAGAGTAGCTGAGACCTGAACCAGCACTTTGATATGAGATGTGAGCCTCCCATGTGGTGTCTTTTTTTTTTTTTTTTTTTTACAGGCAGAGTGGATAGTGAGAGAGAGAGAGAGACAGAAAGAAAGGTCTTCCTTTTGCCGTTGGTTCACCCTCCAATGGCTGCCATGGCCGGTGTGCTGTGGCCGGCGCATCGCGCTGATCCGAAGCCAGGAGCTAGGTGCTTCTCCTGGTCTCCCATGCGGGTGCAGGGCCCAAGCACTTGGGCCATCCTCCACTGCACTCCTGGGCCACAGCAGAGAGCTGGCCTGGAAGAGGGGCAACTGGGACAGAATCCGACACCCCGACCGGGACTAGAACCCAGTGTGCCGGCGCCGCAAGGTGGAGGATTAGCCTATTGAGCCACGGCGCCAGCCCCAAGTGGTGTCTTAACCACTGTACCAAATGCCTGTCCCTATTTCCAATAAATCTTTACTAAGAATCAGACACCTAATAAATAATAAAAAAAAAGAATCAGACACCAGTGCTCGTTTGACAAAGTGCTATTGTGGATGAAATGCTCCTGGAATAAGATAGAAATGCCCTCCACATTAGGGTGTTTACCCCTAAAGAGCCAGCTCTGCAGGACCCTCACGAACATGGCATGTTCTTTTGAAGGTGATTTTGAACTTGGGCAGTGATGGTCAATTGCCTGGGAGTAGAGAGTAGACCAAGGAAGAGAGTTCAAGGCTCTGAGGGCTCTCATGCAGTACCACTGCTTTAATTATGTCTGTTGGTGCACCGTTCCCTTTATTCTGAAATTTTGAGGAACACTAGAGTGGCGTGTGAAAGAAAATATTTCTGTCATTCCAGGGAGGTTCAAATAGAGTTGGGAAGTACAGATCAGAAGAAGGTAGGGAGTTACTGACACAGGGAAAAAATATAAAGGAATTGGCATGATTTCTTCCTTTTCTTCTTCACTCAACTTGATCACGCTTCATGTTTTTTAAAAAGTTGATGGGAGCCGGCACCACGGCTCACTAGGCTAATCCTCCACCTTGCAGCGCCGGCACACCGGGTTCTAGTCCCGGTCGGGGCGCCAGATTCTGTCCCGGTTGCCCCTCTTCCAGGCCAGCTCTCTGCTGTGGCCAGGGAGTGCAGTGGAGGATGGCCCAAGTGCTTGGGCCCTGCACCCCATGGGAGACCAGGATAAGTACGTGGCTCCTGCCATCGGATCAGCGCGGTGCACTAGCCGCACTACGCCGGCTGCGGCGGCCATTGGAGGGTGAACCAACGGCAAAGGAAGACCTTTCTCTCTGTCTCTCTCTCTCACTGTCCACTCTGCCTGTGGAAAAAAAAAAAAAAAAGTTGATGGGGATTTCCTCTCCAGTCTTTGGCCTTTGGAAAGACAAAATTAGTGTGGAGAGGACCAGGCATGAAACACTGGAGGGGAAAAGAGAAGGAAGCTCTTACGTAGCAGAACATGTGTAGAACATAGACGGAGAAAAGATGTCACCTGGAGTTGAGTGAGGGCCTCGCAGGCAGACCCCCGGCTGCACGCTGAGGTGTGAGAAAGCGTTTCGGGGAGGTTGGCATAAGCACCAGCAAGTTCCAGACCTGCATTTCAAGGAAGAAAAGGAAGGTTTGGTCATCTGAGGACGCTGTGAGTGTGACATTACTCTGGCTGGGACTTGGATTTTTGGAGTGGCGAGAGTAAACAATGAATAACAAAGGTAGGTGAAGCTTACTGAAGGCATCCACTTGCACAGGCTGCGATACCCATTTTACCTGCTTTTTATCATTACAACCTTCCCTTGGAACAGCGGCCTTGTCAGCCTCGTCCGCCAAAGGTCGTCATGCAGGAAATTGGCCAAGACGGGATTGGAACTTTCTGCTGGCGGCAGAGTCCAAGGTGTGCCCGAGCCGAGCTGGGCGTCTACGCAGGGGAAACACACAGCGCAGTCAGCTGTTTGCTGCTCCTGGAAGCCTGGACGGGGAGTTCTTTCTCCTGACCCTTTGCTCTGAGCTGCCACTGGAGAGAGAGCTCTTGCATTAAGGACAATCTGCTGTCTGCACATGGACAGCCTGAGGAGGAAGAACGCCAACCCTGGAAAGCTCCTGCTCACAGCCAAGGTGCGCCCAGGGAGAAGTTGGTTCCATTTTCCCCAGAGTGACAGTTCATTGAATTCCAGCAATAAACTGGCTTCCAGGGAGAAAGGACTGTGTAAGGTCTGTGTCAATTACACGGTGATTATGAAATTCATGATATGACTAATCCAGCGGCTGAGCCTGTGATTACCCGACACGATCCAGGAATCCAGGAATGTACAGCGTAATGGGCTCTAAGCGTGCCATTAAAGAGGAGTCAGCTGGTGTCCGTGCCACACCGCAGACTCTTCTCTCCTCTTCTGATCTCCTCTCTCTACCAAAGACATTTATGAAATACTTTCTGAATTAAACTTAGTGTCCTGGAAGCTATGCGGCTGCTTTTCATGGATGACCCTGGGCCTGGGAATTCCAGTGTGTTGCTTTATGTAATTTGAAGTGTGATACAGGTCTTTGACCTTGAAAACCTCCTGTGGTGATCTACATATCTTTTCCTGTAATTGGAGTCTATGATTATACTGCAAACCATAACAACAAGTCTGAGCACTCTTTTTTTTTAAAAAAAGATTTATTTATTTATATGAAAGTCAGAGTTATACACAGAGAGAAGGAGAGGCAGAGAGAGAGAGAGAGAAGTCTTCCATCCGCTGGTTCACTCCCCAGATGGCTGCAACGGCTGTGCCAGTCTGAAACCAGGAGCCAGGAGCTTCTTCCTGGTCTCCCATGTGGGTACAGGGGCCCAAGGACTTGGGCCATCTTCTGCTGCTTTCCCAGGCTGTAGCCAGAGAGCTGGATCAGAAATGGAGCAGCCAGGACTAGAACCAGCACCCATATGGGTTGCCGGCGCTTCAGGCCAGGGCTTTAACCCACAGCCCCACCAAAATCCATTTGTAAGAACCCCTATAAACATCTCAGTTTCAAAAACTGAGAAACGAAACATTATTGCCTAAACCACAAGGTCACTGACATTGTTTGGGAGAAGAGTCTGGGGATCTTTAAATGTGTGCCATCTGTGTCCTGTGGCCCAGCTTTTCTGGCCAAAGCTGATTGGACCAAAGCTTGATGACTGATTCAAAAGCTGCCATCTATAGGCCGGGCAGCTGCCAGTGAGCTGTCTTTGTGGAACTGCTTGGCAGAAAAGGGCGCCCTCTGCAGGAAAGTCTCTGGATGACTCAGTTTGAGCACTAGAGATGCTGAAACAGAACAAGAGGAAGTAGAAGCAGAGTTGGGATAAACATGGGAGTCTGGAGTGTGGAGCAAAAGGCACAGGCTGCTGAGAGGACAATAAGATAGCCTGAACTCTTTATTGTATCACAAAGACCTGCTGGTTTCCTTGACAGCCTATTTTCGCTTAACTCTGTGTAATCTTAAGAAAATGTGCTTTTTGAAATGTATTCTTTGTGCGACAGAGACACAGAGAGAGCTCCCATCTGCTGGTTCACTCCCCAAATGACTGCAACGGCTGCGGTTGGGCTCCTCTTCCATGTGACTGTCAGGAAGTCGGCTACCTGAGCCATCACCCCCGCCTCCCAGGGTTTTGTCATTAGCAAGAAGCTGAAGTCAGGAGCCAGAGTCAGGTGTAGAACCCAGGCTTCCCAATATGGGACACAGGTATCTAAACTCAGCACCTTAACCACTAGGTCAAATGCCCTCTCCCATAGAGTCTTATTGTAAACACCCACTGGCTGAGGAAGGTAGCACATGATTTCCCGCCACCTGTGGCAGGCTGAGGACACCCCTATCCCCAGAGCCTGTGAACGTCGCTTTCTATGGCAAAAGAGACTTTGCAGATGTGATTCAGTTAAGGATGCTGAGCTGGAGAGACTCCTGATTTTCCAGGTGGGTCCAAGGAACTCATAAAGCTCCCATCAGATGGTAGAGGAGATAGAACCATGGAAACAGAGGTTGAGGAGACGTGAGGTGCTATGAGGAATGCAGGCAACCTAAAGAAACTGAAAGAGGCATGGGGAAAGTGGATGCTCGGGGGTGGTGACACAGCCCAGCAGGTTAAGCTGCTGTTTGCAAAGCCAGCATCCCATATCGGAGCCCCAGTTTAAGTTGTGGCTGCTGCTTCCAATCCAGCTCCCTGCTTATGCACCCGGGAAAGCAGTCAATGATGACTCAAGGGCTTGGGCTTCTGCCACCCACGTGGGAGATCCGGAAGAAACTCCTGGCTCTTGGCTTCAGACTTACCCAAATCTGGCTATTGCAGCCATCTGGGAAGTGAATCAGCACATGGAAGATTTCTCTCTCTCTCTCTCTCTCTCTCTCTCTCTCTCTCTTTCTGTTTCTGTAATTCTATCTTTCAAATAAAAGGTGCTGGTCAACATCACTAATCATAAGGGAAACGAAAATCAAAACTACATACTACCTTACACCTTTTAAAAAGAAGAAGAAAATAAATTCTTGGGGCCAGTGCTGTGGCGTAGCAGGTAAAGCCGCCACCTGCAGTGCTAGCATCCCATATGGGTGCCAGTTTGAGTCCTGGCTGCTCCACTTCTGATCAAGCTTCCTGCTAAAACGACTGAGAAAGCAGTGAAAGATGGCACAAGTCCTTGGGCCCCTGCACCCACATGGGAGACCTGGAAGAAGCTCCTGGCTCCTGGCTTTGGTTTGACCCAACCTAAGCTATTGCAGCCATTTGGGGAGTGAACTAGTAGATGGAAGATCTTTCTGTCTCTCCCTCTCTGTGTAACTGTGCCTTTCAAATAAATAAAATAAATCTTAAAAAAAGAAAAGAAATTCTCCTTGGAAGTCTTCAAAAGGATCCAGTCTGGCAGACACTTGGCTAAATCCCAGGGAAACTGATTTCAGACTTTTTACTTCCGTAACTATATAACACACTTGTGATATTTGAAGTTGCTAGGTTTGTGGTAATTTGTTACAGGAGCAGTAGGAAGCAAATATACCACCTGATTAAGCTGGAAACCCAGCATTTTTTGTGTTCTTTTCTTGAGAAAGACAGAAAATAAGTACTTAGGCACTTGATAGTTCTGCCCATTAACTGACTTAGTATTGTGGGAAACTCCTGGATCTGCTTTGATGAGATCATTACATCTTGCAGGGAGGATATAAGGTGGGGGGAATGGGAAACTGGCTGTGAAATAAAAATGACAAGGGATCAGTCGTTCAGAGAACACCCTGTAACAGCAGTCCTAGGGAGAAAGAATTTGACGTTGTGATGAAAAAAAATATCACCACCAAAACCGAATATGAACAGCAGTAAAACTGAAACCACTCCCTCCACTCCTATGCCCATCACACTGTCATTTTTCACTTATTCAAAAGGTGTCTAAAGATACATCTCAATGCTCTTGTTAATTACTTCATTCAAGGCATTCTGATGACTGTCACAGCCCTGGTGTGTTTCTCGGAGTACCTCAATGACTATACACCACATCCTGAGCCAAACGCTTGCACACACAAGCTGGCTCTTTGGTATACCTTTCGCCTCTCCCATTTTAATTGTAAGAGACACCCAACCAGGTAGGCTTACCTGTCTTCCTTTATAAAGACCCGAGTGAGGATTCTTTTCTGTAACACTTCAGGTTTAATCAAGTCTGCTAATTCCTCACAGAAGGCTTTCTGTTGTCAAAGAAAATTCAGTGCTTAAAAAAAAAAAAAAAGGTTTCCATTCCATTCATGTGATATCTTTTAGGATGCGTGCATTCTGAAGGGAAGGACAAGGCTTTCACACACGTATCTCTTCATCCCTTAGTAGTCTGAATAAGTTTAATAAAGAAATCTTTATTACTGTAGTAATAAGGATTATTCTAATAATTACTGTATTGATCATTTGGAGAATTACATGTTCTTAGTTGCAGACAACAGAATTCACTCTAGCTAGTTTCAACAGAAAGGGATTAAGCAGAGTAATAGTCATTTGCAAGAATTGCAGCAGTGCCAGGGAAACCAACACACAGCCAGAAATGTTCCTGGGAGGAATGCCCAACCGCAAACAGGACTGTTCTCATGAGGACCTGCTGTTCCCACTCACCTGTCACTATGTGCCATGCTAGGTGTCCAACACTGGAACTTCTGCCGTAGCTCTTACGCCACTATGCTTGCAGAAAGCTAGATCCACATACTGTGACTGCCACTCCACCTGCATCACCTTCTCCTTCCTAGAGCTCCTGTGTGTGCCCTCGGGGAACCTGGGTCACGAGGCGAAGCCTCATTTCCAGAGTCCAGGCACTGTGGGTCTCAGGAAGGGTTACAACGGATGTTGCGTGGGCCCCCCGTGGAATGTGCCACAGTGACCACAGCTATTTCGGGTGAGTTGTCTGACATAATGATGGTAATCTTGAGAGTCATAAAGAGAATAATATCCAGCATTTTTGAGTGCTTTTGATGCGACCCACACTGTACTAAATATCTCTTTCTCATTTAATCCTCAGACACCTTAGGAGACAGGCATTATTTGGTTTTGGGTTCTTTCTTCTTCTTCTTCTTCTTCTTTTTTTTTTTGACAGGCAGAGTGGACAGTGAGAGAGAGAGATGCAGAGAAAGGTCTTCCTTTGCTGTTGGTTCACCCTCCAATGGCCGCCGTGGCCGGCACGCTGCGGCCGGCGTACCGTGCTGATCCAATGGCAGGAGCCAGGTACTTATCCTGGTCTCCCATGGGGTGCAGGGCCCAAGTACTTGGGCCATCCTCCACTACACTCCCTGGCCACAGCAGAGAGCTGGCCTGGAAGAGGGGCAACCGAGACATAATCCAGTGCCCCGACCGGGACTAGAACCCAGTGTGCCGGCACCGCAAGGCGGAGGATTAGCCTAGTGAGCCGCGGCGCCGGCCATATACTGTGATATTTCAATACAAGTGCATGATGTGTGGAGACAGGATTGTTTGTATCCTTGAATTATATGTGAAAACCCTAAAGGAGAGAGAAATTCATGAACGTGCCCCAAGTCTCATGGGAAGTGGAGGCAGGATTCAAACTCAAGTCCCTCTGAAATCAAAGTCTGAGCTTTCAGCTAGGATAATGAAGATTATTTCTGTATTTATTTAGTCCAACTGTGAGAGCTAGCTTGACTTGGAAATCTATGTTTCCCAAGTTTCTGGAGGACTTTTGCCAACATTGGAACTCTGATACAGTGTAACTTGGAAAGGAAACGAGGTCTTGTGAATGTGGAATGCCAAGGAAAAGGCTATCTTTGAGCAGTCTGGGGTTTTATGACCTCTGTATGGGATCTGTGGTGACCAGCATGGCATCAAATGGAAAAAGTCAGCCAAAAAAATTTACCTTTGACAAGAATTAAAAAAAAATGTTACTTGTTTTTGTGCAGTACAATCTATCCAGGGTGCTTTGTCTGAGAAGCGAGAGGAGGAATACCTGAAGAGACTAATCTTAACTGTAGGCAAATGCAAATGATTTTCTTCTCTTCCTTCATTTCCAAAGCCAGAGCCAGCCCAACAAGACAGGGCATGCAGTGTTGCACAATGATCTTGCTGCATTTCCAGCTTCCAGGCCCCAGAGCAAGTGCAATTAGCATTCCAAGGTGTGAATTATTTCCCCATCATATGAGCCCTGCAGCATCTTCTTGTGATGACGAACGCTGGGCTAACCGCAGACAGTATACACATCAGAGGTAGAAAAGTTCTCCAAGTTATCAACTCACACATTCCTCCTGGAAGCCACTGAATTACAGAATGAGAGGCACTTTGAAAGGAGCATCTGATTCAATGCCCTCCCACCTCTTGTTTCTAAATTTAAAATAAAACAAAAAACAAGCACCACTGTAGTCATGCTTCCATTTCATTCTCAACATGTGTCATCCTGCTGAATTACAGCCCACAGGGAAGAGGGCCCAGCAAGTCTGTGGACCTCCTGGTATTTGGTAGAGACACAGCACCTGGTCCAGGCTGGCTTCGTCAAGCTAAGGTATTTTTCCATCTTAGCACTCTGAGCAGCATGCCCCCAAATGTAGCTTTAAACAGTGTATGAACAAACTCCAACTTAGTTTTTATTAGAAAGGTAGAGGCACAGAGATCTTCTATCTGCTGGGTTATTCCCCCAAATGCCTGCAATGGCCAGGTCTCAGCCAGGCCAAATCCAGGATCCCAGAACTCAATCTGGTCTCCCGTAAGGATAGCAGGGACCTAAGTACTTGAGCCATCAGCTGCTCCCTCCCAGGGTGCACATCAGCAGGAAGCTGAAATCAGGAGTGAAGCCGGGACTTGAACCTAGGCACTGCAATATGGCATGCTAACCACTGTGGCACAGTCTTTTTCTGTTTTTGTTTTTGAGAAGCAGACACAAAAACATGGACAGAGAGAGCTCCCTGATGCTGGTTCTCTACCCAAATGTCCTCATCGGCCAGGAGGTGCCAAATCTGGGAGCCAGGAACTCAGTCCAAGTCTCCTGTATGGATGGCAGGGACCCAAACACACCTAAGCTCTCACCACTGCCTCCCAGTGTGCAGATCAGCCAGAAGCTGGAGTCAAGAGCAGACCCAGAACTTGAACCCAGGGGTCCTGTTAAAGGACACAGTTATCTTTTTTTAAAAAAATATTTATTTATTTATTTATTTGAAAGGCAGAGTTACAGAGAAAGAGAGAGAGAGAGAGAGAGGGTTCTTCCATCTACTGGTTTACTTCCCAAATGGCTACAACAGCCAAGGCTGGGCCAAATAGAAACCAGAAACCAGCCAGGAGCTTCTTCTGGGTCTCCCACATGGGTGCAGGGGCCTCTGCTGCTTTCCCAGGTGCATTAGCAGGAAGCTGGATTGGAAGTGGAGCAGCCAGGACTCGAATCAGCATCTATACATGATGCTGGTGCCGCAGGCAACAGCTTTACCTGCCATGACACAATGCCGGCCCCAAGCTAAGATTTTTTTAAAAAGTAGGAACCACTGCAAGGGTTAACCAAGCTATTAAGTAAATAGTTAGCAAAAACAAAAACTTCAGGTGGTGCTTAAATGATGAAAATTTGGGAAGCCATCAAAGAGAACAGAGCCTGGATGAAGGTGCTGGCTCCCTCACTGTTCAGCTGGGGAGATCTTGAACAAGTCACCCTGTGAGGAACTTTAGATGGCAAAATGAGAGCAGGTACTGGGGAATGATGGAGAGTTGGGCATTCATACCTGTCCTAGGAACCCACGGCTCCCCTTGCTGTGTCAGGTGTTCACTTAGGAGAAAGGGGGATGCCAGCTGGTCAGGCTCTTGCCCACCACAGCCTCAGCCAGAGGCAGCTGTCCCTAGTTCTACAAATCTAGCTCCCAATAGAAGTTAGTTGGAGAACAGGTTTCAAAGATTAAAATAAAATGCCTGAAAATAGATCTTTGTAAACCATCACCAACCAAAAAGCTAATAATGTGGAAATAAAGTCATTTGGGAGTGAGGCTTATTTTAGGAGCTCTGCCCATGAGTAGAGAATGATCAAATAATAAGAAATAAGATATTTGATCTCATATACTACTCAGGCACACTATGCTATATGTTTTAAGGATTATTTAAAAAAAAAAAGACGTCAAATCATTACAATGAAGTAGGTTTTTAAAAAATTTTTAAAGGTTTATTTATTTATTTTAAAGGCAGAGGGGCCAGCACTGTGGCGCAGTGGGTTAAAGCCCTGGCCTGAAGTGCCGGCATCCCATATGGGCACCGGTTCTAGTGCCGGCTGCTCCTCTTCTGATCCAGCCCTCTGCTATGGCCTGGGAAAGCAGTAGAAAGCACTCGTGTGGGAGACCAGGAAGAAGCTCTTGGCTCCTGACTTCATATTGACTCAGCTCCGGCCATTGCGGCCATTTGGGGAGTGAACCAGTGGATGGAAGACCTCTCTCTGTCTCTACCTCTCTGTAACTCTGCCTTTCTTTCTTTTTTTTAAAGATTTATTTTTGTTTATTTGAAAGGCAGAGTTACAGAGAAGCAGAGGTCTTCCATCTGCTAGTTCACTCCCTAATGTCCACAATGGCCAGAGCTGTGTCAATCCAAAGCCAGGAGCCTGGAGCTTCTTCCAGGTCTCCCACATGGGTGCAGGGGCCCAAGCACCTGGGCCGTGTTCCACTGCTTTCCCAAGAGCATTAGCAGGGAGCTGGATTGGAGGTGGAGCAGCCAGGACCTGAACCAGTGCCCATATGGGATGCTGGCACTGGAGGCGACAGCTTTACCTGCTGCAACACAGTGCCAGCCCCCTGAAGTAGGTTTTATAAGTAACTCCATTTCACAGGTGAGGACATCTAGCTGAATTCCCGAGTTTGGACTTGGTCAGGATACAAAAGCACACAGTCTGAATCTGGACCCTTAGCCTGTATTGTTGTGCTGGCTCCCAGGAGGAGAGAACGAGACTCCTACCCTGAGGGTCTGTACCTGCGGGTTGGAATCCTCCACCAGGACAGGTAGCTCCAGCAACCTCAGTGGCACACACAGGTGCAGCTCCTCTGCACATGTCCGGTTACCCAGTGCCCACCACCTGCTGGCAGAGGCTCTGCCCGTTCATCTGGCTGTTTGGCAGTAGTAATCCAGGCATACCATTTCGCCAAGCCGGGGTGACTCCCGTTTCATCAAATATTGGTCACCATGAGGGTTCATCAGGTGGGCTCCCAGGGTTCTTGCAGTGGCGTCACTCACATTCCGAAAGCACGCTGGCTCCTCTGGCCAGGTCCTGGGGCCACCTTCCATCTTCTGCTGGATGACAGGGCTAAGCCACCCACTTGCCCATAATCCCGTGCTGTCCCATCTCTCAGACCTGTGGCTGACAAGCACACAATTTCCTGTCTCCCTCCACCTCCCTCCATTCTACTGTCTCCGGGGAAAGCTGAGAATCCCCTTTGAGATTTCCAGAGTTTTACTTTCTACTAGCAACCATGGCGAGGACATGAGAATCATCATTTTTATCGAACAATCATAAACAGAAGGCTTATCTTATTGCCAAACACCATCCTAAGTGCTTTACAATTCATAACCTATTTATTTATTTCTTCCTTCTTCATCTTCGTCTTCCTTTTTAAAGACTTATTTACTTGAAAGGCAGAGTGACAGAGGGAGAGGAATACATAGAGAGACAAAGATCTTTCATCTGCTGGTTCATTTCCAAATGGCTGCAACAGCCCAGGGTTGGGCCAAGCTGAAACAATTACCAAATCTGGTCTCTTAAATGGGGGAAGGGACCCAAACACTTGAGATATTTTCTGCTGCTTTCCCATGCACATTAGCAGGGAGCTGGATATGAAGCGAAGCAGCCGGGACTCGAACTGGTACTCTGATATGAGATGGTGGCAATACAAGCAGTAGCTTAACCCACTGAGCTACAATGCAGGACCCGACCACTGATTTCTTTTAAGAATCCTGTGAGGTAAGTATTGTCATTGTCCCTCTGACAGATGAGGAAATTGGGGCACTGATAGGTTGAGTAACTGACAAAGGGTCCTTGACTGGTAAATGGTAAATCTCAAATTCAAAACCAAGACTGTCTGGCTCCAGTGGTCAGCCACTTATCCACGGTATTGGCATGGTGTCCAACAGAAAGGAACTGACAAAAGATGACAGTTGGCGATGGGAGGTCCAAAGTTTGAAGTCTTTATTCTGTGTCTTTTTGTTGTTGTTGTTGTTGTTGTTGTTGATACTTTCCTCAAAAACCTATAATGGCTGGCACCGGGTTGGGGCTAGAGCCAGAAGCCAGGAACACAATCCAGTTCTCCCATGTGAGTGACTCAACTCCTTGAGCCATCACCACTGCCTCCCAGGGTCTGCATTTGCAGGAAGCTGGAGTCAGGAGCCTGAGCCAGGAATGAAACCCTGGCACTCCAGTGTGGGACTCAGGCATCCCAACCCTAGGTTAAACGCCCACTCCCAACGGCTTTATTCTTTTTGATTCTTTAGGACTTTCAAGTGTCTGACTTTTCCTCATTGTTTGTCCTACCTGACTGTTGATTCCTGATGAACCTTCCGTGTTCCCCAGAGAGTGGGGATAGGGCAATCGTCATCATCAGGAAAGGTGGTGATTGACAGAGGCGCTCTGCCCAGATCCTCCCAGAGCTGTTTTTCTTTTTGGTTATTGTGCTGGAGTGAATCTCTTTCTTAATAAATCGCTTGCACACCTGTTCATATCTCAGTCTTTGGTTGGAGGAAGCTCAACCTAGCAAAAGACTTAAACACACCAGGAATCACAACTTAAAGCTTAAAAGTATATGTTATTGATTATTTCAAATGTGATATAATCAAGCCAGGCCTGTTCCTGGAAGAATTTAATGCTCAATTTGGCATTTTATTTACATTTTCATTCATCTTTTCAGGAGTAAATCGGACCCAATCTTCATATTGCTCTTTCATTTCTTTGAAAGATTTCTGTTGTCCTTCTTTTTGGGGGCTAATTGTTAATGAGTGCCTTAAACATAGGTTAGAGTTATGTTGCCCTAACCTCCCATTATCTTTCAGGAAGTAACATCTCAAGATGTTTTCATCCCTAACACACACACGTGCACACATGCATTCATGGATACACAAGTACACACATGCTTGCACTTGAACGCACAACCATGTGCATGCATGTGCGCATGCACACACACACACACACACACACACACCAGTCAGGATACAGTCTCCTGCCGGCCTAAGCCATTCTCTGTGGGGTTTCTGACACTTTTTATTTCTGTGGCTTCTCAACAGAGTATGATGGACTCTGATGATAGTTGTCAACAGAGAGTCAAGTGTGAGACTGAACCAGATGACAGATTTTGCATACAATGAGCAAAATGAAAGGTACTGAAATAAAATGAATACAGGTTGTAAAATTTCTTGGGTAGCTTTAGAATACAACTGGACTGTACAATCATCCTAAAAGGTTTTCTGAAGTCTAAGGAGGCAGGCAAACTGTGGAGTGTGTGATGACATGGAGACACAGGAGCCCTGGGGGGCATTCTCTGCATCTCTGAGGAGTGGCCTGGCCAGTGGCTGTGGCCATGGGTAATGTCCCTGTGTCATGTCTTTGGCTGGGTTTCCTGCTGACTCACCTCCGTTGTTTTCCTGGGGCTGCTCATCCTGCCTCCCCATACATTCTCCAACTACCAGAATCCTTTCTGTTTCAGTAAACTGCAGGTGGTTTCTGATGTGTGTAACCAAGACCCTGATACATACAAAATCATTTACACAATGGGAATTGTACAGTTAGAGCCAAAGATAAACCTTGGTCTTGGCCTCCTGCACATCTAATAGATCCAAGCTAAGGACATAGCAGTGGCTTTGGACTTGTGTAACAACCATCTTTTGTACATTGGGCTACACCTGTTAAGTTCTAATTTCTCTCCCAGACCTCCTGGGCTTTGCCCACAATGACCCCATACAAAGTGTGCTCTCGCACTGCTCTTCTAGACTAGATCTCTACTATAGTTAACTTGGCTTCTGGATGCCCCAAAACCATGTTTTGTGTTTTTCTGACCCAGGTATTCACCTGCTCTCCTTAGGACTGCTTTTTCCAACACAGGAATAAATTGGAAGTTTTGTTTTATGTATCTTGTGTTGTCCACCTAGAAGCACTTATAGCAACAGGCTTGTTCCCCCTGCTCCCAGCTCTGCTGAGGGCCATAACTCACTTCCAACTACCTCTACTCACAGGCCTGAAATTTAGTCTGCTTAATAGGAGAGAAGTCCAGTGCTCTGTTCATAGACCTTACTGGGGATTGGAGAGGGTGTGGGCTTTCCTTCCCTTTGCCATACCACCCCAGATTGTGTGGCTATAACAACTCACTTTCTTGGTGTGCTGGGACAGTTGGAAGGGCACTACAATTTAGCAGAGGAAAGGTGAAGTCTCTGGGAGAATCTGATCTCCTCTGGTCACAGGGCAGGGGAAAGGAGCACGGTGCAGGCCTTCATAGGGTAGGAGTGGAGGATTCTCCTAAGACCTGGCCCTGAGAATCCCATGCTCTCAAGCATCCTCTACCATAAGAAATTTTGGCAAGACCTCTTCATGTTGCTGGAAACCACCAGAAAGGAACTGCTCCATCTCCCTTCTCTCTGAAGATAATTCCTCATTCCCACCTGGGAACTCAGCAGGACTATCAGTCATGCTTGGATAACAAGTCCTGAAGACCCATCAGAGGTTTAAAAAGTTGGGCAGAGGCTCAAACTCCCTGGATCTGTGCCTGAGGGTAGACATGGGTCAGATTCCCTTCATGAGTGCAGCAGGCATGGCTATGGCAGTAAGTTCCCAACTTGTTAGATTCCATGCATGAATATCTCCCTAAATAGTCATTAACTGAACCATTAACAAGATGCTTCCCCTTTCCCTGGAAGTTCCTAGATCCCATGGTTATGTGCAGTAGAGTTTTGTACCTGGCTCAATTTGCCAATCAAGACAATGGAAGGGTTATTTTATATTTTAACAAACAGCTTTGGGGGCTGGCACATCAGTTTAAACTACCACCTGCAACACCAGCGACCCCTCTCAGAGTGCTGGCTGGAATCCTGGCTACTCCACTCCTGATTCATCTTCCTGCTAATATGCCTGGGAAAGCAGCTGAAGATGACCCAAGTGCTTGGTCCCTGCCACCCATATGGGAGACCTGGATGGAGTTTCTGGTCTTAGCCCACCCCTGGCCATTGCAGCCATTTGGGGAGTGAACCAGCAGATGGAAGATCCCTTTTTTTTTTCCTCTTACTTTGTCTTTCAAACAAATAGTCTTAAAAAAAAAAAACCTCAGCTTTATTCAGATATAAATCACATATGATACAATTCACTCATTGAAAGTCTACAATTTGATGGGTTTTGCTATTTGCATAGAGTTGTGCAAACACCACCACAATTTTAGAACATTTTTATCACCTCCAAATTAACTACCATATCACTAACAGTCTGTATTTCTCTCATACCTCCCAGACCTATGCAACCACAAATTGAAATTATGTGTCTATGGATTTGCCTTTTATGGACATTTCATATAAATGAATCATGCAATAGATAGTGTCTTCTTTTTTTTTATTTTATTTTTTGACAGGCAGAGTGGACAGTGAGAGAGAGAGACAGAGAGAAAGGTCTTCCTTTGCTGTTGGTTCACCCTCCAATGGTCGCTGCGGCCGGCGCACCACGCTGATCCGATGGCAGGAGCCAGGTACTTATCCTGGTCTCCCATGGGGTGCAGGGCCCAAACACTTAGGCCATCCTCCACTGCACTCCCTGGCCACAGCAGAGAGCTGGCCTGGAAGAGGTGGCAACCGGGACAGAATCCGGCACCCCGACCGGGACTAGAACCCGGTGTGCCGGTGCAGCCTAGTGAGCCGCGGTGCTGGCCCTAATTTGTTTTTTAAGCTTCTGTTTCCTACCTGCAGTATGGAACTAGTGATATCCACTTCATATTGTTGTCATAGCATAGCATCTAACATCCAGTAAGCACTCCTTGGAAGGAAACATCTATTATTCTATCACCTCTGATACCTAGAGACTGGTATCCTCTTTCATTAATTATATTTCTTCTATACAGGGCTTGAAAGTTTTCCTGCAAGTCACTTAGCTGTGATAGGCATCCATGAATGAAAAAAATGAATGACAAAACAGAGTTCTCCAAATGGAAGTTTGGGAGACTAATTGCGTCACCAAAGACTAAAGGGAAAACATGTCTATCTTAGCTATTTGTAACTCACCTTTTTAATGGCTAGACCAGAACACTGGCATGGAATGAGTCCTCCTCGGAGCTTTCATTGCCTAGACAGTTGATAACAATTCGCCAGTAACTAATTTATTCCCAGCTGCTCCACTTTGATTAATCAATCAAAACAAATTTATTATGTTTTTCCTGTGGTTTGGTATTGCAAACAGCTAGAAGCCTAGCATGCCTGAGATGAAGACGACAAGTGATTCAAGGTCAGAGGAGTGAGGATGGACTGGAGACCAGGTCAGCATGGGTGGATAAGGTTGTCTTCAAAGGAGAGATGGAAGACAAGTTATTTCAGGCCCAGAAAAAAGGACAAAGACACGATAGAGTCCATTTCTGGCTCTGGTTTCTTTGTGCACCTTCTCCCTTCCCCAATGTTTCTCTCTTTGGCTCTAATAATCTAGTGATGCTACTAGTACTTGTGATAATTCATGCTAAATAACCCAAATAAGCCTGGGGCCTCACTTGGCCCAGTTTTGGAATAGCATTACACTCAGGCAAGGAACCCAGCAAACAAGAGCGAAAGGAAGCCTATGCATATTTTTCAAATTACATCCCACAGAAACACTTCTAGAGTCCCCTCTCTTCCCACTCCTCTAGGTCTCCATTCAGCAGCCACACCCTTCTCTCCATTTCTTTGTGTCTACTGGGATCAGTTAGGGTTGCATGGAGCTGCCTGGAGCTGAAACATGGATGCACACACTTATCCAGGGTGGCCCATTGTCCTATACATATAGGACACCTAGAAAGATTTACATTGACCAATCATTATACTATCTATGGTAACTTCAAAATAAATACAGTGATGTTGAAATGTTTGCAGAATTGAAAACTTAGGACTTAATGGGTTAACAAAGCGAACGTTTTATTTTTCCTGTGTAACCAGAACTCCCGAGGGAGGCAGTTCAGGGAGTTACAACTACTTGAGAAAATACCAGGGACCCAGGCTTCCTTTAGCTTCCATCTTTTGCAAAATGGCTAGTTCATCTCCAGGCTTTGAAACTGTGTTCATGGTGGGAAGAAGAAGAGTGAAAAGCAAAGGACAAAAGCTGCATGATGCGGCTGCCAGGTTGGGCACTTGGTGGCATCAGTGGCTAGACCAACTGTGGGGAATGGTCGCCCACATCACTCTGTACTTGCACTATAATTTTTGCCATTCCCCTAGTTTTAAAAGCTGAGACTGTTGGCTGGGTTGGTGAGGGTTAAGTTCCAGAAGCTTTCACTTGGTCTTCCTGATTATGACAGCTCTTATCTCACAGGTCAAGTAATTGGTGGTGGTGGGGTTCTTCCAACTATCAACTACAGTGGTTCCTTAGTATCATTGGGAGATTAGTTCCAGGACACCCTGCAGAAACAATAATCCATGGATGCTCAATTCCCTTATACAGAATGGCCTAGTATTTGCATAGAACCTGCATATATCCTCCTGCATACTTTAAATCCTCTAAATCAGTTACAATACAGAATGCAATGTCATTGCTATTTAAATAGTAGTTGTATTGCTTAGGAATAATGACAAGAGTCTGTATGTGTTTAATGCAGACACAATGTTTTTTGCTCTGAATATTTTGGCTCCATGGTTGGCAGAACCCACTGATAGAGAGGGCTGATGGTGTGTCCACTTAATGATACAGTCAGGGAGGACTGGAGGACTCATCACTGTGTACACTTGCTGGAAATCCAGTCTTCTTTAGTTTTTAGGTTCTGGAAATTGGCTTTGGTCCTGATATGGGTGAAGGGATGGTGATTTATTTTATTGGGGTAGCTTTTCTCAGCCTCCTCCTCATCCACCCTGGGTTTCCAAAGTGGTCCCACGTCAGACTGCCTGGGTTCAGTTCCCGGCTCCAGCTCCTGACTCCAACTTCCTGCTAATGCAGACCCTGAAAGGCAGCAGGTAGTGGCTTAAGTAGTGTGATTCCTGTCTCTCACATGGAGATGTGGATTGCATTCTGGCTCCTGACTTCACTGCTGGTCCAGCCTGGGCTGTTGCAACATTTTGGTATGGATGCTCACTCACTTTCCATCAGTCTCTCTCTCTCTCTCTCTCTCTCTCTCTCTCTCTCTCTCTCTCTCAATGCCATTGAGATACACCGTAACTCCATAGCTCTCTGGGGGTGGAGCCTCCTCATTTGCCACTCTGTCTTGCCACACTTAACATCCCATTTAATCTTGCTCCTGCTGGACAAGCATTATCCCCTGATCTTTTTCTCCAGGGCACAATTTCTCAGCCCAGTCTACAGAAGAAAGCCACCACTGAGCGGCTCCTGTGTCCTGCTCCCTAGCACATTCCTTATCGCTTGTGAAACAGAGCAGAACATAGTTGGCCACATACACATGGGATATATACTCTAGCAACCACTTGTAAGTCTTTTGCTCCCTTCTCCCACTGTTGCTCAGGGTGGCTCTGGCCTTTCTATTTTGCCTTGTGTGGGGAATGGCTTCCTAGAGCCATCCTAGCAACCTGTTAGCACTATCTCCTGGGGTCCTTGCCAGGGTGTAAACACTCTAGCACAGGAATGTGCTTATATCAATAAACTCTGCGTTGTTCATCATATTTGCTCCTTCTTTGCCCTCCCTTGCCAACTGAGCACTCTGGGGACCCAATCCCGTACTCTCATGATTTCTTTAAGTGTGTGTGTGTGTGTGTGCGTGTGTTTGCTAGGTCTTTGAAATTTTTATTTTATTTATTTGAAAGGCAGAGTTACAGAGAGAGAAGGAGATACACACACACACACACACACACACACAGATCTTCCATCTGCTAGTTCACTTCCCAAATGGCCACAACAGCCAGGGCTGGGCCAGGCCAAAACCAGGAGCCTGGAACTCCATCCAGGTGTCCCACGTGGGTGACAGGGGCCCAAGGACTTGGGCCATCTTCCACTGCTTTCCAAGGCACATAAGCAGGGTTCTAGATTGGAAGTGAAGCAGCCAGGGCTCAAACTGGTGCGCATATGGGATACTTATCAGGCAGGTGGCTTAACATGCCACAGCACACCATGGGCGCCCAGGCCATGTCTTTGTGCTCCTTCAGGATATAGTGTCTTTCTTCCCTTAGCAGGGTTATATTGTGACTTGACCTTAATTATTGGTCTGGATGGCTGGTGAAAAGGTGCAGGTAGATTCTGAGTGGGGTGTGTGTTGTTTTGCAAGGTAGATATACTTCTTGAGGAGAGAGACAGTTTTACAAACCCAGAGCATTTAAGGTAATGTGAGATTTTAAGGGTTTCAAGGTTATCAACCTAGACACCCCATCGTGAGTGTGCAGGCTCCACTTCTTCCCACCTCTGGCAATGACCTTGGCATAGCAGCTCACCAGGACTGTGAACCCTTTTGGAGTTCTGCCCTTGTAATTCAAGTGGTGGGCTTGATTCTCAGCTTTTCCTGATTTGTACCCCCTTCCCCTTATGTGTTGCTGCAGAGATACTCTTGTGTGCATCCTTAGCCTTTAATTGGTGATTTATCACCTTCGATCTTTCATAATCTTTCTCCAAATCATAGATTTACTCCAGCAATAGCTTTCCAGACCATTGTGTTTAAATTGCCATTTCCTCCATATTTGAAAATGTCTGCTAGATTGCAACTGCCAGTGCATTCTTCCACTGGTGCTACATCCTATCCACCCCATCCCCGGCACTGCTGAGCATTTTAACATTGCACTGCTACAGCATGCCAACGCCTGTCAGGACATCACCTGGAGGCCTCACTGCCAGCTGGCTAGGGGTGATTCAGCTCCACTGGATCAGATCACATTCATGGAACTTTAATGCCCTGGATAAACATTGTGCAGGAGTGAAAGGACTAGGATTGTGCAGAGAAAGAAGTTGAAGTAAATGATTAAATGCAGTCACAGCCAAAGCCTCACCTAATCAGTCCCCCGGGAACTGATCTGTTAAGGAAACTCTGGAGCTGGGAAAGCCCTTCTGAGTTGTGATAGCCTGCAGCCTGCCTCTCCTAGTCTGTGCAGGTTCTCCTGGGAGTGATGTGACCTGATGTGAGGTAGGTATGCCTTCAGCTGAGGGCAATTCCTGAAAAGGGGTTCAGCTGAGAAGTGTTGGCTACAAACACTCCCAGCAGCTGGAGAAATGAGCACCTTGGTCCAGAAAGAACTCTGTACTCCTTGGGATTTTAGGGTGGTATGTTGTGCTTGTGGAGATGGGGGCAGAGTGTGTAGAGGGAATGCTGCAGGGATGTCTTTTTGGAATTCTTGTTTATTTATTTGAGAGGGAGGGAGGAAGAGAGAGAGTGAGCGAGCAAGCTCCCATCTGCTGGTCCACTTCACAGCCGGGGGGCTGGCTGCGCTAAAGCCAGGAGATTGGAACTCAATCCAGGTTTTGTATTTGGGTGGCAGGGACCCAACTGCTTGAGTCATCACCTGCTGCCTCCTAAGGTGTGTATTGGCAGGAAGCTGGAGTCAGGAGCAAGATCCTGGAATCAAACCCAGACTCTATACAGAATGTGGATGTCCTAACTGCATCTTAACCAGCAGGCCAAATGCCCACCCTTGGAATAAGATTCTTGGAGAAAAAACTGGCAGAAATTGTTGCCTGACTAAAAAATGGAAGACAAATAAGAAAGATACATTTAAAACTATACCAAACACTAATAGTTCCCTGATTATTCTTGTGTTGGACAGAATAGGAAAGTTAGGTTACAAACCTAACTCCATTCTCTGTAGTCCATGCCTCTTTATTAGACTAGAGCTAGTCAAATTGTTCCATGGGCTAAATTCAGACAACAGACATATTTTGTTTGGCTACCCAGCATTTTAAAAAATGTGAATTGGCTGCCACAACATAAAATTGAAAGAGTTCATACTTGAGTTCAGATCTCCAGCTTCTGAGTGATGAGATGCAGCAACACTGGGTCAGCATCCCCCACGGCAGTAGTTGATGGGAACTGAGTGACTGCTGCCTTCTTAAAGGGAGAGAGGAGAATGTCATCCTTCGGTCACTAATACCTGTTTGTGTTATCTTCTTTGGCATGGCTTAGAAATCTTGCCACACCATGCACTGCCTAACAAAGTATATGGTACACGTAAACATTTAACCCTGGTTCAACTGCATCAAATGAATTTCACTGGAGAAGGGGTTGGAGTGAGGTCTAGACTTCCAACTGTTACGAGGGGCTTGGTACTCAGGGGAGGCAACAAGACAGGAAGTACAGAGTCAGGGGAGTTAACCAGGTGCTGGCAGGCACCTCCGTAAAGGAAGAGTAGAGGTCAAGGCCTGCAGTTCAGGTGTCTGACCTCAGAGTTAGAGAGCAACAGGGAATCATGGGAGAAACCTGTCAGGGAGCAAAGGGACACGCTGGGATGGATGTTATGCCAATGTGGGTGAGGGAGCTGGGGTCAGGCAGCTCTGGCTAGTGTGTGGAACAGACAGCAGGCACAGAGAGCCTGGCAACAAGGAAGTAACTAGGGACTTTCACAGGAAGTCTGGGGAAAGGAAAGGAAGATCATGAGCGTGGTAGGGATCCTAGAATGTTACGAGCACGAGTGAGGGCTTCCCAAGGGGTCCTGGCTGGGGGAGACCTCATTTAATATCGATTCTTGTCAGCACTGTCATCACCGCTGACATCACCTAAAAGAGATCAGTCAATATCCATGTTGCAGCCTTAAAGAAGGGGGCCAAAGAAACACCCAAACTCTGGTCTTTTGTTCTAGTAGTGGAATGAAGCATTAATTTAATATGTATTTTGGACAGTCACCAACAGAGATTGGAAACTTTTCTCTTGCATCTCTCTCTCTCTCTCTCTCTGTGTGTGTGTGTGTCTGTGTCCATGAGCTATTGCCTTCTGAGTTTTCTGTGCTAAAATTACATTTCCAGTTTGGCTCTGCTTAATACCCAGTGAGAACCTTTCTGTGAGGCCTAACCAGCTGAGCAGGGTATGCTCAGAGCATGCGAGCTCATTTTAACTTTAGCCTCAGTCGAATGTATTGAGAAAGATAAATTTACAAATAACTCATTCTAAAGTCCAGTGTCAGATATAGATAAACCAGCCACTGCCTCCAGACGCAATCTTCTTCCTGGAAAACCGGCACCGTCCACTCCACACCAAACTGCTGGGGCCTGGGGAAGGGCGGGGATAATGGTACCCATCGAAACACCTCGTGGAGAGGGATGTGGTGAATTCATAACGAAAGCAAGGCCCTTCAAGGCCTGTGGAGGGTGCTGAACCTCGAGTTCTTCTGTAACAGTGTGCCAAAGCGTCTCCCGCTTGGGTGCCTATCAGTTAGTTCAGCAGAGAGTGTTAGGGCTGGGACTCCCGAGTCTTTGATTGTTTTGGGGTCTGCCATTGAGCTTTAAGCGACCTTAAAAAAAAAATCACTGACTCTTTCTTAACCTTCCCTTTTCCTGTTTGTCAGCAATCGACAGAAACTACGAAGGCCCTGGAAGCCCGCGGCCGCGCGCCGTGTGTTTCTGTCGGAGCGGAGAGCGGCGCGCTGGCAGAGACTCCAGCCCCAGGGCGCCCTCACTTCCAACCCCGGGAGCAATCCAAACCCCGCGGCCGGCGGGGGACGGGGAGCCCGGGGAGGCGGTGGGGACGGGAGCGGATGCTCCGGGGCCGGCTCCGACTCTCCGAGCCGGAACCCAGCGCGGGTCTAGGTGAGCCCCGCGGCGTTGAGGGACGCGCGCCTCCCGGCCCCGAGGAGTTAGGTGACGTCACCTCCAGAAGGGCTCGCTTTTTCATTAATGAAACCGGCCAGCGCGCGCGCATGCGCGGCAGGCCCCTTCCCTCTCGCTTCCCCCTCCCCTTTCCCAGCCGCGCTCTCAATCTCTAGCTCGCTCGCTCTCCCTCTCCCCGAGCCGTGGAAAGGATCCCACTTCCGGTGGGGTGTCATGGCGGCGTCTCGGACTGTGATGGCTGTGGGGAGACGGCGCTAGTGGGGAGAGCGACCAAGAGACCCCCCTCCCCTCCCCGGGCCCCCCTTCCCCCGCCCCCTCCCCCCTGCCTCTTCGCCAACGCCCCCTTCCCCTCTCCCCTTCCCGGCTGGGCGCAGAGCCCCCATCCCCACCCCCGTGGGAACGCTCGGAGCCTGCACTCCTCAGACCCTTTGGTCGCCTCTTCCCTCACCTCAGCCCCCGCTCCCCGCCCTCTTCCCGGCCCTGGGCGCCGGCCGACCGGTCCCTCCGCCGCCCCCCGGCCGCGGGGAGGACATGGCCGCGCACAGGCCGGTGGAATGGGTCCAGGCCGTGGTCAGCCGCTTCGACGAGCAGGTAACGGGCCCGTGGCGGGCGGGAGGTGGGAGCCAAGTGGGGGTGGGGACGGAGTGGGTGAGGGGAGGAAGGAGCGGCCGCCTCCCCCGCGGCTGCCTGGGGCTCTGGAGGAAAGGAAAGGGGAGAAGGGGGACCGTGGGGGTGGCCGCGGCGGGAGGCGCGAGGAGGGAGGGCACGGCCGGGAGCTGGGGCGCCCCTTCCCTCCTAAATCGGGGGGTGGGGCCTTATCCCCAGCCAGCCCTCCGACCCTCCATCCCCTTTATCCCAGCCCTTCCGCTTGCTAATGGGGATGAGTGACCTGGGGGCGCTCTCAGGGGCGCTCCATCTGGATTTAATCATACCCCCATACTTTTTTTTTTTTTTTGGTTTTGTTTTGTTTTTGAACGGAGGTGGGTAACGTTTAGGGGTTCCCTCTTGCTCTTCCCTCGGTGAGCCGCCTCATCGGGGGTAAGGGCCTGTCTTGTGTACCCCGTCTAGAACGATAACATCCCGCCCCTCCCCCAGTGTCTTCAGCTTCCTCTCCGGGAGGGGGAAGAGTAGAAGAAAGCAGGGAAAGCTCAGGTTTTCTTACTTTCTGCCCCCGACAGCCCCAAGTGCACACACACACACTCTGCACAGCTTCTTCATGCCGCCCCCCACGGGCGTCCCCCCAAGCCCCCGCGACGCGGGACTGCCGTTCGTGCCGCCGTTTGCAGTGGGCTCCCGAGTTCTGAAATACTTTGCCCCCTTTTCCTTCCTTGATCCTTGCAGCTCTCCCGCTCTGCGCCTTCTTCTTGCAGAGCATTGCTTTCTGGAGTGAGGCTCTCGAGGAGTTAGGGGAGAAGGGAAGGCAAAGTGGGGAGCTGACCGGACACACTGACAACAGCGAGCAAAGACCGCCGGGATGTGGTCCAGGACTGCGATTCTGCTAGTGTTTTGTTGTTGTTTTTGATTCTGGCCTCTGGGTTGACAGAACTTTGGTTGAGAATATTTGAGATTGGGGGGGGGGTGAGTTTCATAGCTTGGGAGGTAACTTTATATTTCCTGAGTTTCACACCAAAATCCTATGGTTTATCGGAGTGAAGGCACACATGCCTTTTGTCAATGGGAATTGGATTAACTTGGTGTTGCTGTGGGTGGTTGGAGATGGTTGCAAGGGATGCTTTTGCAGCTTCAGTTCTACCGTGGGCTTCCTGTGCTGAGGGAGTTGTTTGAATCGCTGTGTTTTGTTCACTGGATATAATCATGAACATGATGAGGAGATCTCAGGGTGGAGGACGGCCTTGTTGCATTAGATCCAGACACACTTCCTTGCAGGACTTACAGCTTTTCCGGTTTACCTGGAAGATATCTGGGGACAGGCAGAGGAAGTAGAGAAGAAGCTACATAGATAAAATAAAATTGCAAAGCCCTCGGAGACTGGAAAGAGTTGTTTCATCCATTCTCTGCTTCCAGACCAAAAGGCGTTTCCACCCGCTATACCGCTGGTCCATCTGATGAATGTTGCTTCCTGTCATAGATTACATTACTGATAGAGTGCTGGATTTCAAACTTGATAGAAAGGCTGTCTATGCAATTAAAAAAAAAAAAGAATTTAAAAGGCACTGAGAAGAATTCCGAAACAGAACCTGTCCATAGCATACTATGAATGCAAGAATTTGAGGGATTCACTCCATAGTTACTCACTCTCAGTATTTAAAAAATAAGAAAAGTTTTTTCCTGATTTCTTACCTGTTGATCTGTGTGCACATTTACCATATAACAAAAAGGTAGTTCCCTAGATTTTAAGAGGAGTGATTTTGAGTATATGCCCAGTAATGTAAGAAAATGTTTCTCCTCCTGTCCCCATTGTTAAAAGACCTTATAGGCCTTGTCATTTGTTTTGTGATGTATATTATAAAAATCAAACTCACCACCACCTGTTAAAAATTGAGGATGTAAGTTTTTAAAACAGCATTCTCTGCATTTCTGTATTGTAGTTTTGAGAAAGATACATAGGATAAGTTATTCCTTTTTTTTTTTTTTCTTAGAAGGGTAAAGCCCACTGGCTTTGAGATGCAGAAGTGTGTTCAGTGTTGAACATAAGTTACTTCTACTGGCTGATGTATTTGAGCAGTACTAGATGTTTAACTTAGAGTTCATGCTCGGGTTGGATGCTTTCAGTGAGGAAACAGGCACAGAGAGGTGCAGTGACATGGTACACCTACAGCTTGAGCCTCAGGATGAGAACTGTTGAATGTTTTGTGAGTATGTTTTAATAATCCATTAAATACAGTTAGAAGAAGGCATATCTATCTAAAGATGGCAACTGTTGATGATTGAATTGATGTTTGGGTTGGAGTTCTAATATTTTCGCTGATTAAAACTTTCCATTGCTGATGACAGGTGCTGTAGACCTTGTTAAAGAAGTGGTATTTCCAGCTTGACATTTTGAGCCCAAATCCTTGTTTCCAAGTAGATTAAAATAAAATGTAATTTGCTGATGTTGCTCCTAAACATAATATCAATGGCCAAATGATTGTTACCAGTTTTAAATGTAATCATCTTGATTAGGGAAATAGCAATTACAAAGCCAGAAAGCTGAATGTATCTGTTACATTTTCTGTCTCTCTTTGACCTGCCTTTGTGGTGTTACATAGTAAATTTCTCAATTGGAACTGGCACAGTTTAGATGTGTAGCTTTTAATTGTTGCTCATTAGCCTGGTTTCTTAAAAAACTGGAAGCTTCTTAGTTGTTTCAGCTAGCTCTTGTGCCCCCCCCCCCAATCTTTTTAGGACTGTATTTCTGAAAGGGAAAAGGAAAAAAAAAAAGCAGTTACTTAAAGTTTAAAAAATATTGAAAAAGGCATCCCCAAATGACTTGTCAATATGTGTTCATAAAGCATTTACATGTTCCATATCTAGTCAAGTGAAAACAGTATATGAAAGATTTTAAAGAACATGTTACAGAATGAACCAATTATTTATAATGGCAGATTGGTTGTTATTATATATTGAGTGCAAATCAGAGTGTCCTTTGCGGTATAAAATTCACAGTAAGAAATGATTGGTAGGTGTCTTTGAAGTTACAAACCACATGCTAATTGACCGACTAGATGGATTTGTAAAACTTGGAAGACAGATTTTTTTTTAAGAGAAATCTCCTTGCTTCATTCTTAAATACTAGTCTGTAGTCTTTATAAGGCCATATAAGTTAAAAGTAATTACTATATTTATGGTAGGTGATATTTTATGGTGAGAAATACTGCACATTCTTTATTCTGGAGTTCATCTTTCAAGATTTCTTCATTTGAAAGGCAGAGTGACGGAGTAGAACATGATGGTGGGGGTCGGAGCAGGGCGGGGATTGGTGGTGGTGGTGGTGGAGTGGAAATCTAAATGCCTGCAACAGCTGGGGTTTTTGGCAAGGCCTATGCCAGGATCCAGGAACTCTTATCTAGGTCTCTCATGTGGGTGACAGGAACCCAAGCACCAGGCCACCATCTGCTACCTCCCAAACTCAAAAGCAGGAAGCTAGATCTGAAGCAGAGGCAGGACTGAATCCCAGGCACCCTGAAGGTATCCGGAACTGTGGCTTCAGCCCCTGCTGCTCAGTGCCTGCCCTGTGGAAGCTGTTCTTTTAAACAGTTTCTTCCAGGGCGGGTGCTCTGGTGCAGCAGGTTAAAGCCCTGGCCCGAAGTGCTGGCATCCCATATGGGCACCGGTTCAAGTCCCGGCTGTTCCTCTTCTGATCCAGCTCTCTGCTGTGGCCTGGGAAAGCAGTGGAAGATGGCCCAAATCCTTGGGCCCCTGTACCCACGTGGGAGCCCCGGAAGATTCTCCTGGCTCCTGGCTTCGGATTGACGCAGCTCCAGCCATTGTGGCCATCTGGGGAGTAAAACCAGTGGATGAAAGACTCTCTCTCTGTCTCTACCTCCCTCTGTAACTCTGTCTTTGAAGTAAATAAAATAAATCTTTAAAAAAAAAAAAAACAATTTCTTCCTGCTAGTCCTCAGTTCTTAGCATCCTCTCATTCATCCTACCTTATCTGGGATCTGTCTTTGTGAGTTTCTTCCTTTTCACCTTCAAATTTACTTAGATTTCCTTTCACTTGGAAAGCAAACATTTACTTGGTCCTGCAGCTTTCTCTTTATGGACCAATCATTTTCTTTCCTTGCCAGATACCTGCTGCCTCTATTGTTTGTCCACCCATTTCCTTTATAACTCTGAAAAGTGGCTTCTGTTCCCCACCCCCCTTGCTGCTTTCTTGAAAGAGATTCCAACTGGCGAAATACAGTGGTCTTTGCTCTGCTGTGATGCCACTGTGGTACTCTACCCTCAGAACCTGGTCTCTAGTTCCCAAGACACAATACTTTCTGGTGTGTGCACTGGAGATGTTCTCATAGACCTTTGAGCAGATGTGCTTTCTGTATCAGAGTGTGCTGCCCGTCGCTGATGGGGGTTTCTAAACGCGGACCTGAGTTTTGTTCTGCCACACGCTACTGTGTTTTTATGCTTTACCTTAGCTCCTTTACAGATCCTAGATTTCTTCATTTGTTGAAAAAGAAAATCTTTAAGTTTCTTCTAAGTTTACATGTTCAGTGTTTTAAGCATTTTTTTTTTTATCTCTGTGACACAACAGCCTATTGGGAGCAGATCCCATTTAATTTACCAAAATTTTCTCATCCGTTTGCACCGATTTTTCAGGTAGGTTACTTAGTGTTTTCTGTCTATAGCATGCTTTTATTACTGCTTCTTGGCCTTTGTTTATGTCCGTCCTTATCAGAATGCTTTAATTCCTCCTTTGTGCTTTTTGACTTCCTGTCCAGATCAAATTTCATTTTTTATTTCTGTGAAATCTTTTTATACTAAACTGGCTGCTATCTTCTTGGTGTCCTTGGAATTTTGCAGAGCCACACTGTAAGAATTCTCTACTTAGGATGAGCAGTGTATGAAGAAGCATGTGTCTTGCATGTGTGTTCCCTAGGTGTCAGCTGTTCCTCTTTGGGAGGTGTGAGTATAAGATAAGGCACAGAAGGTATAGGAAGGCTCATTTTTTTTTTTTTAACAAAAGGAAATAAAAGGAAGATAGTGTTCTATAGAAGGAATAGAAGGAGAGGTTTGTGGTCAGCTTAAACCGTTAAAAGGCTTAGAATCAATACCGAGGTAGAATATGGGCATCTGTTTCTTCGCAGAGGATTGACTTGTGTTTATAAAAGCATTGGCTTGTTTCATCTGACATCTTTTAGAATACCCTATTTTCTTGGGGGCGGGGAGGGATAGATGAGGCAGCTTGTTTTGACCTTGAAAAATAGACAAGGTGTTTTACCTTGTAGTAACTGAACTGTGTGTAAACTTTCAGCAACTTGTAAATGTCTCTATCGCACTTACATGGCAGTCTTCAGTAAACAGAGTCTTCTTGGAGCTTTTGCTGAAGGGATTTTTAACATTTTTGAATGTATAAAATACTTGGTACTGGAAACACCCTCACTAGAGTGTCTGAAAGTGTAAGCAATGGACTGCATGTTGACCACTTCAATTGTGATGTACCTGTGATATATAGTATAACTGAGAGTGGGTTTTGAGCCATTCGCTGTCAGCAAAAGAACTTGAGTTGTGACAAGAAAACCCCAATCTAATATGGAATTATATCCTATTATAATAAGGAATTGGAATTGTATTCTAAAACACACATACACACACTATATATATATAGTGTGTGTGTGTATGTATTTAATCATAGGTGGTACTATATATATATATATACACACACACACACTATATATATAGAGAGAGAGTTCAAGAGAATATATATATATAGTGTGTGTGTGTGTGTATATGTGTATGTATTTAATCATAGGTGGTACTATATATATATATACACACACACACACTATATATATAGAGAGAGAGAGTTCAAGAGAATATATATATATATAGTGTGTGTGTGTGTGTGTGTATGTATTTAATCATAAGTGGTACTAATCACTTTGTCATAGCAGTAACTTGGGGTACAAACTTCCAGATTGCGTGTTTGCTTTAAGCCACAGTTTGGCATTCTTCTGGCTTGGCTTAGGGTTGCCACTACAGCTGACAAGCTGTTGCCTGCCCTTGTTCATATTTTATAGCTTTGAGTGTCTTACCCTATTAGATTTCAGAGAACTTCTTAACTTTCCTGATGAAATCCTTCTCTTCTCCAACTCACACCCACCCTCAACCAACTCAGGAGGCATGGAGTTTATTTAGTAAATAACAGGATTTAACTTTCTTTTAAGGACTTCTATTAAACCTACTTCTGATCATAATTTTATACCCAGGTAATGGCCATTTGGGTAATTATGGTTCACAACAGTCTCAAGGGACCCTCATTGTTTAGTTGTTGACAGTTTTTTGGTATCCTCATAGTAATTTGGGCATGAGAAAAACTCTTAACCACCTCAGATTCGTGTGGCCAGCATCCTGTGTGGTAAGAGGAGAAGCTCTGGCTGCAGCGTCCCCTCACCCTGTCTTCATCAGTGTGTAGGTTTTCATCTGTGCCTTCCCTAAAGCATGCACTTGTTCAGTGTGTTAGATGTGAACCTCTTACATGAAAGGAAGCTGCAAATAGTCATAACAGTGTATCACCATCTGTGAAGTATTTTTTCTATCCCTTCCTTATAGTTTGGTGGTTATTGTTATTTCTATTCTGAATAAGAAGAAATTAGACAAAGCAACTTATTCATGATCATGTGATATGTCATTGAGTTTCAGCTAGAATGTGGGTATCTTAATCCTTTTTTTTGAAAGTCAGAGTTACATAGAGAGAGGAGAGGCAGAGAGAGAGGTCTTCCATCCATTGGTTCACTCCCTAATTGGCTGCAATGGACTGGTGCCAGTCCAAAGCCAGGAGCCAGGAGCCTCTTCTAGGTCTTCCACATGGGTGCAGGGGCCCAAGCACTTGGGCCATCTTCTACTGCTTTCCCAGGCCACAGCAGAGAGCTGGATTGGAAGTGGAGCAGCCGGGTCTTGAACCTGTGACCATATAGAATGCCAGCGCTTCAGGCCAGGGTGTTAACCCACTGTGCCACAGCATGGGCCCCAAGGGTATCTTAATCCTTGGATCACTATATTCAATAGTAGAACTTTACAAAAAAAAGTCTTAAGTTTTATGGACAAATAGCACATATATAAAATGAAGACCATTTCTGCTTCTTCACTCTAAGATGATAGTTACATGTTGCTTTTTATGTTCATGTGGGAGTATCTGAATCTTTTTTGGTTATTATATGTTGGAAATAGACATAAGTTTTAAAAATTATGTCCTTGACTTCATTACTTATACTCCTTGTCATCTTATCAGAACTGCTAGGAGTTATAAATTGTTTCCTTTTTAATTAGTTTTATGAAAAGATTTATTTATGTATTTGAAGGTCAGAAGCTTCATCCTGGTCTCCCACATGGGTGGCAGCGACCAAGTGCCTCCGCCATCTTCTGCCACTGTTCTGCCACTGATCCACTGAGCTGGATCAGAAGTGGAGCGGCTGGGACATGAACTGACACCTGTACGGGATGCTGGTATTGCGGGAGGTGGCTTTACCTGCTACGCCACAAAGTCAGCCTCCTAATGATTTTTTAAAAAAGCATTTTATTTTATTCATTGTAGATTTTTAGGTGAAGAGAGTTGAATTTAAGAGAATATAGAGTTCAAGAGAATACCAACAAGAATGTTGAGTTACAAATTTGAGATTATATATTTTTGTTTCACTCTTTTAGCATTGAATAGTACAGTTTTGTAAAGGTTTACATACTTGAAGATCATTTCACTTGGAATTTGATTAAATTTGAGGCAACCTTTTTGACTTTGGTAGTATTTGAGAGCCTTTCTCCTATTGGATTTGTGGGTGTTTCTGTTATTTTTATTTGTTATGTCTACTTTTTCAGTTTTTCTGTTTCCCTGTGGCAACTCTTCATCCTGCCTCTAGAAGATTTTTTCCTATCCTGTCTTCACCAATGCGTTTTTCTTCTGTCCCACCTCCACACTGGGGAAATGTGTCCTTATGCTACAGGCAGGTTGGTGGAGTGGTAGAAAAACAGAACCATTTGTATTTCCTGTTATGTTTTAGTTTTTGGCCTCTGATTAGTGACTATGCAATAGGGAATGGGAGAGAGAGAGGATGGGCTTGCTTTGGTAAAATGCTGACAACCAAGATTAGTGAAGACCTGAGCTCTTGTGTCTGCCCTGACACAAACTACCTTTATGAATTCGTATTATCTGCTGAATTCTAAGCCCGTTTCATATGCTCTGACCACTCAAAACTTCCGTAACGTTATTTTGTGTCCTTATTTTGAGTCAGTCCTCTGACTGAATAAATAATTCCAGTCACTAATTGATTACTCAAGATCCTTTGTTAGAGAAATGAGAGGCTATTAAAGTCCTACTTCTGCAGTAGCCCTGACAGATGATTGTCTAACCTCTACATGTACATTACAAAAATGTAGTCATTCATACTTTAGAAATAAGAAAAATACAGGAAAATCAAAAAAAGTAAATAAAAGTAATTTATAATACCACAACTCAGAATTACTATAAGGGCCAGTTCTCTGGTGTAGCAGGTAAAGCTGCTGTCTGCAATGCCGCATCCCATGTGGGCACTGGTTTGTGTCCTGGCTGTTCCACTTCCAATCCAGCTCCCTGCTGATGGCCTGGGAAAAGCCATGGAGGATGACCCAAGTGCTTGGACCCATGCACCCTTGTGGGAGACCCAGAAGAAGCTCTTAGCGCCTAGCTTTAGTCTGGGCTGTGGAATCGTTTTGTATTCTCTTTTAATTCATAATGTAAACACTTTCCATGAGCTTATGATTTCATTTATGTTATTTAAAAATTTAAGGGATTATATGCAATTTTAGTTTTTTCTTAATATTTAAAAAATTTGAATTTTCTACAGAAAATTAAAAATAACAAAGTAGTGTTACTTAAAATATAAAATGTGACTAAAATATATCAATCTAAGAAATTAACCTCAATTTCTAGCCATGTAAGATTAATAGAAGAGTAGGGTTTAGATGAGGTAAAGGTATAATAAAGTGACTAAAGTACAAAAACTTGTTATTGTGCCTGTAGCACTGAGAGGGGACCATACCCATGCCCTGCCTGTAAGAACAGTCTCCTTGATGGGGCTATTGGTTTTAACAAGTTTGTAAGGAGGATTCAATGGTTGTCCCAAACAAAATTTAACTAATCTCATTAGGTTTGGGCTGGTGTTGCTGTGAAACAGATAAAGCTGCCACCTGTGGTACCAGCATCCCATATGGGGTGGTGGTTCGAGTCCCGGCTGCTCCACTTCTGATTCAGCTCCCTGATAATGTGCCTGGGGAAGCAGTGGAAGATGGCTCAAGTCTTTGGGCCCCTGCACCCACGTGGGAGACCTGGAAGGAGCTTCTGACTTCCACCTGGCCCTGCCCCAACTGTTGTGGCCATTTAGGGAGTGAAACAGTGGATGGAAGATAAATCAATCAATCTCTCTCTTTTTCTATCTCTGTCTTTCAGATAGTAATAATAAAAGATATTAGGTCAAATCCTTTTTTTCTTATGCTATTATGAATAATACTATGATACGCAGTCTTATTTTGCCCTGCAAATGACAGAGATCATACATCTCAAATTAATAACGCTCTGTGTCTGCAGGTTAGTAAATGTTAGAAACTCTTCCCTTAGATTGACCTTCATCTGTCTGATGTGATCAGCAGACATTTAAATGTGTACTGTTTGTGGGAGATGCTGCAGTGTTGTGGCAAATGCTGGGGAACTAAAGACGAGAGACATGGCTTTTGGTTTTAAGAAACTTAAAGGATTGTTTGGGAGAAAGACAATAAGAAAATTATGGCAAACATTATGATAGGTGCATAGAATAAGTGGTTGTATATAATAGGAGCACTTAATTCAAAGGGGGTAGCCAGGGAGACCTTGTGAGAGAAAGCGATGCCAGAATCTAGTTGTGAATCTTTTAGGCTCTTGTTTGCCATACTAAGGTGTTTAGATTCTCTTTTGAATAATTTCTTCTAGTGCCTTTTAGTGAGAAAAGGAACATGATAAAATGAAGAATGTTAGGAGGTTAAAAAACACAGAGATCTAAATTCAGGTGGGATTAGAGACTAACATGGTAGACAGAGAAGGAAGAGATGGGTTGGTTTGTAAATAGCTGGGGCACTTGGTTGAAAGTGGGATAAGGCATTTAGGGAAATTGGAAGGTGCTTGCTTTAAGGACTCAGCTGATTTTGGAGACCATACATTTGCTGTAGAATTGAGGAGATCAGGAAAGTTGAGGACCAGTTGTTGGATAGGTGGTTCACTTCGACATTGAAGTCACCCAGATTAGGGTTGCCAGATTTTTGCCAATAGAAATATATGATGCCAGTTAAATTTGAATTTCAGACAAACAATGAATACATTTTTAGTATAGGTGTTTCCAAAATACAGCATGATGCATACTTAAAGAAATTACTCATGTTTATCTGAAATTCAAATTGAATTGAGAGTCCTGTAGTTCATTAGGTAACACTAACCTAGATGCTATCTAGATGGAGGTGGATGTGGGGCGGAGAAACTGAGCCAAGTTTGATGAGGGGAACATACCCCGAAAATTGGTAGGTGACAAGGTTTGTTAGTAGTACATGAGTCATGAGCCTTAAGTAAGAATGGGCTATTTATTTATTTATTTATTTGAGAGGCAGAGTTACAGAGAGAGAGGAGACCGAGAGGTCTTCCATCCTTTTCCATCACTCCCCAGATGACTGCAGCAGCCAAAGCTCTGCCGTTCTGAAGCCAGGAGCCAGGAGCTTCTTCCTGGTCTCCCACGTGGGTGCAGGGGCCCAAGCACTTGGGCCATCTTCCATTGCTTTCCCAGGCCACAGCAGAGAGCTGGATAGGAAGTGGAGTAGGCGGGTCTCAAATTGGTGCCCATGTGGGATGCCGGCACTGCAGGATTACCTGCTAATGCCACAGTGCCGGCCCCAAGAGTGGGTTTTTAAAAAGACAGGAAAATTTGGAATTAGGCCTGCTTGAGTCTTGTATTCATTGTTTCTAATTCTGCTCTCTAGAACTCCACAATACATTTGTCACCTTGAAAATATTTGAAGACAGATCTTGAATACTCCCTAGATCTTCCCCATAACCCCAGAAAAATTTCATTCTTCTTCAGCTGTTTCTCAAAGGATGTGTTTCTAAGACATCTGACCAGCCTGCTTGTTTCCTTTTGGTGCACTGGTGGTTAGTACTCAGGCGTACAACTTTTCATCTTTTCTTTCAATATTTTTATACACATGAGACAAATAAAATGAACAGCTCAAAAATGCTGAGCTTCAAGTGCACTATATTTTTGGTATTCATTTGATTACCAATGCTGTGAATGCATTTATCAAAAATGTTCATTGATGTGTTTTAAAATTTTTTTATTATAAAAAGTTCCAAACATACAGTTAGAAAGATGATTACAAATTAATCCCCATGTATTCATTACCCAGATTTTACTCAGTCTTATTTCATCCATATTCTTCCCCATTTTTTTGTTTGCCACTTCTCCATTTTTTAAAGCAATGCCATGTATCATTTCATCATGACTTATTCTTAACTTTCTTTCTTTCTTTCTTTCTTTTTTTTTTTAATTGACTTGACAGGCACAGTGACAGAGAGTGAGACAGATAGGAAAGAAAGGAATCTACTGGTTTATTCTCTGGCTAGCCACAGCAGCTGTGCCTGGGCCAGGTCAAAGCCAGGAGCCTGGAACTCCATCCTGGTCTCCCACATGGATGGCAGAGGCCCTCATACTTTGACCTCCATCTGCTGCTTTCCTAGGCACATTAGCTGGGAGCTTGCTTGGAAGCAAAGCAGCTAGAACTGGAACTGGTGTGCTGATATTGGAAGCTGGCCTTGTAAGTGGAAGCTTAAGCTGCTGCACCATGCCACTGGCCCTCATGCTGACTTTAAGAGCTGTGTGATGTAAAAACAGAACTTAGGACTCAGTAGGCTTGATTTGTAGTCCTAATTTTCTTCTGGATTGAGAGAACCTGGACAATTAAGTCTGTGCACGCCCTACATTCCTAGTATGCCAAAGAATGTACAGGTTGTGCGGGGTACACAATGCTACCTGCTGTCTTTCATAGGGCTCTGTGACAATCAAGGATATGAGGTACTGTTTGTGCAGGTACTTTGTAAACTCTAAGCTCAAAATCTTTCACAGGTTATCAGTAGTAAATACTACTTTCCGGTATCAGTGCTAACAAGGCATCTCCATAATCACTCTTGAATTTCTGCGTGTTGAAATTAAATTAAGTCCATAGTACTGAAATCACCTTGTCATCTTTATCCACTCTTGCATTTTGATAACTGGAGCAATATCTTCTCATTCTCAGCCTGCCCCCCCCCCTTTTCATGATTTCTCAAAATTCACTGACATAATTTCTCTTAACACCTTCCTAAACTGTCATGTGTACCCTTGGATTAATTCATGTGGACTTGAAGAATTCAAATAAAGCATGAAGAGGCCTACCACCTGCTTTATCTGCTTGAGAGTGCTCATGACTTTCAAGAGTGCTATTTTTCAAATTTGAATATCATTTTGTTTTCTGCTAAAACAATTACTGTGAGTTGAATAGTTCTTGTAATCACCTGTTGATATTATACCATGTGCTCCAGTGGCCCTTGGTATTCATTTTCATTCTCAAGATGCCTTCCTTATTTTCATGATCCTAATATATTTGTTTCATATGTGTTCGTTCTTTCTATTTATTTATTTATTTAATTTACTTTATTTGACAGGTAGAATTAGACATTGAGAGAGAGAGAGACAGAGAGAAAGATCTTCCTTCTGTTGGTTCACCTCCCTTAATGGCCGCTGCGGCCAGCGCGCTGCGCATATCCGAAGCCAGGAGCCAGGTGCTTCTTCCTGGTCTCCCATGCTGGTGCAGGAGCCCAATCACCTGGGCCATCCTCCACTGCCTTCCTGGGCCACGGCAGAGAGCTGGACTGGAAGAGGAGCAGCTGGGACTAGAACCCGGTGCCCATATGGGATGCCGGCACTGCAGGTGGAGGATTAATCAAGTGAGCCACAGCACCGCCCCCCATGTGTGTTCTTTCTTAAATGTCCTTGTAGATACTGAGCAGTGGGGGAGGAAAGAGAAAGAACAACTGGTACAAATACATTGATTTCTTTAGAAATATGAGCTTTACCAGTTCACTTAAGACTCTTGTTAAGAGTCCTGATTTCCTGGCTTTCCTAAGCCCTTATGAGTTCTAGAGGTATGGAAATGGGTAGTAGTTTTAAAAATTTCCCCAGGTTGGGGCCAGCATTATGGCATAGCAGGTTAAGCCTCTGCCTGCGATGTTGATATCCTATGTGGGTGCTGGTTTGAGTCCCAGTTGCTTCACTTTCAATCCAGCTCCCTGCTAATGTGCTTAGGAAATCAGTGGCGGATGGCCTGAGTACTTGAGCCCTTGCCACCATGTGGGAGAACCAGATGGAGCTCTTGGCTTTGGTGTGGCCCAGCCCTGGTTGTTGTGGCCATTTGGGGAGTGAACCAGCAGATGGAAGGTCAATCTTTCTGTCTTTCTCTCTCTGTCAATCTCTGTCTCTCTCTCTAATTCTGCCTTTCAAATAAATCTTTAAAAAAATTTCCACAGGTCATTTTGATATAAAGCTGAGTTTATAAACAACATTACCTAATATGCAGGGAAATTTCAGTTTCTGGGTACTATTTTAATAGATCACAATACACTCATCTTTTCTACTGCGACAAGTTAGAAAAGCAAAACCTGGGTGAACTTTAAAAATAAATGTTATAAAAGTTATTGGAGGGCTGTAGAAGTAATGAGGATTAGATGAATTAAATTCCAGAGGTAAAAAGGATTGCTAACATTTCGTGATTCTGGACACAAACTGAAAAAAGATGATCCAGAACATGAATCAAGTCTCCCTACAACTAAAATGGTTCAGGTCAATGCCTGATTAGATTCAGGTCCAGTCCCTTCAGCCTCTCTCCTCCCTTCAGTCTAACAACAAGTAGAGAACTCTCACCGGGAAGATATGTTCTGGAATTTCTAAGGTTCTTTCTTTTGTAATATCTAACATAGAATTAACTTATTCTGGAGATGGGAAAAGTTAGAAAATGTGATTTACATTCAAGACAAAAATAAGCTTTAGAAGCAGACTCAGAAAATTGAAGTAGCAAAGACTTTAATGTGCTAAAGCAAAAGATGGAAAAAATGGATGAGAATGTCCATGGAAAATTTGGAATCCATAGAAAGGAATCAAGTGGACATTCTAGGAATTCAAAATATAATATTAGTTTCTTAAGATCTTTCATTTATAGTTTAATTTGGAAAACTTTAGTGCAGGACTCTTAAGACCTTTGTCTACCCCTTGCCCTACTTGTTACTGTTTTGTTTTTTTAAAAATGATGGGCTTTGGCATGGTGGTTAAGTTTCTGCTTGGGATGCCCCCATCTCAAATTAAAGTTCCTGGTTTGAGTCCTGGCTATGCTGATTCCAGTTCAGCTTCCTGCTAATGCATACCCTGGGAGGTAGCATAATGGCTCAAGTGCTTGAATCCCTACCACCCATATGGTAGACTCAGCCTGGGTTCTGGGCTCCTGGCTTCTGCCTAGTGTAGCCCAGGCTATTGCCAGCATTTGGGGAATGAACCAGCGGATGGAAGATGCCTGTTTCTCCATCTCTGCCTTTCAAATAAAATGAAAGAAAATAAATAAAAATTGGGAAAATGGGGGATTTGAATGAGTACTAATTAAGTTCCATGAGAGCAGGGACTTTTTGTAATCTAAGGAACAATAATACAAATAATGGCTGACTTTTCTTACACAACTGTGGAAACTGGGAAATGATGGAAAGGCATTTTAAAATTTTTAAAAGCAAAAAGTACTGAGATGGAATTCTATTTCCAGAAGATATATCTTTTAGAAATAAAAGTGAAACATTTTTAGACCAACACAAGCAGAGAGAATTTATTACCAGTAGGCTTGTACTGTAGGATTACTAAAGATATTTCTTTAGGGAGAAGGAAAATTTCTCAAATGGAAGTAGAAAATTGTAGGAAATAATGAAGAAAATCTAATTGGCTAAGTATATGAGTAAATATATAAGAATATTATCTTTATTTCTTGCTGTTTTTAGTAAATGTAATGCTTTTTACTATTCTGGAATAACAGAATTTCTATAGCTTTATAGTAAGGCAAAATTACCACCCAATAAATAAGCTGCATATATGTGAAATGTATAATTTGAGGAGTTTTGATCTGTTATACCATGATCATAATCAAGATTATGAAAACATATTATGCATACAATAATTCTTATTATTTCTCCATCTCTCCTCTCAATGTAACTATTGAGCCATTTCTGCCTCAGTGGACATACTGCAAATTGTTTATCCATTCACCTGTTGGTGGGTAACTGAAGACAACCTAAATTTTGGCCATTACAAATAAAGTTATCTTCAAAATTTATTTACATGACTTTGTAAGGATGTATACTTCATTCTGTTGAGTAAGGGAGTGGAATGGCTGGATTGTGTCATAGATGTATGTTTAACTTTTAAACTGCTCAGTGATTTTCCAAAGTGATTGAATCACTTTACAGCAGTATATGATATATTACACCTGTTTGCCAACACTTATTTTACTTTTTAAAAAAAGATTTATTTACTTGAAAGTAGAGTTACATAGAGAAGGAGAGGTAGAGAGAGAGAGGTCTTCCATCCACTGGTTCACTCCCCAGTTGGCCACAAGAGCTAGAGCTGTGCCGATCTGAAACCAGGATCTGAAACCTGGTCTCCCACATGGGTGCAAGGGCCCAAGGACTTGGGCCATCTTCTACTGCTTTCCCAGGCCATAGCAGAGAGCTGGATCAGAAGTGGAGCAGCCGGGACTCGAACCTGTGCCCATAAGGGATGCCGGCACTGCAGGTGGCAGCTTTACCTGCTATGCCACTTATTTTACTTTTTATTAAAATAAATTATAGCATCTAAGTGAGTGTGAAATGGTTTGTCATTGTGGTTTTGGTGTATGTTTCCCTAATAACTAATGAAACTGAGCATGTTTGCATGGGCTTATTTACCATTTGAATATTTTCCTTGTAAAAATTATGTTCAAGTCTTTTGCCTGTTTTTAAAGCTTGGATTTTATTATTGAAATTTAACTATACTTGTTTTTAATAGATTTTATTTTATTTGAGAGGTAGACTAAAAGACAGTGAGAAGAACAGACAGAGAGAAAGGTCTTACATCTGCTGGTTGGTTCCTTCCACAAATGGCTGCAACAGCCAGAGCTGGGTTGACCAATCTGAAGCCAGGAGCCAGGAGCTTCTTCCAGGTCTCCCATGCAGGTACAAGGGCCCAAGCACTTGGGCCATCTTCTACTGATTTCCCAGAGCACCACAGCAGAGAGCTGGATCAGAAGTGGAGCAGCTGGAACTTGAACCGGCACCCGTATGAGATGCTGGCACTACAGGCGGAGTATTAACCCACTGCGCCACAACACTGGCCCCGGCTATTCTTAATATATGCTGAATGCAAGTCCTTTATCAATATGTGACTTGCAAATATTTTCGCCTCATTTTTGGCTTACCTTTTTGCTCTCAAAGTCTTTCAAAAGCAGAGTTCTTAATTTTTTCTGAAATCTACTTTATCATTGAAAAAAATGGATTAAGCTATTGGTAAATGTAAAAAACTTTGGTGCAGTACAAAGTCACAAGGCTTCCTCCGATGTTTTCTTACAGAAATTTATTGTTTTGGTTTTTCTTTTAAAAAAAGAATGATTTGTTTGAAATGTGGAGTTAGAGATAACTTCTGTTCACTGGTTCACTCCGCAAATGGCCACAATGGCTGGGGCTGGGCCAAGACAGAGCCAGGAGCTTCATCTGGTTCTCTCACATGGGTGCAGGGCCTAAAGACTTGGGCCATCTTCCACTGCTTCTTGTTCCTGTCAGCATCACCCCACATGAGTTTTTCTCACAGCCTAGGAACACAAAGACTTCTTAGATTTATTCCACACTCTCGAGTTCAAGCAAAGAACTAGACTGTCAAACATTTTTTGCTAACTTCTGTGAAGTACAATCAAAATCAGGCACATTGGCAGGGAACTGGGTTGGAAGTGGGACAGTCCGGACTCAAACGGTGACTGTGGAGTTCTGGCACCGCAGGGGCAGCTCTCCATACTGCACCACAATTCTGCTTCTATTTTGGCTTTTACATTGAAGTCTGTGTCGCATTTTTAGTTAGTTTTTCTACCTGTGATTCTGTAGGCTTGTGGTTATGCCAGTGCCACAGAGTTTTGATTGTGGTAAAATATGTAATCAGGTAGTGCAAGTCCTCTGACTCTGTTCTTTCTCAAAATTGTTCTGGCTACTTGAAATTCTTTGTAGAGATCTGTACAGCTGACCATTAGCCTATCAGTTTCTTTGCTTTTTCTTTTTTTAAACATTTATTTATTTGAAAGGCAGAATGACAGAGAGAGTAAAAGATATTTGCCATTCACTGGTTCGCCTCCCAGATGCCCACAATGGCTGAGGATGGGTCAGGCCAAACCTGGAGCCAAGAACTCCATCTAGATCTCCCATGTGGGTGACAGGGATTCAAGCCATCATCTGCTGTCTCCAAGGTACATTAGAAGGAAGCTGGATTGGAAATGGTGTAGCTGGGTCTCCGTCCTAGACACTCTGATAGGGGATGCAGGAGTCCCAGGCAACAGCTCAACCTGCTGTGCCACAACTTCCGCCCCAATTTCTATTTTAAAACCCATTTTGATAGGGATTGTATTGAATCCATAGATCAGTTTTGAGAGATTGCTGTTTTAACACATATTGTGTTTTAGTTTCAATTTTTGAGAGAGAGAGAGAGAGAGATCTTCCACCCGCTGGTCAGTGGTTCACTCCCCAAATGCTGAAGCCAGGAGCCAGGAGCTTCTTCTGAGTCTCCCACATGGGTGCAGGGGCCCCAGCACTTGGGCCACCCCCTGCTGTTTTCCCATGTGCATTAGCAGGGAATTGGATTGGAAGTGGAGCAGCTGGGACTCTAGCCAGCACCCTTATGGGCCAGTAGCACTGCAGCTGGCAGATTAACTGGCTGTGCTGCAGCGCCTGCCCTGGTTTTTGTTTATTGATCTTGTTTTTATTCAAGGCATAGATTTTTTTTTTAAAGGATGATTTTGGTTGTACTTCACAGAAGTTAGCAAAAAATGTTTGACAGTCTGGTTCTTTGCTTGAACTCTAGAGTGTGGAATAAATCTAAGAAGTCTTTGTGTTCCTAGGCTGTGAGAAAAATTCATGTGGGGTGATGCTGACAGGAACAAGAAGCAAACAGGAAAAATCAAGTCTTCTGTCCCTCTTCCGGTCTCCCCGTCTTTAGTGTCCTCTTGGCAGAGTTAAAAAAGAGCCATCTTGTAAAAGAGAAATATGGCTTGCACAGCAGTCTCTCCATCAGAAAGCCATGTGTGGAAGGATGAGTTTGAAGATGAGACGCAGTGATTTAGCAGTTGGCATAGTCCTTTCTTTTGGCTATTAAGCAGTCATATATACCTTTATACAGATATTCCATTTCTGTACAAGAAGAAAACCACTCTAAACTGTTGCCTGAAAATGTGGAAATATTCTTAGTAAAAATGAGGGTGTCCTTACCCCCTTCCCAAAATTGAAGAGCAAAGTCCTAGCATTGATTTTATGCTTTTGTGGGTGACAGCTATTTCATTTCTAGGTTATGTTAGTTATGCCCCCACTTCATATCCTGTTCCCTAACAACTAAATTGTGAAGGTAACCTTTACTGATAAAACATGTATAATAAATTAAGAAGGAGAAGGGAGAAAAAATTGGTTTTTACATTCCCCTCTTACCCATAATGAGGAAGAAAATAAGTATAGCTGCTATAGATGTTGTTTCTGTCGCTGGTTGAGAGAGTGTAATTAATATTCCTTTTTCTACTGCCAACTCCACGTTTCCTTTCCTCATTCAGCACTTCAGCTGAACTTTCATTCAGCTGAGATACCTTCATTAATGAAGAATATGAATCTTCAGTATATGCTGTATATGAGAGAGAGAGAGAGAGAGAGAGTGTGTGTATGTGTGTGTTGTATGGGAGGTGGAGTGCTATAGTCTTCCAGTAACTTTTACTTTTTTTAAAGATTTATTTTTTTGAATATTTATTTATTTATTTGAGAGGCAGAGTTAGAGAGGGGGAGACAGAGAGAGAGAGGTCTTTCATCTACTGGTTTACCACCAAGTGGCCTCAATGGATGAAGCTGAGCTGATCCAAAGCTGGGAGCCAGGAGCTTCTTCTGGGTCTCCATGTGGGTGTGCTTGGGCCATCTTCCTCTGCTTTCCCAGGCTGTTAGCAGGGAGCTAGATCAGAAGTGGAGCAGCCAGGACTCCAACTTGCGCCCATAAGGGATGCCGGCACTGCAGGTGGAGGCTTAACCTACTACACGAGAGCACCGGCCCCCACAGTTTTGTTTTTGTTTTTGTTTTTTAAAGGCAGAGTGATGGAGGGGAGGTGTGGGGGGAGATATCGTGCATCTACTAGTTCAGTCTTCAAGTGGCCTGAACAGCTGGGACTGGTCCAGGCCAAAACCGAGAGCCTGGAACTCCATTTGGGTCTTCTATGTGGATGACAGGAGCCCAGGCATTTGGGCCACCTTCTGCTTTCCCAAGTGCCTTAGCAGGGAGTTAGATTGGAAGTGGAGCAGCCAGCACTGGAATAAGTGCTGTGGTATAGGATGCCAGCATTGCAAGCAGTGGCCACAATGCCAGCCCCAGTTGAAAACTTTTTAGGTTGCCATTTGTTTCAAGAGACAGATTGAATTGTATGCATTTCTAAAACTTACCAAATTTGGATAAAATCATCTGATTCCATGAAAGTTGTAGAGAAAAAAGGTTAAGAAGAGACTGGATGAATGAAAGAATGTTTCTTTTTAATTACAAGGGTTAGAAATTTTCATCTGTAGAATAGTATAACTTTCAGAGGAATAGTATACATGATTCAGCTAAGGGTATCTGCCTGACCTAATCAAGAATAGAGGGAGAGGGAGAAAAGGAGAGAGGGAAAGAGTTGCAATCAGGGGAGAGGGAGAGGGAATCTTTCATCTGCTGGTTTATTTCCCAAGTGCTTGCAACAGCCTGGGCTGGGGTAGGATTAAGCCAGCAGCTGGGAATTCAATCCAGGTTTCCCATTTGTGTGGCAGGGAGCCAGCCAAACCACTTGCTTAAGCATACAAGAAATGCTGAGAGACATGGAATTGAAGAACCTAAGTCCTTTCTTTCAAGCCTTATGTAAACATCATAAACATTTCTTCAAAACTTATTTTGTATTACAGTCAGAGAATATTATTTGTAGAACTCCAAATCATTTTTATGAATTATGTTCTCATTAAATATATGTTCCATGAGGGAAGGATTTTCTCTCTTTTTTCACTATTGGATTCTTAGTGTTTAGAATAGTACTTTGCACATAGGAGACTCAAATATTCATTGAGTGACTATATGAAGTACGATCTTCCATGCTTTTGTGAAGAAGTTTCATATAACTAGTCTTATCAGATTGTAGAAGGGTTCTTGTTTACCATTCTTGTCTCATTCTAGCCAAATCATCACATGTTTTTAAATAATTTTTTGGCATTTCTTTTGAACTCTTGGAAAAATGCTAAAATATAGTGCAAACCTCAGCATTTATAAATTAGGCCTTAGGTGCAACCTGACTTAGGTGATAAGGGTTGAATTAGAGTGAAATTAAGTTACGCTTTTCAAAATTTTTCACATATTAAGGTACTACATGATCTGATTTTCTATTTAATGAGGTAAATGTACTATTTTTCTTCAGTGTTTTATTGTTTTGTCATCAGCACAAACATTTAGTAAGAATTTTTGGACTTGAATTCGAAAGGATTCTTTAACTCTTGATTTGAAATAATCACAGATTATACTGAATTCTCAAAATTGACATAGGATCTTTTAAAATAGAAGAGATCTTAAATGCAGCCCAGACGCTGAAATGTTTTCTGGGAAGGATTTCCATTGACTTGCAGTTTGCTTTTAATATATTTGATAGGTAGAGGGCCTGGGGACAGGGGAGGAGGGAAGGGAGGGAAGAGGAAGGATTGGGGGAAGAAGGAGAGTGAATCTTGCATATGCTAGTTTATTCCTCTGATGCCTACAACAATGTGGCCTGGAGTAGACTGCAGTCAGCAGCTGGGAACTCAGTCCAGGTCTCCCATTTGTATGGCAGGGACCCAGGTACTCAAACTGTCACACGCTGCCTCCCAGGATGTGCATTAGTAGGAAGCTAGCATTGAAAGCAGAGCCAGGATTCAAACCCCGCACTCTGATACGGGACGCAGACATCTCAAGCAGGGTCCTAACTGCTACAACAAATGTCAACCCCTTTTTGACTATCATTCTGGGTCTGAAGGATGCAAGTTTTATTTTTTTAAGATTTATTTATTTATTTGAAAGTCAGAGGAGAGGCAGAGAGAGAGAGAGACAGAGAAAGAGAAAGAAAGAGTCTTCCATCTGATGGTTCACTCCCGAATGGCTGCAATAGCCGGAGATGCACCGATCCAAAGCCAGGAGCTTCTTTCGGGTCTCTCACATGGGTGCAGGGGCCCAAGGACTTGGGCCATCCTCTACTGCTTTCCCAGGCCATAGCAGAGAGCTGGATGGGAAGTGGGGCAGCCGGGTCTCAAATCGGCACCCTTATGGGATGCCGGTGCCCCAGGTCAGGGCGTTAACTTGCTGCACCACAGCGCCAACCTCAGGATGCAAGTTTTTAAAAACATTTTTCCCCCTCCATTAATATCTCTAGGCTTACACAGTTCCTTCTTGGAAGAGCCTTACATAAAAGGCTGCCAAATATCAAATTAATGAAGGAGTTTTGACATTATTCTGTGGTTGACAGGAGCCATCAAAGGATTGTAAGCATGAATGGCATGTTTACGTGTTTTTGAAAGTGTTTCTTGGTAGTGATACGAAGGACAGATTAGAGGGCATAATATTAAGGCAAGAAGAGTAATTAGAAATTGTTTGGGGCCAACCCTGTGGCGCAGCCAGTAAAGCCACCTCCTGCAGTGCCGGCATCCCATATGGGCACCGGTTCGAGTCCCGGATGCTCCACTTCCGATCCAGCTCTCTGCTTTGGCCTGGGAAGACAGCAGAAGATGGCCCAAGTCCTTGTGTCCCTGCACCTATGTGGGAAACCTGGAAGAAGCTCCTGGCTCCTGGCTTTGGATTGGCACAGCTCCAGCTGTTGCCATCATCTGGGAAGTGATGGAAACATCACTCTCTCTGCCTCTCTGTAACTCTGCCTCTCAAGTAAATAAATGAATCTTTTAAAAAAAGAATAAATTGTAATAGGGATGGTACTTTGAAATAGGACAGTAAAGGCAGGAAATTAGGGGCGAGCTGGAGATTTGTTCAGGAGATGAAATTAGAAGGCTAAGGGTGAGGAAGAGGCTAAAGTGAGCACAAGAGGTGGTTGAGGAGAGGAAGGAGTTGTAAATGACACGTTTCTTGTTTCTTCAGGAAGAAATTGCATTTAGTTGCTAATAATGGTCAGTTGTTGATGGTGGTCATCCCAAAAGTTGCTTTGAAGCTGCTTATTTCTTGTGTCATCTTTGGAGATGCTTTTCTCCCCTCTGCCCATCAAAACAGTTCCTTCACTCCTTTAGATACAGTCTTGTCACTAAAGTAGGAATTACATTGCTTTATCTTGCTTGAAGTGTTGCTGTTTGCTTAAATACCTAATTCCACCTTCCTTGTTGTCTTAAATTATTGTCTACTTATGAACCGAAAGTATCTTTCAAATTCTATATTTTGCATATTAGTTTTCAGATAAATTGAAGAATAATTTATTATGTGAAGCATGTGTTTTGCAATATCAATCAAAGAGTAGTATTTTTTCTGATTGACTATAATGGAATCATTTTGGCATAGGGAAGAAATGGTTTAAAATGGACTAGTATGTCATCTCACTGTGAATCCAGCCTGGAAGCTAAGTATCTATTGGCTCTTCTCTCTTCATGATGATTCCAAGTTTATTTTGATCTTCGTCTTTTTTTATGAATGAAATTCTCTTTCATTCAACTTGGTAAGTAATATGGCCATCAGTACATGACTGAATAGCCCAAGCTGAATGAAGTTGTAAAATTAGCACTGTGGCAAGTGCTTGAACTAGTGTAAATGCCATGTTACAACTAGCATAGAATCTTGACCATTTAAAAACTATTTTCTCAACCTCACAAAAGAGTGATGTCTGATGGGAATATTCACTGATGGAGCTTTCTTTTTTTCTGCAATTTTTAGTCTGCTAAAATTTGTTAGCTTATGAGTTGTGCTAGAGTATTTTATTATATATTCTTAAAATTTTAAATCACAAAGATAAACATTAACTTTTCCCATTTGCCTATGGGAAGTTAACAGCTACATTTATATAGAGCTGATTAATTGTGTATAGCCTTCATTGTCCATTTTTCACAATATTTATTTTCCTTTTTTTTTTTTAATCAATGGCATTTTTCAAGTAACTAGAAAAAATGTAGTTGATGGCTTTAACATTTTTATTTGAGAAGGAAGGAGGGAAAGAGGGCAGAGACAGAGGAAAAGAAAGAACGACTAGACTAAGAGAACTTCAGCTGTGATTCACTCCCCAAATCCCTGCAGCAGCCTGGGCTGGACCAGGCTAAAGCCAGAACCCAGGAACTCAGTTCAGGCTTCCCATTGGTGGCAGTGACCCACGGACTTGAACCATCACTCTCAGGATCTGCATTAGCAGGAAGCTGAAATCAGTAGCAACAGCCAGGAATTGAACCCAGGTCCTCCTTTATGGAACATAGGCTTCTTAACTGCTAGACTGAACTTGCACTCACTGGTTGATAGCTTTTTAAAGAATTGGGTTAGGAAAATGATCTCCACAAGTGAAGAGAATTGAAATGCTAACTAAAACAATGACATTTAGACAGTTTGTTTTGGTAAGTGTCTTAGTTTGTTCAGGGTGCTATAACAAAATACCATAAACTGGGTATCTTATAAACAACAAAATAATTTTTTACAGTTCTAGAGGCTGGAAAATCCAAGAATGAGATGCCAGCAGATCTAATGTCTGGTGAGGGCCTGTTCTTCTTAGATGATGCTTTTAATCTGTCTCTCTCTATATAAATTTACTTTATTTGCATTTTTATTTGAAAGCAGATAGATACAGAGAGAACTCTTCCAGCTGCTGGTTTATTCCCAAATGTCTGCAACAGCTACAGTGGGGACAGGCTGAAGCCAGGAACCTGAAACTCACTCTGGGTTTCCCACTCAGGCAGCAGGGACCCAGGTGCTTGGTTGATCAGCTGCAGCCTCCTGGAGTATATATTAGCAGGAAGCTGGAATCAGAAGTGGAGCCAGGACTCAAACCCAGGCATTCTGATATGGGATGTGGGCATTCCAAGTGGTGTCTTAGCCATTGCAGCAAATGCCTGTCCTTCTAGCTCTGTCTTCAGATGGTAGAATGAGCAAACAGATTCCTTTGGGCCTCTTTTATAAATAAAGACACTAATCATATTCATGAGGGCTCTGGTATCATGACCTACACACCACTAAAAGGGCCCTATCTTTTAATATTGCCTTGGGTATTAAGTTTCAATATATGAATTTTGGAGGGAGATAAGCCATCAGAGTATCGCATTTGTCCCTGGACTACTAAAAATCATGTCTTCTTCTTCCTTTTTTTTTTTTTTTTTTTGACAGAGTGGACAGTGGGAGAAAGAGAAAGGTCTTCCTTTTTGCCATTGGTTCACCCTCCAATGGCCGCCGCGGCTGGCGCGCTATGGCCGGTGCATCGCACTGATCTGAAGGCAGGAGCCAGGTGCTTTTCCTAGTCTCCCATGGGATGCAGGGCCCAAGGACTTGGGCCATCCTCCACTGCACTCCCGGGCCATAGAAGAAGGTTGGCCTGGAAGAGGGGCAACTGGGACAGAATCCGGCACCCCGACCGGGACTAGAACCCGGTGTGCTGGCACCGCAGGGCGGAGGATTAGCTTAGTGAGCCGCGGCGCTGGCCATCATGTCTTCTAACATGCAAAATATATTTCCTCCATCCCAGTAGCCCCCAATATTCTCACTCATTCCAGCACCAACTCAAAAATCTAGAGTTTTATTTACATCAGGAACAGTTGAGACTCACAGTACAGTTTGTTCTTAGGCAAATTGCTATGCAGGTGTAAATTTGTGCTTACCGAATACAATGATGGGACAGGCATAGGCTGGACATTCTTCTTATTCTAAAAGAGCGAAATAGGAAAGAAGAAATGGGTGATGGGTCCCAGGCACATTAACAGGGAGCTGGATCAGGAGTGGAGCAGCCAGAACTTAAACCGGTACCTGTGTGGGATGCTGATATCACAGGTGGCAGCTTTACCTGCTCCGCCATGACACCAGTAAGTGTCCCATGGGTCCCAAGTAAGTACAAAATCCATCAGAGTGAACAACAAATTATTTTTATGTTTTTTTTAAAAGATTTATTTATTTATTTGAAAGAGTTACGGGGTGAGGGAGGGATGCAGGGAGAGGGAAGGAGGGAGAAAAAGAGAATGAGAGAAAGAATCTGCCACCACTGGTTCACTCCCTAAAAAGCCACAGTGGTCAGAATCCAGGAGCCTCCCTTGTGGTTTGCAGGGCTGTCTTATGCTGCTTTCCCAGCACATTAGCTGGTGCTCATATGGGAAGTCGGGGTCACAGGTGTGGCTTAACTCACTGTGCCACAGTACTGACCCCAACAACAAATCTTAAGGCTCAAGAATAATCTTTTTGACTCCATGACCTGCCTTACAGACACTCGGAGATAGGAGTTGGCCTCCAAGGTTCCTGGAGCCCTGTCCCTGTGGCTTTGTTGAAAGTAGGCCATGTGATAGCTATCATAGGTTGGAGTGCTTCTTAACAAGCCTGTACTGGTGGGATCCACATGGGGGCTCTCTGTGGTGGCTCAGTCCCCATGACTATGCTAGGCATTACCCTACATGGGCTGCACATTGTGTGATCTGGCCCTGGTGGCAGTTCTCTGCTTGGGCCCTTGACCTTCAGGGCTGTCCTTTGAAATCTAGGTGAGGCTCACTGTAATCCGAGCCAGGGCAGAGAAGGCGCTGCTCAGATGCTGCCGAAGTTTCTAATTGTGTGCTCTGGAACGGAGGCTGCACCTGGAGTGTCTGAGGGGTGCTGCAGCAGGATGAGAGGACAGAGACTGGAAGTTGCTGCAACAGTGAGTGCTCAGGTCCCTGGCCTACCTGAGGCCCCTCTGTGACTTCATCCTGTCCCCAGGTTTTCCCTCTGTGCCTGTGGTGAGATGAGCAGCACCCATAATCTCAGGCAGTGCCTCTAACACTGATTTCCTTATCAAATGGACTCCCTTGGTGTTCTCTTCAAGACATACCGTTTTATTCTTCATGTGGTCTGACAGACTTTCCCAAATCTTTCAATCCTGCTTCCCTTTTGATTATAGATTGCATCTCATTTCTCTATTCTCACATTCTACTATAAACAGTCACAAGAAGCCATGTGGCTCCTTCATTTTCTTTAGATATGTCCTCAGCCAAATTGCTAATTTCATCATTCACAAGTTCTGCCTTCCACAGAACACTAGGCCATGAACACAACTCAGCTAAGCTCTTCGCCCCTTTATAACAAGACTCTCCTTTCCTCTAGTATCTAGTAGTAAGTTCCTCATTTGCACCTGAGACCTTCAGAGCTGCCATTATTGTTCTACCAGCATTCTGTTTACAACCCCTTAAAGCTCTCTTCCGAGCTGTCACCTGAAGCCTCCTTAAAGTTCACAGCCATGTAGACATTTTCTGGCTTGCACCTCAACACTCTTCCAGCTTCTATCCATTACCCAGTTCTGAAGCTGCTTCCACATTTTTAGGTATTTGATATAGCAAGACCTCCACTTATTGGTTCTAATTTCTTAGCTCCTTTGGGCTGCTTCAACAAAATACCATATAACAAAGCAGCTTATCAAGCACAGAAATTCATTTTGCACAGTTTGGAAGGCTGGAAGATCCAAGAGTACAGCTCAAAGACTGGTTTCTCATAGTTGTTAGGTCTTCTAGTTAGGTCTTCAGCTGGTGGAAGGAGCAAGCTAGCTCTGTGTTGTGTAAGGCCACTGATCATGTTCATGAGTCTGTGCTGGGATGTGCCACTTTGGAGTTCTGGGGCTGCCAGAGCTGCTTACATGCATCTAAAAATTTGAGTTTAAAACTTACAGGGAAGTTGGGACAGTAGTATAAAAAAGGTCCTTTTTATGCCCTTTACCCAGACTTACCAATTGTTTCCATTTGCTTTTTTTGTTTTGTTGTTCTCGCTTTTTCTGTATATACACACATACACAGATGCACATGTGTATCTTTAGGGGGTGAAATGGGGGAAACATTTGACAGTATATTGTAGGCCTCATACCCTCCCATACCTTGTTTCTAAAAATTTCAGTTTTTAGAATAAAGAATAGTATCTCTTAACTGCAGTGTAATTATCAACTCAAGAAATTTAACATTGATAGCATACTGTATGATCTTTATTCAAAGTTTGTCAATGGCAATTATCAAAATAATGTACATACTTTTTGAAATTGTTTTTTAAAAATTTATTCAAGAGGCAAAGTGAATATTGCCCTATCAGTTGGTTCACTCCTTAAATAGTACAGCAGCTAGCACAGCATACGCTGGGAGCTAGGAACTCAATCTGGGTCACTCAATCTGAGTTGGGTGACAGGACCCAACTACTTGAGCTATCACCTGATGACTTCCAGGGGCCACATTGATAAGAAGTTGAAATTGGGACCTGGAGCCAGGAATAGAACCCAGGTACTTTGATATGGGACTTGATTAACTGGTAGGCCAAATGCCTTCCTTCTGTTTAGCGCTTTTTTTTTTGTTGTTTGTTAACCAACTTTCTTAGTTTTATTTTAATGATAATTTTCAAAATGATACTTTTTCCCTCCTTTTTCCTTTTGGCTTTGGAAGTGTGAATTGGTCCATGTTCCATACTGTAAACATGTATACCATATTTCTAAGGCTGAGACACCTATAACCGAGCAAGTCTTAATTGGTGTGCTAGACTTCAATACTTAGGTCAGTCTTCTTGGAATATGATTTTTTAAAAATATTTATTTGAGAGGTAGAATTACAGACAGGGAGAGACAGAGAGAAAGGTCTTCCATCTGCCAATTCACCCCTCAGATGGCTGCAACAGCCAGAGCTCAGACGATCTGAAGCCAGGAGCCAGGAGCTTCCAGGTGCAGGGGCCCAAGCACTTGGGCCATCTTCCACTGCTTTCTCAGGCAGAGAGCTGGATTGGAAGAGGAGCAGCCAAGACACCAACTAGCACCCATATAAGATGCCAGTGCCGTAGGTGGAGGCTTAGCCTACAATGTCACTCCACTGGGCCCTTGGAACATTTTACTGTTTTTTTGTTGTTGTTGGAAAAAATATTTTTCAACTTAAGTAAATATGGCTATTTTATAAAATACAATGCAAAATTTGTATTTCTTTTTGGAGTCAGGCTTGACACTTCTAAGAATCATTTAACCTTCTGATTATTGGCCAAATTAGCTTAAGGTAGGAGAAGCATTTTCTTAAAAGATTTGGTTAGTGAAGCCAAGGCTTTTGGCTTTTTTTTTTTTTTTTAATGTTGAAGTTCTTGGATCAGTTTTAGTGAAAATTTTCACAATTTTAAACAAAAATAAAACATAATTAGAATTCATGTTCATTTTAGTGAGTGGAATGATGCACAATTTTTCATCAAAGTATTTCTGTCAGGCTTAGTGATGGATACCTTGATTAAGTGTAGATCAGATTTTGTAGCAAATTTTCCCTTTTTCTGTTAAATTAGAGAATCATAACTTGTGACTGTTGACTATCAAGAGTAGTAGTATGTGTTTGGTTCTGTTTGATAGCTTTGAATATTCATATCGAATATGAACCAAGAGTTGTGGAGAGACTTTCCAGTGACAACCACTGTTAATGCTTTGTCAGAGGTAAATTGGTGTATAGTCTCAGCAAGAGTTGGAAGGTTGAATGTACATGTACCTCAGGAGATAATGGCATGTAGTGTCTTATTCTACTGTTGGGTTGCATTTGTTCCACAAATTATTTTTCTAGTGATTATTTGTCTCTCTCTTGTTCTTTATCTCTACATGTTAGAAAGTGAAGGAGGGAGACTGTTTTCATATTTTTCTTTTGGAGGGATTTTTAAAAAAATATAAATGTTTCTGATTTACAAAAGATTGCAGATATAGTTGAAGCTCTTTTCTGATTCCATCCTTTCCTCTAATGATAACTACTGTTCTGAAGTTTATTTCTACTCTGTCCTGTTTCTATCCTTTTATTACATATATATGTGTTCAGAAAATGGTAATTATAGTTTAACATAAATATTCTTCTGCAACTTGCTTTTAAGCCTATTGCAATTTTTAGACTTCATCCCTATTTTTACATGTGCATTTAATTAATCCATTTAAACTACATGTGTAATATTCCATTCTAATAAGAATGTTAGTTTATCCATTTCTGCTATAGAGGAATGCTTTTTTTCCCCCAGGTGTATATGTGTGTGTTTTATTATAAACAATGCCTCAGAAAGCATATATTTATATGTATTCTTGAGTAGTTTTTATCTCTGACCTAAATATCTATGTGAAACTTAAATTTGTGCATACAAGAAAACATGAAACATGTTTGTACAGTTTATAGTTTAAGAAAGAATACTATGAACTCTTGTCAGTCCATAAACAGAGTAAGTGATGGAATATTGCCAGTGTCCATGAAGCCCCTTGTTGACCCAAGTCATACTCCTTTTCTTATCCTTCCCCTACCACCATCCTGAATTGTAATAGTAAATTCCTCTTGCTGTGTGTGTGTGTGTGTGTGTGTGTGTGTGTGTGTGTGTGTGTGTGGAGTGTCTCTTTAAGCAATGTATCTGTTTGTTTACCTACCTGGTTTTTGATCTTTACATAATGGAATAATACTGGAAGTATTTTTTGGATATCTTTTGTAAGCATTAATTCTTGTGAGTGTTGTCTGTGGTGTACATTCAGCTTTATTACAAGATAGTATTTCATTATTCATACATTCATATTTTATTTATCTAGGTTAATGAGTATGAACATTTGAATTGTTTCCAGTTTGTGTTTTACTTTACTAAGTAGTGTCAAATGGTTTTTAAAAGTGGTTGAAATAGTCAGCACTTGTACCAGCAATGTGTATGTGTTCCTGTTGCTCTCCATCTTTGCTAGTGCTTGGAGTTACTGGTTTCAAAAGTATTTTCTCTGGGGGCTGGTGCTGTGGTGTAGTAGGTTAAGCCTCTGCCTGCAGTGCCAGCATCCCATACAAGGTGCCGGTTAGAGTCCTGGCTGCTCCACTTCCCATCCAGCTCTCTGCTGATGGCCTGGGAATGCAGTGGATTGACCAAGGTCCTTGGGCCCCTGCACTCACGTGGGAGACCTCGAAGAGGCTCCTGGTTCCTGGTCTCAGATTGCCCCAGCTCCAGCTGTTATGGCCGTTTGGGGAGTGAACTGGCAAATATAAGACCTTTCTCTCTGTCTCTCCCTCTTTCTGTAACTCTGCCTTTCAAATAAATAAATAAATCTTAAATAAAAGATGTTTTATCTGTCTAGTGTGTAAGAGATGTTTCTTGGCTGGCACCGCGGCTCACTAGGCTAATCCTCCGCCTTGCGGCGCTGGCACACAGGGTTCTAGTCCCGGTCAGGGCGCCAGATTCTGTCCCGGTTGCCCCTCTTCCAGGCCAGCTCTCTGCTGTGACCAGGGAGTGCAGTGGAGGATGGCCCAAGTACTTGGGCCCTGCACCCCATGGGAGACCAGGATAAGTACCTGGCTCCTGCCATCGGATCAGCGTGGTACGGCGGCCATTGGAGGGTGAACCAACGGCAAAGGAAGACCTTTCTCTCTGTCTCTCTCTCACTGTCCACTCTGCCTGTCAAAAAAAAAAAAAAAAAAAAAAAAAGGAAAGAGATGTTTCTTACCCACAAGATGGTTAACTTATAAAACTGCTTGAGTTGTAGCTCACTAATTTTGATAATTGGCTTTTCATAAATTTTTCAATTCCAAGTATTTTCTATTTTCCATTGTGATTTCTCCTGATACTTAGAATGTTTCCTCATTTTTGGGAGCTTTCCTCATTATCTTTTGGTTTTTAATATCTGTCTTAATTGTGGAATGAATATAGTTTTTTACCAATACTTTTCCATTGTAACTGAACTTTATCGATTCCAGCATTTTATTATTTATTGCTAACTTATCCCCAAATTTTGCAGTTTTGACAGCATTTATTATTCCACAATTTCTGCATGTCTGAGATCCATTAGTGGTTTAGCTAGGAGTTTCTGGCTCAGAGTCTTTGAGGCTCGTGGATGGAGCTGCGTCATCTGAGGGCTTGACTGGGGCTAGAACATTTATTTCCAAGCGAATTCACTTACAGAGCTGTTGGCAGGAGCCTGCAGTTTTTTTTCTGGTGGTTTTTTTTGTGTTTTTTTTTTTTTTTTTTTTTTTTTGCTATTTGCAAAAGGTCTCCATTGCTTTCCCTAAGAACCTCTCCATGGGGCAGTTTTTGACATGGCAGCTGGCCAGGAGACTCAGAAACCAGTTCCTAGGACCCTTGATAGTGATGGACCTTCACTGCTGCTGTATTATATTGGTCATGCAGAATGATGCTGACACAGACTGAGAGGGGATTACACAAGAGAGTGAATATCAGAATGCACGAATAATGTGGACAGTCGTGAAGTCTACCACAGACATAGTCTATTTTTATAAAGGTTCCATATGTTCTTTTTTAAGGTTAACTATGAATTTATTTATTTATTTATTTTATTTTTTTTTTTTTTTGACAGGCAGAGTGGACAGTGAGAGAGAGAGACAGAGAGAAAGGTCCTCCTTTTGCCGTTGGTTCACCCTCCAATGGCCACCGCAGCCGGCATGCTGCGGCCAGCGCACCGCGCTGATCCGATGGCAGGAGCCAGGTGCTTCTCCTGGTCTCCCATGGGGTGCAGGGCCCAAGCACTTGGGCCATCCTCCACTGCACTCCCTGGCCACAGCAGAGAGCTGGCCTGGAAGAGGGGCAACCGGGACAGAATCCGGTGCCCCGACCGGGACTAGAACCCGGTGTGCCGGCGCCGCAAAGCAGAGGATTAGCCTAGTGAGCCACGGCGCCGGCCTGAATTTATTTATTTTTTTTTAAGATTTATTTATTTATTTGAAAGAGTTACACAGAGAGGAGAGGCAGAGAGAGAGAGAGGGAGGGAGGGAGGGAGGGAGGGGTCTTCCATCCGTTGGTTTACTCCCCAATTGGCTGCAACGGCCGATCTGTAGCCAGGAGCCAGGAGCTTCTTCCTGGTTTCCCATGTGGGTGCAGGGGCCCAAGGACTTGGGCCATCTTCCACTGCATTCCCTGGCCTTTGCAGAGAGCTGGATCAGAAGTAGAGCAGCGGGGTCTTAAACCAGCACCCATATGGGATGCTGGAACCCCAGGCCAGGGCGTTAACCTGCTGCACCACAGCGCCAGCCCCAGGGTTCCATGTGTTCCTAAAAGTAGTGTGTAGTCCCCTGGTTTTGGGCTATGAGTTTTACATATTTCAGTTTGATCAAGTTTATTAATTAAGTTTATTAAGGAGTTCAAGTTTTCTAAATTCTGAGTGTGTGTGTGTTTGTCTGATAGGTCTTACTACTGAGAAATGTTAGAAACTCTTTTGTATTTATAGATTATAACTTTTTCTTGTAGATAGTATCAGTTTTATTATGTGTGCTTGTATGTGTTGATAGGTGCATAGGAGTTTAAAATGGAAACTCCGGTTGATCTGAATCTTGAAGTACTATGGAGTGATTTTTTAAAATTTATTTATTTATTTGAAAGTCAGAGTTACACAGAGAGAGGAGAGGCAGAGAGAGAGAGAGAGAGAGAGAGAGAGAGAGAGAGAGAGAGAGGTCAGTCTTCCATCTGATGGTTCATTCCCCAATTGTCCGCAATGGCCGGAGCTGTGCCGATCCGAAGGCAGGAGCCAGGAGCTTCTGGGTCTCCCATGCAGGTGCAGGGGCCCAAAGACTTGGACCGTCTTCTACTGCTTTCCTAGGCCATAGCAGAGAGCTGGATTGGAAGTGGAGCAGCCGGGTCTCGAACCGGCACCCATATGGATGCCGGCACTTCAGGCCAGGGCGTTTACCCACTGCACCACAGTGCCCTGTGATCTTTTATCTTCAGTTTTCTGCTTCAGTCTGCTGCAATTTTCTTTTGTTTAGTATTTGCCTGGGAGGCCTGCACTGTGGCACAGTAGGCTTAGCCTCATTCTGTGGTGCCAGCATCCCATATGGGTGCCAGTTTGTGTACTGGCTGCCCCTCTTCCAATCCAGCTCTCTGCTATGGCCTGGGAAAGCAGTGGAGGATGGCCAAGTGCTTGGGCCCTCGCACCCACATGGGAGACCTGGAAGAAGCTCTTGGCTCCTGGCTTTGGATCAGCCCAACTCTGGCTGTTGCGGCCATTTGGGAAGTGAACCTGTGGATGGAAGACCGATTCTCTCTGTCTCTCCCTCTCTCTGTAACTCTACCTCTCAAAAAAATAAGTTTATTAAAAAAAAAAACATTTGCTTGGTAGATAATTTTTAAGTCATTGACCATATCTTTTTTGCAACCTTGAATTTTAAGTTTGTGTCTTATAAGTAATTAGTTGGATGATTTTTTCCCTTTTAACTATAGAGTTTGTTTACACTCATCTTGATTATTGCTATATTTATGTTCACTTTTGTTATTTTATTGCATCCTTTATTCAACTTTTCTTCAGACTTCCATTCTGGGTTTGTTTTTCTTTGGCTTGAAGCATATTGTTCAGGATTTCCTTTGATGAAGGTTCTTTCAGTAATTGCCTTTCTCTTCCTTTCATTGCAAATGCCTTCACTTCTCCCTTACTCTAAAATTGTAGTTTTGCTGGCTATCTAGAATGTCTATGTAGGCAGTTATTTTTCTCTGAGTATCTTGAATAAATCATGTCACTGTCTTTCTGTGATCATTGCTACTGAGAATTCAGTCGACATTATAATTGCCATCATTTTCTAGGTGTTACTTTTCTCTCTGGCTGTTTTAAGGTCTTTGTTCTTTGTTGCTCTATATAGCAAAATGTTTGCAGAGATGTGGATTTCTTCTTATTAATCTGGTTTGTATTTTTTTTCTTCCTGAAGCTAAAGATTGTTGTTGTCTAGCAGTTCTTTTTCTTTTTTTTTTTAATCAGGTGATTTCTTTTTTTGGGGGGGGGGGCAGGCAGAGTTAGACAGTGAGAGAGAGACAGAGAGAAAGGTCTTCCTTCCGTTGGTTCACCCCCCAAATGGCCGCCAATGCCAGAGCTATGCTGATCTGAAGCCAGGAGCCAGGTGCTTCCTCCTGGTCTCCCACACAGGTGCAGGTGCCCAAGCTCTTGGGCCATCCTCCACTGCCCTCCCAGGCCACAGCAGAGAGCTGGACTGGAAGAGGAGCAACCGGGACAGAACCCAGGGTGCTGGTGCCGCAGGCAGAGGAGTAGCCTAGTGAGCTACGGGGTTGGCCCAGGTGATTTCTTTTCAGATAGTGTTTCTTTCCTATATCCTGTTTAGACCCACAATTAGATGTAAAATCATTTGAAGCTGAGCCAAGTAGTATACTGTGATTAAGTTTATTTTCCTATACAACTTTTTGTGTCTACCAAAGTCAGTAACTGCTTCCTTTTTTCCAATTTGCTTTGTTTTATTAATGTACATGCTATTAATTCTTGTTATCACTAACATATTCTCAAGAACTGTTTATTTCACAGAGTCATGCCGGTCCATCATCCATTTCACTTGCTTTCCTTGAGAACTTCTTATCCTACTATACCACAGTGCCAACCTCTATTTCATAATTTTGAAAGCATTTTCCATTGCCTTTTGGTTTATTTAAAAACTCTTTAAATTTATTTATTTGAGGGAATGAGAGAGAGAGAGACACCAATACCCTGATGGACAGATGGACAGAGAGAAATCTTCTGGTAGTGTTTCCCAAATGACCAAAAAACCTCGGACTGAGCCAGCCAAAGGTAGAAGCCCAGAAACCAATCAAGGTCTCCTACATGGGGTAGTAGGGGTTCAAGTACTTGAGCCATCACCTCCTGCCTCCCAGGATGCTCATTAACAGGAAGCTGGAATTGGGGGAGTAGAACCAGGACTTGAACTCAGGTGCTCTGATATGGGACACAGGTGTTGGCTGGAGTGCCAAATGCCCATCCCTTGCCTTTAAGTTTGTTGGTTTGTTTGTTTATTTTTATGACAAAGTTAAACAGTGAGGGAGAGAGACAGAGAGAAAGGTCTTCCTTCCATTGGTTCACCCCCCAAATGGCCACTACAGCCGGAGCTATGCTGATCCGAAGCCAGGAGCCAGGTGCTTCCTCCTGGTCTTCCACGCCGGTGCAGGGCCCAAACACTTGGCCATCCTCCACTGCCCTCCCAGGCCACAGCAGAGAGTTGGACTGGAAGAGGAGCAACCAGGACTAGAAGCCGGTGCCCATATGGGATGCTGGTGCCGCAGGCAGATGATTAACCAAGTGAGCCACGGCACCGGCCCCGCCTTTGAGTGTATTACTAAGATGATTTCTAACTCTACTGTCATTCTGGCTCCTGTATGTTTATTAGGAATCTGTTTACTTTTTCGATTATAGAATCCCTTGGGATTTTTGTTGTTCTTATTTTTCTGCTTTGTCCTCATTTTATGCTTCTCTGCTAACATGCTTGCATATCTAATGGGTCATTTTCAGGTTGGAGACTCATATTCTTCAGGACTATGGACTTTCTTGTATTTCTTTAGTAACGTCTTTCTTCCATGTCTATTTTTTTCTTCTTTTACATGTGGAAATTGATTGGTCATGTAATTTTTTTGTACCTTTTTCTATCACAGTCTATCTTTGTAATTATTGTTCTTTTTCCTGAAAAAGTCTAGACTTTATTTTCAACTCTTTAGTGTTCTATTTTCTTTTCTGTGCAGAGTTAACATAGCAGACTTGTCACTCTTACCCTTATAAGGTAGGCTTACAAGGGTGACCCAATCTGGAAACTTGGATTTTGGAAAGGTTCTTGCCATTTTCCCATAAGAATATCTATGGTGTTCTTAAAACTGTGCATACGAGGCTGGCGCTGTGGTGCAGTGGGTTAACATCCTGGCCTGAAGCACCGGTGCCCGGATCTAGTCCCGGCTGCTCCTCTTCCAGTCCAGCTCTCTGCTGTGGCCCAGGAGTGCAGTGGAGGATGGCCCAAGTCCTTGGGCCCCTGCACCCACGTGGGAGACCTGGAGGAAGCTCCTGGGTCCTGGCTTCGGATCAGCGCAGCTCTGGCCATTTTGACCATCTGGGGAGTGAACCAGCGGGTGAAAGACTTCTCTGTCTGTCTCTACTTCTCTCTGTAACTCTGTCTTTCAAATACATAAAATAAATCTTAAAAAAAAAAAGGAAAAAAAAACCTGTGCATACAATGTGATTTATGTTATGTTGACTCCCTTCTTTTCTTCTGAGTACCTAGAATTTTGATGTGCTCCAGGGAGGGGATGCTCAGTAAAATCCCTGAGCACTTCAGTACTCAGTAGACAACGTTTGACTAGTATTCTCACAACTTACTGCTGGAGGAATTTAGCATGTTCTGTGTGACCTGACTGGGAAAGAACACTTAGAAGCTTTTACCTGGTTTCTTCTGGACTTTGCCGTTTTCAGGTTTTCTTTTTGCTGATTTTGCATTGTATCCTTTTGCTGTAATAAATCTTAGCTGGGAATGTGACTATACTTGCATGCTGAGTTTTTTTGTGAACTACTGAAGCTGCAGATAATTTTTGGAACTCTTGGTATGCTGTAATACTTAATATTTTAAAAAATATTTATTCATTTGAAAGGCAGAATTAGAGGGGGAGAGAGATATGTTCCATCCACTGGTTCACTCTTTAAATGGCCACAATAGTCAAGGCTGGGCCAGGCTGAAGCCAGGGGCCTAGAACTCCATCTAGGTGTCCCATGTGTGGGGCAGGGGACCAACACTTGGGCCATCCTCCACTGCTTTCACACATGCATTGGGAGGGAGCTGGATCGGAAGTGAAGCAGCTGGAACTTGAATCAGTGCTCCGATATGGGATGCCACACTGCTGGCAGGGACTAATCATTTGAACATCCCACTGCTTCCTAGGGTCTGCATTAACGTGAAGCTGCAGTCAGGAGCCAGAGGTTTGATGCCTGATGTGGCATTTTAAGTGCTAGGCTAAATGCCTGCTCTGTATTTAACATTTTTTAAAAATAATTATTTGAAAGGCAGAGAGTAGAGAGATCTCCCCTCTGCTGTTCACTCCCCAAATAGGCACAACAGCTCTGACTGGGCCAGGCCAAAGTAGTAGCTGGGGACTTAATAGGGCCTCCCACATAGATGGCAGAGACCCAGCTGCTTGAACCATTACTGCTACTTCCCGGGGTGCACATTAGCGATCAATTGAAATTGGAAGCAGAGCTAGGACTTGAACCCATGCACTCCAATATGGGATGTGAATATGCCCAGAGGAGTCTCAATCACTGCACCAAGTGCCCACCCCCGTAGTGTACTTTACTGCATTTGATTCTCACTCATTCTGTCTCTTTGTTCACACATCCTTTAATGACAATGGAATGTTCTGTGAAATGTGCTGTCAGTTACTTCCATTGCTGCAAGGGTGTCACAGAGTGCACTTTCACAAACCTGGATGGCATAGATGGTACAGGTCATTCAGTGTGGCTTCTTGACACAGTGGAGAGACTTTGTGAGGCCAAGATGTGTGAGGCTGTTGCTGTTGTAACGTGGCGTACTGTTTGATGCTAAGCTCTCTCTCTCTCTCTCTCTCTCTCTCTCTCTCTCTCTCTTTTACAGGTAGGAGAACACGCTAATGGCAAAAATGGTAGTAAGAATGTAGACCAATAACAAGGTCATTTGTTACGAGGCACCATGCAGTCTATGTAATTGTATGGAATTTGATTTACTGGCACTATAGTAGACTTGTTTACACCAGCGTCACCACCAGCACATGAGGAATGCATTGTGCTTGGACACTGCTTTGATGTCGCTAGGTGATGGGAATTGTTCAGTTACTTTAAAATCTTGTGGGACCACTATTAAATATTAGTTTTTTTTTTTTTTTTTTTTTTTTGACAGGCAGAGTGGACAGTGAGAGAGAGAGACAGAGAGAAAGGTCTTCCTTAGGCTGGCGCCGTGGCTCAATAGGCTAATCCTCCACCTTGCGGCGCCGGCACACCGGGTTCTAGTCCCGGTCGGGGCGCCGGATTCTGTCCCGGTTGCCCCTCTTCCAGGCCAGCTCTCTGCTATGGCCAGGGAGTGCAGTGGAGGATGGCCCAGGTGCTTGGGCCCTGCACCCCATGGGAGACCAGGAAAAGCACCTGGATCCTGGCTCCTGCCATCGGATCAGCGCGGTGCGCCGGCTGCAGCGGCGGCCATTGGAGGGTGAACCAACGGCAAAGGAAGACCTTTCTCTCTGTCTCTCTCTCTCACTGTCCACTCTGCCTGTCAAAAAAAAAAAAAAAAAAAAAAAAAAAAGGTCTTCCTTTGCCGTTGGTTCACCCTCCAATGGCTGCCGCGGCCGGTGCGCTGCGGCCGGCGCACCGCGCTGATCCGAAGGCAGGAGCCAGATGCTTCTCCTGGTCTCCCATGGGGTGCAGGGCCCAAGCACTTGGGCCGTCCTCCACTGCACTCCCTGGCCACAGCAGAGAGCTGGCCTGGAAGAGGGGCAACCAGGACAGAATCCGGTGCCCCGACCGGGACTAGAACCTGGTGTGCTGGCGCCGTAAGGCGGAGGATTAGCCTAGTGAGCCACGGCGCTGGCCGTGGTACCACTGTTGTATATATGGTCTGTTGTTGACCAAAATGTTGTATCGTGCATGACTGTGTTGTAAATTTTTTTCTAATACCTTTTAGGATCTTAATAATTAATATTTTAAACTTTTATTCTCATTCATTCATTTTTTTCTCAAGATTAATTTGTATTACTTTGTTCCCTTTCTTTCATGTTAATAGGCTTTCCTCGTGCTTGGTAATTCTTGGTTGTTCTTACTTTAAATATCTATTGCTAGATCTTAAATATTCTCACCACACACAGATAAACACACACACACATACACACACTCCTACACACACACATTGTGTGAGGTGATGGATGTTTAATTTGATTTTGGTAATTATTTCACAATAGATATATATGTCCAGTCATCACATTATATACCTTCAATATGTACAATTTTAATGTTAATTATGCCTTAGTAAGGATGGAAAAAGATAAATGTGAGATAACTGAAGCTCATGTACATGGGCTTTATGTGGTCTAAGTTGGTGGAGGGTTAACTTTGTTGTTAGAGGCCCTGCAAATTGTAGGAACTTTTCCTTGAGCATCCATTTTCTCTATGTAAATATTGGCTAGGTGGCTGCCTGGGAAGATACATGTCTGGTTTCAGGATTCGAGAGCTTGATGAAGGGACAAAGCAGTGGTTTATGCTATGGAGATTTTCACACATTAAGGAAGTAATAGAATTAGTATGGAAGTATTATTTTATGGGTCAAGTTTGTAAAATATAGGTGAAGGAAATGGTTGATTGGTCTTTTCCTCTGAAATCACAAAACTGCCTGTAGACTAGGTAGTAGACTAGCAGGGAGTGGACTGTTGTTCTTGGACCAGAGTTTGAGGCTTACTGCCCTAAGTAATAAAAAGGTAGTTGTTAAGGGAGTTAGCAGAGGCAGTGTAACAATTTGTTTGTTATTTTATTCAATAAGCAGTTAAAAATTTATCTTTATGTGACATGTAATAATTGTGCATATTCAATAGGCTACAGTGTGATAATTTGATACATGTATACCATGTGTAATGATCAAATTATTGTAGTTAACATTTCTACTTCCTAAAACATTATCGTTTCTTTGTCTTGGGAACCTTCAAACTCCTCTCTTTAGGTAATTCTTTATGAAATATATGATGAATTGTTGTTCAGTGATAGTCACCCTGCTGTGCTATAGAAGACTACAACTTATTTTTTTTTATCTTAACTGTATTTTCAGCAAGCTTTTATTATTGCCTTTTTAAGTTTTTGTTAATATAAAAAGAACAGATTTCATTGTTAATTGCTCTCTAAAACTCCTAACTATAGGAGACAAAAACAAGTTGCAAGAAAGATCCCTTTCCTGTTCCCATACATTCTAGCATGAGTAAGGGATATTAGACACTTCATCATTTGGTTGTTTAGTTACAGTTGCTATAAGAATCAATAGGAAGGGTCAAGTGTGCACACATTGCATGCTCACCCTGTTGGGAAACCTGATGTAGGGCTCAGAAGTGGCATCTCTCAAAGCATAAGTAAGGAAAATTTTGCGAGAATGAGAGGAGAGTGCCAGAGAATGAGAGATTAACTGGGATAACGATACTTGTGGGATTAAATGTGATATATAATGTGTTTATTGCCTGATAATTGTGCTAAGTAAGTGTTACCTACTAATTATATTATTTATAAGGATGCTATTGTATTGGATAATTGAATAGAAGACCCCTAGCAGTTAATTCATAGATAAATTTTTGTGTCAACTCTAAAATGAAACAATATATCCACAGTCATTTATTACTAAATATATCCCCTATGATAGGGGACTTCTGATATTTCAAAAGTATTGCTAGGACTAGCTCTCTTCTGGATTTATCCCAAAGGAAATAAGATCATAACTTTGTAAAGATATCTGCACTCCTTATTCATTGCTGCATTATGCACAATAGCCAAGACATGGAAACAAACTAAATGTCCATTGACAGGTGATACACCTACTTGAGAGTTTGTGGAAAATAGGTAAACTTATTTTGGTGCACAGAGGTTTTGAAGTCCAAGCCTAGTTTTTTCATAATAGGCATTTTCCATGAACTTTTGAAGACCCGAGGTACACATATCTAATGGAATATTCAGCCTTAAAGAAGGATAGCTTGTCATTTGCCACAACATGGATGGGCCAGGCGGATATTATGCTGAGTGAAATAAGGTAGACACAGAGAGGATAAATACTGCTGAGTATCACTTAACATGTGGGCTCTTTGGGAGCAGAGTCAACTGTAACAATACTGAGACAGAGAATAAAACAATGGATGCCATAGCAGGGAAAGGGGAGATGCGGGTCAAAGGATACAAAGTAAAGATATTAAGGTTTAATGTATAACATGAGGACTGTAGTTAATTAAATTGTATAAGGGATTTCTGTTAAATAAGTACATTTTAGCAACTCTTGTCACAAAAGAGTAACCATGTAATACATGTTAATTTGCTTTACTATAGTAACCATTTTACTATCTACATGTATCCCTTAACAGTATATTGTAAACTTCAAATATATACAATGAAACTTACTTTAAAAAGATTGCTGCAGCAGAGATCAAACTTAACTTTTTTAAAAAAGATTTATTTATTTATTTGAAAGTCAAAGTTGGGGGGGGGGAGGGGAGAGAGAGCGCGACTGATCTTCCATCTGCTGGTTTACTCCCTAAATGGCCACAGTGTCTGTGGCTGAGCCAGGTCGAGCCAGGAGCCAGAACTTCACCCGACTCTCCCATCTGGGGTGCAGGAGCCCAGATATTTAGGTCATCCGCTGTCGCTTTTCCCAGGGCATTAGCAGGGAGCTGGATCAGAAGTAGAGCAGCCAAGACTCAAACTGGCACCCATATGGAATGCTCACAAAGCAGGCAGTGGCTTTACCTGCCACCACAGTGCTGGACCCTAAACTTAATGTCTTTATGTTCTGTCTCTACCACTTAGCATTGTTCCTGACACATAAAAGGTACTTAGTCTTTTAAAAAGATAGCGGAAATGTTTACAAGAAGTTCTTGGAGACATCTAGGCAGGATATGTGATTTCTTTTTCCTCCCTCCCTCCCTCCCTCCCTCTCTCTCTCTCTCTCTTTCTTTCTTTACTATTTGACAGGTAGAGTTAAACAGTGAGGGAGACAGAGAGAAAGGTGAGGGAGACAGAGAGAAAGGTCTTCCTTCCATTGGTTCACCCCCTGGCACTGCGCTGATTTGAAGCCAGGAGCCAGGTGTTTTCTCCTGGTCTCCCACGAGGGTGCAGACGCCCAATCACCTGGGCCATCCTCCACTGCCCTTCTGGGCCACAGCAGAGAGCTGGACTGAAAGAGGAGCAGCCGGGACTAGAAGTGGCACCCAATGGGATGCTGGCACTGCAGTTGGAGGATTAGCCAAGTGAGCCACGGCGCCGGCCTCAGGATTTGTGATTTCACACTAGACATACTAAAGTGTTTGCTGATGTTATTCCATCAGTGGAATTATAAATGATCTTCTGGAGCTGGCATTGTGGTGCAGTGGGTTAAGCTGCTTTTTTGATGCCAGCACCTCTTGTTGGAGTGCTAGTTCAAGTCCTGGCTGCTGTGCTTTCATTCCAGCTCCCTAAAGTGTCTGGAAAAGCAGCAGATGGTGGCCCAAGTGCTTGGGCCCTGTCTGCCACCCATGTGGGAGACCTGGGTAGAATTTTAGGCTCCTTGATTGTTGTGGTCATTTGGGGAGTGAATCGGCAGATGAAAGATCTTTCTTTTCCTCTCTCCCTCTCTCTGTGTCACTCTGCCTTTCAATTAACTAAATAAATCTCAAGAGAATGACATTTTGTTTTGAATTTGAATATTATCCTTTTTGTATACCTCTTGTAGCCAGCAAGGATCTGTTTGACATTGTCTTTTTTTTTTTTCTTTTTTTTTTTTTTCTTTTTTTTTGACAGGCAGAGTGGACAGTGAGAGAGAGAGACAGAGAGAAAGGTCTTCCTTTTGCCGTTGGTTCACCCTCCAATGGCCGCCGCGGCCGGCGCGCTGCGGCCGGCGCACCGCGCTGATCCGATGGCAGGAGCCAGGAGCCAGGTGCTTTTCCTGGTCTCCCATGGGGTGCAGGGCCCAAGCACCTGGGCCATCCTCCACTGCACTCCCTGGCCACAGCAGAGGGCTGGCCTGGAAGAGGGGCAACCGGGACAGAATCCGGCGCCCCGACCGGGACTAGAACCCGGTGTGCCGGCGCCGCTAGGTGGAGGATTAGCCTAATGAGCTGCGGCGCCGGCCTGACATTGTCTTAATTTCCTTTTCTTGGGCATCTATGATTGGTTCTCTCTAATTTGCAAAACTTAAACTCATAGTTTATTAGTTAACTTTTACTGAAAAGCAAATTACTTCAGAACTTAGCATGGAGCTGGCACGGTGGCACAGCAGGGTAAGCTGCTGCCTGCAATGCCAGCATCCCATATGGATTCAGTTCATGGCTGCTCCACTTCTGATCCAGCGCTCTGCTAATGTGTCTAGGAAAGCAGTGGAAGGTGACCCAAGTGATTGGACCTCTGCACCCATGTGGGAGACTTGAATGAAGCTCCTGACTTCTGACTTTAGCCTGACCCAGATTCAGCCATTGCAGCCATTAGGGGAGTAACCAACAGTTGGAAAATCTCTCTCTGGCTTGCTCTCACTCTCTTGCTGTCTCTGTGTGTCTCTCTCCTTCTCTCTAACTCTCTCTCTCTCTTAATTTAATTTAATTTAATTTAATTTAATTTAATTTAAAAGAGTTAACAGGGAGAGAGAGATCCTCCATATGCTGATTCCTCCCTAAATGGCTGCAATGGCTGGAGGTGAGCCAATCCAAAGCCAGGAGTCAGGAGTTTCTTCTGGGTCTCCAACATGGGTACAGGGGCCCAAAGACCTGGCCCATCCTCTGCTACACTCCCAGGAGCATTAGCAGGGAGCTGGATTGCAAGTGGAGCAGCTGGGACTCGAATGGGCACCAATATGGGATGCCAACATTGTAGGCCGGGGCTTTAACCCATTGTGCCACAGTGCCAGCCCCAACTCCATCTTTGAAATAAGAGATGTCTTTTTACAAAACTTAGCTTAAAACAGACATTTATTTATTTTTTAACAGATTTATTTATTTATTTATTTGAAAGAGTTACACAGAGGAGGAGAGGCAGAGAGAGAGAGAGAGAGAGAGAGAGAGAGAGAGAGAAGGAGGGAGGGAGGGAGGTCTTCCATCCACTGATTCACTCTCCATATGGCTGCAGTGGCCAGAGTTATACCAATCTGAAGTCAGGAGCTTCTTCCAGGTCTCCCATGAGGGTGCAGGGGCCCAAGGACTTGGGCCATCTTCCACTCCTTTCCCAGGCCATAGCGGAGAGCTGGATCAGAAGTGGAGCAGCTAGGACTCAAACTAGTGCCCACATGGGATGCTGCAATTGCAGGTGGCGGCTTTACCCACTAAGCCACAGTGCCGCCCCAGGACAGACATTTATTATCTCACAGTTTCTGGGTGTGAGGAATGTGAGAATGGTTTAGCTGGGTGATCCTTGTGCAAGATCTCAAGAGGTTGCAATCAAGCTGTGTCTGGGGCTACAGTCTTCTGAAAGCTTGAATGGGGAGAAGGATGTGCTTCCACGTCTCCTCACCAGGCTGTTGGCAGAAGGACTTATTTCCTTGCCATGTGGATACCTCTGTAGGTTGCCTGTGTCCTCCTAACATGTTGTTGGCTTCCTGTACTGTGGGTGGTCTTAGAATGAGAGAACAAGTCAGTTCAGTATGGAAGCTTCCATCTTTTATAACCTAATCTTGGGAGAAGAGATCTACTACTTCTGGGGTATTCTGTTAGTTACAGTGGCCATTGCTGGCTCACTGTGGGAGATGTGACTATAAGGAGGCATGGCTCTTTGGAGTTTGACTTGCAGCCTGCCTATTTAGAAGTATAGCTTGAGTAAACTAGTACTTGGGTAATGTTTGTATCTTGTTTCTGTTGTAAATTGCGATTTTACACATTTCTGAGATTGTTAGTTTGGCATTTGTACTACTCTGTACTTCTCGCTTTTCCCACTTTTTCCTTTTTTTTCTTTTTTTAAAATTATCAGGGAGGTAGTGAGAGAGAGAAAGGGAATGAATAAATGAGACAGTGCTCCAGACACTCCATTTGCCGGCTGACTCTCCAAATGCCCAGGATGGCTGGGGCTGGACCAGGTGGAAGTCAGGAGTCTGGAGTTCATTGCTGGTCTCCCATATGGGTAGCAGAGACTCAAGTACTTGGGCCATCGCCTGCTGCCTCTCAGGCTCTGCATCAACAGGAAGTTAGAATTGGTATTAGAGCCAGGATTTGACCCCAGGTGGTTTGCTAATGGGATACTGGCATTCTAAAGGGTGTCTTAACCAATAGGCCAAATGCTTGCTTCCACAGTCTCTCTTCTTTGTCCTTTTTATATTTCTCATATTTATCCAGAAGATGATAGCTTGGTGTTTTCATGAGATACTTAGTACATTAAACTAAAAGTACTTGGAGAGTACCACAGAAAATTAAGCAAAGATGCTCTCTGCTTGGGCTCCGAGACTCCTTGCTGCCTCCTTTCGCTCCCACTTAGCATTACCTTCCTCCTTACTCTGGCTAGGCTTAGACACTCCACCTGTGCTGCTTGCCTATGTGGACATCTTCCTCACTGTGCTCAAACTGCTGTGACACCCGCGTTCCCATCACGCTGCAGCTGAACACAGTCCCGGACCCCTTGCCCCCCCCCTGCCCCCCCCTCCCCGCCCCGGCATTGCTACTCTACTCTGGCCTGTCCTGCTGTTGAACTCCTTATCCCAGTTGGGCTCTGACAGCCTGTGTGGCTTGCTCTCCCATCTCTTGGGCCTGGCTGCCCTCTGCAGGGGAGTCTGTCCTTTTTCCCATTCTTGCTCTGATACTTTACTGGATGGCCTGCCACCTGTGGATCCTGAATGCTGTCTTCATCCTGCTCAGACTCCCACCTCTCCCTGTGCATTACATACACAGACTCCTGTCTTGCTATGCTTCACACAAAGGCAAGGAGAGGAAGGAAGAGTTAGTGTTTTTATGAGGACACTGTGAGCTAAGTTTATGTTTGCAGAAGTAAATCTTGCCCTGCCTTAGTAGTAGATATCTGGAGAATCCAGAAAGGACATTTGGGAATCTGCTTTTGAGCTTCAATATTGGTTGGAACTGCTGGTATAAATAGATTCTTTATTTTTTTATTTGAGTATAAATAGGTTCTTTATTTCCTTTTATTTTGAAAGGTTTATTTATTTATTTGAAAGTCAGAGTTACACAGAGAGGAGAGGAGAGGAGAGGCAGAGAGAGAGAGGTCTTCCATCCGATGGTTCACTACTCCTCAATTGACTGCAATGGCTGGAGCTGTGCCGATCTGAAGCCAGGAACCTCTTCTGGGTGTCCCACTCGGGCTTGGGCCATCTTCCACTGCTTTCCCAGGCCACAGCAGAGAGGTGGATTGGAAGTGGAGCAGCCAGGTCTCAAACTGGTGCCCATATGGGATGCCAGTGCTTCAGGCCAGGGCGTTAACCCGCGGCCTCAGATTCTTTATTTCCAATCAGGAGTTTCTCTTTGTGAAAAACTTCCATAGTCTATATGTTCAGAATAGTATGAAGAGAAGAAACAGAAAAGCAGGAAGTATGTAGGGAAAGGTGATGTTGAAATTCACTTTTTCATAAAAGTGTTTTGGTGCCATGCTAATCTCCTTGTTATGTCTTTCTAGCTTCTATATTACAAAAAAGAAAGCAATTGTTTAATATCTGTTTTATGAACTGTGTATTATTTCAGGTTATTTTCTCAATGTTTCTCTAACTTTAGCCATTCAGGCACTATCAGTTTAGCCTATCCTGTATGATTCACTTCATTTAACAACTTTACGTTGGCCTGCCTTTTTTATTTAGCTTTGTCAAATATCTTTGTAATCCTAAATTTGATTACACATTACTCATATGTATGTTAAATGACATGTTAACATGAAAGTAAAACTTAAAAATTTTGAAGTTCGTTAGGTGCCTATGACATACCAGTGGTACAGAATCTATGGGAAATGTGTCAGTATAACCAGTATAAGCATGTGATACATTTTCCAAGTTTCTGTTATCTAGAGCTGATGTTTTAAGTGCTTTTACTCCTGGTATTATTTCTTTTTCTTTTCTTTCATTTAAATGAAAGCTTACATTAAGTGAATTTTACTCTAATCCCCACCTCCATCTTGTTTTGAGTGGCCTTTTAGAAACTGGTTAGAATATACACAGAGGCAAAAATTTTAGCCTGTGACCTTTTGAAGAATTTTCTGAGTGAAACTAGAAACAAGTTACCCATTGTTCACAGAGTGCTTTGCTTAATGTTAAGCCTGCTTTTGTGAAATCTTATTTCTTTAATTTCTGTATCTTAAAAAGCTAATAGTTTGTTAATTGAGAAAATAATTAAAAGATTTTTTCCATATAGCTTAGACCCTTTACATGTCTTTTATTATGTACAAAGATTTCTATAATGTGACAAAGTATTTTTTATTTAAAGATTTATTTATTTATTGGAAAGGTAGAGTTACAGAGAGGCAAAGGAAGAGAGTCAGGGAGAGAGGTTTTCCATCTGCTGGTTCATTCCCCAAATGGGTGCAACATCCAGAGCTGGGCCAATCTGAAGTCAGGGGCCAGGAGCTTCTTCCAGGTCTCTTAGGTGGGTGCAAGGGCCCAAGCACTTGGGGCATCTCTGTTGGTTTCCCAGGTCATTAGCAGGGAGCTGGATTGAAGTGGAGCAACTGGGACTTGAACCAATGCTGATACGGGATGCTAACACTTCAGGAGGAGGCTTTTACCTGCTGAGCCACAGCGCCCTGCCTCTAAAGTGTTTTTAAAAAGTTCAATTCACTTTTTCTTGGTTGTGAAAGTATATGGCAATTGAAGAGAAACAAAACAAAAAACCAAAATACCCCAAATCTCCTTCTTACTGTCAAATACAATGATCTTTTTTTAAAAAAGATTTAATTATTATTTATTTGAAAGGCATAGTTGGGGGCTGGTGCTGTGGCACAGCAGGGTAACGCCCTGGCCTGAAGCACTGACATCCCATATGGGCGCTGGTTCGAGACCCAGCTGTTCCACTTCTGATCCAGCTCTTTGGTGTGGCCTGGGAAAGCAGTAGAAGATGGCCCAAGTCCCTGGGCCCCTGCAGCCACATGGGAGACCCGGAAGAAGCTCCTGGCTCCTGTCTTCGGATCAGCACAGCTCTGGCCATTACAGCCATCTGGGGAGTGAACTATTGAGTAGAAGACCTGCCCCCCCCCCCCCCCCCCGCCTCTCTGTCTCTCTGCCTCTCCTCTATGTAACTCGGACTTTCAAATAAATAAGTAAATCTTAAAAAAAAAAAAAAAAAGGCATAGTTAACAGAAAGGCAGAGGCAGAGAAAGAGAGGTCTTCCATCTGCTGGTTCACTCCCCAAATGGCTGCAATGGCCAGAGCTGCGTCGATCCGAAGCCAGGAGCCAGGAGCTTCTCTGGGTCTCCCTCATGGGTGCAGGGATCCAAGGACTTGGGCCACCTTCTGCTACTTTCCCAGGCCATAATAGAGAGCTGGATAGAAAGTGGAGAAGGCGGGACCTGAAACATTATCAATATGGGATGCCGGCACTGCAGGTGGCCCCAAATACAATGATCTTAACTGTTTTGTCAAGTTTTTCCCTCCTAACTCCAGGCATAATTATTTCCTTGTATATGTTCCAGAGTACTTTCTTGTGGTGGGGGGAATATAAAGTCACAAAAATAGTTTAATTAAATTCAATATTTCCTATTAATACAGTATCTATTTGTCTTCCCTTTGTCAAACCCTGAGCCAACCATTCTACCCAGGCTGCCTGGGAAGGTATAGGAAAAGGAGCATACAGGCAGATGAGACACAGGAGAAAGAACTATGGAAAGTGGAGGAGCCTCCTTCATGTGGTGAAGACGATGCAGAAGGCCACCATCAGGCAGGGGAGCCCTCTGGCCTCTGAGAGGGTGAAGCCCGGGGTGGCATAGGAGAAGAGCTGCTGCTGCAGGGAAGGGTCCCTAGCATAGCCAATGATGAGGCTCCCACATTCAGCCCCAATCCCAGCCCCAGAGCCAGCCACGTCAGCATGGCAGCCCCAGCCCAGGGCTCTTGGCTGCTTTGTCAGTCAGTGTCCCTTGAAATGGTGCTGGGTTGGGAGCTGTGGGTCCAGAGAAATGAGATCCAGGGACACAGGACTGTCAGGCTGCTGAGGTGCTCAGCCATTAGTGTTTCTGGTCTTCTGAGCACCACTGCAGACAGTGGGCAGCCCAGCAGTTGTGAGGTGCTCTTGACCAAAGAGGGGCTGGAGATGAACTCAGGGTTTGAGGGACTGAGGCAGGAGAGCTGCTCCCAATATAGACATGATCGAGACAATTTTATTTGTATTCTAAAAGACTATAAGTGAGGGGTGGGTGTTTTGGTGCAGTGGGTTAAGCTGCTGCTTGGGACACCTGAATCCCGTATTGGAGTGCCCCTTGGTGTATCTTCCATGCTTCTGATCCAGCTTCCTGCTGAGAGGCAGCTGATGATGGCTCAAATTCTTGGGCCCTTACCACCCACAAAGGAGGCCAGGATGAAGTTCCTGTTGCAGGTGTTTGGGGGAGTGAACCAGTAGATGGAGGTGGGTGGAGAGGAAGGAAAAAACACATGTCAGTCTGCCTTTCAAATAAAATAAATCTTTAAAGAATTACCTGTGTGGGGCCAGTATTGTGGGGCAAAGGTTAAGGGGCTGCCTGCTATTGGTAAACCATCTGAGCCCCAGTTCTAGTCCTGGGCTGCTTTACTACCTATCTAGCTCCCTGCTAATGTGCCTGGGAAAGCAATGGAAAATGACCCAAGTGCTTGGGCCCCTGTCACCCAGGTTGGAGACCTGGATTGATTTCCTGGTTCCTGGCTTTAGCCTGGACCAGCCCTGGCTGTTGTCATTTGGGAAGTGAACCAATGGTTGGAAGATTCCCCTCTCTCTCCTGCTCTCCCTCTCCTCCCTTATTTCTCATCTCTCTGTCCCCCTCCCTCCCCTTCCAATACGTACATCTTTTAAAAGTATATACAATTTTAAGGCCGCCGCCGTGGCTCAATAGGCTAATCCTCCGCCTGCGGGGCCGGCACAGTGGGTTCTAGTCCCGGTTGGGGCGCTGGATTCTGTCCCAGTTGCTCCTCTTCCAGTCCAGCTCTCTGCTATGGCCTGAGAGTGCAGTGGAGGATGGCCCAGGTCATCCCATGGGAGACCAGGAGAAGCACCTGGCTCCTGCCTTCGGATCAGCATGGTGCGCCGGCCACAGCGGTCATTGGAGGGTGAACCAACGGTAAAGGAAGACCTTTCTTTCTGTCTCTCTTTCTCTCACTGTCCACTCTGTCTGTCATAAAAAAAAAGTAGATACAATTTTAAAAAGTTGTTAGAATATTTCATATATATATATATACTGACTGCTCATCTTTGCCGCATATTCTGTAGTGTTTCCATTAATTAGGTTTATTATTAAATAAAACAACCATATCTGCTAGTTATATAGACCATTGAGAAGCTAATTGTTGCACATTCTTCTTTTCCCTGTTGTTTCTTCGTTGTCGGTATTTTGTTTATTTGTTTTGATTTTAAGATTTATTTGAAAAGCAGAGTGGCAGGGAGGGAGAGACACACACACAGAGATTTTCTGTCTACCAGTTAACTCCCCAGATGCCTATAACAGCTAGGTCTAGGCCAGGCTGAAACCGAGTCAGAACTCCATCTAGGTCTCCTACATGCGTGTCAGAGTCCTAGGTATTTAGATCATCATTCACTGCATTCCCAGGCATGTTAGCAAGGAACTTGATTGGAAGTGGAGCAGCAAGGACTTGAACTAGAAGCTGGCTTGCAATGCTGCCCTCCAACAGTGTCTTTTTTCTTATTTACACATCTTTTTGTAGACAAATATATCAGTACTTTTTCTTTCTTTTTTTAGAGGTTTATTTTTTCTGAAAGAGTTACAAAGAGAGAGGGAGGGAAGGAAGGTGGCGGGGGGGACGGGGGGAGAAAGAGATCTCTTCCATCTGCTGCTTCACTCCCCAAATGGCCACAATGGCTGTAGGTAGGCCAGACCGAAGCCAGGAGCCAGAAGCTTCTTCCAGGTCTCCTATGTGGATGCAGGGGCATAAGCAACTTGAACCATTTTTTTGCTGCTTTCCCAGGTGCATTAACAGGGAATAGGATTGGAAGTGGAGTGCCCATATGGGATGCTGGCACCGTAGGTGGCAGCCTAACCCGCTATACCACAGTGCCAGGTCTAGTATTTTTTTAAATATATAGCTGCTGTGTTTTTATCTTGGTTAGGAAGGTCTTCCTCATTTCAACATTATGAAATTATTCTTTAACATCTGTCCTAAGCATTTAATAGCTTTTATTTATTTATTTATTTATTTATTTTTTGACAGGCAGAGTGGACAGAGAGAGAGAGAGAGAAAGGTCTTCCTTTGACGTTGGTTCACCCTCCAATGGCCGCCGCGGCCAGCGCGCTGTGGCCGGCGCACCGCGCTGATCCGAAGGCAGGAGCCAGGTACTTCTCCTGGTCTCCCATGGGGTGCAGGGCCCAAGCACTTGGGCCGTCCTCCACTGCATTCCCTGGCCACAGCAGAGAGCTGGCCTGGAAGAGGGGCAACCGGGACAGAATCCGGTGCCCCAACCGGGACTAGAACCCAGTGTGCCGGTGCTGCAAGGTGGAGGATTAGCCTAGTGAGCCGCGGCGCCGGCCACGTTTAATTAAGCTTTTAAAAAGAGATTTGTTTATTTGAAAGTGACAGAGAGTGAGAGGGAAAGAGATCTTCCATCTGCTGGTTCACTCCATAAATGGTGGCAAAGGCTGGGGCTGGGCTAGGCTGAAGCCAGGAACCTGGAATTCCATCCGGGTCTCCTATGTGGCAGGGACCCAAGTACTTGGGCCATCATCTGCTTTCCCAGGCACATTAGCAGGGAGCTGAATCAGAAGCAGAGCAGCTGGGACTCCTATGGGATGCTGGCATCACAGGCGGTGGCTTAAATTGTTGTGCTGGCCTCTACTTGTGTATTTTAAAATTTGGTATGAGTTACTCTTTTTGGATGGTTAGCGAGTTGATTTGGCATCATTTTATTGACTAATACATTCTTTTACCATTGATTTGAAGTATTACCTCTATCATTAAATTTCTATGTACACATTAGTGTCTATTCTATGACTGTAACTAGTTTATACTTAAGTACAGTAAGGTTTTATTGTAAGATTTTAATTATATGTTTAAGCACTTGATAATGCAAGTCTTGTCCTTTTTTTTCCCCTGAACATTTCTTTGGTATTTTCAGAGATTTGTTCTTCTAAATGAACTTCCAAATCAGTCCCCCTTCCAAATCTATTAAAATATCTTACTAATTCTCTACTTTTGTTAATTTCATCTACCATCCTCTCTTGCCTGGACTGTTTTCTAACATGCAACAGTAAGAGGGCTCTTTTAAAAACATAAATCAGATTATTTTGCTCATAATTTTTGTGGGTCAGGAATTCACGACAGTTTCAGGTGGGCAATTCTTCTGTGATCTGTATGGTGTTGACTGAAGCTGGAGAATCCTTTCCAGTAAATTATAGTGTTTATATATTTATTTTTGGCTACTTGAAAAGCAGAAGAGAGAGAGAGAGAGAGAGAGACTGAGACTGAGACTGATTTTCTATTCCACAATTCAGTCACCAAATGCCACAACACCCAGTGTTGGTCTAGGCTAAAGCCAGAAGTCAGGAACTCCATCCAAGTCTCCCACATGAGTGGCCGGGTCTTGCCTGCTGCCTCCCAGAATGTGTTATCAGAGGTTGGATGGGAAGCAGAGGTGCCAGGACTTGAACTGGCACTCCCATTTGGGATGTGGGCATCGAAAGTGGCTACTTAACCTGCTGTGCCACAATGCCCACTCCTCCAGTATGGCTTCTTGAGTCTGGCACCTCCGTGCTTCTTGATCTCTCTGTCTTCATAGTGGCATTGTACTCTTCAGAGCCTCTGCATGTGGCCTGGACTTTTCACAGCGTGGTGGTCTCAGAGTAATCACTTTTTTACATGGCAGTTGGCTACCAGGAGATGGGAAATAAACTGTCAGACCAATAAAGGCTTGTGCCTGGGACCAGCACAGTGGTCAGAGTAGTCATAGGAGAAAATGAATTACCAATTAATTGAAAGAAAAGGGCCTGCTTCATGCAAGGAGATGGAAAAAAAGATTCAACTTTTCGACAGGGATGTGGCAAAGTCTTACTGCAGAAAAGCAAGTGGATAAGAAATGCTCTGTGTTCCTACTTGGAACATACAATCTGCTGTATCGTCACACTCAAGTTCAGGGCTCTTAAAGTGGCGTACAAGGCTTCGGGATCTGACCAATGCTCTTAGTTATCTGCCTTCATCACTTACACTTTTCTTTTTGTTTCCACACTGGCCTTCTTGCCAGACTTTTACTGTGCCATGCTCATTTCAGCATCAGATCCACTGCACTGAAATACTGCCTTAGATACTCTTCTTGGGGTCTTGGCATGGATGTTTCCATTCTCTCACTTCATGTAGGTCTCCAGTCAGTTGTCACCTCTACAGAGAACTTTCCCTTTCCACCTTATGTGATCAATTCATGGTTGCTTAGAACCCCTTAATCTGGTCTTCTTCTACAGGCTTTGGTACTGTTTGTAGGAGCCTGAGGGTCCTGAGTTTTCCTCTCTGCTTGCCTTCGGAGCATGTGGAGAAATGAGAGTAAACATAGAGGCCAAAATATTTATTTTAAAAATCTACCTGTATTTATATGTGTATTTTTTATAATAACTGTTCAGTGCTAAGTTGGAGACCCAAATGTGCCAAGTAGCTAAGTCCAAGAATTTGGCAGATTACCTACTCAATCACAAGCCTTCTGGGCCACTACACTGCAGGGCTGGGATCCTGGTAATTCTTTGCAGGTTGATTAGAGGGAACTTTTTGCCTGTGGACAAGGAACTTTTTGCCTGTTGACAAACCTGTTCCCAAGCAAAGAAGGTGTTGGGCTGAGTTGTACGTGACTGTTTACTCTCATTTTTATGAATCTGACTGACTAAAAAGGAATGAAGGATGGGGTGGTATTGTGGCATAGTGGGTGAAGCCACAGCCTGCAGCACCAGCATCCATATGGGTACCAGTTTCAGTCCTGACTGCTCCACTTCTGATCTTGCTCCCTGCTAATGTACCTGGGAAATCAGTGTAAGGTGGCCCAAGAGCTTGAGCCCCTGTGGGAGACCCGGATGAAGCTCCTGGCTCCTGGCTTTGGCCTGGCCCAGCCCTGTCCATTTCTGCCATTTGGGGAGTAAAGCAGCAAATGGAAGACATCTGTCTCTTTCTGACTCTGCCTCTCCCTCTCTGTAACTCTGCCTTTCAAAAAAAAAGAAGAAGGAAATGTCCAAGACACTTCTCACCTCTGAACTATGGCAAACCGGATCCATATGGTATTATTAAGGAACTTTAAAAAATTCATGGAAACATGTTAAGGGATAAGTTTATTTTAAATTCATGCATCTGAATGGTCTTCAAAAATTTATGGATATGTATATTATGAAAAAAATTTATGGATTTAAAAATGCTTTATAGCGAAACAAGCTCTTCTTTTAATTCCATTTTCCATAAACTTTTTAAATTTCTTTCATATTTCTAAGATAGGAAATTATGAAGTGAACTTTGGGGACATTGAATTTGAATTTCTTAGAAAATACCATATGGAGAAACCCAGCAGACATTGGGTAACATATTAGAAAGCTTGACAGAGATGTTTGCATTAAAGATACAGGTTTGGCAGTTTATATTTTTCTTTTGCTTTGTGACTACCATGAACATAATGGCTTTAAACAACACAAAATTATTATCTGATCATTTTTGTGAGTCAGGAGTCTAGGCATTGATTAGCTGGGTTCTCTGCTCTGATTCTCATCAGGCTGAAATCAGGCTGGGGCTACAGTCTCATCTGAGGCGTGGGATTCTTTTCCAAGCTCATTGGTTGTTTGCTGGCAGAATTTAGTTCCTTACAGTTGTAGGATTTAGGTCTCGGTTCCTAGAGGCCATTTGATATTCCCTGTCATGTGGTCTTTTTCCGTAGTTGATTTCTTCACATTCAACAGAAAGTACCTCTGCCACTTCATAGCTGTCTTATTTTAGTGCTTGCTTGATTGATTTTGAGATGGAGAGAGTGAGTGTGTGAGTGAACTCCCATTTGCTGTTCACTCCCTAAATGACCACAACATCTGAAGTTGGGCCAGGCAGAAGCTGGGGCCTAGAACTCAGTCCAGGTCTCCCTTGCGGGTGAGAGATCCAAGTACTTGAGCCTCCTCCTAGAGTGTGTATTAGCAAGAAGTTGGAATTGGAAGTGGAACCTGGCTTGAATCAGGCCCTTCCTTGTGGATGCAGGCATCCCAGTGGTGTTTTTAACCACTGTTCCAAACTGTTCTGCATGAGGGGGATTTATTGTCTTGCATGGGGAAGTCCTCTGAATCTTCTGCAAACAAATGTGAGGAGTGCAGCTTTTACTAGGCATTGGAGGGCCACTTCTGTAGACTCGGAGGGCCCAGGGGGATCTGAAGATACAAGATATTTGGGAGCATCAGCTCACATATGTGTCAGAGTGTTTCCTAGCTAGAGCTCTGATCTTGGCATAGCAGACCTGCTTTGTTTGAGAGTTTAACCTTCTAGGAAGCTCGCTTGCTTGCTCCCTTTCTCTCTCATATATATATATATATATATATACAGACACACACACACACATATATATATTCTCTCTCTCATTTCTCTTTGCCCTTACATCTCGTTTCTGAGATGAGAGAGAGAATATATATATATGATATATATAATATATATCATATACATACATATACACATAGGTATCATCTACATATATAAGAGAGAGTATTATTTCATAGGAATGAGGTCTACACATGGATAGTAATTAAGTACTGGTTCTGATCACTAGGTTTCTCTGCCCCACTGCTGCAGGAGAGAAGAGCCTCTGCGATTGTTTTCCGAGAGGAACTCTGGCTTTCAAACTTAACTTTCAGTTAACAGTTAATCAGCCTTTTTTTTTTTTCTGTTGTGTTTTTTCCCCTTAGAGACCAAAGAGTTTAGCAATATTTGTCCAGTTCCATTGTTTCTATTTGCTGCTTCTACTTCATTGCTGGCTTTAACATCTCATCTTAGCATCTGCTACTAACTGCCCTGGAGGCCAAGCCGTTCCTTTCGTGTCAACACCTGGGAGAAAGGAAAATTGGGCACTGCAGGCTCAGCAGCAGCTTTGACTGATCCCCATGGGAGCTGTGGAGCTGGACTGACCCTTCCAGGTTGCTCAGGATGACCAGTAATTGCAGATGGGCTACCCGGGAAGGATGTGACCTGGGCGAGGCTGCCGTCTGCAGCTGAGGCCATCTCGGAGGGGCTGGCTGCTCCCAGCAGTTAAGGCAGCAGCGCCTTCCTTGAAGGGAGCTAGGCGGCACCTCAGTGTGTGCCACAATTTCTTGTAGCCACCAAGTAACCCACTTGTTTTTTAACATTATTGTGAACTCAGGGACTTAAATACTTATATTTAGCAAGGATTTTGTGAACTTTTACATAGAGAAAAGTGTGCAAATTGTAAATGGACAGCCCAGTAAATGTTCACAAAGTAAACCCAGCATTATAACCAGTACCTAGATGGAGAAATCAAAGCACGTTGACAGGCCCCGTGTGGCCTTCTCCCCTGTGCTTCCTTCCAGTCACCGCCTTTCAGGGTCTCTTCCGTCCCAGCTTCTGTCTACAGTCACAGAATGAGGCTAGCGTGTTTTTGAACTTTAGGTTCCATAATCATACAGTGTGTCTTCGGTTCTGACTTCTGGCCTTCTTCAGCCTAGAGCTGTTGTTTATTCTTATGGTGATACAGTTCTTCTTTGTGTAAATATATTACTTAAAGACATTGCTGCTGCTGATAGACATTTGGGTTGTTTTCAGTTTTTGGCCATTATAAAAAATGCTGCTGTAAATATTGTCTCTGTTTTTGGCGAACACACATACATACTTATTTTGAGTACATACCTGGTGAATTGAATGAGTGTGTGTGTTCATTTGTAGTAGATAATGCCAAATTTCAGGGTAGTTACTGAATTATACCTCTACTAATAGCAGATAAAAGTTTCAGTTGCTGTGGTTTGGCCCTGTTAGAAAATGCAGCCTTCCTTCCACGCAAGGCTTACAACTGAGGGTTGTGTGTATTTACTAAGGTACCTCCACTGGAAGGTTCTGAACACTCATCTTTTGTCTTCTTGAGGCTGTAAGATATTCAGACTCTTCTCTACTTTTCAGAAATTTTGGCTTAACCTTTTACCTGTGTTTGCCTTTTCCATAAGCCTTTGAAACCCGTCATGTCTTCAGCATTGTCACCAGCCATCCGTTCCCTCAGAAGCTCTGATGGTTTCTTTTTTCTTGACAGAGGGCCTTTGCTGAGAACGGCCTTATTTCTCCAGGTCTTTTTCTGCCCAGACTCTTCAAATGCCCCAGGGAAAAAGCAGCTGCAGAAGATCCTTACTTCACCACAGTTCACCCCATTTTGGAATCTTAGCTGTAGTCCTCATTCCTTCGGGAGCTCTCTGAACTCCTTTAAACAGACGATTTTTGTATTTCATCTGTTTAAAAAATATTTAGGAGAAAGAGATGTTGTTTTGCTACAAATTACTTCCTTCTGCCTGGGAGCAGAAGTATGGATTTAAGCCTACATGATCAGTTTAAATAAGTTGTAATTGCTTTCCTTAACAAAGTTCAAATTAGTCCACTTTTGGCCAATAGAACCCTCTTTAAAATTTAAAAAAATCATTTCTGAGTCTTTGACGTGGCCCTTATTAGTCTGTTGCTGTCTGCTGTGACAAGATACGCCTGACTTATTATGTACCATTTTGCCCCAGACACGGGATCAGTAATTTCCTAAAGGATTCTAGATTCTTTTTACTTGAAATGATATTTCAAGATTACAAAGCAGGGGTTAAGGTTGTTTATTACTATGAGATTGGTACATTGTTTTTGGGCATTTTCAGTGGGTGCAAGAATTTGTTTTCTTGATACAAGGTAAAATACATTGAGTTCATGTAGCTACTTTGAATTTCAATTAAGACTATAGGGGTGGATGTTTGGCCTAGTGGTTAAGATGCTGGTTCAATACCTGTGTTCTGTATTGGGGTGCCTTGGTTTGATTCCTGGCTTCCATTGGTGACTGCAGCTTCCTGCTAATGCAGACTATGAGAAGCAGTAGTGATGGTTCTGGGAATCCCTTCATGATCTTTATAACTAACATTATGTCATTCTTAGCTTCTTGTTCTGCCTCTTTCTCTGTATCCTAAAAATGTTCTTCTCACTTTTATTGTTTCCTTACTATTAAATTAATCATCTGTAATTAATTAGCAAATGCTGGTGTGCTACTTGATCTCTTTTTGCACCATTTTAAAATGAGGAAGCTGTACTCAGGTTTGTTATTTTGAGAGGACCCTCACCAGCATTCTCTATGAGCATTAGCAGAGTCTAATTAAATAGTAAATATATCCATGATGCTTGAAATACAGAATGCTAGCTTTTGAACAGAGTAGAGATGAACTTCTGTACAGCTTACATCCTCATCAGACAGTGTAAGCATGGTTCCCTCAGAGGATATTTCCCACCACGGAGTTTATCTGGTTGTTGTAGTACACCTTCATTTTTTAGCTGAGGATGGTTATTCTGAGTCAGTCTTCCTGTGTTCCAGTTTCACTGTTCTTATTCTGAACAGTTGGCAGTTGTTACTGATTAGAGGATTGGGACATAGATTTTCGTGATCTGTTGTTTGAATGTTTGGGTTCAGTGTATAACATTAAGGGTTGTATGCATTTTATTGCAGACGTTCTCTGAGATAACTTTCAGCTACAAGGAAATAGCTCTACTTCTGGGAGTCATCATTGCCTTGCATATGGTGCTGGGTGAAGGATTTAATTTTGTAGATAGAGACTTACGACTTCCAAAAACCAAACTACAAAAATTGAAATTTCTTTTTTTAATTAAAACTATTAAATGATTTATTTACTTGAAAGAGTTAAAGAGAGAGAGAGAGAGGGAGGGAGGGGGGAAATTTATCTTTCACCTGCTGGTTTACTACCCAGATGGCTGCAACAGTCAAGGGTGAGCCAGGCCAAAATTGGGAGCTGGAAACTTCTGGTTCTCCCATGTGGGTGGCAGGGGCCTAATGCTTGGGCCATCTTCAGTTGCTTTTACCAGGTCATTAACAGGGAGCTGGATCAGAAGTGGAGCAGCTGGGACATGAACTGGTGCCCACATGGGATGTTGGTGTCTCAGGTTGTGACTTTACCCACTTTACAGTAATGCTGGCACCCTAAAATTGAAATTTCTGAAAATGTAAGATTTTCTATAAATTCTATTGAAAATTGAAGCTTGAGGTACAAATATAGATAACTGTGGTTGATAAAATTTTTCTATGCCATGATTTTCAATGAGAAAAATTTATTTTTGGTCATTTTCAAAAATAAGTCTTAACATATTTTTATTTCTTTTTTCAGCTTCCAATAAAAACAGGACAGCAGAACACACATACCAAAGTCAGTACTGAACGCAACAAGGAATGTCTGATCAATATTTCCAAGTACAAGTTTTCTTTGGTTATTAGTGGCCTCACTACTATCTTAAAGAATGTTAATAATATGGTGAGTATTGGGGATACTGTTTTGAGGGGAATTTGCTTTTTGTTTTGGATTTAAAAGTTTAGAGCAGCATATTTTGAAGGATGGGAATAATTTTATGTAGGCTTTGGATGTTATCATTTTCTCATTTTGTGGATGATCCCAGGTAAAAGGTAACCTTTTGACTTTCATTTTAGTTTTTGATTTTTTTTCCTCTCAAAAATATTTCCTATTGGTGACCCTGTTCCTTTTCCAATGTTTTTCTGGAATTAGAATTTTATACAGCTTTTGTATCATACATAAATTAACAGTAGTAATCTGTTACATGCTTTTCTTTAGATTCTTCTTGAATTTAAATATCAGATTGTCCTGATCAGAACTAAATGATAAATGAAGTAAGATTGTGTAGTCCTAAAATTCAGGATTGATGTTATGAAGATACTAATTTTTTAAATTACTTCCATAACAAGTGATAGATTCTGTAATAGAGAACCTGTTACTGAAACAATTTCCTCAAATACCAATTTCAAGTATTTTACTATTTAAAGCTCATAATTGCTTTCCCCTGCATTTTATTTTTAACATTTAAAAATTTTTATTTGAGAGAGAGTATGTGTGTGTTCCCATCTACTGGTTCATCCCCTATATGTCCACAATGACTGGGCTTGTACTAGGCTGGGGCTGAAACCAAGAGTCAGAAACTCAGTCCAGATATTCCACGTGAGTAGTAGGAAACCACTACTTGAGCCATCCTGGCTGTCTTCCAGAGTCCACATCCGCAGGAGGCTGGAGTCAGGAGCGGGAGCCAGGAATCAAAGTCAGGCACTCTGATAGGGAGTGCAGATGTATTAACCACTAGGCCAAATGATGCCTCCCCCACCACCCATTTTATAAAGTCTGCTGATGTTTTCTTGACATTAAGGCATGCCAGCTGTTCTTCCTCTGTACCTCTGAGTATGTAGCTCTCTTCTCACAGGTGACCCCTTTTCTCTGTCAGTTCTTTTTTCGTTTGTTTGTTTGTTTGTTGACAGGCAGAGTGGACAGTGAGAGACAGAGAGAAAGGTCTTCCTTTTCCGTTGGTTCACCCCCTAATGGCTGCTGCAGCTGGCGCACTGCGCTGATCCGAAGCCAGGAGCCAGGTGCTTCTCCTGGTTTCCCATGCGGGTGCAGGGCCCAAGGACTTGGGTCATCCTCCACTGCCTTCCCGGGCCACAACAGAGAGCTGGCCTGGAAGAGGAGCAACTGGGACAGAATCTGGTGCCCTGACCGGGACTAGAACCTGGTGTGCCAGCGCTGCAGGTGGATTAGCCTAGTGAGCCGCAGCACCGGCCTCTCTGTCAGTTCTTGTCTGTCTCTTTCATACTAAGTTCAAACCAACTAATCTGGGTTTTAAAAAAATTAACTCAAAAATTTTCTGCTTGTCTTTCACAGTTGGAATGTGTTTTATTGTTTCTGTTGAGCTATGAAAATAACATCTGGTTGTAGGTTGTGAAGATTGGTCCCATTTTCACAGTTACGTCATCTTTGGTGTGTTTCTTCTTAAGCAGGTTGCTTAGATAATGCCCGAAGCTTAAACAACGTATAAACTGGAGATGTGGGAAATCATTTGCCTTACAAAGCAATTTTGTTCTTTATGTAAAAAATTAAAATAAAAAGCAAGACTTTTCATAAATATGTGGAGTGATTTACAGAAACGTTTAGTACTTTGTGTCGTTTTTTGGCATAGGATTTTGCACATATGAATGTGTGGCCATACTTTGAGTTAGACTGAAATATTTTAATGTTTGGGTCCTTTTCAGAACCAAAACAATATTGTTATACTGGTGGTTGTTGAGTTCTTATGGAATAGAAACCATGGTTTCTTGCTACTGCGTGCCTAAAATTCAGTGTAGTTGGTGCTGTAGCATTATGTTGCTATACAAATTAAGACTTTGATTGATTTGTGGCAAAAAAATGGAATTAAATGCACAGTTCAAGCTTCTGCTACAGACCTGTATATGTGTATCTAAATTTTTGTACATAATTTTAAAGCATAAAGGAAAGTAACATCTTTTATTGGTGCAAGTCTCTTGGCAGACTGATAAATGCCAAAATTTCTCTTGACCTGAGTATTTAAAGTGTGTGAGCCATTAGGATAAAATCAGAAATGATAGATTTAAATAGAGTATAATCTGGAGGATTAAATGGAAGATTATTGGTTTTCTTTCTTCTCCATCCTTCATTTTTCAAATACATGCTGATTCGTAGTGGATAATGATAACCAACTTTCATGTTATGCTTATCTTTTCTTTCAGAGAATATTTGGAGAAGCTGCTGAAAAAAATTTGTATCTTTCTCAGTTGATTATATTGGATACACTGGAAAAATGTCTTGCTGGGGTAAGTAAATCCATTCTTATATAGGGAAGTTTTGAGAATGATCTGATGTTCCAAAGTTAGATGTGGAATCATGTGGACTTTGTGTCTGAGACATGTGCTTATGAATTTTGTTAATGCAGCTGACCTGTTGGCACAGATAAGTTTTCAGGAAAAAAATATTCTGTCTTCTTTTGTAAATTAAATAGACACTAAGTTTACTTTGAAGTGTTAAGTTTCAGCTACATGTTTGTCAGGTTTTTTTAGAAGAGAGTTCTTGAAGAAATCATTATTGATTTAATTAAATTTCTAAGATATTGTTGGGGCTCTGGCATTGTATAGCTGTGAAAGAATGTGATTCAGAAGACCAAAGGTAATCTTGTTTTTTCTCCTATTTGAAAATATTAATAGTCTAACTTTCAAGTCTATATAAAAGAGAGCTTAAGTATTAAACCTATGCTATTAAGGATATAAATACTGCCTGAAAAACACTTGTCTTGTATAAATGTGGATCTGCACAAGTGTAATAGGCATATGGAAGAGTAGTTGGGGAGAGCTTGTTCCAAGATGGTGGAATAGGGAGGGAGCTTACTGCTCTAGCCTAAGAGAAGATAGTTTTTAAAAGAAGTGGAGATAGTGTAGTCTCAAGGAAGAGCTAGGGAAAAAATGGCAGAGGGAACTCTACTGAAATTAGAGGGACACGATGGATCTAGATGGAGGGTGTGGGCACCCATGGCTTGGGACTTCAACCACTGAGAGCCTATGCACCAGTGCTGGAAGTGAGGTGAGAAGAGACTACAGTAGCCCGGGCCACTGGCAAAAAAGCAGTAGGAAGAACCTAGAGGGAATGAGGCTTGAAACCCCAGGAGGGAAAGTACACCAGCCTAACTAGAGGAGAGAAAAAAATAAAAAGGATGATATGAACATGGTTCTCTCTCTCCAATCACCTTACAAAGTGTATGAGCTGATAGAGTGGGTGCCATTTTAGACATATGTAACAGCTGTGCCAACTCGTGTCTACGCTTGGCAATCAGCCGGGTGGAGAAACCTGATTTTGGTGGGGAGTAATAACAGGAGGCTAAGACCTAGTGAATGTGTGGAGTTTCTGAACCCAGACTGTGGAAAAAAGAAAACAACTGAGGGTGTATGAGAGAACTCATGGTGTGGCTGAGACTTTGAGTAGCCTTGGTTGGAGACGCCACAACCCCTGGTGGCCCTGGCTACTTGGTGAGAGACATTGCAGAGGAATATGAACTTACACTGAGGGCTGAACAGATCCTTTGTGTGGTCCTTGGGACAGAGCAGATGAATATTATACTCAGTGAGGCTAGCACTCAGGCACAGGTCTCCATCAAGAAGAAGAGCTCAGCTTAGCAGAATACTTGCCTTCTGATTGAAAAAAAGAGAAGATTTACTGTGCCAAACTTGGGTGTGTCACCTTAGGCACACCATAACCCTGGAGAACAAACAAAGCTCTCTGGCCACACCCACTACAAGCCTCTAGATATTCACCGAAAGCAGACGGTCCACTTATCTACAGAGTCATAGTTCAATGATAAAAGCTGCCACAGCAGGGGGAAAAAAAAAAGAAGAAGAAACCAGTGAGTATCTCCACAAATGCTGAACAACAACAAATGCAAAAATCCAAGAAAAAAAAAAACAAGGAAGACAACATAATGCTCTCAAAAGAACACAACACTTAAATACTAGATTATGAAGACCATGAGATAGAAGAAATACAAGAAGTGGAACTCAAAAAATTGATCATAAGATTACAAACGCAAATGCACGAACAGCTGGTCTCTCATGCAGGTGCAGGGCCCAAGCACTTGGGCCATCCTCCACTGCCTTCCTGGGCCACAGCAGAGAGCTGGACTGGAAGAGGAGCAACCAGGACAGAACCGGCGCCCCAACTGGGACTAGAACCCGGAGTACTGGTGCCGCAGGCAGAGGATTAGCCTAGTGAGCCGCAGCGCTGGCATGAAATTGAAATCTTAAGGAGGAATCAAAATGAAATAAAGAATTCAATAGAACAAATAAAAAATGGAGAGCCTTAAAAAAAAAAAAAGAATCAGTGAGGCAGAAAAGAGAATATCAGAATACAGAGCATGGGAAGGTATACAGTCAAATGCAAGAAAAGAAGAGGAAATTAGAAATGTAAAAACACTGTTGGGAATCTATAGGATACTATTAAAAAAAAAACCTAACATTGGGTTTTAGGAGTCTCTGAAGGCATGGAGAGAGAGAAAGGATTAGAAGGCCTTTTTAAGTGAAATACTAGCGGAAAACTTCCTGGGTTTGGAGAAAGAAAGAGACGTAGAAGTACAGGAAGCACACAGAACTCCCAGTGGACACGACCAGAAAAGATCCTTGCCATGACACATTGTAATCGAACTCACCACAGTGAAACATAAAGAGAAGATTCTAAAATGTGCAAGACAGAAATGCCAGATTACTTTCAGAGGATCTCCAATTAGACTCACAGCAGACTTCTCATCAGAAACCCTACAGGCTAGGAGAGAATGGTGAGATACAGCCCAAGTCCTAAGAGAAAAAAAACTGCCATCTCAGAATATTAAACCCTGCATAGCTCTCATTTGTGAATGAAGGTGAAACAAAGACCTTTCAAAACAAACAGAAAATGGAAGAATTTGTAAGCACTTGTCTAGCCCTGCAAAAGATGTTTAAAGATGTTTACACACAGAAACACAAAAACATGGTCATTACTACAAAAGAAGGCAAAGGAAAAAAATCTCTCAGTAAAAGTTCAAAGGATCACTTTTCAGTTAAATTTAAACACCTAAGAGTAATTGTGTGTTAATCTAAGAGTTCAACCAATAGAACTGAAAAGTGATCCCTGTTAAATATATGAGTGGGAATAAGAGAGGGAAGAGATGTACAGTTTGGAACATGCTCAGTCAGACTTGCCCCAAACGGTAGAGTTAGAAATGTACCGGGAATTCCAATTCAATCCCATCAAGGTGGCATGTACCAATGCCATCTCACTAGTCAAAGTGATCAGTTTCAGCTCACAATTGATCATAATGATAGGATTAAGAGTCAAAGGGACCACATAAACAAGACTAGTGTCTACTAATACTAACTCATAGAATTAAAAAGGAGAGAACGATCCAACATGGGAAGCAGGATACACAGCAGACTCATAGAATGGCAGATGTCCTAAACAGCACTCTGGCCTCAGAATTAGCCCTTAAGGCATTCGGATCTGGCTAAAGAGCCCATGAGAGAATTTTAGGCATGGAAAGCCAAGACACTCTGGAAAAAAAAAAAAAAAGGCAAGATCTCTGTCAGTGAGATCTCAGTGGAAAGAACAGTCCATCAAAGAAAGAGGTACCTTTCTCTGAAGGTAGGAGATAACTTCCAATTTGACTATGACCTTGTCTAAATAAGATCAGAGTTGGCGAACTCAAGAGGCTTCCATAGCCTTGGCAACTCATGACAAGAGCCTGGGGTGATTACTGACGCCATAAACAAGAGTGTCAATTTGTTAAGTCCACAACAGGAGTCACTGTGCACTTACTTCTCACGTAATATCTCTGTCCTTAATGTGTTGTACAATGTGAATTAATGCTATAAATAATACTCAAACAGTATTTTATACTTCGTGTATCTGTGTGGGTGCAAACTGTTGAAATCTTTACTTAATATGTATTAAATTGATCTTCTGTATATAAAGATAATTGAAAATGATTCTCGGCTGGCACCATGGCTCACTTGGCTAATCTTCTGCCTGTGGCGCCAGCACCCTGGGTTCTAGTCCCGGTTGGGGCACTGGATTCTGTCCTGGTTGCTCCTCTTCCAGTCCAGCTCTCTGCTGTGGCCCAGGAGTGCAGTGGAGGATGGCCAAAGTTCTTGGGCCCTGCACCCGCATGGGAGACAGGAGGAAGCACCTGGCTCCTGGCTTTGGATCGGCGTGGTGCGCTGGCCACAGTGTACTAGCCATAGTGGCCATTTGGGGGGCAAGCCAATGGAAGGAAGACCTTTCTCTCTGTCTCTCTCTCTCTCTCTTTCACTGTATAATTCTACCTGTCAATAAATAAATAAATAAATAAATTAAAAAGAAAATCTTGATGTGAATGAAATGGGAGAGGCAGCGGGAGATGGTAGGGTTGTGAGTGGGAGGGAAGTTATGGGGGGGAAAAAGCCTCTGTAATCCAAAAGCTGTAGTTTGGAAATTTATATTTATTAAATAAAAGTTTAAAAAAATTCAAAGGAAATTCAAAGTAAAAAATAGAAATATTTTTGGAGAAATGGTAGGGTAAAGTCGTTACTAATCAATAGTCACATTGAATGTAAATGGCATCAACTCTCCAGTTAAAATACAGACTGGCTGATGGATTAAAAAATAAAACCCATGTATTTGCTGCTTACAAGCAACACATCTCACCAACAAAGATGCATGCAGACTGAAATTGGAAGGTTGGAAAAAGTGTCCCATGCTAACAGAAACCAAAAAAGAACTGGCAAAGCAACTTAATATCAGACAAAATAGACTTTAACACAAAAACTGTTAAGAGAGACAAAGAGGGGCACTATATAATGATTAAGGGATCAATTCAACAGGAAGATGTAACTATTTATAAACGTATATGCATTTAATTACTGGGAGCCTGGTTATTTAAAAGATGTGTTAAGAGATTTAAAGGGGGACTTAGACTCCAATACAATAGTACTGGGGGACTTCAGTACTCCACTTTCAGCAATGGACAGATCAACCAGATAGAAAATTAACAAGGAAACAGCAGATTTAATCGACACCATAGACCAAATGTATCTAACAGATATCTACAGAACTTTTCATCCTACAGTTGGAGGATACACATTCTCCTCAGCAGTGCATGGAACTTTCTCTAGGATTGACCATCTACTAGGCCATAAAGCAAGTCTCAGCAAATTAAAAAATAATCAAAATCATACCATGCATCTCCTTGGAGCACAATGGAATAACACTGGAAAACAGCAACTCAGGAATCTCTAGAGCATGTGCAAACACATGGAGACTAAACAACATGCTCCTGAATGAACAGTGGGTCATAGAAGAAATCAAAAGAGAAATCAACAACTGTCTGGAATAAATGAAGATAACAGCACAACATATCAAAACTTATGGGATACAGCAAAATCAGTGTTAAGAGGAAAGTTTATAGCAATAGGTGCCTACATTAAGAATTGGAAAAGCACCAAATAAATGACCTATCAGTGCTTCTCAAGGATATAGAAAATCTATAGCAAACCAACCTGAAAACTAGTAGAAGAAAAGAAATAATTAAAATTATAGAAAAAGTAACAAAATTGAATAAAAAAGTTACAAAATATCAGTAAAACCAAGAGCTGGTTTTTTGAAAGAAAAAAAAAAAAGAAAATTGACGCACCATTGGCCACACTAACCAAAAAAAGGAGAAAAGACCCAAATCAATAAAATTAGAGATGAAAAAGGGAATGTAACAACAGATACCACAAAAATAAAAGGAGTCATCAGAAATTACTCTAAAGAGTTCTATGCCAACAAACTGAGAAATCTACCAGAAATGGATAGATTCCTGTACATACACAACCTACCTAAATTGAACCATGATGAAACAGAAAACCTAAATAGATCCATAACTAAGACAGAAATTGAATCAAGACAATCAAGAAATTTATGACAAACCATGGCCAACCCAAGGAAAACCCAAGCCCTCCCAACAAAGTAAAGCCCAGGATTGGATGGATTCTATGCTGAATTCTACCAGACATTTAAAGAAGAACTAACTCCAGTTCTTCTCAAGCTATTCAAAACAATTGAAAGAGAGGAAATCCTCCCAAATTCTTTTACGAAGCCAGCATCACCTTAATTCCTAAACCTGACAAAGATGCAGCAGAGAAAGAGAATTACAGACCAAGTTCCCTGATGAACATAGATGCAGAAATCTTCAATAAAATTGTAGCCAATAGAGTCCAACAATACATCAGAAAGATCATCACCCAGTCCAAGTGGGATTTATCCATGGTATGCAGGGATGGTTCAGTGTTCGCAAATCAATCAATGTGATACACCACATTAGCAAACTGCAGAAGAAAAACCATATGATTATCACAATAGATGCAGAGAGAGCATTTGATAAAATACAACACCCTTTCATGATGAAAACTCTAAGCAAACTGGGTATAGAAGGAACATTCTTCAACACAATTTATGACAAACTCATGGCCAGCATCCTATTGAATTGGGAAAAGTTGGAAGCATTTCCACTGAGATCTGGTACCAGACATGGATGCCAAATCTCATCATTACTATTCAATATAGTACTGGAAGTTTTAGCTAGAACTATTAAGCAAGGAAAATAAGTCAAATGGAAACAAATTGGGAAGGAAGAAGTCAAACTATCCCTCTTTGCAGATGATATGATTATTTAGGAGATCCAACGAACTCTACTAAGAGACTATTGGAACTCATAGAAGAGTTTGACAAAGTAGCAGGATATAAAATCAGTACACAAAAATCAACAGCCTGTGTATACACAGATAATGTCATGGCTGAGAAAGAACCTCTAAGATCAATCCCATTCACAATAGTTACAAAAACAATCAAATACCTTGGAATAAACTTAACCAAGGATGTCAAAGATCTCTACGGTGAGAATTACAAAATTTAAAAAATAAACAGAAGAAGATACAAAAAAATGGAAAAATCTTCCATGTTCATGATTGGAAGAATCATTATAATCAAAATGTCCATTCTTCAAAAGCAATTTACAGACTAATGTGATACCAATCCAATAACCAAAGACATTCTTCTCAGATCTGGAAAAAATGTAGCTGAAGTTCATATGGAGGAACAGGAGACCTTGAATAGCTAAAGCAATCTTCTACAAAAAAAACAGCCTGAGGCATCACAATACCAGATTTCAAGATATACTACAAAGCAGTTATAATCAAAACAGAATGGTACTGGTACAGAAACAGATGGATAGACCAATGGAACAGAATGGAAATACCAGAAATCCATCCGAACATCTACAGCCAACTTGTATTTGATCAAGGAGCTAAAACCAATTCCTGGAGCAAGGACAGTTTCTTCAACAAATGGTGCTGGGAAAACTGGATTTCTACATGCGGAAGTATGAAGCAAGACCCCTACCTTACACCTTACACAAAAATCCATTCAACATGGATTAAAGATCGAAACCTACGACCGGCGCCATCAAATTATTAGAGAACAGCGGAGAAACCCTGAAAGATATAGGCACAGGCAAAGATTTCTTGAATTGACCCCAGAGGCACAGGCAGTCAAAGCCAGAATAACAATTGAGATTACATCAAATTGAGAAGTTTCTGTTCTGCAAAAGAAACAGTCAGGAAAGTGAAGAGGCAGCTGACAGAATAGGAGAAAATATTTGCAGATTATGCAACTGATAAAGGATTAATAACCAGAATCCACAAAGAGATCAAGAAACTCTACCACAACAAAACAAACAACCCACTTAAGCGATGGGCCAAGGATGTACATAGACATTTTTCAAAAGAATAAATCCAAACAGCCAACATACACATGAAAAAGTGTTCAGGATCACTAGCCATCAGGGAAATGCAAATCAAAACCACAATGAAGTTTCATCTCACCCCAGTTAGAATGGCTTATATACAGAAATCAACTAACAACATATGCTGGTAAGGAAGTGGGGAAAAAGCACACAAATCCACTGTTGGTGGGAATGCAAACTGGTAAGGCACTGTGGATGATAGTTTGTAAATACCTCAGAAATCTGAATATAGCCCTACCACATGACCCAGCCATCCCACTCCATGGAATTTACCCAAAGGAAATTAAATTGGCAAATAAAAGAGCTGTCTGCACCTCAGTGTTTATTGCAGCTCAATTCACAATAGCTAAGACATGGAATCAGCCTAAATGCCCATCTATTGTAGACAGGATAACGAAATTATGGGATATGTGCTCTATGGAATACTACACAGCGGTAAAAAAAAATGAAATCCAGTCATTTGCAAAACAATGGAGGAATCTGGAAAACATCATGCTGAGTGAAATAAGCCAGTCCCAAAGGGACAGATATCATATGTTGTCCCTGAGAGTTAATTGTTAAATTAACAACAGGAGTCACTGTGAACTAACTTCCCATGTAGGACCTCTATCGTCAGTGAGTTGTATTATGACAGTTAACTATAAAACTAGTTCTCAAAAATTTGTGTGTGTGTGTGTGTGTGCAAACTGTTGAAATCTTTACTTAGTATAGAGTTGGTCTTCTGTGTACAAAGTTAACTGAAAATATATTTTTTTTAACTTTTATTTAATGAATATAGATTTCCAAAGTACAGCTTATGGACTACATTGGCTTCCTCCCACCCCCCGTGAAAATATATCTTAATGGAGAATGGGACTGGGACGGAGAGAGGGAGGAGGAAGAAGGGTGGGAGTGTGGGTGGGAGGGCAGGTCTGGTGGACAGAGTAACTATATCCCTAAAGTTGTACTTATTAAATTTGTATTCCTTAAAAAATAAATTAAAAAAGTGTTTCTAGATTTAAATCGCTCTAATTCTTCTTGGTACATGGTGGGAGTTTATAGTCTTAGAAATACAAAAATACTTGATTTTAAAGATCTGTTTATTCCATGTGTATTAGAGTGAACTGATTTCTTATATTCTGTCTTCCTTTGGCATAAAATTCAGAATTTTTCTTTTATCTCTTCCATATATCTTACAGTTCTTTATAGGAAACTTGATGCAAGGGACTTGAATATGTGAGGACTGATCATATGGTGAGAAGAGAGGGAATGGGCAGAAGTGTTTGAGGAAGGGTTGGGGTAAGGAGTTGGAAAAATAATATATTCACAAAATATGTATCCTAGTCAAGCCTATTGGCCACAAAGTCTATGCATAATATTTTAAACTCTTAAGTTGACTTTTGGCCATATTCTAAAATTGTGGAATGCTAAGTTCCTACTTAAATTGAGAATGAGTGAATTGTTTTAGTTTGGTGCTGTTAATTTGTGATATGCTGTTGTTCATTTACAAAATGAAGCAAAAGAGTTATTAAACGGATGATGGAGTTGAGATGGTGGGTGATTTTTAAACCTCTCTCTCAAATCAGTACTTTGCAGTGTTTTGTGAATTACTAGCATATTAACTACACCATTATTGAATGATGTTAGTGTGGCTTGTTGCCTGTTTCAGTTCCACAGATTTTCTCCACTGACATTTGTGAGTGTAATGGTAAATACATTTTGGATGATGATCAGATATTACTGGCCCCTGTTTGATTTAATTCTCTTTGGAAATATCCTGGAACTGAAATGCTAATAAGTGGACATGGCACAACTTATATGATGCGTAAAATATGTATTATCTTGCTTTGCTCTACTATTGAAAATGTATTTTAAAAAATTAAATTTACAGTTTAAAAATACTGCTCATCATATTATTGAACAGTTGTTTTCTTGAGTTGCCATCCGTGATTTTGTGGATGTCTCTTGATTCTCATTTTTAGATCAGAATAAGTTGAGGCAGTTTAAGAACTTAGTCTACATGTACATGTGTCTGTTACTAGTTGAAATAGTATGCAAAAGAGAATACTTATTAATACCATAAAATTTTTTAGAATCTGAGGAATCTTAATGCGTTATTTGAAACATGTAATACTTTTCTGACTTTTATTTATTAATTGACATTAGTTTCCACATCTATATTGTTCTGTTAGTCTGTATGCAAAAAATCACAGAATCAAGTATAGCACACAGTTGTACAGATTTTTGTGTTTTTTTTTTTTTGCCATCTTTCTCAGTATCATCAGAATTGATATTCATATATGGAATCCACATTTGTTGAGTGAAATAATGAGGTGGAACAGTGTATTTTCAGGATAGTTTATCTGTTGGCTATTTGTTAATTGTATTTATTTTGCAAAGTAGAGATCTCAGTATTAACCCCAAAGTTCTCAAACTTAGTGTCATTAATAAGGGACCACCTGACATCTTGTGCTCCTCATGTGGTGTAATATGAACTGTGCTGAATTGCTTAAAGTGTTTAACCTGAATCCAATCAGACTACTCAGCTTAAATTCCAGCTTACATAAAAGATAGTAACAAGTTTCATGTCTAGGAAAGAATCAAAGCAAAAATATGGAATATTCTGTCAGACAGCTGGTGCAATTTTTAAGTCATTTCATGGAAAATAAAAGTAATGTGTGGGGACTGCTGAAGAATACAGTAACTAAAGGAATATAACCATCATGCTGCAATCTGAACCTTGTTTGAATCCTGGTTGAAATTTTTAAAAAAGCTACAAACATAAAAGATGTTTTGGGGGAAGTTCTGAAATTTGAATACAGATTGGATATTGGATGATACAAAAGAGCTGTTTATTTTTCTGTAGTGTGTTACTTGAATTGAAATTATATTGGGAAAAGCCCTTAACTTTAAGAGATATTGAAGTATGTATATAGAAATAGTATTATGTTTATAACTTATTTTGAGATGATTCAACCCAAACAAAATTATTCCTAGTAAGCAATACCTGTTTTGGTCAGCCTGCACAAAGGCAGGTGTGATCGCCCACCAAAGAATTTATCTGGGTGTTAAGACAGATTACTCATACTCATTGGTGACTGCACTGTGACAAATTTATTTAGAACTCAGCAAACTAAGAATTCCCAGGAAGGGAAGGAAGTGCTTATTTGATGACTAAGGGAGCCAACAGGAGTGGGGCACTAGTGAGACTGACTGGGAGAATGGACTATAGTTGTGATTACAGGGTGAAGGATGGAACTGTGCTTTTTTTGTTAGACTACCTATAGATAGAAGTAACAAATATGAAGAAATGTTAACCATTGGATGGAGATGATGGATATATGGGTGTTTATTTTTCTCTTTCAGCTCTTCTGTGTGTTAGAAAATTTTCATAAGAATGTTTACAGGTAAAATTAAGAAGGATTTAGAATTATGTGATTTGTATTTTAGCAACCAAAGGATACAATGAGATTAGATGAGACGATGCTGGTTAAACAGTTGCTGCCAGAAATCTGCCATTTTCTTCACACCTGTCGTGAAGGAAACCAGCATGCAGCTGAACTTCGGAATTCTGCCTCTGGGGTTTTATTTTCTCTCAGCTGCAACAACTTCAATGCAGTCTTTAGTCGAATTTCAACCAGGTTAGTGTATAAATCCACATAATTGCAAAGTAGCATGCAGCAGAAAGTGGGCTGCGTGCTAACTGTATGTACCAATGTGTTAAGTGTATGTACCACTCTCTCATTTATTGAATATTTTCAGCATATACTATGCTGTCCTATCCTGACAGTAACCTTGGGAGGTAGCCGATATTTGCTCCTTTTTGCAGGTAAGCAAACTAGGATCCCATAGAGTTAAGGAGATATGCCTAATGAGACAGGACCTCAAATTTCTCAGTCTGGCTTCAGAATCTGTATAGTTTCATTATACCAGTTGTATATCTGTACTTCTGTTTTAGCCATATTTTGATAAAATCCTTTGTATACTAAATACTGTATGCCTTACAATTTTATTGTATGGGCAGACATTTGGTGCAATGGTTAAGAAGTTGCTTGGGGGTCCAGTGCTGTGGTGTAGCAGGTAAAGCTGCCACCTACAGTGCCAGCATCCCATATGGGCGCTGGTTTGAGTCCCGGCTGCTCCACTTCATGACCCAGCTCTCTGCTATGGCCTGGGAAAGCAGTAGAAGATGGCCCAAGTGCTTGGGCCCCTGTACCCGCGTGGGAGACTGGGAAGAAGCTCCTGGTTTCTGGCTTCAGATCAGCGCAGCTCCAGCTGTTGCAGCCAACTGCGGAGTGAACCAGCAGATGGAAGCCCTCTCTCTCTCTCTGCCTCTCCTTCTCTGTGTAACTCTGACTTTCAAATAAATAAATCTTAAAAAAAAAAAAAAAAAAAGGTTGCTTGGGATGCTTGCATCTCATATGGTAGTGCCTGGGTCAAGTCCCAAGCTCCCTGGGAATGCATACCCTGGGATGCAGCAGATTCTGGCTCAGGTTCCTAGGTGCCTGCTACCCACATGGCTTTGGCCTGGCTTAGCCCTGGCTATTGCTAGCGATGGGGGAGTGCCAGCGAATGGAAGATGTCTCTCTCTCCCTCTGCTTTTCAAATAAAGTGAAAATAATTAAATAAATATATTTCAAGAAACATATCAAAAATATAATTTAAGCTTTAATTAATGATTCAAAATCATTTTGTGAGTGTTACTTGTGATTTACTACAGATAGAGCCTAGATGGTACCTGTGGGGTAGAATCCTGAGATTAGCAAATAACTTTGGAACTTCATTTTGTATAAATGTTGTGGTTTCTCGTACAAATAAAGTTAAATGAGTTCTTAATTATTACAAAATAGGAAGTATAACACAAATCCCTTAGCAATTTAGTGAATTGAAGATTGATACAGGATATTAAAATGATCTGCTTATTGGTGCCTACATTTTTGATTCTGTGAATAATGGACTTGAGTTGGTCAAATTGACTAATTGATTTGTTTTCCAATAAGTGAGAATGAGAATGTGTACTATAACTTGAGAATTTGTGCCATGGTGTTTTGGGGAATTAAGTTAACTTCAAAATCCTGTGATCTTTTTAATAGAAAATGACATTTCTGGCCAGTGCCGCAGCTTACTAGGCTAATCCTCTGCCTGCAGCACCAGCACCCTGGGTTTTAGTTCCGGTCGGGGGCCGGATTCTGTCCTGGTTGCTCTTCCAGTCCAGCTCTGTGCTGTGGCCCGGGAGTGCAGTGGAGGATGGCCCAAGTGCTTGGGCCCTGCACCCGCATGGGAGACCAGGAGGAAGCTCCTAGCTTTGGATCGGTGCAGTGCGCCAGCCATAGCAGCCACTTGGGGGGTGAACCAACGGAAAAGGAAGGCCTTTCTCTCTGTCTCTCACTCCTCTCTCTCTCACTGTCTAACTCTGCCTGTCAAAAAAAAATAATAAATAAAATTATATTTCTATAATTTTGTTGCTAGGCAACAGTATTTTTCAACTTTAACAGAATTCCTGAACCAAGGAAAATTAAAATTTTATTTAATGGTATATGATTGATAATTTTGGGTAACATTCATATGATAGAACAGTGTTTCCATGAACTGTATTAACATTCTGTATTCTGAGTAATAGTACACTGATTTAACCAGCAAAGTAATAAGTTGTTAGGGAATGGGAAGCTGGGAAATGATTACAAAACAAGCTAACCCACAAAACCAAAACTTTTTTCCATTGAGGTAACTACTAGACCAGCCTCATTGAAACAATCTTGTATTGAAGGTAGAAAATGATCAAAAGAGTGAAATGTGTTTTAACCTACTTCTGAGTTAGTAGCTGAGTAAAATATAAGTATGCCACCTTTGAAAACTCTAGAAATTTTCTAGTCATCAAGTGTTTTGCTTATTGGGCATTGTACAGTACTAGTACATGTGAAAATAGACAACTTTCCTTTATTTCATGACTCCAGTTCACTGTCTATTGTCAGAATATCAGTTGTCTAAAGTTTCCTTAGTTTTCAGGGGGCAGACTGCTCAGAAATGGGATCTATGAAATAACATGTTTCACACAGCTGTATTTGCCTTTTCATTTAGCTAGTGTCAGAAATAGGAGCTGATCTTGTTCACGGATCACTGACCTAAAAGACCATTATGATGGTTTAATTTAGGTGGAGGCATCTTATGTCATAGCAGTAGGCCCTTAAAAATATGTTACTTAAATGACAGTTTTTTTTCTGAAGATTGATCATATATTTTATATATAATAGATGGATCAGTGTTATGAAGATGTTTTAAGCTTAACTATTATCCTTGCCAACAAATGTTTGTCCTTTTAGATTTTTTGTTTTTATATTTGATTTATGTGTATTTTATTTGAGAAGCACATAGAGACAGAGAGCAAGCTTCCACCCGCTTTTTCCCTCCCTGAATGCCCACAGTAGCTGAGACTAGGCCAGGCTGAAGCCAAGAGGTAGACACTCAATCCTAGTCTTCCATGTGGGTGGCAGGACCACATCAGCCATCAACTGCTGCCTTCGAGGGTGTGCATTAACAAGAGGCTGGAAGCAGGCGAAGAGCTGGGGCTTCAACTCTGACATTCTGATACAGGATGTGGGCATCCCAGCTGGTGCCTAAACCACCAGACCAGAGGTCTGCCCTTGAGGTTTGCTTTTTATACATGTATTTCTGTCTTTTTCTTTAGGGGAAGATAGGCTCTAGATCTTATGATGGATTTTTTAATCTGCTAAAGTATACCATGTTCTGTGCTCTTTGATGTAGAAGATGAACAGGTTTCTCCACAGAATTACTGTACAACTGCACTAGATGTAGCTGTTTTGTCAGGAAGTGCCCTTCCAGAAGCAGCAGACTTAGTGACTTTAAAAGTTATTTGGTCTTTATAAGTCTACTCTTAAAAAAAAAGATTTATTTTATTTACTTATTTGAAAGGAAGAGCTACAGAGAAGCAGAGGCAGAGAGAGGTCTTTCATCTGCTGGTTCACTCCCCAGATGCAACAGCTGGAGCTGTGCCGATCCAAAGCCAGAAGCCAGGAGCTTCTTCTGGGTTTCCTACGCAGGTGCAGAGGCCCAAGGACTTGGGCCATCTTCTGCTGCTTTCTCAGGTGATAGCAGAGAGCTGGATCAGAAGTGAAGTAGCCAGGAGTTGAACCAGTGCCCATATGGGATGTCAGCACTGCAGGCGGTTGCTTTACCTGCTACACCACAGCACTGGTCCCACAAATCTACTTTCAAAAATGATTTCTTAATCTTTTAAAATAGTTTTTGATTTATGTTTTTCATCATTTAAAGCACACTTAATATTCTCTTTAATACTGTTAAATTTTTCTTATATACAATTCACATTTTTAAAAGATTTATTTATGTATTTAAAAGGTAGTTATAGAGATTGATCTTCCATCTACTGGTTCACTCCCCAAATGGCCACAATGGTCAGAGCTGGACCAGGCTGAAGCCAGAAGCTTCTTTCCAGTTCTCCCACTTGGGTACAGGGGCCCAAGGACTTGTGCCATCTGCTGCTGCTTTCCCAGGCTTGTTAGCAGGTTGCTGGATTGGAAGTGGAGCAGTCAGGACTGGAACTGATGCCTGTATGTGGCTTTACTTGCTATGCCTCAACACCAGGCCCCACAATTTACTCTTATTCAGTGAATTCTTTCTGTTTTGTTATCTGTGATTGCAAATCTATCTTTAGTGTGATCTGTATTTTCTTTGGGAATCTTTTTTCCTGAGCTATGGGAGTTTTCCAGTGATAATTTTGCTAGGTGTGGTATCCAGCTCTAACCTTTTTTTTTTTTTTTTTTTTTTAATTTCTCATCCTCAGGCATTATGACTAGTATACATTTGGACCCTACACCCTTATAAAGTAACAGCTTTAAGCCACTTTTTTCCCCTATTCAAAGCTCAGGCAGAGCAGATAAACTTCTTTGTACTGGTTGATTTTATTTCTTCTTTTTGGGAGGGTATCCCATAAACTATTCATGAACTTTGGGGTGTTGTGTTCTGTGCAGTGCCCCAAGTTCTGATCCCTGCATCATCAGTGTGAAGGCTTTTTCCAGTCCAGTGTGGGTGTTAAGCCCCAAACTCCTCGGTTAGGGAGATAAAAACCTCCTTTATGTTCATATGTCTTTGGTTGCAGCGTGAGACTATGCCCTTACTCTGGTGTCCAGTTTCCTCTGCTTCTGAAGCTGGGTGGGTGGGTAGCGTTTTCCTTGGTTTCTGTGCGTGTGAAGACATCTCTGTGTTGTTCAGTCCCCTTGGCCTTTCTGGATGTTGTAGTGTTGGGTTTCTACCTTCGTTTCTTTCGCTCAGTCTATCCCTCATTTTATGTCTGTGCTTCAGAGATGGCATTTGAGCATCACAACATGTCCCTATGTAATAACTGGTCTGTAGAGGGGGTCTAACTTTCCTTCCAGTTTTCACAAACCACAAGTCAGTTCTTCAAAAGTTAGTGTTGCTGACTATGTTGTGTTTTCTAAGGATGCATCCTCCATGTTTCTAAGCTCTTTGTGGCAGCTACGGAATGTTTAGTATGTAAATGAGCGTTGAGGATCTTCTTATTCCCAGCTTGAACTGCTAATCTTTTCTCACCCTGATACCAGTGCTTTAGTGTAAGTGGTTAGAAAACTTTTAATGCTAGTTTTAGGCTGATAGAGGCTAAAGTGAGTGAAATGAGAAATTTGAAAAGAAATACAGTTGATTTCATTTTTATCACCTGAAGATTTAATGTGATAATAAGATCATTTTAAGCTGCTCTAGAAGGGCTGGTGCTGTGGCATAATAGCCTGAGCCTCTGCCTGCCGTGCTGGCATTGACATCCCGTTTGGATGTGGGTTTGTGTCCTAGCTGCTCCTCTTCCAATCCAGCTCTCTGCTATGGCCTGGGAAAGCAGTAGAAGATGGCTCAGGTACTTGGGACCCTGGACCCATGTGGGAGGCTTGGAAGAAGAAGCTCCTGGCTTCTGGCTTCAGATTGGTCCAGCTGTGTCCACTGCAGTCATTTGGGGAGTGAAACAGTGGGTGGAAGAACTTTCTCTTTGTCTCTCCCTCTCTTTGTACTGCTGCCTCTCAGATAAAAATAAAAATCATAAAAAAACCGCACTAGTTAGAATTCAAGTTAATATTATGAATAAGTGCTTTTTCACCACTTCTCTCTTTTGTTGTGTTTATAGGAACTAGTAATTCCTTTGTCCTGTTTATCTTTCTCTGATTTCTATTAATTGAAATAATGAGTAAATCTTATTGGGTGGCACAATTTAATAGGCTAGTGAAAACAGCTTTTGAGAGTCTAATCTTTTTGGTGTTAGTGCAAAATGGAAGGAAATTTGAATTATTTTTATTGAGGCTTAAGTGAATTTCTTTATCAATGAAAAAACATCTACACATTTGTTAAGTGTTAATTTTTTCTTTATTTCTGATAAGTTTATATTCAATGTAAGAGAAGTTTTGGATTTAGAAGGCTTTTTTTTGTATGTTTGTTTAATGATTTATTCATTTATTTGAAAGGCAGGGCTGAGCCAGGTTGAAGTCAGGAGTCCTGAACTCAATCTACGTCATCCACATAGGTGGCAGGGGTTCAGTACTTGTGCCATCTTTTGCTACTTTCCCAGGCATATTAACAAGGAGCTGGCTTGGAACCCATATAGGATACCAGTGTGGCAGGCAGCAGCTTAACCCACTGTGCCACAATGCAAGTCCCTAGAAAGCTTTTAATCTTATGAACTTAGAATCTCTTTTGAAGGAGGATCAAATAATAATACAAATACATTGGCCGGTGCCACAGCTCACTTGGCTAATCCTCCACCTGTGGCGCTGGTACCCTGGTTTCTAGTTCCGGTTGGGGCGCCGGATTCTGTCCCAGTTGCTCCTCTTCCAGTCCAGCTCTCTGCTGTGGCCTGGGAAGGCAGTGGACGATGGCCCAAGTGCTTGGGCCCTGCCTCTGCATGGAAGACCAGGAGGAAGCACCTGGCTCCTAGCTTGAGATCGGCGCAACACACCGGCTGTAGCAGCCATCTGGGGGGTGAACCAACAGAAGGAAGACCTTTCTCTCTGTCTCTCTCTCACACTGTCTAACTCTGCCTGTCAAAAAAAAAAAAAAAAAACAAATAATATAAATACATGTACAAGCTGGAAAGGCAAATAAAAAAAAAGGCTTGTCCACTTTTTTAATGCAAAGTAAATGTATCCTGTCAATGTAGGTAAAATATTCATGTTTCTGAAGTCTAATTTATATGAATATAAGTTAATAAAATTAAACTTTATTATATTTTTAGTTTGAAATAGGAATTTTAAATATTTCATTGTAAAGGGGTTGGCGTGCTGTGACGCAACAGGTTAAAGCCCTGGCCTAAAGTGCTGGCATCCTATATGGGTGCCAGTTCTGGTCCTGGCTGCTCCACTTCCCATCCAGCTCTCCACTATGGCCTGGGAAGGTAGTAGAAGATGGCCCAGGATCTTGGGGCCCTGCACCCACGTGGGAGACCCCAGGGGAAGCTCTTGGCTCCTGGCTTCCGATCAGCACAGCTCCAGTTGTTGCGATCATCTGAGGTGTGAAGACCTCTCTCTCTGTCTCTGCCTCTCTCTGTAACTCTGTCTTTCAAATAAATAAATCTTAAAAAAAAATTCATTGTAGAAAACTTAAAAAAATTTGCATAGCAGAGAGAATAGTATTTCAAATCCCTATGTATCTTAACTGTTTCAGCTTTTTGCATGCTTTGATTCTTGATTTATCTCTCCCCTCCTTCTTCAGTACTTTAATGCACACCCCAGTTAGCATATTTTACCTCCATGTATTTCAGTATATAGCTCTAATAATAGATTTTAAAAATGTAACTGTAATACCATGGTCACACCTGGCAAAAAATAAATTCCTTAATATCATCTATTACTAAGTTTGTATTTAATTTTTCCCTATCATTTAAAAAATGGCTCTTCATTTGATTTGTTCAAATCAGGATGCAAAATTATTCATAGTTTGTAATTGATCGGTGTTTCTAGTAAGTCTCTCTTAATCTGTATCATTTCTTTTTTTTTTTTTTAAAGATTTATTTATTTATTTGGAAGGCAGAGTTACAGAGAGGCAGAGGCAGAGAGAGAGATCTTCCATCCACTGATTCACTCCCCAAATGGTTGCAATGGCTATGCTGGGCTGATCTGAAGCCAGGAGCTTCTTCCAGGTCTCCCACATGCATGCAGGGGCCCAAAGACTTGGGCCATCTTCTACTGCTTTCCCAGGCCACATAGCAGAGAGCTGGTTCAGAGTGGAGCAACTGGGACTCAAACTGGCGCCCATATGGGATGCCGGCACTTCAGGAGACGGCTTTACCTGCTTGCTATGCCACAGCACCAGCCCCTCTATCATTTATTATCTGTCCCTTCCCAATTTTTTTCCATGCTATTTGTTGAACTGGGTTGTATTTGCCTTGTAAAAGTTTCCACATTCTGTAGATGGCTGGGTTTGTGACTGGATTCCTGCGGGTGGACAAGCATACATTCACATGCTCTGTGAGATTCTTATGTCTCATCAGAAAACAGTGCTGTCATCCCAGTTTGATGCTGTGATAGATCGTTTGGTTTGGGTCTTGTAAATATTATCCTTTTCTTGTGAAGTTTCCCATAAAATTTTTATTTGTATGTATGCCTACACTGATGATCGGTGCCTGGATCCATTATTTTGCTGGGGGCTGCAAAATGATAAATTTTTTATTCTAGAATTCATTCTTAAATTTTAAATTGCTATTTTTATAAAACATTTCTGCTTTATTATTTATTCAGTTATATTGCAATACAGTCTATATAAGGAATACACTATGGCTACTTTCTGAGTTGGTTATTTATTTTTAAAAAATTATTTTATTTATTTGAAAGAGTTACAGAGAGAAGTAGAGACACAGAGAGAGGTCATCCATCCCATGGTTCACTCCCCAGATGGCTGCAATGGCTGAAGCTGTGCCAATCCGAAGCCAGGAGCTTCTTCCAGGTTTCCCACATGGGTGCAGGGGTCCACAGACTTAGGCCACCTTCCACTGCTATCTCAGGCCATAGTAGAGAGCTGGATCAGAAGAGGAGCAGCCGGGACTCCATCTGGGTCTCCCATGTGGGTGGCAAGGATCCGAGAACTTGAGTCAATACCTGCTGCATTAGCAGGCAGTTGGATGAAAGTGGAGGAGCTAGGACTTGAACTGGCGTTCTGATAGGGATGCAGGCATTACAAGTGGCAGCTTAACTCACTAGTTGTACCACAGCACCCACCCCAGTTATTCATTTTCCGAATGAGTTGATATCCTAAGAACTGCAGGAGTTTACCTGTGAATTTGTTCTTCAGTATTAATTATTCCTGGCATATGTTTTCAGTTGTTGTGGACCTAAGTCTTTTTTTGCTCAAATTACTCCATTTTAAACAGTTGTATGGCCTTTTAAATGCTTATCTGGATGATCTTTGACAACTCTGATAGTTTTGATAGTTAACTTGTTTTCAGGCTCAAAGTGACCAAGGTTCCTCCTATACATCTCCTGCCTCTATCCTGAAACGAACTAATTTTCCCAGAGAGCCAAATAGGGAATATTGTTTAGGTATCTCATTCTTAAAGATAGGAATCCTAAGTTTACTGGATTATCACTGCTTATTTTATCATCTCCCTTAAATTGTATTCCTGTAGAGTTATATAAGAAATATTTATTCCATTTTTGTTATGTATGTATATATATATATATATATATCTATCTTCATGAACTCATCTTTAGAGGGAAAACAGCTCTTGAAATCAGAATATTAGAATGTTCTAAGACTTAACCTGATAATTATTTTTGGTTCTTTTCAGGTTACAAGAATTGACTGTTTGTTCAGAAGACAATGTTGATGTTCATGATATAGAATTGTTACAATATATCAATGTGGATTGTGCAAAATTAAAACGACTTCTGAAGGGTAGGTTTCAATAATTGATGTATTTGAAATTAATCACTCTGGGTCAAAAGCTAGAATTATGGATGTAGTAATTGTGTTGAACTAGTACATTGAATTGATTTTTTTTTTAAAGAAATCTTTTTTTTTTTCTTTTTTTTTTTTTATCTTTTATTTAATGAATATAAATTTCCAAAGTACGACTCATGTGTTACAATGGCTTCCCCCCCCGTACCGTCCCTCCCACCCACAACCCCCCCCTTCCCACTCCCTCTCCCCCTCCATTCACGTCAAGATTCATTTTCGATTATCTTAATATACAGAAGATCAGCCTAGCATACCTTAAGTAAGTATTTCAACAGTTTGCTCCCACACAGAAACATAAAGTGAAAAATAATAGATGATTTTTTTTAAATGATGATGAAATCAGATCAGACCTATTGTCATGTTTAATCCCAGTGAGAGTCAAGTTGGGAATTGATAATTTTTTTTTTTTTTCAGAAGATCAGTTTAGTGTACATTAAGTAAAGATTTCAATCGTTTGAACCCCCATAGAAACACAAAGTGAAATTTACTGTTTGAGTACTCGTTATAGCATTAAGCCTCAGTGTACAGCACGTTAAGGACAGAGATCCTACATGAGGAGTAAGTGCACAGTGACTCCTGCCGTTGACTTCACAAATTGACACTCCTGTTTATGGCATCAGTAATCTCCCTATGCACCAGTTATGAGTTTCCAAGGCTATGGAAGCCCCCTGAGTTCTCCGACTCTTATCTTGTTTAGACATGGTCATAGTCAAAGTGGAGGTTCTCTCCTCCCTTCAGAGAAAGGCACCTCCCTCTTTGAAGACCTGTTTAAAGAAATCTTTATTTGAAAGGCAAAGTGACAGGGAGTGGGAGAATGGGGGGCAGGGAGAGATCTTCCATTTGCTGGTTCACTCTCCAAATGGCTACAATGACCCAATGACCTGAGCTGGGCCAGGCTGAAACCAGGAGCCAGGTACTCCATTCTGGTCTCCCATTTAAGTGGCAGGGACCCAAGTACTTGGGCCATTTTCTCTGTTTTTTTTTTTTTTCCAGACACATTATCAGGAAGCTGGATCAAGAGGAGAAGAGCTGGGACTTGAACTGGTGCTCTGATATGATATGCTAGCATTACAAGTGGCAGGCTTAACCTGGTGTGCCACACAACTGGCTCCAAATTGGTTGTTATAATATAAAGATCATTGTACAATGGTCAGTAATACATATAAAGATCATTGTAAAATGGTCAGTAATACATATGATTCCCTAATTTTTGAAACTTTGAAGATGATATTGTAGAGAAGAAAAGTATTGTAAATCTTGGCAATGGAAAGGTTTTTTTTTTTTTTTTTTTGACAGAGTTGGACAGTGAGAGAGATAGAGACAGAGAGAAAGGTCTTCCTTCTGTTGGTTCACTCTCCAAATGGCTGCTATGGCCGGCGCTGTGGTCAGTCCAAAGCCAGGAGCCAGGCTCTTCCTCCTGGTCTCCCATGTGGGTGCAGGGGCCCAAGCACCTGGGCCATCCTCCACTGCACTCCGGAGCTACAGTAGAAAGCTGGACTGGAAGAGGAGCAACCAAGACTAGAACCCTGCGCCCACGTGGGATGCTGGTGCCAAAGGCGGAGGATTAGCCAAGTGAGCCACGGTGCCGGCCCTGGAAAGTTTTTCAACCACAATTTTTGCTTTTAATAAAGGAAATGCAAGGATGCTATTATTTAATTTTCCTGGAATTTGATCTCTTGAGCAGAGCTATACTTATAAAGGTTATCTGTTTAGTTATTGTAGTCCTTAAAGAAGATGGTCTTTAGCAGGATGTCAACATTTTAGTGCAGAATGAACCAGGAGATTGATCTTAGAGCAAGAAGTGGAATTGACCCAGGGATCTGGTTTCTGACATTTCTATTTTCAGCTCTTACTGACTGGCTATTGCAGCATTATAAAGTGTTTTAGCAATTTAGTGACAGTTTTGCTTCCTCATAGAACACGTCAGTAGGAGTCCTCCATGGGGATATTTTAACACCTAATATGTGATTTTAAAACTTTGGGAAGAAGGCTTTAGGTTTATGGACCTCAGCTAATGTGAACATGAAACCTTGTCATGTGTAGTTCACATTTCATTTTACTTTGTGTTTTGATGAAGGAATTGTCAGTAATGTAAAAGATGGAGATTGAATTATGTTAACTTTGAAAACTTCAGTAATTCTGCAGTGTAATTTTTGATTGCCTTGTTAAGTTCTCTTTAAATTTGCTATTAACTATTTCACCACAGATATAGAAAGGTTGTATTTATACAGATAAATAATGTAAAACTGTTCCCTTTATATTACCCTTGTTCAGAATTTTTTGTTTTAGATCTTTACCATTGTAAAACCAAGCAACAGTTAAATATATTTTTAGTAACATTGATAAAAGAAAACATGGATCATTTTAGCTATTATTTGTTCTAGATTATAGTAAACTGCTCTTCATTGTTGAAGTCAGCAAGATTTAAATATCTATCATTAAACTCCGAGCAATTAAGGAACTGAATGGTAAAATTTTGAGATGTCTTTTGTGAAATAAATTAAAAATTTTAAATGGGATTTTATGGTTTCTCATTATTCAGAGACATTCTAGCAATAAATCTATTCCAGTTTTCCTAAGAGTAGGTGTTTGTTTAAGACAATAGTTTTTGTACAAATGTTCAATATGTAGTGATCAACTGAGATGATTTTCCTTGCCCAACCAAATGTGTGGCTAAATGACTGAACTTTCTTCTTCCAATAAATAAATACCATCATTGTCATCTTCTGATAATTGAATGACTTTCTTTTCTTCTTCAGATAAATGAATGACTTTTCTTCTTCCTCTTCCTTCTCTTTTTTTCCTACCCCCACCTTATTTTTAAATTTGAGAGTCAGAAAAAGATAGATCTCCCAATCCACTAATTTATTTTCCAAATACCTGCAATGAGTAAGGCCAAAACAGGTCAAAGCCAGGAGCTAGAAATTCACTTCAGGTCTCACATGTGAGGGTCAGGAACCTAAATATTTGAGCCATCAACTGTTGCCTCCCAGGGTGTTCATTAGCAGGAATTGAGAGTGGAGCTAGGACTCAAACCATGCACTCTTGATACAGTGTGCGAGTCACAACCAGCATCTGAACTTCTAGGCCAGGGCCTACCCAGTGACTTCCTTTTACATTGAGGTAACTTCCCCACTGAGTGCAGCTTCCTCATGAACGTAAATTTAGAGCACATGCTGATAAATGCTGTGGTATAGCAGGTAAAGCTGCTACCTTCAGTGCCAGCATCCCGTATGGGCACTGGTTTGAGTCCTTGTTGCTCCATTTCTGATCCAGCTCTCTGCTGTGGCCTGGGAGAGCAGTAGAAGATGGCCCAAGTCCTTGGGCCCCTGCACCTGCATGGGAGACCTAGAAGAGGCTCCAGGCTCCTGGCTTCAGGTCAGCCCAGCTCTGGACATTGTGGCTATTTGGTGAGTGAACCAGTGAATGGAAGACTGACCTCTCTCTCTGTCTCTCTCTCTGTCTCTGTCTCTCTCTCTATTTCTCTCTCTGTCTCTCTGTGTGTATGTGTGTGTGTTTGTCTCTCTGCCTCTCAAAAAATAAATAATAAAGTGAAAAATCAGCAAAAATAGCTCTAGGCTACAATGGTAAAAGGAATGGAAACTTCCTATAATGAGTAATAAAAATAGTAATGTTTTAAATTCCGTTAAACAGGATCTGTAGGGAAACTGTGTATAAGAAAACATGTTATATGCTGGGATTACAAAGATTAATAAAGTATAGTAACTGACCCTAAGGAGCTCATAGCATAGGTTATGGGCATGTATTTTATTAGCAAATTATTTGCCAAACAATATGATAACTACATAGGGTAAGGATAAAGTTAGAGGAAGTATATATTTGGGGTTCGAGATGTTAACTGGAAAAGAGCATAATATAAAGGTGCGAACATAGGTGAGATCACATTAATAAAAACATAGCAACATTTATTGTATTTTTTGTATATTGCTGTGTAATTTTTATACCTTCCTCATCAATTTGTAAAATAACCCTGTGAAGCAGTGCTAGTATTGTTATTCATTGTATAGATGAGGAAACTCAGGCTTAAGTGACATTTCCTAGGTCTTAGAGCTAGTAATTGTCCTTGTCAAGATTCAGTTCATATCTGTCCATGTCTAAAACCAAAGTACTCAACTGCCTCACTGTTGTGCTTATGGTTTATGAGGTTTTTATATTAGTGGCTGTGGGAAGTGATGAAAAAGCTTTAATGTGGGGAATATCTTGAGCAATATTTTATTTTAGACACATTACTTTGCTTGAACTTTGTAGAATGGTTTGGTAGAAGGTTAATGGACTTCTGGGACTTAGTTCTGTAATAATGTAAGAGGACAGTAATGAGGGTAGTAGCCAATTTGATAGCTATTTAGGAAGTAGACTACCTAGCATTTGGTAAGCAACTTAAATAAGAGGTTAGAGAGGTACCACCAAATAGTGCAGAGCATGCTGGTTAAAGCAGCAGCGGGAAGGAAGGGTTGATGGTACAGAAAGGCATGGTGAGGAAAATGACTAATTCAGTTTTAGATCTTCTGATTTTGAGATACGAGTAGGATGTCCAATTAGAAGCTTGTAGAATTGAATAAAAGGTACATACATTGGAATTGAGAATAGATGATTGTGTTAAACACATTTCAAAAAGGTACAATTGATTAAACAAAACAAAAAGACACTGAAGTATAATGCTATTATGTGGAAATGAAAGAAGAATGTGAGCAAAAGAAAATTCAAAGGATATATTTTTAAACTGATGTGAAAAACAAGGTGCTATTTATAAATCCAGAAAAAGAAATTCCTATTTAGAAGTTTCTTCAGATAATTGCTTTTGTTACTCAAGGACTCATCTCTTAGAGAAAGGTTTTCTCTCTCTCTCTCTCTCTCTCTCCCCCTCCCTCCCTCCCTCCCTCCCTTCCTTCCTTCCTTCCTTCCTTCCTTTCTCTCTCTGTCTCTCCCTCCCTCCCTCCCTCTCCCTTCCTTCCTTCTTTTCTTCCCCTCCCCCTCCCTCCCTTCCTCTTTCTCTCTGTCTCTTTCTCTTTCTCTTTCCCTCCCTCCCTCCTTCCCTCCCTCCCTTCCTTTCTTTCTCTCTCTCCCCCTCCCTCCCTCTCCCTCCCTCCCTTCCTTCTTTTCTTCCCCCCCTCCCCTCCCCTCCCCTCCCCTCCCCCTCCCCCTCCCCCTTCCCTCCCTTCCTTCCTTCCTTGTTACAGACACAGAGAGAGAGAGAGAGAGAGATCTAATCCACTGGTTCTCTTCCAAAATGACTGCAGTGGCTGAAGCTGGGCTGATCAAGCCAGGAACTTCTTCCAGGTCTTCCACGTGGGTGCAGAGGCCCAAGCACTTGGACCATCTTCCTCTGCTTTCGCAGGGACATTATCAGGGAGCTGGATTGGAAGTGGAGCAGCCAGCACTCAAACCAGCACTCATATGGGATGCTGGCACTGCAGGTGGTGGCATTACCCAGTATGCCACAGTGCCAGCCCCAATACTGATGTGTTTGACTTGACACTTTTTCTGCATGCTTACTTACCTTAACAAAATAATCAGTAATGTGCAAAAAATATTTGGATATAAAATTGTTTATTAATGTTATTTCAATAATGAAATACATAAATGTTATGATAGTAAGCTAACATTTATAATAGTGAAATAACATAGTGGTAGACCAGGAAAGCATTTGACAACCAGTGACTTAACACAGTGATGTGACTATACTGAGACAGCACAACTTACTGAAAAGACTACAGCTTTGAAGACTAATTCATTCAGTAGATCTCAGATGCAGTTGACTCATCTGTAATATTCTGAAAGCATTAAGATTTTGAAAATATTAATGTATCAACCTGAAAATATCTGGCATGTTGCAGTTGTTCAGATAATAGCTAATTCTGTATATAGAACCATCAAAACCTAAGTTGGAAGAGTTTTTAATGATGGAGAAAAAGTTGAGAATTCCATGTAAAAAGAAGATGTGAGGGAGCTTCAGAAAAGTTCATGAAAAAGTGAAACTAAAACTTGTTTTTGTACAGAAAAACTTGAAAATGCATGTTTAGTTTTCTCATAATACACATTTTCTATGAACTTTTAAAAGTACACTCATGCATGCACAGTAGTAAGGATGGGAAAAATTTGGCAAACTCAGTTGTGATTGCTCTGAACAGTAGAAGCATGGATAATGTTTTAAATTTCCTTTAGGCTCCTATGTATTTTTTGAATTTTCTGCATGATCATGTATTTTATCCCTTTTGAAAAAGGAAATTATTGAAAACAAAACAAAGGGAACAAACACAAAACCTTTGAAGTTCAAGGTGTTGGCTTTTTTCTTGAGTTTTGTCTTTGGACATAACTACTGAATTGGGGTTTTATATTAATTGTCTTTACCCTTACACTGCTTAAAATACTTGAACAAAAGTAGTATATAAAAGGAAAGTTATTTTTGCTAATAGCTCTGAACTATACTCATATTTGTGTTCATCAATGTGGAATTAACTAAAATAAGTCTTTTTTCCCCTCAGAAACAGCATTTAAATTTAAAGCTTTAAAGAAAGTTGCACAGTTAGCTGTTATAAATAGCTTGGAAAAGGTAAGCTACACCTGTTTCATGTTAAAATTTCATTTTTGGTTATAAATTTCACTGTCTTTAATATTTTGAATCAAAAAGTAATGACTTGAGTGAGTTTCAGTTTAATTTTTGGAAAAATGCATTGCAGTGTGCTTATGATGAAAACCAAAAGTTTGTGACATTTTATTTACTTACAGTAAGAAAAAGATTACTGCCTTCATATAAAAATATATGTTTGGTTATTTGCAGGCATTTTGGAATTGGGTAGAAAATTATCCAGATGAATTTACAAAGCTGTACCAGATTCCACAGACTGATATGGCTGGTAAGCATAATATTTTTTTTTAATCTTTGAGATTCTTAATTATGAGATAAAAACTTAGCACTTTCTAAGTTATTTTTGTTGAAAAGTGCTTTTACTTCTATTTTCAAATTTGAAATCCATGTATAGTTTTTTTTAATAATTTGTGTTTTCCATAAACTTTTTGTCAATAGGAACTACTGTTTTTCTATTATTCTAAATTACCTCCAACCGTTTCCCTACCTTTGAGCAAATAGATAATTTGAAGTGAAGCTCTAATCTTTTAAGAATTGTGATTAGATATTTGATGGCTGTTAGTTGTAGAGAAGCACTTTTTGTATTCTGAGGTTTTATTTTATATTTAGGGATATGTGTGTAAAGAATACTACTCTTACCTATGATAAAAGAATTCTTAGGACACAGTTGCATGACAAAGATTAAAGACTCCTGGAGAACTTTGGTAATGCTCTTTGAGGAGCTGTCCAGTCTGTTGCTTGGGTACCTTGCACTTTATATAAGGGCCTGCACATTAAGACTAAACACAAGGCCAGCCTTTCTACATTTCTACATTGTGGACTTTGCCAGGGTGGATCAACATAGCTCTTCTTACACAGGATGGTTATCTGCTTTCCTGAGTAAATGTGTGTAGTTTAAGTGAACTTGCAAGTTTATATTTTATAAATGTGACCTTGGGATAGTGCTGGCTTTTAAACCCTGGATTTTCTTCTCATCTAATAATGTCATTTAATGTTTATATTTTTCACGTAGAGTGCGCAGAAAAGCTGTTTGACTTGGTGGATGGCTTTGCTGAAAGCACCAAACGTAAAGCCGCAGTTTGGCCATTACAAATCATTCTTCTTATCTTGTGTCCAGAAATAATCCAGGATATATCCAAGGATGTGGTTGATGAAAACAACATGAATAAGGTGAGGAGGGCAAAATATTTCTATTATGTCCAGATGTGAAGTAGTTTGTTTCACTCAAATGTGTATTTTGGTCTTATCATTCTTTAAACAAACCATTTAAAGGACAGTTTTAATTATAATCATTTTAGGTTTCTTGGTTTGCTGGCCTTAGCAGAGACATACTTATACATTTTGTTTGGAAGAGGGATAGATAATACCAGCCAATCAATGATCAAAGATGTAAAACAATCACTTAGTTTCATTCTTCTACCAGAAAAGACTAAATAATGTTTCTGATAGTGGGTTTTTTTTTGCTTTAATTTCTAATTTTTTTTTTTAATTTATTTTTTAAGGAATACAAATTTCATAAATACAACTTTAGGAATATAGTTATTCTTCCTACCATACCAGTCTTCCTACCCACACTCCCAACCCTCCTCTTCCATCTCCCCTTCCCAGTCCCATTCTCCATTAAGATTCATTTTCAATTAACTTTGTATACAGAAGACCTACTCTATACTAAGATTTCAACAGTTTGCACATGTGTGTGCATACATACACACACACAGTTTGAGAACTGGTTTTACAGTTAACTCTCAATAAAACTCATTGAGGACAGAGGTCCTGCATGGGGTGTTAGTGCACTGAGACTTCTGTTGTTAATTTAACAACTAACACTCTCCTGTATGACATCAGTAATCACTGGAGGCTCTTGACATGAGCTGCCTAGGCTATGGAAACCTTTTGAGTCCACAAACTGTCAGTATTTGGATGAGATCATAGCAAAGTGGAAGTTCTCTCCTCCCTTCTTTGATGGCTGCTTCTTTCCACTGGGGTCTTACAAAGATCCTTCATGTAGAACATTTTTTGCCACAGTGTCTTGGCTTTCCATGCCTGAAATGCTCTCATGGCCTTTTCAGCCAGACCAGGAAGCCTTTAGGGCTGATTCTGAGGTCAGAGTGTTACTTCAAGTGATTGTCATTCTGTGAATCTGCTGTGTGGACTGCTTCTCATGTTGGACATTCTCTCCTTTGTAATTCTATCTATTATAATTACCAGATACTTGATCCTATTTATATGATCTCTTTAACACTTAATCCTATCTATAAATTCACTTTAACTTTAAGATGGCATTTTGACCACCAAGTTTAATGGGATTTGGTGTCCCATGACAAGTTTTTAAACTATACCCTTAGGAGTGAATCTGTAGGAATGTATACAGAATTATACCACTTTACAGTTACAAGCTCCACCATAATCCGAGAAAATGCATGGTATGATTTTGGGAGTAGAGCCATTGATGTTAGAATAGAGGCTGTGATTACAAGGAATGAGGCCCTAAGTGTGATAGACAGGGTGTAGAACAAAGGACAGAGTCACTGGAGGACCGAAGAAAGGTGCTGTCTAAGCCAGTAATAAGTTTTCCAATTAAGAGGTCAATAGAAACTGACAGAAGGGGCCTGGTAATAATCTGGTAGGCTTTAAGGCCTTGCCAGTTATGAGGCCCAGATCTGTCTATCTCTTCACATGGAGTACATCCTAAGGGAGGTGTTACCTTCTTGAGAAGGCACCCTGTTGACTTCCATTACCTAGCCGGCCTGGGAGGAGAGCCGGCCAGGTGAAGGCAGGTGGTGTCTCTAACAGGAAATTTACAGTTCTGCTGGCAATGTTGCTGACCCTATTTGGCCATCCCCTTAGCAGTGGTGGTTACTTTGGAAGCTGGGCCGAGTGAAGGGCTTTTCAGCTTAGAGCCAGCAAGGTCTGTGTCTCTGACTTGAAGTCCTTCAACTCCAGAGCAGTTCTGTTTCCAGTGACCCAACTCTTGGCTGGAAGAGCTGCCAGGGCTCTTCATAAGCTGACTTTTGCTGAAGCCCTGGCTTTCCATATAAACCAATGCAGTGGACTGGCCTGTTGGGTCTCCTTGATAGTAGATCACTGTGCAGAGCAGCCATTAATTGGCCTGCCACCTATCTTTACATTGTTTCTGATACATAGCTTTCATCTCCTCCTGGTTTTTGTTAAAGCAGACCAGAGGATGCAAGTCAAGGGGTGGGGGGTACTCAAGTCCCATCTCTAATCTTTGTGGCCTAAACTAGAAGTCTATAGTCACAGGCATGTTCTGATAGTGGTTTTTCTGTGAGGTAGACAATGCCATGAGGAAAACTATGTCCTCACTTTAAAACTTTTCTCCTTTTGTTTAGTCTGAAAGAGAGGTTTTGCCTATTTTCTGTGCCCTTGGCAAAGTAAATCTAGCCATAAAATGGTAATGGAAGCTCTCAGTTTGGCTATGCTATTGCAGAAAATGTTAGCCATCTCTTTTATAACATCCTAAAATCAAGCTACATCCTGGAGAGTTCTTCAGTATAGAGTCAGTTTCCCATCTTGAAGAGAATAAAGAAATGAGGGAATAAGACAGGCTTCCCAGATTGCTTACTGACAATAACAGTATCAAATGAAAATTTACCAAGCAATTTCAACTATTAAATAACAACTTATGAAAACATTTACTGGAAGGTCCAATGCCTTCTATAAATTTTAAGGAAACATGAATTTGGAAACATCTCTTAAAGCTTGATTGACCAGCAAACTCAAACCCAAGCATATAAAAACATTTACAGTTCCTTTCTACCAATAAATTTCAATTTTTTTTTAATTTGCTGAGACTTGCATTATGGCCTAGTATGTGGTCAATCCTAGAGAAAGTTCCATGCACTGCTGGGAAGAATGTGTATTCTGCAACTGTAGGATGAAAAGTTCTGTAGATACCTGTTAGGGCCATTTGGTCTACAGTGTTGATTAAATCTGCTGTTTCCTTGCTGATTTTCTGTCTGGTTGATCTGTCCATTGCTGAAAGTGGAGTATTGAAGTCTCCTATTACAACTATATTTAAGTCTATGTCTCCTTTTAAATCTCTTAAGATTTCTTTTAAATAGCCAGGTGCCCTGTAATTAGGTGCATATATGTTTATAATAGTTACAAAATCTTCCTGTTAAATTGATCCCATTAATCATTACACAGTGCCTTTTTTTTTGTCTCTTTTAACACTTTCTGTGATAAAGTTTATTTTATCTGATATTAGGATGGCTGCACCACCTTTTTTTGGTTTCTGTTAGCATGGAATATCTTTTTCTATCCTTTCACTTTCAGTTTGCATGCATCTTTGTTGGTGAGATGTGTTTCTTGTAAGCAGCAAATAGATGGGTTTTGTTTTTTAATCCATTCAGCCTATCTTTTAACTGGAGAGTTGAAGCCATTTACATTCAAGGTGATTATTGATAAGTAATGACTTTACCCTGCCATTTTTCCAAAAATATTTCTGTTTTTTACTTTGAATTTCCTTTGAACTTTTACTGAGATTTTTTACCTTTACCTTCTTTCGTAGTGATGAACATGTTTCTGTGTGCAACACATCCTTAAGCAACTCTTGTAGGGCTGGACAGGTGGTGACAAATTCTTTGCTGTTTGTTATGGAAAGTCTTTATTTCACCTTCATTCATAAATGAGAGCTTTGCAGGGTATAATAATCTGGGTTGACATTTTATCTCTCTCTTTCTCTCTCTCTTTTTCTTTCTTTCTTTCTTTTTTTTTTTTTTTTTTTTTTGACAGGCAGAGTGGACAGTGAGAGAGAGCGATAGAGAGAAAGGTCTTCCTTTGCCGTTGGTTCACCCTCCAATGGCCGCCGCGGCCGGCGCGCTGCGGCCGGCGCACCACGCTGATCCGATGGCAGGAGCCAGGTGCTTCTCCTGGTCTCCCATGGGGTGCAGGGCCCAAGGACTTGGGCCATCCTCCACTGCACTCCCTGGCCACAGCAGAGAGCTGGCCTGGAAGAGGGGCAACCGGGACAGAATCCGGCGCCCCGACCGGGACTAGAACCTGGTGTGCCGGCGCCGCAAGGCAGAGGATTAGCCTAGTGAGCTGCGGCGCCGGCCCATTTTTTCTCTTAAGACTTGGATATATCTTGCCATTCTCTCCTAGCCTGTATGGTTTCTGATGAGAAGTCTGCTGTGAGTCTAATTGGAGATCCTCTAAAAGTAATCTGGAGTTTATTTCATGCACATTTTAGTATCTTCTCTTTATGTTTCACTGTGGTCCGTTTGATTACTATGTGTTGTGGCGAAGATCTTTTCTGGTCATGTCTCTAGGAGTACTATGTGCTTCTTGTTCCTGGATGTCCCTTTCTTTCTCCAAATTAGGGAAGTTTTCTGTTATTATTTCACTAAAAAGGCCTTCTAATCCTCTGTTTCCATGCCTTTAGGAACTCCTAAAACCCATTTGTTGGGTTGTTTTATAGTATCCTGTAGATTCCCAACAGTATATTTTAGTTTTTTAATTTCTTCTTGTCTTTGGTTTGACTGTATAATTTCCTGTGCTTTGTCTCCAAAGTCCAATATTCTTTCTTCTGCTTTACCAATTCTGTTGTTAAGACTGTCCACTGCATTTCTTATTTGTTCTATTGAATTCTTCATTTCATTTTGATTTCTCTTTAAGATCTCAATTTCATGGTAGAAATTTTTTTTCATGTCCTATATGGTTTTCAGTAGTTCGTGCATTTGCTTCTGATTACTTCTGTGTAATCTTCTGATCACTTTTTTGAATTCCATTTTTTGCATTTTCTTCCATCTCATCATCTTCACAATCTAGTATTGAAGTGTTGTGTTTTTTTAAACTTTTATTTAATAAATATAAATTTCGAAAGTACAACTTTTGTATTATAGCACTTTTTCCCTTATAACCTCCCTCTCACCCACAAGCACCCCATATCCCACTCCTTCTCCCATCCCATTCTTCATCAAGATTCATTTTCAATTATCTTTATATAAAGAAGATCAACTTAGTATATGCTAAGTAAAGATTTCAACAGTTTGCACCCACACAAATACACAAAGTATAAAATACTGTTTGAGTAGTGTTTTACCATTAATTCACATAGTACAACACATTAAGGACAGAGATCCTACATGGGGAGTAAATGTACAGTGACTCCTGTTGTTGATTTAACAATTGACACTCTTATTTATGATGTCAGTAATCACCTGAGGCTCTTGTCATGAGCTGCCAAGGCTATGGAAGCCTCTTGAGTTCACAAACTCCGACCTTATTTTAGACGAGGCCATAATCAAAGTGGAAGTTCTCTCCTCCCTTCAGAGAAAGGTACCTTCTGGCCGGCGCCGCAGCTCACTAGGCTAATCCTCTGCCTTGTGGCACCGGCACACCGGGTTCTAGTCCCAGTCAGGGCGCCGGATTCTGTCCCGGTTGTCCCTCTTCCAGGCCAGCTCTCTGCTGTGGCCAGGGAGTGCAGTGGAGGATGGCCCAAATACTTGGGCTCTGCACCCCATGGGAGACCAGGAGAAGCACCTGGCTCCTGCCATCGGATCAGCGTGGTGCGCCGGCCGCAGCGCGCTGGCCGCGGCGGCCATTGGAGGGTGAACCAATGGCAAAGGAAGACCTTTCTCTCTATCTCTCTCTCTCACTGTCCACTCTGCCTGTCAAAAAAAAAAAAAAAAAAAAAAAGTACCTTCTTTGATGGCCCCTTCTTTCCACTGGGATCTCATTCACAGAGATCTTGCATTTAGGGGTTTTGTTTTGTTTTGTTTTTGCTTTTTTGCCACAGTGTCTTGGCTTTCCATGCCTGAGAAACTCTCATGGGCTTTTTAGCCAGATCCGAATGCCTTAAAGGTTGATTTTGAGGCCCAATTGCTGTTTAGGGCATCTGCCATTCTATGAGTCTGCTGTGTATCCTGCTTCCCATGTTGGATCATTCTCTCCTTTTTAATTTAATTCTATCAGTTATTATTAGCACACACTAGTCTTGTTTATGTGATCCCTTTGACACTTAATCCTATAATTATGATCAATTATGAACTGAAACTGATCACTTTGACTAGTGAGTTGGCATTGGTACATGCCACCTTGATGGGATTGAATTGGAATCCCCTGGCACGTTTCTAGCTCTACCATTAGGGGTAAGTTCGAGTGAGCATGTGCCAAACTGTACATCTCCCTTTCTTATTCCCACTCTTCTATTTAACAGGGATCACTTTTCAGTTAAATTTAAACACCCAAGAATAATTTTGTGTTAAGAGTTCAACCAATGGTATTAAGTAGAACAAAAAAATACTACAAGGAATAAAATAGTAACCTGTTCCTCGACAGTTGGGACAAGGGCTGATCAAGTCATTGTTTCTCATAGTGTCTCTTTCACTTCTACAGGTTTCCTTTTAGGTGTTCAGTTAGTTGTCACAGATCAGGGAGAACATATGATATTTGTTTCTTTGGGGCTGGCTTATTTCACTCAGCGTGGTGTTTTCCATATTCCTCTATTTTGTTACAAATGACCAGATTTCATTTTTTTTTATACTGCTGTATAGTATTCTACATCATGTTGTCTTCCTTGTTCTTTTTTTTTTGAATTGGTGTTTTTGTTTTTTGGCATTTGTGGAGATACTTGATTTCTTCTTACTCTTCCTCTTTTTTTTTTTTTACACCCCCTGTGGTGGCTTTTATCTTTGTACTATGACTCTGTAGGTAAGTGGAATGTCTGCTTTCATTGAATATACAGAGGCTTGTAGTGGGTGTAGCCAGGCAGCTCTGTTCTGTTTTCTAGGGTTAAGGGCGTGCCTAAGGTGACACACCCAGGTTTGGCATGGTACATTTCTCTCTCTCTCTCTTTTTTGTTAAAGATTTATTTATTTACTTGAAAGTCAGAGTTAACACAGAGAGAGAAGGAGAGGCAGAGAGAGAGAGGTCTTCCATCCGCTGGTTCACTCCCCAGATGGCCACATCGGCTGGGGCTATGCCTCTCCAAAGCCGGGTGCCAAGGCCTTCTTCCGGGTCTCTTACATGGGTACAGGGGCCCAAGGACTTGGGCCATCTTCTACTGCTTTCCCAGGCCATAGCAGAGAGCTGGATCAGAAGTGGAGCAGCCAGGTCTCTAGCCAGTACCCATATAGGCTGCTGGCACTGCAGGCAGCAGCTTTACCCACTACACCACAGCGCCGACCCCTCTCTCTCTTTTTTTGAATCAGAAGGGAAATTTATTCTACTCAGCTGAGCTCTTCTCTTCAAAGGAGACCAGTGCCTGAATATTAACCCCAGTGGGTATAATATTTGTCTGCTGTGTCCCAAGGACCACACAGAGGATCTGTACAGTCCTCAGTGTAAGTCCACATTCCCAGCAATGTCTCTCATCAGCTAAGCAGGAAACCCTGAGCATTGGAGCCTCCCACTGTGACTGCCCAAAGTCCCAGTCACACCATGAATCCTCCCCAACAACCTAAGTTTTTTTCACAGTTCTGGTACAGAAGCCTCACACAGTCACAAGCTCCTAGTCCCACGTTAATTCTCCCCACAAGAGTCAGAAGTCTACTTGGCTGGTTGCTGGGAGCGGACACGAGCTGGTGCAGCTGTTATGTGTGTTCAAAATGGCACCTGCTCTGTAAAATGATCTGGTAGAGAGAAACCTGTCCATCTTTTTTTTTTTTTTTCCCATCTAGTTTGGCAGGTACACTATCCTCCATGGGGCTCCAAGCCAGGTTCCCTCTTGGCTCTTCCTGCAGCTTTATCTCCAGTGATTGGGGCTGCTGTGGGCTGGTCTCACCTCACTTTTCAACACTGGTATGCAGTTTCTTAGCTGCTGGAGTCCCGAGCTGTGGGCGTCTATACCCTCCATGTAGGTCCACCATGACCCTCTAGTTTCGATAGAGTTTCCTCTGCTTTTTTCTTCCTAACTCTTCTCTGAGACTACACTTTCTCCACTTTTTAAAAACTATCTTCTCCTGGACTAGAGTAGTAAGTTCCCTGCCTACTCCACCTTCTTGGAACTGCCTGTCAGTGTTTAAATACAGTTTCTCTAATGCAGGTAGGCACTACAAGGGTTGCCCTGCTAGACTTCACCTTATTCTGGTAGTGTATTATTTGGTGGGTGCAACCATAACTCTCCAATAATTTGATCTAGGTATTTTAGAGCAGTTTTCACAGGAAAACTTTCACAGTTTTATAAGGAAAGTGGCTACCACATACACCATCTAGATCGAAATTGATACTTGGTTAGATCTCTCTTCCCTCTTGATTTTATTTGCTTGTTTATTGAGATATAATTCACACGCTGTAACATTCACCCTTTTTAAGTATGCAATTCAGTGTGGGTTTTGTGTGTGTGTATTCAGAGTTGTACAGTCATCACCACTGCTGAATTTCAGAACTTTGCATCTTCTCCAAAGAAACCTAGTACTCATTAGTGGTCATTTCCCTGTCTCTTCTCTCTTAAGCCCCTGGCAATCACTAATCTACTTTTTGTCTTTAGGGATTTGGTTATTCTGTAGTAGGTATTTCACATAAGTGGAATCATATAATATGTGTGACCTTGTATCTAGCACTGTCCAAGATTTTTGAAGTATATTTTCATATTTTTCTCTAGTATTTTTCTGGTTAAAAAAAATTCAGATCTTTAAATTTTTCTGGATTAAAAAAGTATTTATTTTTTTGTGTATTCTTAGCCTTTTCTAGTTACATTTCACTCAGATTTAACTCATATTGCTGGCTTATATATGAGAAGAATTTAAAGAGCTTGTGGAAAAGTGAATTAAAAGATTGTTTTGGTGCAGATTTCTTTTTTTTGAGATCTATGTGTAGTTTTTTTGGAAGACATATTTTACCTAAACTTTTTGAAAACTCATCATGTGTATCTTTTCATTTATGTGCACTTGTTCATGCAGACAATCAAATGTACATACTTAGGGTGGTAGTGATTAGTTTTTTTTATTTTTTATTTTTTTATTTTTATTTATTTATTTTTTGACAGGCAGGGTGGACAGTGAGAGAGAGAGACAGAGAGAAAGGTCTTCCTTTGCCGTTGGTTCATCCTCCAATGGCCGCCGCGGCCAGCGCGCCGCGGCCAGTGCACCGTGCTGATCCGATGGCAGGAGCCAGGTACTTCTCCTGGTCTCCCATGGGGTGCAGGGCCCAAGGACTTGGGCTATCCTCCACTGCACTCCCTGGCCACAGCAGAGAGCTGGCCTGGAAGAGAGGCAACCGGGACAGAATCCGGCGCCCCGACCGGGACTAGAACCTGGTGTGCTGGCGCCCCAAGGTGGAGGATTAGCCTAGTGAGCCACGGCGCCGGCCGTGATTAGGTTTTAAAATGAGATCATATTATGCATATTATTCTGCATCTTGCTTTATTTACCAAAGATGATGTATTCTGGCTGTTCCTCCTAATAGTGGGTCTAACTCATTGCTTTTAATATTTGACAATATTCTGTTACACTAATGAGCCTCATTTACCCAGTCATTTCATAAAGAATGGAAAAATATTCCAATTTTTTACTTTTTTAGCATATAGTTAATTTTTCAGTAAAAAATTTTATATGTATGTCTTGTTAACTATTTAGTGATTTTTAAATTTTTTATTTATTTGAAAGGCAGAGCAACAAAAAGAATCTTTGATCCACTTGTTCACTCCCCAAATACTTGCAACAGCCTACCCCTCTTGTTAAATAATTGTTAGTTCTTAGAATAAAAAAAACCCAAAGTGGGATTTCTCTGTCAAGGGCATTTATATATAATACATATTTGTATATAAATAATATAAAATGATATTTATAAATGTATATACTTACATAATAAATATTAATGTGTTTTATTAATTAATTAGAAAGATAGAGTTGTAGAGATAAAGAGAGACAGAGAGAGAGAGAGGTCTTCCATCCACTAGTTCACTCCTCAAATGGTCATAAAGGCTGGAGCTGGGCTGATCTGAAGCCAGGAACTTCTTTCAGGTCTCCCACATGGGTGCAGAGGCCCAAGCACTTAGCCCATCTTCTGCTGTTTTCCCAGGCCATAGCAGAGAGCTGGATTGAAAGAAGAGCATCTGGGACATGAACCAGTGCCCATATGGGATGCCAGCACTGCAGGCAGAGGCTTAACCTACTACATCACAGTGCTGGCCCCATATTTAAACTTTTTAATAGTTATTCTTAGATTTACATTCCCCAGTAGTGATAGCAGGCCCTGTTTTTACCAAAATAAAATTAGAATACCCATTTTGCTGCATATGCATCCAGCTGTTTTTAGTCTTTCTAATTTTTGAGTGTTTTCATGCCCTCCCTGAAGGTAACTATGTAAGGCGATGGGTATGTTAATTTACTTCATTGTGGTAATCATTTCACCTTGTATAACAAAACATAATGTTGTATACCTTAAATATATATCATTTTTTTGGTCAATAGTGCCTCAATAAATTTGGAAAAAAGTTCATCCTAAAAGCAAACTTTCAGAAGTTTTTTTTTTTTTTAGAAACCACCATATTGTTTTCCAAGTTGCTCTACCATTTTGAATTTCTACCATCAGTCCACAAGGGTTCCTGTTTGTCCATGTCCACTCCAAACATTGATTTTTTTTTTTTTTTTTTTGGATAATGGACATCCGAATGGATATGTTGTAGCAGCTTATTGTGGTTTTGATTTGCATCTCCCTGTTGTTTAATGGTGTTGAGCATTTTTTTTTATAACCTTATTGTCTATTATGTATCTTCCTTGGAGAAATCTCTATGAAAGTCCTTTTTTCACTTTTGAATTGGTGTTCTCTAGAGTTGTGGGAGTTCTTTATATATTATGAATATTAATCCCTTCTCATCTTTTTGCAAATCCCATATCATGATTTGTAAATATTTTCTCCTGTTCTGTAGATTGCTGTTTCTCCTTCTTGATAGTGTCCTTTGATATATATAAGACTTTTTAATTTTGATGAAGTTCAGCTTATCTGTTTTTTTTTCTTTTGTTGTCTGTATTTTTTTTGTTTGTAGCCAAGAAATCATCACCAAATCCAATGTTGTAGATTTTTTTCTCCTATGTTTTCTTTTAGAAGTTCTATAGTTTTAACTGTTACATTTAGATCTTTGATTCCTTTTGGGATAATTTTATATATGATGTAAAGGGAGAGTCCAACTTCATGCTTTTGCATGTGTATGTCCAATATTCCCAGCACCATTTGTTTGTTTTAGAGGTTTGTTTTATATTTGAAAGACTGAGTGTTAGGGAGAGAGAGGGAAGAGATTTTCCATCCCTTGGTTCACTCCTAAATGGCTACAATGCCCCAGGGTTGGGCCAGGGTGAAGTCAGGCGATAGGAAATCTGTCTGGGTCTCCCAGGTAGGTGGAGGGGGGTGGGGCAAGTATTTGAGCCATCTTCCACTGCTTTCCCAGGCACATTAGCAGAGAGCTAGATCAGAAACAGAGCAGCTGAGAATTCAATGGGAGCTCTGACATGGGATGCCAGCATCACAGGCAGTGGCTTAACCTGTTACACCACAACACTGGTCCTTTTTATCACCATTTGTTAAAGGACTGTCCTTTTTCTATGGAATGGTCACAGCAGCCTTGTCAAAAATTGGTTATTTGGGGCCGTCACTGTGGCATAGCAGGTAAAGCCACCACCTGCAGTGCTGGCATCCCATGTGGGCACTGGTTCGAGTCCTGGCTGTTCCACTTCCAATCCAGCTCTCTGCTATAGCTTGGAAAAGCAATGGAGGATGGCCCAAGTCCTTGGGCCCCTTCACCCACTTGGGAGACTTGGAAGAAGCTCCTGGCTCCTAGCTTCGGATTGGCTCAGCCTTGGCCGTTGAAGCTATCTGGGAAGGGGGGCAGTGAACCATTGGATGGAAGACCTCTCTGTCTCTCTCTCTCTCTCTGCCTCTGCCTCTTTAACTCTGCCTTTCAAATACATAAATAAATATTTTTTTAAAAATTGGTCATTTGTGCTAGGGTTTCCTTCTAGGGTTTTATTTATTTATTTTTTAAAAGATTTATTTTATTTATTTGAAAGAGAGTTAAAGAGAAAAGAAGAGACAGAGAGGTCTTCCATCTGCTGGTTCATTTTCCAGATGGCCTCAATGGCCAGAGCTGCGCCGATCTGAAGCCAGGAGCCAGGAGTTGCCTCCGGGTCTCCCATGTGGGTGCAGGGTCCCAGGGACTTGGGCCATCCTCCACTGCTTTCCCAGGCCATAGCAGAGAGCTGGATCGGAAGTGGAGCAGCCGGGACTAGAACCAGCACCCATGTAGGATGCTGGCGCTTCAAGCCAGGGCTTTAACCTGCTATGTCACAGCGCCGGCCCCTCTAGGGCTTTATGTTGAAAGGTTTTCCACTACTGATCTGCTTACTAGTCGTATTTGATTTTTCTGTTTCTTCATGAGTCATGTTGACCCTTTGAAACAGTCAGCTTTTGGTTTTTCTGATTTTGGTTTTCTATTCTCCGTTTAATTTATCTTCACTCTGGTATTTATATTTCCTTCCTTCTGCTAGTATTGGGTTTAATTTTCTTTTCTTTTTTCTAGTTCCTTAACATGTACAGTTAGGTTATTATTTTGAGAACTTTCTTATTTTTTAATGTAAGTGTTCATGGCTAGGGCCTGGGGTTGTGGCACAGAGGTTAAGTCAATGCCTACGACACCAGCATCCCATGATAGTGCCAGTTCAAGTTCTGGCTGCTCTACTTCAGACCCAGCGCCCTGCTAATATGCCTGGGAAAGCAGAGGAAGAAGGCCCAAGTGCTTGCACCTCTGCCACTCATATGGGAAACCCAGATGGTGTTTCAGTCTCATGTCTTTGGCCTGCCCAGCCTCAGCTGTTGTGGCCATTTGGGGAGTGAACCAGTGGATGGAAGACCTCTGTCTCTGTGTCTCTCCTTCTCCTTCCCTCTCTATTCTTCCTTCCCTTTCTGTCAATAAGTCAATCTTTAAAAACTTAGTGTTACTGCTATAAATTTCCCTCTTAGCACTGCTTTTACTGCCACCCATAAGTTTTGATATGCTGTGTTTTAATTTACATTTATTTCAGGATCTTTTCTAATTTCCTTTGTAACTTCTTTGATCCTTTGATTATTAAAGATTGTATTATACAATTTTCATGTATTTGTAAATTTTCTGGTTTTACATCTGCTCTTGGTTTCTAGCTTCATTTCATTATAATAAAAAAAGATACATGATTTCAGTTTCTTTAAGTGTATTAAAACCTGTTTTGTGACCCAACTGATAGTCTTTTTTGGAGAATGCTCCATGTACACTTGAAAAGACAGTATATTCTGCTGGTATTGAGTTAGGTTACTTTCTGACGTGTTACAGTTGGGAATACATGTGGGTGGAGATGTGAGATTTTAATTTAGGAGAAAAGCCAAGGGAAGAAATTTGCCAGTGAGCTGTAAAGAGGGACTGCGATCACAAGAATGGGTAGTTTTTATTGTTGTTTTTTGTTTTGTTTTGTTTTGTTTTTTTAGAACAACAGAGCAGCCTTGGATATATTCTTATTTCGAAGGCTAAAGATCAACTATAAATAATGTGGGGTGGTAAGAAAGGAGAAGAAGAATTTGACATGGAACATAGCTAAGGCAGTATAAAATTTGGGTGTTTAAAAATTTATCAATGGGGTGGACATTTGGTCCAGCTGATGAGATGCTCCTTGGGATGCCCACACCCCATATCAGAGTGCTTGGCTTCCAGTCCTGGCTCTAATTCCAATTCCAGCTTCCTGTTAATGTGCACGCTGGAAGGCAGCCAAGTGTTTGGGTGCCTGTGCCAGCAATTTGTGGAGTGAACCAGTGGATAGGTCTCTCCTGTCTGTCTCTCTGCCTTTCAAATAAGTAAAAATAAATAAAAAGTATATAACAAAGAAACTATGATCAACTGAATACAGTGCTGAGTTCATTTGCTTATGAAGGATTATTTCTTATATCCCTGCAATAATTCTATAAAGAAAGCAGAGAACAGATGGATTTTTGTGTTTTAGAAACATGTAAATGATGACAGCTACTTAAAGTAGTAAATTAAACCATAAAAATACTCATAAATTATTCATTCTTCATGAGTTTTAGAAGCTCTTTGCTACTTAGATAAATTTGAAGTAGAAGAAGTTTGACATGTTCTTTATTTTGCATTCTCTAGAAATTGTTTCTGGACAGTTTACGAAAAGCACTTGCTGGCCACGGAGGAAGCAGGCAGCTAACAGAAAGTGCTGCCATTGCCTGTGTCAAACTGTGTAAAGCAAGTACTTATATCAACTGGGAAGATAACTCTGTCATTTTCCTACTGGTCCAGTCCATGGTGGTTGATCTTAAGGTGGTAGTCTTATTTTTTCTCTACTATAAAGTTTAAGAAAATTGAGAACACACTTTTAAGAATTCTGTCAAAGAGGGCTACACCAAAGTTCTGAGTCTTTTTTGATTCTAAGTTCATAGGAACTTAGATTGTTGTTGTTCATCAGCCTAAATAGACTGAGAATATGAAAGGAACTCAGTTACCAGTTGCCTTAAATTAGCACTGATAGATGGAAGTGGGTTTAACATACTGTGGAAGTTAGGGCCTGAAAGGAGTCATGTGTGGTGTAGTAAGAATCTTACCAGATTGGTGAGCTATACAATTAGTGTTTCCTGCTTTTTCTGGCAACTTTGTGGGTAGTGTGCTGATGTTATTACATGCCAGTAAAAATGTACTGCATGACCACTCAAAGGCCTTTCTTGTCTGTTGGAATTTTTTTTTAGAACTTGCTTTTTAATCCAAGTAAACCGTTCTCCAGAGGCAGTCAGCCTGCGGATGTGGATCTGATGATTGACTGCCTTGTTTCTTGCTTTCGTATAAGCCCTCACAACAACCAACACTTTAAGGTGAGTGCATTGATTTTTATTCAACTATGTTTACTGTTCCTGTTATCCTTTCTAAATGTGAAGAGACTAGAAAGATGAATAGATAAAAATACTCTTGCCGGTATTTCTCAATGTTAAATGTTCATGTTCACCTCAAGACCTTAAAAACTTATTTTTTAAAAACTTGGTTTTTGGTGTTCCTTTTTGTCTTCATTGATGCTACTGAATACTTTCCTTACAAAGATAATCTGATTTTTCTATTTTCTAAAGATCTGCCTGGCTCAGAATTCACCTTCTACATTTCACTATGTGCTGGTAAATTCACTGCATCGAATCATCACCAATGTAAGTCCAAAAGGTATTGCTAAATTACTGAATTTTTTTCTTTTGTGTGTGTATTGCCTTTTTTCCCCTCCCCTTGTTAAAAAGATGCTATTGGTTTTCACAAAGGTTCTAGACTTAGATTATGGTGTAGAAAGATTTCTCCGAGGTGATTGTATCTTTTAATTGATATGTAGTTGTACTTTTCATATTCAGCATTGATGTGAGGGCCCTTTTTGAGGTAAATTTAATAAGATTATCTGGGAAGATTAAATCTATAACACTTTATTTAGATAAATGAGAACAGTGCCACTGAAAATATAATTTTCCGTTTTCATCTCAAAGCTCCTTCACATATTGATTTGAATACTCTTAGCCCTCCTTGCAGCACTTGAGACATTGAAACTTGTTACCTGATCACTTGATTGCAAAGTGATAGTATTTGTGTTGTAGCCAAGTATATGGCATGTTTAAAAAATGCTGAGACCATATTTGATTGTACTTTTTAGTCCTTAAACAAAAGGAAATATTAACATACTTCAGAAGAGGTATTTATAAGATAGAAAAGTATATTAGACAAAAAAATTAAACTCATTAGAAGTTTTTTGTGATATAGGTACCAAGTAGAAAGATAACTAAACTTTGAGATTTGAACCATGGATTTTTTTTTTTTTTAATTTTATTTATTCAAGAGGTAGAGTTACAGACAGAAAGGTCTTCCATCTGCTGGTTCACTCCCCAAATGGCTGCAATGGCCAGAGCTGGGCTGATCCGAAGCCCCGAGCTTCTTCTGGGTCTCCCATGCAGGTCCCCAAACACTTGGTCCATCTTCCACTGCTTTCCCAGGCCATAGCAGGGAGCTGGATCAGAAGAGGAGCAGCCAGGATATGAACTTGTGCCCATATGGGATGCCAGCACCACAGGCAGAGGCTTTGCCCACCATACCACAGTGCTGGCCCTGGACCATGGATCTTTAAATTGTATTTTGAAGATTCTCAGGTGTTATCTTCTACTTTTTTTGAAAGAAGATTTATTTATTTATTTATTTGGAAGGTGTAGCCATAGAGAGAAAAGAGGAGGGTAGGGAGAAGAAGCAGAGAAAAAAGAAGGGGAGGAGGAAGGGCAGGAGAGAGAAAAAGAGAGAGGGAAAGAGAAGGATCTTCCATCTGCTGGTTCACTCCCCAGATGGCTAAAACAGCCAGATTTGGGTCAGTCAAAAGCCTAGAAGTGGCAACCCTATCCTGTCTCCCATGTGAGTGGCAGGGGACCAAAGTACTTGGACCAAAGTCTGCCGCCTTTCCAGGAGCATTAGCAGGTAGCTGGATGGAAGCAGAGAAGTCAAGACTTGGACTGGCGCTCCGATAGGGGATGCTGGCATCACATGCTGCAGTCTGTTCTGCTGTGCTACAACACCAGCTCCTCGGCTAGTGCTTTTTATAGTTCCACTGTGATCCATTGAGGGTTATCGTACTTAACATGTAAATTGGTCATCTTTGTTTTCCTTCCTTGCAAGGACTTTAATCAGTAATAATCTAGTATATTTGCCCTGTTGATAATAAAATTCTATTTTAAGACTGTGTATTTCATGTATTAAAAATACCTTCCTCTCCTCAATTTCCTGGCATGCTTTGAATTAAAACCAAGTGCCCATATTTTCTTTTATCCTTCCTGCAGGGAAAAAATAACTGTTGATAAAGCTATGGAATGACACATTGAGTTTTCCTCCCTAAGGTGTCAGGAGCATCTTAGGAGTGTAAATCTTTGTTGCACAGGACCTGCCCTGTGCACTGCAAGACATTTAGCTCCTTTGGTCCTCAGTTAAGCGCCCTCTGTGCCACATTCCTCCAATCCCTCATCAGTATGAACAACTAAAAATGCTTTCAAGAATGATACCTCCTTTGATCATCACTGAGTTAAACTGTAGGTAGAGTTAACATTGAATATTCTTTGTTTTAAAAAAGGGAAATTTAATGAATCAATGTAGATAAAACATATTTGTATTAAAATATTTAAATTTAAATTTCTGTACTTTTGCCACTGTAATGAACTCAGAACATTGTACCCTCAAAGTTTATTTTCAAGGCCATTAAAAATGGGGAGAGGGGAGAGTCCCTTTTTCGGAAATAAAATATTTTTCCCTCTTTGGCTCATCATACTAAATATATTCCATTTATTAGGATGGATAGTTTTATATAAGTGCTTAAAATTTGTATTTAATAAACCCAAGTATATACTCTTTTGATGCTTTGTGGTTAGTTACTTTAATTGTGAAATATTTTTGTCTACAATTGAATATATAGAGCACTTTCAAGCATGGACTTGGCACTGCTGTAAGTGGCTGAGCTGCTCCTTTCTGGGTCTTAAGCATGCCTGGAGTGAGCCTTCATGCATGCCTCAGTGTACTTGGTGCTGGTGGTTGTGCATCCCTTCTGCTCAAATGAGAACTGCATGTGTGAAGGTGGAGTGTGTCTGCATCAGAGGTCAAGTCATCTGGAAATCCTGTTTTTATAAAGGAAGACCTGCTTTGACTAATTTTTAAACATTGAGCACTAGGAACTTTGTCATAATAGTTTGAAAAGGAACATAAATGTTAGTCCTAAGTATCATTTAAAATCATACTTTAAGGTACTGACACTTTATTGTTATCGATTGCTTGGGAAGTTGTGTTTTAGCTTCCTTCCCTTATTTCGGTTTGATGCTAATAGATACTAAATCTGAAGTAGTTTCTGACCGAAAAGAAAAGGACTTTTTATAAAATAAATGTGCAAATTTATAGAATTGACTATTACAGAGTCTTACTGAAGCCAATTATAATTATTGGGAAGGTATTTCATGACTCAAAATCACATGAAATTTTTCTTACCTACTTTGACTCCTGATCTTAAATTCACTTGTAGTGTAAGATTTCTTTATCAGTGATTCTTGGTTCAATACACCCCATAAGTTCTCTTCCATGGTTCATTAACTAGTTCATATATTTTTTGTTTTTTAATTATCACATTCTCAAATAAGTTTTATTGATGTATTTTTGTATTTTTGAGAGTTTATGTAGGATTAATGATGGTGTTTGGAGTTTTATTTTGCTTATGTGAAACACACTCATATTTGGTTCATCAATACTGTGTTTAGATTGAAAATATTCTGTTTCTTCCTAGGATTTCTTTATTGATTATTTGGATTTTTATAATGCAAGTTTTCAGCAGTTTCTAAAATGGCCCCTTCTTTTAAATTATGGCATGTCATAAAAGATGAATTACAGCTCTAAGATTTGTGTTATATACTTAATCTTTATAGGCTTGCTTTAGGTTAAATGAGATATGTAGTTGGGAAACTAAAAATAATACAAATGTGGACCTGCTGTCTTAGACTTTACCGGTAAATGCAGTAGATACAATAGTACTTTATTTCCATTTTTCCCTACAGGAGTTGATTTTCATTTACAGAGAATGAGATGATCTCTTTCTACCCAGAGATTGTAGTTAAAGGAGTTGGTTCTTAGGCATTTGAAAATTATTTAATCTTTGGAGGAACTGCTACATGATTTGCTCAAATTCTACAAGTATTATCATTTGGCAGTAGATTTAGAATTTTCGAAGAATAAAAGAGGAAGTTACTTGGCTAGTTCAGAAAGGATACTTTCAGTAACTACTCAGAGTACTAAAAATTTTTTTTCTTTACCAATTATATGATGTCTTGGTTTTAATGCCTATTTATTTGAAAGTGTGTCTTTAAAATGAATGAATTAATATATTAGGAAAAACAAAAGTTGTGAAAGATCACTGAATCTTAAGGCTAAATTGTACTGCTACCACAGTGCGATTTCAACAGTTATCAAAAATGACTGTAATTCAGGTAAGATGTTACATGGGCTGCTTGGCTCTTTGAGTTTCCAACAAAATTTTATGGGATCTGTAGGATGAGGAAGACCCTCCCCTCGGTATACTTTGTGTTTATTCAGTAACTCCAGTTGTAAAATGTAGTAAAAGGTAGAAATCAACATGCATTGGTTGCTTTAGGCAAACCATGTATTCAAACTGTCCAGAGTCTGAGGAATCCATTACATCACCAGACTAAAAATCAGTCTTTTAAAGGGACTAGCTTAAATGAAGTCAGAAACGAAGGAAGGGCATAAATACCATGCTATGTTTAGAAAACAAAAACAAAACGAAAAACAGCAAACAAAGGTATTTTTTGCCCCACTGCTTTAGGGCCGCTTCCTGAGTGGAATGCTCAAATTACATTATCATAAATTGGTTTTGTATTTTACTGTCCAGTAATATCCAGTGAGTAGAGTTTGTAATTCACAAACTGTTTTGGTTAAGGCATTATAACTTGATGTTACTCAAAATATCCTGAGAAGTTTGAGCTAAGAAATGAAATACTGAGACTTCCGCTTTTTTTTTCTTCATGATTTATTTATTTACTTATTTGAAAAAGTTACAAGAATGAGGGACAGAGATCTTCCATCTGTGTTTACTAACCAGATGGTCTCAACCTCCAATGCTGACCCAGGCTGAAGCCAGAGATTCTTTCAGGTCTCCCACATGGGTGCAGAGACCCAAACACTTGGGCCATCCTCCACTGCTTTCCCAGGCATATTAATAAGGAGCTGGATTAGAAGTTAAGCAGCCAGGACTGGAACTGGCACCCATATCAGATGCCAGCATCACAGGTGGCGGCTTTACCTGCTATGCTGCGATGCTGGCCCCCCTTTTAAAAAAAATGTATTGGGGCTGGTGCTGTGACATAGCAGGTTAAGCTGCTATGTTGCTGGCATCCCATATGGATGCAGTTCAAGTCCCGACTTCTCTGCGTCTGATCCAGCTCCTTGCTAATGTGCCTGGGAAAGCAACAGAGGATGACCCAAATTCTTGGGTCCCTGCATCCACATAGGAGACCTGGAAGAAGCTCGTGGTTCCTGGCTTTGGCCTGGCCCAGCCTTGACTGTTGCAGCCATTTGGGGAATGAACCAGTGGATGGAAGATATTCTCATTCTCTCTCTCTCTCCCCCTCCCTCCCTCCCTCCCTCCCTCCCTCCCTCTCTCCCCCCACCCTCCTCTTTCTCCCCTTCTCTTCTCTCTCTCCCTCCCTCCCTCCTTCCCTCTCTCTTTCCCCCTCCCTCTCTTTCTTTTTCTGTAACTCTGACTTTCAAATAAATAATAAGTCTTTAAAAAAACATATTTATTACTTATGTAAGAGGCAGAGGTGTGGGGTAGGATGTAGGGGAAACAGTGTTCCCCTGTTGGTTGATTCACTCTCCAAATGCCCACAGTAGTTCTGGGCTGTGCCAGGCCCAAGAGCTGGGATCCAGGAATTCATTCCAGGCCTCCTGTGTGGGTTGCAGGGACCCAACTATTTGGCTAGTTATTTATTGCCTCCCAGGATAAGCATATAGTGGAAGATGGAACTGGGAGAGAAACCCGGAGTCAGTCTCAGGCACTCCTATGATGTGGATGACATAAACCAGCATCTTAAACACTAGATCAAATGCCTACTCCCTTAACTTAGTTTTGAATAAGAAAGAACCTGGGAATAGGAAGCTATTAAATCCCCTTTATTTACTATTTGATATACAGTATTGTCCTGTCTTTCTTTAATAGGAGTATTGTAAATTGGAAACCTGTATTTTAAGTCATCCCAGTTCACGCATACTTTCCATATGTAATAAAAAATCATCCAATTATTTCAATGTTAACTGATAAATGAACTTGATAGACAGTGATTTTCTTAATTGTCATTTTTAATATATTCATTTAAAAGTGAAGATACACTTTCAAATAAATTGGCACTAAAAACAACATCAAAGCTAAGGAGCTTAAATGGACATAGAAAAGTAAGTACTTAATATAAACTTTTAAAAATATTTAGCTGGGATTAGTTTGTCTTTTCTATTTTTTTTTTTTGAGATTATTTTTATTTGAAAGACAGAGGAACAGAGAGGGAAAGACAGAGGTAGATGTTTTCCATCTGTTGGTTCACTCCCCCAATGTCTGCTACCTGCCCTGGCTGAATCCAGGAACCTGGAACTCCGTCCTCCTCAGGTGGCAGGGTCCCATGTACTGTTTTCCCAGCGCGTTAGTAGGGAGCTGCTTCACAAGCAGAAGCTTTAACCCACTGTGCCACAATGCTGGTCCCAGTTTGTCTTTGTTTGTGAAGATCATTAGTGTTCCATGTATTGTGCCATCATTGCATATCAGTTTAAGATGATAGGTTACTAATAGCTTTATCTCATTTATGAATTTCATGTTGTAATTATCATTGTTGTTTGTAAGCATATAAATAGTGGTTTGCCACATTTTCCTTCAAGATTGTGTTGAACCATTAATCTCTTTTGAAGCTTTCATAATAGTATTCTTATCTGGGAAAATATATACCGTATATGCATGTGTTTCTGAAATACGTAAAACATTAAAGAACAAGATTGTCTACAGAATCAGCTATCTAAAGACCTTGTTTTTCAAATTCATTAGCTTATCAGTGAGAAAAAACAACCTCATGCACATACTCATAAAGTTTTCTCATGTTCATGATTCTATTTCAGAATAAATGTATGGGTTAGCATTTGAATTAAGGACATAATTTGAAGACTTTGGAAATCACGGGATGTGTGTGCATGGTTTTAGAGACTTTATGATGCAGGGATGGATAAATCTTAAAATTATAGTGATAACCAGAGCATACAACTCAGATAATGTTGTATGTTTTCCCCTCTATGGTCTGTTTTTCTCTAGTCTGCACTGGATTGGTGGCCTAAGATTGATGCTGTGTATTGCCACTCAGTTGAACTTCGAAATATGTTTGGTGAAACCCTTCATAAAGCACTTCAGGGCTGCGGAGCACACCCAGCAATACGAATGGCACCGGTAAGAGGAATCGTGGGTTTTGAATCCCACCTTCTTTCTGTTGTACCTTTAGTGTCTTTGTCACATTACTAACTCTCTAATTATTTTACAAAGTCAAATGAGTCCTTCCTTTGCCATAAATCTTGCGTTATGTTGTATGTTACACTGTTGTGAATACTAGTGTATAATGTTCATTTTTCACTGTTTCATTGAATTAAACTTGTTTCTCTTAAAGAAATTTTCTCGAGGAATGCTGTTAAAATCCTAATGAATATCACTTTTTTCCTTTTTTAAGCTTCTTTCTGGGGTGAACTAAATATGAATTTTTCCTTATGAATCAAAATATTTTAACTTCTACTTTTTGGAGATGAGTAAGGTAGACTGACTCCTGACTCCTGGGCTGGAGTGAATGTTCCTACTCATGCACATGTTCACTCATTGGGTACTAAATATTACACTTAGCAAATACAATTTTAATTTATTAACTTAAAATACTTATGCATTTAAAAATGTACTTATGTACTTATGCATTTAAAAATGATAGGACAGTCTGACCTTGAAGTTTGCATTTAAACTTAATAAAAACAGACTGTTTCTATATTAGAAATTATTACCCTAAAAATGAAACTTAAACAGGTAATGCTAGGATTGTCTAAGTAATTTCTTGGTGTTTATATATTATGAGTGTTATACATAGTGACTCTTGACATTGGTGGTGCTTTGTCTTCTGCTTACTCTCTGTTCTCATTGCTTGCTGTCACTCACATAACCAGATGCCAGCCAGTCACTATTTTGCATGGCAGGTGGCTTCTGTATTTGTGTGACCCACTATAACTGCTCAGAGAAGTCTTTGTGGTGTCTCTGACATTTCTGTGGATAGTGACCATCGTAGCCCCATCCTGTCACTTCAGATGAACGTGTAGTATCTTTACCATTGGCTTTATCTGGTAAATTAACCATTTCATACATAACATAATTTAAACAGCTTCTTCCTTGGCATGCTTCTCTGTTTCAAAGTTCCCTTAGTCAATAAAGTACTTCTGTTTTGTGCAATTTTGATTGACTCTTATCTAGTTGTCATTAATTGTTTTTAAGGATTGATTATCTTAGATGATCAAAAAAAGATTTTTATGTACCAGGGATTGTTTTGCCTTAAATAGATGATGGCAATGAAGTTTCATTAAATAACTTTAAAATACAAGATTAGTTTTCAGTTGTGTTCTTGCAATGCCAAGGACTTAATTTTTTTTAAAGGTGAAAAATTTTCAATACAGATTTGAGTTAATTGGAGACAAACATAAATTACAGCTATTTAATGTTTTAAGTAGATTATTTTTTAAAGTCTTAGCAAATCACTTGGAATAAATTATTTAAAAATTATTGTGCTACTTATTCATTCCAAATATCTTCTGGAAAGCTGAAACTTCATTTGACTTTTAAAGTTTCCTCTTTTCTGTTTTCTAGTTGTTATTTTCATCAGAGAAAAATAATTGGAAAATTTAATGCAAAATTTATTTTTAGAATAAGAAAATTTAGTATCTGGATGATCCTTAAAGTAAATCTCATTCCTCATAAACCTGATAAGTTAACAATCAGGCAACAAAGAATAGAAATACTGGCCTTACTCTAGTTCCCAGATGCAGTACTAATGCCAAGGAAGCATGGCGAGCTAAACACAATTCTTACCCTCACAGGTATTCCAGGCAGTAGTCTTTAGCTGCTTGAAAACAACAACAACTACTACTACTAGTACTACTACTACTACTACTACTACTACTACTACTACTACTCCTTTTTCCTTTTCCTCTTCCTCCTCCTCCCCCCTACGCCTCCTTCCTCTCCCCTTCTCCTTCTTCCCTCTCTTCTTCCTCCTCCCCCTTCCTCCCCCTTCCTCCTTCCCCTCCTCCCTCTTCCCTCCTCCTCCACCCTTCCTCCTTCTCCCTCTCCTCCTCACTCTCCTCCTCCTCCTCTCCTTCTTCTTCTTCATTTATTTAAGAGATTGAGTTACAGACAGAGGGAGAAACAAAGAGAAAGGTCTTACATCTGCTGGTTCACTCCCCCATATGGCCGCAATGGCTGGAGCTGGGCCTTGGAAGCCAGGAGATTTTTCCGGGTCTCCCACATGGGTGCAGGGGCCCAAGCACTTGGGCCACCACCTGCTGCTTTCTCAGACCACCAGCAGAGAATTGGCTCAGAAGTGGAGCAGCTGGGATCTGAACTGGTACCCATATAGGATGCCTGTACCGCAGGTGGAGGCTTAACCTGCTACACCACAGTGCCAGCCCCTTAAAACTTCGAGTGAAGAACTCACTATAAGTGCTCATAAATCTGCACATACGGTGAATATATAATAAGTGATGTAGAGATAACACCTTACTCCAGGATTCCGTCTCAGCCTTGGCACTGTTGACATGTTGGACTAAGCTCTTTGCTGTGGGGAGCTGTTCTTGTACGTTGTGGGGTGTTTAGAGCACCTCTGGCCTCTACCCACCAGATGCCAATAGCACCCCTTCCATTTTTGAAAACCCAAAAATTTCTACACATTTTTCAGATGTACCCTAGAGAACACATTGCTCTTAGTTGAGAACCACTGTATTACAGGATGTGTTCACGTTTCAACTGGGGTATGATAATGGATGAAGCTATCAACCTCCTATGTTTGGATACCAATTTTCTGTTAGTATCATATAAGATTATATTATTGTCTCAGGTTGGACTTTGAGTCATTTCAGCTCTTTAGCTTTTTTCATATGAATATTGAATGATAGTTTCAACTTCCTTTGCACTTTTGTAGTATTCTTTAACATTTGAAACATTTGTCTTCGTACTAATCATTTCCTATTTTAAACCTAAGATCTGTTTTTGTAAAATGAAAGCCTGCCAATATTAGATGTATGGATTTTCACAGCTGTGTGTAATTGCTGAGCATTTTTTGTCTTAAATGAGTATCCTGGCTCAGCAAATGCTTCTTGCATGCCTAAAAATTGAGTCATATGGTCTTACTTTGTAAGTGTTACAGGCCCTTAAGAGATACCTGAAGACTTTGGCTCATGAATTTCTTTCCAGACGTGGTTGCCCCCCATCTTTGGTCAGAGTACACATACCAGCCCGAGTTCCCACTGATATCTGCAGTATGGAGGCTCAGTTTAAAAATTAATGAATGAATTATTTCCCCTTACATTTCTGATTAATGAATTACAGTTCTTATTTAGTAAATTTTTCCTGACTTTATATATATAATCACTTATGGTCATTACATGAAAAGCTATTTGAATTAAATAGATTTACTGGAATTTTTCAAGTCTTAAATTTCATTAGGTAGATGTGCTAGAAGAAATTTTATAGCTGATAATTGAGATTAAGAGATGACATAATTAAACTAATATTTATGTTTTTGGAAATGATTGCTAAGAGATCATTCTTATATCTGCTAATTTTTTTCAATTCTTACATTCCTGTATATAAGAACAATTTGATGGTTACATTTAGTTACATCATAGTAAATAAATTCTCAATGAAGATTTCACCTTGACTTAAGGTATAACACCTTGACTTAGAAAAAATTATAATTTAGTGGGAGCAAACACTTGAAACAGAATTTATTAAATGCATTTGTCAGTTTGCCTTGAGTGTTATTAATATGACAGCAAACATATGTTGTGTTAGTTTGTTTCTTGAATGACATATATGAGCATAAATCTGTTCATTAAATAACTATTCTTTCCTTTGCAGAACCAAAAGCTTTCATTGTCCTTGTTTATAATAGCAATGCAATGTGCACACTTGAATATTGAGGATAGTTACTGTGTGATACAGATATCCATCTCCATATTTTATCTGTGAAAGACAGCTTGTGGGCTGGAGTTGTACAGTAGGTTAAGCTACCACCTCTGTTGCTGGTATCCCATTTGGGTGCTGGTTCAAGTTCTGGCTGCTCCATTTCTGACTTAGCTCCCTGCTAATGTGCCTGGGAAAGGAGCAGAAGATGGCCCAAGTGCTTAGGCTACTGCCACCCATGTGGGAGACCCAGATGGAATTCTAGGCTCCTGGTTTTGGCCTACCCATCCCTGACTATTGGGACCGTTTTGGGAGTGACCAGTGGATGGAAGATCATTCTTTGTCTCCCTCTTTCTTTCTGTAACTCTGACTTTTTTTTTTTAAAGAGAATTATTTATTTAAAAGGCACAGTTGCGGAGAGAGAGGGAGGGAGAGACAGAGAGAGAGAGATCTTCCATCTGATGGTGTACTCTTCAAATGTCCGCAATGGCTGGAGCTGGGCCAGGCCAAAGCCAGGAGCCAGGAGCTTCTACCTGGTCTCCCACATGAGTACAGGGGCCCAACCACTTGGGCCATGCTCTGCTGTTTTTCCAGGTGCATCAGCAGAGAGCTGGACTGGAAGTGAAGCAGCCAGGATTCTAACTGGTGCCCATATGGGTTGCTTGCATTGCAGGCAGCAGCTTAGCCCACTACACCACAACTCCCGCCCCTGTAACTCTGTCTTTTAAATAAATAAATACATCCTGGGGGTGGGGGGGAGGGTGGGGAAGAGCCTGTTTACTTGGAGATTTTCATATGGGTGATAGATGGTGCTTAGTGTGTTATTTTCATTTGTGGTATACTCATATGAAGGAATCCATGTCAAAATCAGATATTCTATGTCTTTTAAAGGAACAGAGGAAATATTTTATAAGAATAGAGAAAAAGGTGATATTGCATCCAGAATATACTTGTTAGAATTTTGGTTGAATAACATCCATAATTAATTATGATAGTTTACTATAGTATCTTTGGTTGAAACACATTTTCTTTAATTTTTACTTATTTGAAAGGCAGAGACACAAAGATTTTTCTATTTGCTGATTCCCCAAATCCAGCAACAGCCTGGGCTGGACGAGGTAGAATCTGGGAGTCAGAAACTTGATCTGGGCATCCGTGTAGGTGGCAGGGACCCAAGAACCTGAGCTGCCTCCCAGGGTGTGCACTAGCAGGAAGCTGGAGTCAGAAGCAGAGGCGGGACTCAGATGCAGGCACTCATATGGGATGTGGATGTCCTACGTGGCTCTTACCCACTGTGCCAAAATGCCTGCCCTCCAAACATGTGCTCCATGATTTAATCTTTCTCAAAGCGTTCTCTCTGTTTTATGAATGGTTTTTAGGTAGAATGCATGCAGGCTGTCACTTTGAAGAGAGATGGAATGCCATCAAAAGCAAAATTACAGTTAATCTGTTAAACATGGAGGTACTCTGTATAGCATATTTCATCAGTTCTCAGAAGCACACGTTTTCACTCTTTCAATTTGGAGATGTGTCTTGTATCATATCATAAAATGATCATAGTTTCTCATTCCTTTGGGTACATCAAATAATAGTATTTCTTACAACTGATAGGTTGTAGAATCTATGAAATATTTGCATATATGTGTGACTAAGTGTTTGTTAAATGAGTTGCCCACTGTGTGGATTTGTGAAACTGTAGATAAAATATTTTCCCTTGTGTTTCCTTGTGTGAAAAATTGTTTTTTATGTTAGGAGTCAACCAGATATTAAGTTTTTATTATTTTAATAGATTTTCATTAAATATTATTAGATTGATTATATAAGGATATGAGTGGTACAGATATTTTTCATTCTTTTTTTAAACTTAATAGTATTAACTTTATGCTTCCTGTTGAGTGTTTCTACCAATACCACACATTTGGTGGTATAAAATATATCTGTTTACTTTTCAAAACTTTTTAATAATTCATTTCTTTTAAAAAGTTGAAAAATTGTTACCCTGAATATGATATCTGATTCTTATAAGGTGTTGCCATGTTCATATTTTGTTTTTAGAGTCTTACTTTTAAAGAAAAAGTAACAAGCCTTAAATTTAAAGAAAAACCTACAGACCTGGAGACAAGAAGCTATAAATATCTGCTCTTGTCTATGGTGAAACTGATTCATGCGGATCCAAAGCTCTTGCTTTGTGTAAGTATTTTTATGAAATCCTTTGACGTTATTTCACTAATTTACATTGGATTAATGGGAATGCTGAGATGTTAAAATAGTCATTAAGTAAAGAACACCTTTGCTAATATCTTTCTGATCATATCTGAAACCTGAGATATCCCTAAGAAAAGTAACTTAGGGGTTGGCATTGTTGTATAGTAGGTAAAGTTGCTGCCTGCGATACTGGCATCCCATATGGACACCGATTTGTGTCTGGCTGATCTGCTTCTCATCCAGCTTCCTGCTAGTGGCCTAGGAAAAGCAGTCGAAGATGGCCCAAGTGCTTAGTCCCCTGTGACCCATGTGGGAGACATGGATGAAGCTCCTGGCTTCAGCCTGCCCCAGCACTGGTGGCAGGGACCAACTAGTAGCAGGAATGTCTGTCTCTGTCTCTCCCTCTCTGTCTGTAACTTTTTTTTTTTTTTTAAGACTTATTTGAAAGTCAGAGTTACACAGAGAGAAGAGAGGCAGAGAGAGAGAGAGAGGTCTTCCATCCACTGGTTCCCTCCCCATTTGGCTGCAATGGCCGGAACTGCACCAGTCCAAAGCCAGGAGCCAGGAGCTTCTTCCAGGTCTCCCACGTGGGTACAGGGCCCCAAGCACTTGGGCCATCTTCTACTGCTTTCCCAGGGCATAGCAGAGAGCTGGATCAGAAGAGGAGCAGCTGGGCACCCATGTGGGATGCCGGTGCTTCAGGCCAGGGCGTTAACCTGCTGAGCCACAGTGCCGGCCCCTATCTGTAACTCTTTCAAATGAATAAATAAGTCTTTAAGGAAAAGAAAAGAAAACTAACTTACAAGAATCCTGATAGAATTAGGTCCGATTTCTGAACCTTTCTTGCTACTTTGCCTTGTCATGAAACTGGTATACTTTGGTGAGAGCTTCGCTGTCTCACTGTGACCAGGCTGGGCATCCTGCAGGCATCATCCTGGGATGGAGTGGAGGTCATGAAGCAACTATGAAGCAGCGCTTTCTGCCTCTGCTCTCCTGCTTTTCCTAATCTCCAGTTGGTGTTGCCACACACTTCAGCTTTTCTGTTGCCCTGCCTTCCTCTTCTCAGCCTCCTTTTATTGGTGGCTCTGCCTGTAAATGCGGTATTTGGAGAATAGCCTGCCCTTACTGCCTCACCTGGAGTTAGGTTCCTGAGAACATCACTGTGGTACACAGAGAAAATGAGGGCTGGTATAAATGCTCTAAGTGTGAGATAGTTGCATTGGTGTGCACCCTGGAGAAAGACTACCTCCTAGCTGTTCATTTTCTGTGCCTTGGTTTTCTCTTCTGAAATATGGGGGTTATAACCATTCCTACCTCAGAGAGGTTGTTAAGACTGAAGATAGCACATGTAAGCCTTTTAGGAATACTGTATAATGCATAATAAGTATCACCTATTACCTGTTGTTACTATTAATAAGATAGAATTAGCATTATTAATGCCCCAAATGTCGCAGTTCTATATTATAAAGTTCATAGGACGGCATATTCAACCTTTGTTGAGTTTCTGCAGTCCCAGGAGAGCAGCTACTAAGTTTTCTTATTGCTTTGTTCAGTAACAGGATTTTTAAGTGGTAGAGTGCTTTCCATTTTGGTGGCATGTTTTTAAATTACTGTGATACAGAGTTTCATAGCTAGATGTGCATATTTTTAGGGGTTCTATGAATCTCCTGATTTTTTTAAGTTAGTGATTTTTCTGAAATGAAGAAAACAGGATTTCCATAAGAATCAGTGACCTCAAAAGGCAGCTAGTGATATTTTGAACTTTATGAAAAGCCCACAGCAATCTGAGAGTTTAATAAAATAAATAGCTAGATCTCTGGTGTGGAAAACTTTCAGAAGACCTGTCAATGAGACTCAATTCTTTATGTAGCACAAGTTATTTCTGATGATATTTCATTATACATGTCACATAATATTAGCATTACTTTGTTTATATGGCTTTAATTCAGGTTCAGAGAATGCACCAAAAGTCACAAATATCTTTTATGTTAAATATATTACCATTTGAAGGACAAGAATTTAAATAAAATTTACTGTTTTCCAAGGGTCATTTAAATTGTTTTCTTTGCTGCCATCTAGTGGTTATGTAACTTTTCTTAAAGGAACCACAGTTTAAACCAGTGAAGGATGCCTTATAAATATTTCATTATTTAATGTTTTACATACAAAAATTCTAAGTCTCAGTAAGTATGAGGGATGGCAGGAATAATTATTAAATGTTCTCAGTTATGGTATCTTTAATATCATAAGGTTTTGTTGCCTTCTCTATTTTTCATCTCAGTCCCAATCCATGTTACACTCGATTTTTCAAGTTTTTTAATTGCTCAGCTTGTATCATTTATTTTTTAAAAAGATTTATTTATATACTTGGAAGGCAGAGTTAGAGAGAGGGAGAGACAGAGATCTTCCATTCTCTGGTTCACTCCTCAGGGCTGCAACAACTAGGTCTGGGCCACTCTGAAGCCAGGAACAAGGAACTCCATCCTGGTTTCACACATGGGTGGCAAGGGCCCAAATACTCGGGTCATTTTATGCTGCCTTCCTAGGCACATTAGCAGGAAGCTGGATTACAAATGGAGCAGCTGTGATTCAAACTGGTATTCCAGTGTGGGATGCCAGTGCTGCAGGCAGTGACTTAACCAGCTGTGCTGTGACGTGGACCCCCTTTTCTTTTATTTAGTCATTACTTTATTTGTTTCAAAGGAAGAGAGAGGAGCAGACAGAGATCTCCCATTTACTTGTTCACTCTCTGATTGGCTGAAATAATTGGGGCTGAGCCAATCTGAACCCCAGAGCCAAAAACTCAATCCAGTCTCATGTGTGGGTGGTAATTACTTGGCCATCATCTGCTGCCTTCCAGAGTGGGCATTAGCAAAAAGCTTTATTGGCAGCAGAGTCAGTACTTGAAACTAGACAGTGTGGTATGAGAGGTGGCTTTCCATCCAGTCTTAACTAGTAGCTTGTATCATTTCTTACATTGCCCTAATCACAATGAGCTCTTTAAAAACCAGGTTTTTTTTTTTTTTTTTCCCCAGGCAGTTAGTGTGAGAGATAGAGAGAAAGGTCTTCCTTCTGTTGGTTCACCCCCAAGATGGCCGCTACAGCCAGCGTGTTGCGCCGATCTCAAGCTAGGAGCCAGGTGCTTCCTCCTGGTCTTCCATGCAGGTGCAGGGCCCAAGCACTTGGACCATCCTCCACGGCACTCCCGGGTCACAGCAGAGAGCTGGACTGGAAGAGGATCAACCGGGACAGAACCGGCGCCCAAACTGGGACTAGAACCCGGGGTGCCGGTGCCGCAGGTGGAGGATTAGCCAAGTGAGCCATGGCACTGGCCCAAAAACCAGGTGTTTTAAGGTCCACTGCCCAACTTAAAACTCTTTAGTTTAAATTGCTGTTAGGAAAAAGACCAAACTCCACATAGACCCATAAGGTCATACAGTTGTTGCTGTGGATTCGTTTTGAGAGGAGAAGCGCAGTGGGGGCAAGAGGCACAGAGTCACCACACAGACCCCGGGAGTTGGGTGAAAGCAGGCCAGAGGCGAGCAGCCCACAGACTCATTTATTTCAGTTGGTACAGCAGCTTATATAGCTGAGGTAGCCAATCCAGTCAAGGGGTGGTTTATGCCCTAACCAATCACAGCCTGTTGCCAGGCAGGCTCCGTTGCCAGGTGGGTTTCGAAGCCATTCCTAAGTAACTGATGCTCACTTGCCAATGACCATCTTGGCATGGCCTTCTCATTCCACCAGATACAGTGTCTTTTCACCTACCACTTCTTCCACATCTAGCGTTGCATTTTTTTCTGACTTACCGATTCTAGTCATGATGGCCTTTCTTTCAGTTCCTGACCATATTCCTTCATACCTGCCTTTCACAGGCTTTTCCCTCTGCCTAGAATCCCCTTCCCTCTCCTTTCAGTGTAGTAATTCCTGCATATTCTAAGGTATTATCACTGCTCCAAGAAAGCTTCACTGACTGGGCCACATTCACAGGCTATCAGTGGCACATACTTCTACAGCTCTTATCTCCTATTAGATGTTAGATCTGTCTGATTATTCTATAGATGTTTGCTTTCCCCATGAGACTACTAATCCTGGAGGTCAGGTGACACATTTTATTGTTGTTGTGTTTTTGGTGTTTACGAAATGTTACTGGGTTATGGATGACAATGTAAATGTCAGAAAATAGGCTAACAATTTTGAATTACAGATATACTGAAGTTATGGCTTACTTAGTCATTAAAATGGGGAACAATCTGTGGTTAGGAAAGAAAAATAGGAACTGAAATTGTGTTAACCTCACTTAAATGAGTCAGGTATTATTGAAATAAAAATAGATGCTTTCAAGTTAGGAGAAGCGTGTTAAGTCTCAGTAGATAAGCATTAAAATTTATATATACTATTAATTTTCTTAGTATATGGTCTTTTTCTGCTGTGATAAGGACTAAAAATATGGGTCTCTGGGGAGGATTCTCACCCTCCCTGTGACACTAGCTGTATGGATTTGTACAGGACTTCTGTATTGGACAAGAGAGCTATGTAGGATAATCATGCAGTGCTCATCTAACTTGTTTGTTCTTTGCCTTTGTTCACAATCATTTATATATTCAAAAATCAAAAAATTCCAAACCAGAGGTATTTATCCCCCATGTTACTGATATAATTTCTTAAACAACAAGTTGGTATTTGGCTTTTGTGTTCTTTTAATTAAGATTTGCCCCTGAATATTCTTCATATTAATGAGCATATATAGATGTAGGTTAAGAGAATCCTTAATAAAACAGTGTTGATTTTTGTAAAAATGCTTATTTTGATATAATTCAAATACCACCAAATTTGCTATTTTGAAGTGTACAGTTCAGTGGGTTGTAGTGTATTTGCTAGGTTCTACGGCCATCATCACTGTTAATTCTATACCATTTTCATCAGTCCTGAAAGAGAGCCTGTACTCTGGGGTAGTTGCACTCTGTTCTTTCCTCCTCCTAATCTCAGTCAGTTGGGTTTTTAAGTTGAAGTTTGCTTTTTTCCATTTCAGAATCCAAGGAAACAGGGGCCTGAGACCCAAGGCAGTACGGCAGAATTAATTACAGGACTAGTGCAACTGGTCCCTCAGTCACACATGCCAGAGATTGCTCAGGAAGCGATGGAGGTAAGGGGGAAAAACGGTTCTAGACTCAGGAAGGTAAGCTTCTAACAAAGTACATTACTCATGTTCCTTTGGTGTGTGGCTTCTGTGAGTAAGATGTCATTTCTAAAAATGATGTGTTTGTATCTTCACATTGTTTTATCAAACTGCATGTAGATCATTTAAAAAAATCATCTATTATTTTTCACTTTATGTTTCTGTGTGGGAGCAAACTGTTGAAATACTTACTTAAGGTATACTAAGCTGATCTTCTGTATATTAAGATAATCGAAAATGAATCTTGATGTGAATGGAAGGGGAGAGGGAGTGGGAAAGGGGAGGGTTGTGGGTGGGAGGGACGGTATGGGGGGGGGAAGCCATTGTAACCCATGAGTCGTACTTTGGAAATTTATATTCATTAAATAAAAGATAAAAAAAAAAACTGCATGTAGAAAGAAGGGGGTTAGCTTTATATCCAGGTAGCTACAACATTATGTAAATTCTTAGGCTTAATAAAAAAGTTCAAAATTCTCTAATTGCAATTGAATTTTTGAATGTATATTGACTTTTTAAATTTAGACATAATTCATATACTTTAAAAGTTTACCAGTTTGCTTTCTGTTTGAGAAAGAGCACCTCCATCTGCTGGCCCGTTCTCTAAATGCCTGCAGTGGCTGTGCTAGAATCAGAACCTTGAACTAAGAACTCAGTCCAGGCTGAGTGGATAGCAGGGACCCTATTACTTGAGCCATCATCACCTGCTACTTTCCAGGGTCTGAATGGGTAGAGACCTTGGGAGTCCGAGCAGGGATTCAGTCCCAGACAATTTTTTCTCTCTCTGATTTATTTATTTATTTGAAAGTCACAGTTACAGAGAGGCAGAGAGATCTTACATCTGCTGGTTCACTCCCGAAATGACCACAGTGGCTAGGGCTGGGCCAGGCCAAAACCAGGAACTAGGAGCTCCATCCAAGTCTCCCACATGGGTGCAGGGGCCTTAGGAGTTGGGCTGTCTGCCACTGCTTTTCTAGGTGTGTTAGGGAGCTGGATTGGAAGTGGAGTAGCCAGGACTTGAACCAGCACCTCTATGGAATGTTGGCATCACAGGTGGCAGCTTTACCCATTATACTACAACGCTGGCCCCAAATCCAGGCATTTTAATAGGAGATATAGGCATCTTAACCTCTAGGCTAAATGTTTGTTCCAAGTTCACCATTTCAAAGTATACATTTTAGTGGATTTTAATATATTCACACAGTTCTATAATCATAACCACTTTTAATTCCAGAACATATTGTTATCCTACAAAGAAACTCCATCACTCACCATTGTCCATTTCCCTTCCCTTGGCAACCACTGGTCTATTTTCTGTCTGTATGTATTTGCTTAATTTAGACATTTTATTTAAATAGAATCATGCTATATGTGACGTTTTATGTCTGACTATTTTGACTTAATAATGTTTTCAAGGTTTATCCGTGAATCAGTACTTTATTTCTTTTCATTAGGTATTCATTATCAAATATAAAATATTTATGGATATTGCATCAGCTGATGAATATTTGGGGTGGTTTCCACTTTTTGCCTATTCTGAATAATATCACTATGAACATCTGTCTTAATGATTTGTATGTGGATGTATCTCTTAGGGATATACCTGGGAATGGAATTGCTGGGTCATATGATAACTGTTTAACTCCTGAGGAACTGCCAATGTGACTGCACCATTTTATATTCCCAGTAGAAATGTATGATGATTCTTATATTTTTGTATCCTTGCCTATATTTGTTATTTTCTGTCATTTTTATTATAACCATCCTGCTGGGTGTAAATGAATCTGACTTTTAAAAAAACCTTTGGCCAGCGCCACGGCTCGCTGGGCTAATCTTCCGCCTTGCGGCGCCGGCACACCTGGTTCTAGTCCCGGTCGGGGCACCGGATTCTGTCCCGGTTGCCCCTCTTCCAGGCCAGCTCTCTGCTGTGGCCTGGGAGTGCAGTGGAGGATGGCTCAAGTGCTTGGGCCCTGCACCCCATGGGAGACCAGGAGAAGTACCTGGCTCCTGCCATCAGATCAGCGTGGTGCGCCGGCCGCAGCGCGCCGGCCGTGGCGGCCATTGGAGGGTGAACCAATGGCAAAGGAAGACCTTTCTCTCTGTCTCTCTCTCTCACTGTCCACTCTGCCTGTCAAAAAATAAATAAATAAATAAAAAAGGGGGGAAAAAAACTTTTTGGGGCCAGTGCTATGGCATAGCAGGTGATGCTGCCGCCTGCAGTGCTGGCATCCCATATGGGCGCTGGTTTGTGTCCCAGCTGCTCCACTTCGATCCAGCTCTCTGCTGTGGCCTGGGAAAGTGTTGGAGGATGGCCTAAGTCCTTGACCCTTGCACCTGGTGAGAAGCCTGGAAGAAGCTCCTGGCTTCGGATCGGCATAGCTCTGGCTGTTACAGCCAATTGGGGAGTGAACCAGTGGATCGAAGACCTTTCTCTCTGCCTCTCCTTCTCTCTCTGTGTAATTCTGATTTTCAAGTAAATAAATAAATGTTTAAAAAAATAGAAAAAAAACCTTTTTATATTACTTGATAAATGGTTTTAATTTAAATAAATTTTATTAAGCCATAACTTACATATGATAAAATCATTGAGGATTTACAATATTTCTAATCATTATAGGAAATACCTGTTCATCTTTTTTCAATTAATAACATTATCCCCTATGTCAGACAACCACTGATCTTATTTCTGTTGCTCTGGGCCAATTTTAGTCTAGAATTCCTATGAATGTAATCGCAGAAAATATATTTTTATTTGTCACACTTCTTTTACTCACCATTTTTTTTCTAAGATTTATATTATTAGGGCCAGCTCTGTGGGGTAGCGGGTAAAGCCGCAGCCTCTAGTGCTGGCATCCCATATGAGTGCCAGTTCGAGTCCTGGCTGCTCCACTTCTGATCCAGCTCTCTGTTGTGGCCTGGGAAAGCAGTAGAAGATGGCCCAAGTCCTTGGGCCCCTGCACCTGCATGGGAGACACAGAAGAAGCTGGCTTCGGGTTGGTGCAGCTCTGGGTGTTGCAGCCAACTGGGGTGTGAACCAGTGGATGGAAGACCTTTCTCTCTCTGCTACTTGTCTCTCTCTGTGTAACTCTGACTTTCAAATAAGTAAATAAATAAATAAATATTTTTTATGATTTATTTATTTATTTGAAAGTCAGAGTTACAGTGAGAGAGAGGGGCTCTTCCATCTGCTGGGTTGAGCCAGGAGCTAAGAGCTTCCTTTGGGTCTCCCATGTGTGTGTAGGGGCCCAAGGACTTGGGTCATCCTCTGCTCCTTTCCCAAGTGCCTTAGCAGGATCAGAAGTGGAGCAGCCAGGTCTCAAAACAGCTGGGACTCGAACCAGCACCCATATGGGATGCCAGCATCGCAAACAGCAACTTAACCTGCTATGCTACAGTGCTGGCCCCTCATCAAGGTTTTTGAATTTTGTTCATGTTGTATTGTTTGTTCCTTCATTTTTTTGTTGTTAACAAGTATACTAGGTTTTTATTACTATAATGAAATATTCATATCTGAGGTGGCTAACTTAAAAAGAGAAAAACTTTATTTTGGCTTACGTTTCTGGAAGGTTAAGTTCCAGATCAGATAACCCCGTTGGTTAGGTGTGAGGTGAGGGTGGTGAATGGCAATGGCAGAGTGAGTTTGGAGGAACGATCATGTAGCAAGACAGGAAGTGGAGAAAGACTGTGGGCCTCACTCAGGCCCCATAACCACACCCTCCAATGAGAATGACTGGCATACCCCCATGATCCAAGGCACCTCCGGTTAAGCCCATCCCCCCAAATGCTGTAATTGCATTACACGTCTGTCCCCTTAGTACCATCAACTTATGACTGCGTGAGTGCAGGAGCCAAATCATGTTCAAACCATAACAGTAAGAATCCCATTGAGGATTATACTGCAGTTCATTCACCTGTTGATGGGCTGGCACTTAGGTAAATATATCCATCACTGGGGAAAATTAGTTTGTATTCCTTTTTTTTTTTTTTTTTTTTTAAGATTTACTTATTTGTTTGAAAGAGTTACACAGAGAGAAGGAGAGGCAGGGAGAGAGAGGTCTTCCATTGCTGGTTCACTCCCCAGTTGGCCGCAACTGCCGAAGCTACGCTGATTGAAGCCAGGAGCCAGGAGCTTCTTCCGGGTCTCCCACACGGGTGCAGGAGCTTAAGGACTTGGGCCATCTTCTACTGCTTTTGCAGGCCATAGCAGCAACTGGGATCAGAAGTGGAGCAGCCGGGTCTAGAACTGGCACTCATATGTTATGCCAGCACTGCAGGTGGCGGCTTAACTCTCTAAGCCACAGAGCCGGCCCCAGTTTCTATTTCTTTGTAGTCCTTCCCTCCCCCATTCCTCCTTACCCTGCTTACACCTTGCCTTCTTTGGAACCTCTCATCTGCTTTCTGTTGCTAAAATTTAGTTTACATTTTATATAAGTAGAATCATGAAGTATGTGTTCTTTTTGTCTTCTTCAACAAAACGTAATTAAAGCCATCATGTATGTTGCTGTGTCAGTAGTTCATTCTGATTATTAAAATTTATTCCATTTTATGTTGTGTACTAGTCCTTTGTGTGGTAGTAGTATTTGTATACCTATTAACCTATTGATGGACATTTGTGTTTCCAGTTTGTGGCCATTACAAATAAGCTGCTAGGAACATTTATCTACAAATCTGTGGACATAGGCTTTTTTTTAATTATTTTTTTTGACAGGCAGAGTAGACAGAGAGAAAGACAGAGAGAAAGATCTTCCTTTTTTCCATTGGTTCACCCCCTAATGGCCGTTGCAGCCGGCGCACCATGCTGATCCTAAGCCAGGAGCCAGGTGCTTCTCCTGGTCTCCCATGCGGGTGCAGGGCCCAAGCACTTGGGCCATCCTCCACTGCACTCCCGGGCCACAGCAGAGAGCTGGCCTGGAAGAGGGGCAACCAGGACAGAACCGGCTCCCCAACTGGACTAGAACCTAGGGTGCTGGCACCGCAGGCAGAGGATTAGCCTATTGAGCCACGGCACCGGCCATGGACATAGGCTTTTGTTTCTCTTGGGTGAATACCTAGGAATAGAAAAATCTTACTGTGTATTGTTTATAAGGGCTATAGATTAAAGCCTCTGGAAGTTAAACAGTGCAAGGATAGAAAAATATGGCATACAAATACTAACTCAAGAAGCCTGGTATAATATATAGATACAGAGATAATATATAGATACAGATTAAAGCAAGAAGCCTTACTGGAGATGAAGAGGATATCTTACTACCAAGGGGCCCAGTCCATTCAGAAAATAAAACTCTAGATGAGTCTATTAAACAAAGCTTCAGAATAAATAAAACAATAACTTATAAAGCTTAAAATATATAAAAATATATTAAGTTGAAGGAGCTATATACAGATCCAGTTATAGTGGGATACTTGAGTATACCTTTCTCAGAATCAAATAGAATTTTAAAAATAAGATAAGGAATAGAAGCTTTGGACAGCATGATTACCAAGTTTGACCTATTTGACATGATTGCATCCTGCACTCAGGTACACATGGAATTTTGCTTTCAAGTACACATAGAACATTTGCTACAGCGTGATCATGAAGCAAGATTCAGCAGTTACAAAGGGTTGAAATAATTCTTTTTTTGTTGATCACAGTGGAATTAAGGTAGAAATCAGTAACAAAAAGATTTATGAAATGTCAAGTAACAATACTATATTTTTATTCACACTCTGCTAGTTGGGCGCTGGTAATGGTATAACCACTGTTAATTGTTCTGCTGGGGAGGGCACTGTGATGTAGCAGCTTACGCTGCACCTGGAACACTGGTATCCCGTATTAGAGTGGCTAGGATCAGTTCACCACTTCACGCCTATGCTTCTGGTTCAACACGCTGCTAATGTACATTCTGGGAGGCAGCAGATGATGGCGCAAATACTTGGTCCCTGCCGCCCAACTGGAAGTCCCGGATGGACTTCCTGGCATCTAGTTCTTACCTGTCTTTTCTGTTATAAGAAAACTGTGGCAAGCAAGATAATGTCTCCTTTATTCTTTGCTGTGTGAGTTTATTTTGTAATGTAGATTAATTGTGGCAAACACTGCTTATTGGGGATTAAGTTTTTGTTCTATAGAGTTTTTAAAAGTATTTCTCAAAATCATTTTGCTTCTTTCTTAATACAGATTTTATGCATATATGTTATTCAGAACTCATCAGTCACTTTATGTGTACGTTCCATTTGGAGTAAGAATGCCTAGAATAAAGTGATGTTATTCTGTCTAGAGATTTGTGTTCAGTTTTTCTCTTTTTGGCATTTATTGTAGATTGAGTACCGTTAGATAGATCATTTTGTTAGCATTTGTAAAATACTGCAGTACTCATGTTTACCAAAAACATTTTGAGTGACTATTCTCTCTTTCTCTCTCTCCTTTTAAATTCAGGCTCTGTTGGTTCTTCATCAGTTAGATAGCATTGATTTGTGGAATCCCGATGCTCCTGTGGAAACTTTTTGGGAGATTAGGTATGTGTACTTTTATATTTTTAAAACTTTATTTTCTGTCTTTAAATATTAGCTCTATGGTATTTAGTTCCTTGTAAACCTTTATTTATCCAGAAGATTTATGAATTTATATTTTATTTGACTTGAAATTGTTAGACTTTCTCGTTTTGACTCTTAAGAATATTAGCAGAGCAATTTATGAAATAAATTTTCAAAAAGCATGTTAAATTTTATCACCCATTCTTAAGTACTGTCATTTGGTATGTTCTAGTTCAATATCTATGTAGTTACAACTTTGTTTTTATTTTTAAAGATTTATTTATTTTATTTGAAAGGCAGAGAATTACAGAGAGGCAGAGGCAGAGAGAGAGAGACACAGAGGTCTTCCATCTGCTGGTTCACTCCCTAAATGGCCACAATGGCCAGAGCTGGGCCAATCCAAAGGCAGGAGCTTCTTCTGAGTCTTCCATATGGGTACAGGGGCCCAAACACTTCTACTGCTTTCCCAGGCCATAGCGGAGAGCTGGATCAGAAGTGGAGCAGCTGGGATTCAAACCGGCGCCCATATGAGATGCTGGCACTGCAGATAGGAGCTTTACCCACTAACAGCGGCAGCCCCACAACTTTGTCTTTGATAGATTTTTAGACTTATAAGTCTAGATTGTTAAAGTCTTGTAATATTGTGCTCTTGGTTTTTACACTTGATCTTGGCCAAAAGGCTGAGAAGTGATGCTGCTCTTTGTTTTTAAACTATAACCTTTCACAAATTTTTCTGTAATACCAGTACTTTTGATGAATGAATTAATAATGGAAATCTGCTTAAAAGGCAAAAATATGTGCAGTATTTTATATTGTTTTCTAGGTTATATAAATTACCTTTTTATGAGCATAAGGACCCCACATAAGGAAAATGTAAATTTGTAACCTAAAGTTTATGCTACTATCATAGAAATGGGTGCCCCAAGTCACCTGGCATTTAAATTAAACCCTGAACCTGGGCAGTGCTATTCAATAATAATAACATAAATCACAGTGTACTTTAATGAATTCTGGTTACCACATTAAAAAATAAAAAGAGGGGCCAGTGTTGTGGTGTAGTGAGTTAAGCGTCTCATATGAGTGCTGGTTCCAATTCTGGCTACTCCACTTCCAATCCAGCTCCCTGCTAATGCACTTGGGAAAGCAGCAGAAGATGGTCCAAGTACTTGGGCCTCTGCACCCATGTGGAGACCCAGATGAAGCTCCTTGTTATGGCCTGGCCCAATCCCAACTATTTCAGTGTTTAGGGAGTAAACCAGTGAATGGAGGACCTTTCTCTGTCCTTCTACTTCCTCTGTAACTCTGCCTTTAAGAAGTTAAAATCAACACATAAAATTAATTATAATAATATTTTTTATTTAGCCCAGTATATGTACATACACTCACATACATCTAGAATGCAATTTAAACTCGTAATCAATATAAACATTATTTAGCGGATGCTTTGCATTCTGTTTTCATGAAGTCCTCATAATTTGGCTTGTGTCATACATTTGCAGCATATTTCAGTTTGTCTTACATGTATAACACATCACATTTAAAATACTCAGTAGCTAATGACTGGCTAGTGGCTACCATGGTAGGGAGTGCAGCTCTAGAGTAGGAATCAGCAAACATGTCCTCTAAAGAGCCCAATGGTAAATATTTTAGGCTTTGTGAGTCATGTAGACTCTGGCATACTATTCTGCTTTTGTGCTTTTGGAACACAAAAGTAGCTATGGACAGCATGCAAATGAAAGGATGAGACTGTGTTTCCCTAAAACTTTACTTGCAAAAGGAATTGGAGGGGACTGGGGTTGGCCTGTAGGTGTTGTTTGAGTCAGAGCACTGGACTATACACCACCTCCACCTTTATCAGTTCTTCCTACCCCTGCAAGAATGGGATCTGTGGATGAAACGTGACGAATCTGGGGAGTAGGGGTCTTATAAGTATTTGCTATTTACATATATCCTATAGACATATTTCTTTTGGTTTATGGTACTATTAATGCGTTAATAACCATTTCTCTAAAGCAAACCCTACAAGAGAAAGTAAGCTTCTGTAAATGTACACTCATTGTGAGAGAATGCCGTTCTTAAGTACTGATATCTTATGAAGTTATTTATTGATGTTGCTAGTAATAGTGGAACTTTATGTTACTGCAGCTCACAGATGCTTTTTTACATCTGCAAGAAATTAACTAGTCATCAGATGCTTAGTAGCACAGAAATTCTCAAGTGGTTGCGGGAAATTCTGATCTGCAGGAATAAATTTCTTCTTAAAAATAAGGTAAGCAAAGTGATATTTGAAAAATGGGAGAAAATTTGGAATGCTTTGGGAAAAATGAAGGAAGTCTTTATTAGCCAAATTAGATTCTTCTGCAGCTCTTCCCTCCTATAAGGGACATAAGAAAATGCTTCAAAAGGCTTGGAAAAATTGAATTAAAAATAAGTTTATTTATTTTTATTTTTATTTATTTTTGTAAGACAGAGTTACAGAGAGAGGTAGAGACAGAGAAAGAGGTCTTCCATCCGCTGGTTCACTCCCCAGATGGCCGCAACGGCCGGAGCTGAGCTGATCCGGAGCCAGGAGTCAGGAGCTTCTTCTGGGTCTCTCAGGCGAGTGCAGGGGCCCAAGGACTTGGATCATCTTCTACTGCTTTCCCAGGCCACAGCTGTAGAGAGCTGGATCGGAAGTGGAGCAGCCGGGTCTCAAACCGGCACCCATATGGGATGTTGGCACTGCAAGTGATGGCTTTATCTGCTACACCACAGCACCGGCCCGCTCAACTTAATTTTCACCAAATCTTTCAAGTACCCTCACATATGTGCAAAGGACAATAGTTGACACATTAACATTTAAAAAGTTTTCAGAGACTTTAGCCTTAAAACCACAATGTTGATGGATTCTATTTGAGTTCAGCAGGACACACAGGACCAGGCCTAGGAGGCATGGGAGCTGCTGTCACCAAAGTAGGTTGAGGGGCACACTGCATCTTCACTCAGCAGCTCAGGACGGAGCTAGCCCAAAGGATGTGACTTCCCAAGAAGCTTGGAGGGAAGAGAGAGAGGGTCCTCAATCTAGCCTAACTTAATTTCCTTCCATAAAGATTTCACCTCTTGACATGAAATTTTTTCTTGGTATAGAGTGAAATTTTTTGATACTTAACTGTTAAGATATTGTGAGATTGTGGATTATAGAGAAGAGCCTTAAATTTCTTTTAACATACAGTTTCTATAATTAATTAGCTTAAAATATTTTCTATTATGGTATGATTTTAGGAGTGCTTGGTTTGCTGAGTTTTTCTGCTGGAGTCCTAGAATCATAGGAATGAAATCTTCAATGTGTCAAACTCACATTCTTACCAGTACCATGCAGCTTGCTAAGTTTTCTGTTTAGAAATTTGCTAATAGTGAGGTGGGATTATTCACATCTCGCTTTTCTTGGTGGGTTAATATAGTGGAATTTGGCATTATTCTGAATATGAGAAAAGACATTCAATTTGAGTGTTTCATGCCCTTGCAAGTGCTATAGTCTGCATACTATAAGCATTAGTAATCCACTAATGAATCTGTGGTGCTATTGTCAGCAGAGTCACTCTTGTGATTCACTTGACATAAATACCAGTGTTAATTTCTGATCCAGAAGAACTTAGTCACAAAAGAGTCAACTTCCACTAATACTGACTTGGCAGAGAATAAGATCTTGTGGAGAATAAATATTTGTCACTTATCATTGACTGAGATAGCATTGTAGTTTTCATATAGTAGGCTTACATTGTTGGTGTTTTACTGTGTCTGTGTTCTATCTAACTTACATGTCTAGCATCTGTTCTTTCTGATGATTTGGAGAGTGAAAAACTGAGGGAAGTTTCAAAGACATTGAGCAAACATTGCTTGTGCTCAGTGTGGGGCACAGGGAGTGAGAGAGAGGATGTTTTAAATGGCAGATGACTCGTGTGCAGTGTTTCTTCCTCTTGGTGATCAGTGCTTTGGTAGAGCTTTCTTTTCATTTTTCTTTCTTTCTTTTTTTAGCAGGCAGATAGAAGTTCCTGTCACTTTCTTTACCTATATGGGGTAGGATGTGATGTGCCTTCTAGTGGGAATACCAGTCAGATGTCCATGGATCACGAAGAGCTGCTGCGGTCCTGTGCTCCGGGAGCCTCTCTCCGGAAGGGGAGAGGAAACTCCTCTGTGGTAAGCAACATTTTTTTCAAAATTTCCTGTGTCATTTTCTGTGTGTGTGTCTTTTTTTTTTCCTGAATGAATGAACTTCAGTAAATGTCAATGAGGTATTAGGGTATAATCATTTAAAGCTACTTTTATTATAGTTTTGCCACTGATCTTTATGGAACCTTTTCTTTTTTTAAAAGTTTTATTTATTTATTTGAGAGGTAGAGTTACAGAGCGAGAGAGAGACAGAGAGAAAGGTCTTCCATTCACTGGTTTACTCCCCATATAGCTGCAGATCTGCCGGGTCTCCCATGCTGGTGTAGGAGGCCCAAGCACTTTAGGCCATCTTCCACTGCTCTCCCAGGCCATTAGCAGAGAGCTGGATTGGAAGAGGAGCAGCCAGGACACAAACTGGTGCTTTCTATGGGATGTCAGTGCTACAGGCGGAGGCTTAGCCTACTATGCCTAACATCTACGTGCCTCAGTTCTTTAGTCTTAAAATGAGAATAGTAATTCCCACCCTGGAGTTCTGAGAATCGAATGAGGTCATATGTAAATAGTAGTTGATTATTTGACAGAAGCTATAACTGGTTAACTGTGATAAACTTCTACCCCAAAAGAAAGACCATCCTTACCCTAGAAGTTTTAAAAGTTGTGCCAACTGAGATGATTCCAAGATGGCAAATAGGGAGGGAACTTACTGATAGTCCAGGAGAAGAAAGTGTAATAAGAGTGGAGATAGTGTAGTCTCAGGGAAGAGTTAGGGAAAAAAACGGCAGAGGAAACTCTTCCGTAATTAGAGTGGATCTACGTGGAAGGCATGGGCACCCAAAGCTTGGGACCCCAGCTGCCGAAAGCCTCCGTATCAGTGCTGGAAAGAGGTGTGAGATGAAACTGCAATAGCCCGAGACACTGGCTGAAAAACGGCAGGAAGAGCTTGGAGGGAATGAGGCTTGAAGCCCTGTGGGGGAAAGTGTACCACCTAACTAGAGGAGAGAAAAAATAAAAGGGACGGTACGGACACAATTCTCTCTCTCCACTTACCTTACAAAGGTGTATGAGCCAACAGAGCAGTCGCCATTTTGGACATAATGTAACAGCTGTGCCAGCTCAGGGCTTTGCCCGGCAATCAGTCTAGCAGAAAAACCTGACTCTGGTGGGGAGTAATAACAGGAGACTAAACCTAGTGAATGAGTGGAGCTTATGAACTGGGACTGTGAAAAAAGAAAAAAAAAAACAACACCTGAGGTTGTGTGGGAGAACTCATGGTGTGACTGAGACGTGAGTAGTCTTGGTGGGAGACGCCACAAGCTTGGGTGGCCCTGGCTACCTGGTGAGAGACATTGCAGGGGAATCTGAGCTTACACTGAGGACTGCAGAGATCCTTTGTGTGGTCCTTGGGACAGAGCAGACAAATATCATTTCCACTTGGGCTAGCGCTCAGGCACTGATCACCATCAAGAAGAAGAGCTCAGCAGAGCAGAATTACTTCCCTTCTGATTAAAAAGAGAGAGAGAGAGAGATTTACCACACCAAACCTGGGTGTGTCACCTTAGGCACACCTTTAACCTTGAAGAACTGAACAGAGCTCTCTGGCCACACCCACCACAAGCCTAAGAGATTCACTGAAAGCAGACAGTCCACTTATCTACAGAGTCATAGTACAACAAGAAAAGCCACAACAGCAGGGGGGAAGGGAGAGAAGAAACCAACGAGTATCTCCACAAATGCCAAACAACAAATGCCAAAACCGAGGAAACAAGAACAAGGAAGACAACATGACACTCCCAAAAGAACATGACACTTCAATAACAAGATTATGAAGATGACAAGATAGAAGAAATGCAAGAAATGGAACTCAAAAAAACTTATGATAAGAATATTTCGACGTAATCAAAAACAAACACATGAACTATTGAAATCCTCAAGGTCATGAAAGAAAATCTCTCTCATGAAAATGAAATCTTAAGGAGGAATCAAAATGAAGTGAGGAATTTAACAGAACATGAAATTGAGATATTGAAGAGAAGTCAAAATTAAATGAAGAATTCAATAGAACTAATAAAAAACACAGTTGAGAGCCTTAAAAACAGAATCAGTGAGGCAGAAAAGAGAATATCAGACTTAGAAGACAGAGCACAGGGAAGTATACAGGCAAACCCAAGACAAGAAGAGGAAATTAGAAATCTAAAAGCACTGTTGGGAATCTGCAAAATACTATTAAAAATCCCAACATTCGGGTTCTAGAGGTTCCTGAAGGCATGGAGAAAGAGAAAGGATTAGAAGGCCTTTTTAGTGAAATACTAGCAGAAAACTTCCTGAGTTTGGAGAAAGAAAGAGACATAGAAGTACAGGAAGCACACAGAACTCCCAGTAGACACGACCAGAAGAGATACTTGCCATGACACATTGTAATCAAACTCACCACAGTGAAACATAAAGAGAAGATTCTTTTTTTTTTTTTGGACAGGTAGAGTGGACAGTGAGAGAGAGAGACAGAGAGAAAGGTTTTCCTTTGCCGTTGGTTCACCCTCCAGTGGCTGCCGCGGCTGGCGCACCGCACTGATCTGATAGCAGGAGCCAGGTACTTATCCTGGTCTCCCATGGGATGCAGGGCCCAAGTACTTGGGCCATCCTCCACTGCACTCCCTGGCCACAGCAGAGAGCTGGCCTGGAAGAGGGGCAACTGGGACAGAATCCGGCACCCCGACCGGGACTAGAACCCGGTGTGCCGGCGCCACAAGTCGGAGGATTAGCCTAGTGAGCCATGGCGCCGGCCCAAGAGAAGATTCTAAAATGTACAAGAGAGAAAGCCAGATTACTTTCAGAGGATCTCCAATTAGACTCACAGCAGACTTCTCATCAGAAACCCTACAGGCTAGCAGGGAATGGTGAGATATAGCTCAAGTACTAAGAGAAAAAAAACTGCCATCCCAGAATATTATATCTTGCAAAGCTCTCATTTGTGAATGGTGAAATAAAGACCTTTCATAGCAAAGAGAAATTGAAAGAATTTGTCACCACTCATCCAGCCTTGCAAAAGATGCTTAAAGATGTGTTGATGCTTAAAGATGTGTTACACACAGAAACATGGTAATCAATATGAAGGAAATTAAAGGAAGAAAATCTCTCAGTAAAAGATCACAGGAATTTCAAAGTATATTAGAAATATCTTTGGAAAAATGGCAGGACAAAGTCAAAACTTAATCAATAGTAACATTGAACGTAAATGGCCTCAACTCTCCAGTTAAAAGACACAGCCTGGCTGAATGGATTAAAAAACAAAACCCATGTATTTGCTGCTTACAAGAAACACATCTTTCCAACAAAGGTGCATGCAGACTGAAAGTGAAAGGTTGGAAAAAGATATTTCATGCCAACAGAAACAAAAAGAGCTGGCGTAGCCATCTTAATATCAGACAAAATATACTTTAACACAAAAACTGTTAAGAGAGACAAAGAGGGGCACTATATAATGATTAAGGGATCAGTTCAACAGGAAGATGTAACTATTATAAGTGTATATGCATCTAATTACAGGCGCCGGGTTATTTAAAAGATATTAAGGAACTTAAAGGGAGACTTAGGCTCCAATACACTAGTATTGGGGGGACTTCAATATTCCACTTTCAGCAATGGACAGATCAACCAGACAGAAAATCAACAAGGAAACAGCAGATTTAATCAATACCATAGACCAAATGGATCTAACAGATATGTACAGAACTTTTTATCCTACATTGGAGAATACACATTCTTTTCACCAGTGCATGGAACTTACTCTAGGATTGACCACATACTAGGCCATAAAGCAAGTCTCAAAAATTCAAAAGAATTGAAATCATACCATGCATCTTCTCAGAACACAATGGAATGAAGCTGGAAATTAGCAACTCAGGAATCCCTAGAGCATATGCAAGCACATGGAGACTGAACAACATGCTATGAAAGAACACTGGGTCATAGAAGAAATCAAAAGAGAAATCAACAACTTTCTGGAAGCAAATGAAGATAACAACACAACATATCAAAACTTATGGGCTGGCGCTGTGGCTTACTAGGCTAATCCTCTGCCTGTGGCACCGGCACTCCGGGTTCTAGTCCCGGTTGGGGTGCTGGTTCTGTCCCGGTTGCTCCTTTTCCAGTCCAGCTCTCTGCTGTGGCCCGGGAAGGCAGTGGAGGATGGCCCAAGTGCTTGAGCCCTGCACCCACATGGGAGACCAGGAGGAAGCACCTGGCTCCTGGCTTCGGATCGGCACAGCGCTGGCCATAGCGGCCATTTGGGGAGTGAACCAATGGTAGGAAGACCTTTCTCTCTGTCTCTCTCTCTCTCTCTCACTGTCTAACTCTGCCTGTCAAAAAAAAAAAAAAACTTATGGGATACAGCAAAAGCAGTGTTAAGAGGAAAGTTTATAGCAATAGGTGCCTATATCAAGAAATTGGAAAGGCACCAAATAAAAGAGCTATCAATGCATCTCAGAGATCTAGAAAAACTACAGCAAACCAAACTGAAAACTAGTAGGAGAAGAGAAATAATTAAAATTAGAGAAGAAACCAACAATTTGAATCCAAAAAATCATTACAAAATATCAGCAAAACAAAGAACTGGTTTTTTGAAAAAATAAACAAAATTGACACACCATTGACCCAATTAACTAAAAAAAGGAGAGAGAAGACCCAAATCAATAAAATCAGAGATGAAAAAGGGAATGTAACAACAGACACCACAGAAATAAAAAGAGTCATCAAATTAGTACAAAGAGTTTTATGGCAGCAAACTGGGAAACCTATAGAAATGGATAGATACAGTCTACCTCAATTGAATCATGAAGACATAGAAAACCTAAACAGACCCAAAATCAGATCAGTATTGAATCAATAATAAAGGCCCTCCCAACAAAGAAAAGCCTAGGACCAAATGGATTCACTGCTGAATTCTACCAGACATTTAAAGAAGAACCAACTGTAATTCTTCTCAAACTATTCAAAATGATTGAAAGAGAGGAATCCTCCCAAATTCTTTCTATGAAGCCAGCATTACTCTAATTCCTAAATCTGACAAAGATGCAGCAGAGAAAGAGAATACAGACCAAGTTCCCTTGATGAACATAAACGCAAAAATCCTCAATAAAATTCTGACCAATAGAATGTAACAACACATCAGAAAGATCATCCACTCAGTCCAAGTAGGATTTATCCCTGGTATGCAGGGATGGTTCAGTGTTCACAAATCAATCAATGTGATATACCACATTAGCAAACTGCAGAAGAAAAACCATATGAGTATCTCAATAGATGCAGAGAGAGCATTTGATAAAATAGAACACTCTTTCATGATGAAAACTCTAAGAAAATTGGTTATAGAAGGAACATTCCTCAACACAATCAAGGCAATTTATGAAAAACCCATGGCCAGCATCCTATTGAATGGGGAAAAGTTGGAAGCATTTCCATTGAGATCAGGTACCAGATGGGGATGCCCACTCTCACCATTGCTATTCAATATAATACTGCAAGTTTTAGCCAGAGCCATTAAGCAAGGAATATAAGTCAAAGGGAAACAAATTGGGAAGGAAGAAATCAAACTATCCCTCTTTCCAGATGATATGATTCTTTATTTAGGGGATCCAAAGAACTCTACTAAGAGACTATTGGAACTCATAGAAGAGTTTGACAAAGCAGCAGGATATAAAATCAGTACACAAAAATCAACAGCCTGTGTATACACAGATAATGCCATGGCTGAGAGAGAACTTCTAAGATCAATCCCATTCACAATAGTTACAAAAAACAATCAAATGCCTTAGAATAAACTTAACCAAGGATGTCAGATCTCTCTATGATGGAAATTACAGAATCTTAAAGAAAGAAGAGGGGCCGGTGCCGCGGCTCAATAGGCTAATCCTCCGCCTAGTGGCGCCGGCACACCGGGTTCTATTCCTGGTCCGGGCACTGGATTCTGTCCCGGTTGCCCCTCTTCCAGGCCAGCTCTCTGCTATGGCCAGGGAGTTCAGTGAAGGATGGCCCAAATGCTTGGGCCCTGCACCCCATGGGAGACCAGGAGAAGCACCTGGCTCCTGCCTTTGGATCAGCACAGGCACCGGCCGCAGCACGCCGGCCGCGGTGGCTATTGGAGGGTGAACCAACGGCAAAGGAAGACCTTTCTCTCTGTCTGTCTGTCTGTCTGTCTCTCTCTCTCTCTCTCTCTCTCACTGTCCACTCTGTCAAAAAATTTTTTTAAAAAAAGAAAGAAGAGGATACCAAAAAATGAAAAAATCTTCCATGTTCATGGATTGGAAGAATCAGTATCATCAAAATGTCCATTCTTCCAAAAGCAATTTATAGATTCAATGCGATACCAATCAAAATACCAGAGATCTGGAAAAAATGAAGCTGAAATTTATATCAAGGCACAGGAGACCTCAAATATTTAAAGCAATCTTGTACAACAAGAATAAAGCCAGAGGCATCACAATACCAGATTTCAAGGCATACTATATGGAAATTATAATCAAAACTGCTTAGTACTGGTATAGAAACAAATGGATAGACCAATGGAACAGAATACAAACACCAGGTATCAATCCAAACATCTACAGCCAACTTATATTTGATCAAGGAGCTAAAAGCAATTCCTGGAGCAAGGACAGTCTTTTCAACAAATGGTGCTGGGAAAACTGGATTTCCACATGCGGAAGTATGAAGCAAGACACCTACCTTACACCTTACACAAAAATCCACTCAACATGGATTAAAGATCGAAACCTATGACTGGCGCCATCAAATTATTAGAGAACATTGGAGAAACCCTGCAAGATATAGGCACAGGCAAAGATTTCTTGTAAAGACCCCAGAGGCACAGGCAGTCAAAGCCAGAATAATAATTGAGATTACATAAATTGAGAAGTTTCTGTTCTGCGAAAGAAACAGGAAAGTGAAGAAGCAACTGACAGAATAGGAGAAAATATTTGCAGATTATGCAACTGATAAAGGATTAATAACCAGAATCCGAAAGGGATCAGAAACTCTACGACAACAAACAACCCGCTTAAAGAGATGGGCCAAGGATGTACATAGACATTTTTCAAAAGAAGAAATCCAAACGGCCAACATACACATGAAAAAATGTTCAGGATCACTAGCCATCAGCGAAATGCAAATCAAAACCACAATGAAGTTTCATCTCACCCCAGTTAGAATGGCTTACATACAGAAATCAACTAACAACAGATGCTGGTGAGGAAGTGGGGGGGAAAGGCACACTAATTCACTGTTGTTGGGAATGCAAACAGGTAAAGCCAGTCTGGAGATTCCTCAGAAACCTGAATATAGCCCTATCACATGACCCAGCCATCCCACTCCATGGAATTTACCCAAAGGAAATTAAATTGGCAAATAAAAGAGCTGTCTGCACCTCAGTGTTTATTTCAGCTCAGTTCACAATAGCTAAGACATGGAATCAACCTAAATGCCCATCCACAGAAGACTGGATAAAGAAATTATAGGATATGTACTCTTTAGAATACTATACAGCAGTAAAAAAAATGAAATCTGGTCATTTGCAACAAAATGGAGGAATCTGGAAAACATCATGCTGAGTGAAATAAGCCAGTCCCAAAGAAACAACTATCATATGTTCTCCCTGATCTGTGACAACTAACTGAACACCTAAAAGGAAACCTGTAGAAGTGAAAGAGACACTATGAGAAACAATGACTTGATCAGCCCTTGTCCCGACTGTTGAGGAATGGTTACTATTTGATTCCTTGTAGTATTTTTTTGTTCTACTTAATACCATTGGTTGAACTCTTTACTTAACAGAGAATTATTCTTAGGTGTTTAAATTTAACTGAAAAGTGATCCCTGTTAAATATAAGAATGGGAATAAGAAAGGAAGGATTTGTACAGTTCAGCACATGCTTACTCAGACTTACCCCTAATGGTAGAGCTAGAAATGTGCCAGGGGATTCCAATTCAATCCCATCAAGGTGGCATGTACCAATGCCAACTCACTAGTCAAAGTGATCAATTTCAGTTCCTAATTGATCAAAAAGATAGTATTAAGTGTCAAAGGGATCACATAAACAAGACTAGTGTATGCTAATAATAACTGATAGAATTAAAAAGGAGAGAATGATCCAACATGGGAAGCAGGATACACAGCAGACTCATAGAATGGCAGATACCCTAAACAGCAATTGGGCCTCAAAATCAGCCTTTAAGGCATTCAGATCTGGCTAAAAAGCCCATGAGAGTTATTCAGGCAGAGAAAGCCAAGATACTCTTTCAGAAAAAAAAAAAAAAAAAAAATTGACCTAAATGAAAGATCTCTGTGAGTGAGATCCTAGCAGAAAGAAATGACCATCAAAGAAGGGGATACCTTTCTCTGAAGGGAGGAGAGAACTTCCACTTTGACTATGACCTTGTCTAAATAAGATCAGAGTTGGCGAACTAAAAGGCTTCCATAGCCTTGGAAACTCATGACAAGAGCCTCGAGTGATTATTGACATCATAAATAACAGTGATAATTGTTAAATCAACAACGGGAGTCCCTGTGCACTTACTCTCCATGTAGGATCTCTGTCCTTAATGTGTTGTACTATGTGAATTAATGGTAAAACTACTACTCAAACAGTACTTTATACTTTGTTTATCTGTGTGGGTGCAAACTGTTGAGATCTTTAACTAAGTTGATCTTCTGTATATAAAGATAATTGAAAAATCTTGGTGAAGAATGAGATGGGAGAAGGAGTAGGTGATGGGATGGTTGCAGGTGGAAGGGAGACTATGGGGGAAAAGCCACTATATTCTAAAAGTTGTACTTTCTTTTTTAATTTTTTTTTTTTTAATTTTTTGCCACGCAGAGTTAGAGAGAGAGAGTTATAGACAGTGGGAGAGAGACAGAGAGAAAGGTCTAACTTCCGTTGGTTCACTCCCCTAATGGCTGCTACGGCTAGCGCTGCGCCGATCCAAAGCCAGGAGCCGGGTACCTCCTCCCGGTCTCCAATGTGCCTGCATGGACCCAAGCACTTGGGCCATCCTCTGCTGCCCTCCCGGGCCACAGCAGAGAGCTGGACTGGAAGGGGAGCAACCAGGACTAGTACCCGGTATCCCAACCAGCACTAGAACCCAGGGTGCCGGCGCCGCAGGCAGAGGATTAGCCTAGTGAGCTACGGCACTGGCCAGAAGTTGTACTTTCAAAATTTATATTTATTAAATAAAATTTTTTTAAAAAAGTTTTGCCAACTAACATAGGTACGGATTTACTGAGATAAAATTTTGCATCCTGTTGTAGATTCATGTTTCTGGATTTTTCGTGTATAGAATTCCTCCTAAATGTAAATCATATGAAAATGAAAAATATCACATCACTACCAAGACTTGGTGTTCCAGACCAAGACTTTCTTTTTTAAATCCCTACTTTTAAATACAGTCTTCTTTTGAGAAAAAACAGCTCAGCAGTATGACATTTTTTGTCAGCTGCTTTACCTGCGGAACATGCATTTGTCTTGTAAATGAGTTTCTCCATTTTATATTTGGGGAATATATAATTCAGACTCATATCTTCTTCAGCAATGTTTAGCTCTTGACTGTGCCTTATTTTAATCACTACTGCAGTGTTCTTAGGTGTTCCCTTTTGTAAGCAGATAGAACTCCTTGTTACTGCCTCTTCCTTTGTATCTTATAATTTACTTGGAAGTACATTACATTTTTCTGCGGTAGATTTATATTTGGGTATTTTACTTGTGTCCCTGTTAGACTTAATTTATACTTCTGGGATCTAGACTGGGTAATACCTATTTGATTTGAAATTGAGTATAGATAGTAGTAAATTTTAGTCCAATTAATCTCATCTAGGGGAATGTGTTTAGCCTAGAAGTTACATCTAAATTGGAGTGCCCAGCTTCTGCTCCTGTCTCCAGCTTCTTGCTAATGCAGACCCCAGGAGGTAGTGTGATGGCCCAAATAATTGTGTGTCTTGTGGCCCACATAGAACTGGATTGTGTTCTTGGTTCCTGGTTTTGGTCCAGCTATTGCAAGCATCTGGAGCGTGAACCAATGGATGGGAGCTCTCCTGCTGTTCTCTCAAATACAGTTAAAAAAAAAAAATAAAAAAAGACCTAACAATCTCATTTAGACCAAATCCTTATCCTAACCAAAATGAAAACTTTTTGTGAATTGTTTTATGCTGATACATATGGCACATAGTTTATTATTTATGGGTGTTATAAATAAAGTCATCTAAGTTGCAAATGTATGCCTCCAACCCCTGACTCCCAGGATGGTGCTGCAGGTTGCAGTGGAACCCCACCCATATGCCGACAAGCCCAGACCAAACTGGAAGTGGCTCTGTACATGTTTCTGTGGAGCCCAGACACTGAAGCTGTCCTGGTTGCCATGTCCTGTTTCCGCCACCTCTGCGAGGAAGCAGATATCCGGTGTAGGGTAGATGAAGTGTCGGTGCACAACTTCTTGCCCAACTATAACACGTTCATGGAGTTCGCCTCTGTCAGCAATATGATGTCAACAGGTAAATGTGGATGAAGGGTGTTTTTCCCCTTGTCAGTTGGCCTCAAAGCACATGAAATCTGATTGTGTTAGCAATGTAAGAATGCTTTTTAAATTTATGGGGCAGAATTAAATAACTTTAATTGATAGCCTTTTTTGAACAGGATAATGTGAACATCAGTAGTATTTGAAATTGTTCATCTCCCACCAGGTTTTTAGTATGGCTACTGTGCTGTACAGTTGTTAAATAGCTAGCAATGTAGATCATTATCAATTACAGATAATATAATATTCAATTCTGCCATGTTTTGAGTAAGTCATAGATGGAAAGAGCTATTTTATGCTGTGGACATTGTGGAGTCCCAGATAAATAAATACCTGGGTTGTGAGGCTGGTGAAAGGAAGGCTTCAGCTGTATCATTTGAAGCAGTCATTCCATTCCTCCTCCCCTGCCTTGTGGATGGGGCTTGTCAGGGTCTCCACTGGCAAGCAGTGTAGTAGCTTGACTTGCCTGTCCTCTTTGTTTAGGAAGAGCAGCACTTCAGAAAAGAGTGATGGCACTGCTACGGCGCATCGAGCATCCCACTCCAGGGAACACAGAGGTATGCCCGCAGCAACAGGAACACCTGTCCCCCAGCCCTGTTTGGAGAAGCCTCCTTTTATGTGTCTGTGGTCAGGAATAGCTCTTGAAGCAAACTCGAGATATGTGCATGTGATAAGTAGAATGTTATTCTTGTAGTGGGCACCAGCTTTGAAAACTGGCAGTTGCTGATTAATTTTTAGCTGTTGGCTTAAAGTTGCTTTCAAATGATAGTTGTCTTCATTTTAGGCTTGGGAAGATACACATGCAAAATGGGAGCAAGCTACAAAATTAATCCTTAACTATCCAAAAGCCAAAATGGAAGATGGCCAGGTGAGTTTATGAAGATGACTTTTGTCTGTTACTTGATGAGGTAAATAGGTATACTTGGCTTCTGTAATCTTTTGGGAGTGACTCTTAGACTAATAAATATATAGTTGTCTTAAGACTGAGATTGAGTGGTGGTTTGTCTGTATCTGCACTCACTAATATGGTAATCAGTAACTGCATGTTGATGTTTAGTCTAAGTTGCATTTTAAATTAATTAAAAGTAATGAGATGGTTCCTCAGTCATACAAGAAACTGTACTGTGGCCACATTTCACCCCTCAGTAGCTGCGTGTGGCAGTTAGTTGGCATTTGCACAGCAGGGATAGGAAAGGTTACCTCCATCATAGAGACCATTCCTCTACTCTTTTGTTTTTTCTCCCTTCCACAAAGAGGTGACAGAGGTAGACAAGAATAAAATTGAAATGGTTTATTTTGTTGTTTTATTTGATATTCTAATTAAGGGATCTTAAGATTCAGATGGACCAATTAAACCTGTAAGTTAAATGAAATTTAAAGTGTAGACATTTCATTCATCAGTTGTTGTCAGTTGTATCATTTCATCCATCAACTATTAATATCAGCCTATTACCTCAGAAATTGATTGTTAATTGGTATTTGTGTTTTCTTTGTAATGCCCATGTGTTTTTTATTAGGTATTTTGGAAAAATTGGTTATTCTCCCATTGCCTTTTACCTGGCATGCTTAATTAGAACAGGGAAGAAGTTATGTTTTTGTGAAGCAAAATTGAGTATCTAGTGTTGGAGAAGACATGTAGCTTTAGAATGAAAGCATTTTGTTGGTAACTGTTTCATATGTATTCATACACTTCGCCTATTTGAAGTGTTCACTTCTTTGACTCTTTTAGCGTATTCACAGAGTTGTACAACCATTGCCACAATAAATTTCAGAATATTCTCATCACCTCAAATAAAACTACACCAAAAACAAAAAAATAAAACCCTCGTACCCTTTAGCTATCTCTGCCCCAACTCCTACTTTGCTACCTGTCCACCCCCTACTACCAGGCACTGTTTGTGTAGATTTGCCCATTCTAGACATTTCTTAGAAACAAAATCCTACATTACTTGAGCTTCTGTGACTGGCTTATTTGATTTAATATAATGTTTTTAAGTTTCATCCATGTGAATCAAAAGCATTTTCAAAAATTTTAAAAATTTATATAAAGGGAACAAATTTCACATATTTCACAATTATACTTTTAAGAACATAATGATACTTCCCTCCTTTCCCTCCCTTGGTCCCACCTTTCCCTCCTCCTTCCTTATTTTTATTTCAATTTTTTTCAATTTCTTTCAAATTCTATGTCAATTTTTTTTTTGCTTTCAAACTTTTATTTAATGAATATAAATTTCCAAAGTACAGCTTATGGATTACAATGGCTTCCCCCCATAACGTCCCTCCCACCCGCAATCCTCCCCTTTCCCACTCTCTCTCCCCTTCCATTCACATCAAGATTCATTTTCGTTTCTCTTTATATACAGAAGATCAGTTTAGCATACATTAAGTAAAGATTTCAACAGTTTGGTCCCACACAGAAACATAAAGTGAAAAATACTGTTTGAGTACTAGTTATAGCATTAAATCTCAATGTACAGCACACTAAGGACAAAGATCCTACATGAGGAGTAAGTGCACAGTGACTCCTGTTGTTGACTTAACAAAATGACACTCTTGTTTATGGCCTCAGTAATCACCCTAGGCTCTTGTCATGAGCTGCCAAGGCTATGGAAGCCCCCTGAGTTCACTGACTCTGATCATATTTAGACAAGGCCATGGTCAAAGTGGAAGTTCTCTCCTCCCTTCAGAGAAAGGTACCTCCTTCTTTGATGACCCGTTCTTTCCACTGGGATCTCACTCGCAGAGATCTTTCATTTAGGTTTTTTTTTTCCCCCCAGAATGTCTTGGCTTTCCATGCCTGAAATACTCTCATGGGCTTTTCAGCCGGATCCGCATGCCTTAAGGGCTGATTCTGAGGCCAGAATGCTGTTTAGGACATCTGCCATTCTATGGGTCTGCTGTGTATCTCACGTCCCATGTTGGATCATTCTCTCCCTTTTTTATTCTATCAGCTAGTATTTGCAGACACTATTCTTGTTTCTGTGATCCCTTTGGTTCTTAGTCCTATCATTATGATCAGTTGTGAACAGAAATTGATCACTGGGACTAGTGAGATGGCATTGGTACATGCCACCTTGATGGGATTGAATTGGAATCCCCTGGTATGTTTCTAACTCTACCGTTTGAGGTAAGTCAGCTTGAGCATGTCCCAAATTGCACATCTCTTCCCTCTCTTATTCCCACTCTTACATTTAACAGCAATCACTTTTCAGTTAAGTTTCAGCACTTAAGAATTACTGTGTATTGATTACAGTATTCAACCAAAAGTATTAAGTAGAACAAACAAAAAAAATACTAAGAGGGATAACATATCAAGTTGCTCTGTCAGATTACTTTATAATCACAAGCTCAACCCTCCACTAAATAAAGAATCAACAAGTAGTAAGTAAAAGAACCACTGTTCTTCAGGATTATAGGCAAGTGCTATAAACAATCAACAGATTTCAAAATGTCAGTTTTGCTCATGTACATTACATTTGTTTGTGTATTCTGTGTATTAGTTTTCACAAATCAGGGGAAACATGGTATTTGTCTTTGGGGACTGGCTTATTTCACTAAACATAATGGTCTCCAGTTGCATCCTTTCTTTTTTTTTTTTTTTTTTTTTTTTTTGTGAAAGACAGGATTTCATTCTTTCTTATGGCTGAATACTATTCCGTTATATATACCATAATTTCTTTATCCATTTATCAGTTGATGGGTATCTGGGTTGATTTGATATCTTAGCTAGTGTGTGTTGAGCTGCTATAACCATTCTATGATACAGATAACTCTTTGATACGCTGATTTCATTTCCTTTGAGTAAATTTCCAAGAGCGGAATGGCTGGGTCATATGGTAGATATATTTTCAGGTTTCTGAGAAATATCCATACTGATTTCCATAATGGTTGAATTAGTTTACATTCCCACCAGCAATGCATTAGGTTACTTTAAAGAAACTTGACACTGTGGTTGATATTAATCTAGCTATGGATATATTAGTTGCTCTTTAAAAATATATATGGGAGGTTCAAATTTTGATTTTTAAAATGTAAAAATGTACTTTTGTTATGGAAGAGATGTTGGATAACGAGTAAATTTGTCAAGTTTCAACCAATTTAAGTGGAATTCATGCTGTCCACAAAAATTTTTGTTTAGGCTGCCGAGAGCCTTCACAAGACCATTGTTAAGAGGCGAATGTCCCATGTGAGTGGAGGAGGATCCATAGATTTGTCTGACACAGACTCCCTGCAGGAGTGGATCAACATGACTGGCTTCCTTTGTGCTCTTGGGGGTGTGTGCCTGCAGCAGAGGAGCAATTCCGGCCTGGCGACCTATAGCCCACCCATGGGCCCCGTCAGTGAACGAAAGGGTTCCATGATTTCAGTGATGTCTTCAGATGGAAATGCAGACACACCTGTTAGCAAATTTATGGACAGGCTGCTCTCCTTGATGGTGTGTAACCATGAGAAAGTGGGACTTCAGATACGGACCAACGTTAAGGATCTAGTGGGTCTAGAGTTGAGTCCTGCTCTTTATCCAATGCTGTTTAACAAATTGAAGAACACCATCAGCAAGTTTTTTGATTCCCAAGGACAGGTAAAGTATTTTCTGCTTTATTTTTCATGTTTTCCTATGACTAGAATGACTTGTTTGAAATAATGGGGCTTTTTTCTTTGTGATTATTTAAAGCAGATACTCAAATGAATATAGATTCACAGTTTTAAAAAATAGACAACTTCAGAAAGAAGAGGCATGTTATTTAGGGATCAGTTTGCTGCTTAGGAACTGGTGTGGAGGGTACCTAGGAGTATAAATGTCTTGGCTATGGTGTGCGTGTGTCTCTCTGTGCTTGTTGGCATGTACACCTGTGGGTACATTTCAGTGTGTGATGACACGTGGTTCAGTTTCATCACTGTATAGTCTGTCTTGTGTGCAGTGAAGACATATCACTAATGTATTTGATTCTTTGCATAGGTTTTATTGACTGACACCAATACTCAGTTTGTAGAGCAAACCATAGCTATAATGAAGAACTTACTAGATAATCATACCGAAGGCAGCTCTGAACATCTGGGGCAAGCTAGCATTGAAACGATGATGTTAAATCTGGTCAGGTAAGCATTCTGTTGAAATGTAGCAGAAGTGTATTTTAAGGAGTAAAAAAAAACTTCTTACACTTGGTATGGGTAGTTATTGAAATAATTTGCCATCCTTTTCTTTACTACATCCAAAGTAGGGTATAATAATATAGTCAGAAGTTGTGTATGTTCTTATGTGAATAAAAATGTTATCATTCTTAAAGTTATACTTATTTTATTTAAAGATTAAAAGGATTTAGAATACCCTCTCTTTTTGTCTTAGCTGATAATTTTTTCATATTTCTTTGTCTTCATAGATATGTTCGTGTGCTTGGAAATATGGTCCATGCAATTCAAATAAAAACAAAGCTTTGTCAGTTAGTTGAAGTCATGATGGCAAGAAGAGATGACCTCTCATTTTGTCAAGAGATGAAATTTAGGTGAGTTTCTTGAAAGAGCAAAGTAGAGTTTTATAAATCTTATGTTGAATGAAGTACAGAAAAATAGTAGGTATCTGGTTATTGGAGAAAGGATCCTTGTGCATGTTTGCTTTTCTCTTTATATCTTTTCATATTTTCCAAACTTTATGCCTCTGACATTGGTCTCTTTTTCTAAACTGAGTTGCACTTGAGCTAAGAATTTGATTCTGTTTTCAAATGGGTTCCATAACTAAGGACCCATGTGGAGGATCAACATCAAAGTTAACTCGTGTTCATCCTTTCTTTTACATCTGTGATTGCAGCATCTCATTCATCAATTTGTCACATCACCTGGGTTATTTGGCAAAGTATCAGTACTGGGTGAACCTTTTTTTTTTTTTTTTAAGATTTATTTATTTATTTGAAAGAGTTACGCAGAGAAGAAGAGGCAGAGAGAGAGAGAGAGAGAGAGAGGTCTTCCATCCCCTGATTCACTCCCCAAATGGCCGCAGTGGGCAGAGCTGAGCCAATCAGAAGCTAGGAGCCAAGAGCTTCTTCCAGGTCTCCCATGCGGGTACAGGGGCCCAAGGACTTGGGCCATCTTCTGCTGCTTTCTCAAGCCATAGTAGAGAGCTGGATCAGAAGTGGAGCAGCCAGGACTCGAACTGGCACCTATATGGGATGCCGGCACTGCAGGTGGCATCTTTATCCACTACAACACAGCGCTGGCCCCTGGATGAATGTTTATTTGGTTTAATGATTAAGACCATATGACCCATGTCGGAGTGCATGGGTTCAAATCCCTTCTCTGGCTCCTGATTCAAGTTTCCTGCCTGCTGAGAGGCAATAGTGATGATAATTGGATTCCAACGACCTATGTGAGATACCTGGACTGAGTTCTTGGCTCCTGACTTTGGACTGGCCTAGTTCCAGACATTGCAGGTGTTGCTAGCAAATGGAAGCTTGCTCTAACTGCTTTCTCTCTGCTTCTCAAATAAGTAAATATTTTTAAAAGATGCAAATAAGATATATTCTATGACTAAAAGGGTATGTGTATGTAACTATAAGATAATTATTTGCTTTTTTTTCCCTCCACCATTCTGTAGGAATAAGATGGTAGAATACCTGACAGACTGGGTTATGGGAACATCAAACCAAGCAGCAGATGATGATGTAAAATGTCTTACAAGGTAAAAAAAAAAAAAAAAAAAAAAAGGCAGAGTAAGAATGACCTTTAAATATTAGCAGGTTTTACTTCAGGCATTAGAACTACTTCATAATAGCTATTACACATTTATTTCATGGGCGTTTTTGTTTTTTGGTATGTCAAGCTTTTATGTTTGAAATAGGTAAAGATATTCTTTACTTTTTTGCTGAAAGACTTTGAATGCAAACAAATGTAAAAGAGTGTTTTATTTGGAAAGTTAGTGTTAATTGATGTAGGAAGTGTGTAGTCATTGAGGAGATACATAAAGCCTTAGGTTGTGTTTTAGGTTGAGGTGGTCTGTTAGGTATCTTTTAGCCACTGTGGTCGATATCTGAGAGGAACTGCTCAGGAAGAAAGAAGGCTCGTTCGGGCTCGTGGTTCTGGAGGTGTGCATTCTAAGGTCGGATGGTCCCATTGGCCTGGCGTCTGATGAGGGGCTTGGGAAAGATCACATGGCAAGTCGGGAGGCAGAGGGAGCACACACCAGTTCACGTCTGTGTGATCTCTGTGAAGCCACCATGATTCAGTCATGGGGGCTCTATCCCAGCAGCCACAGTCAGTCTGGTCGCTTCCCAAGGCTCCATCTTCAGACACTATATTTGGATTAAGTACCTACCCTCAGTCCATTAAGAGTAATTCATTAACCTGAGACTTTGGGGACCAGGCCTTTAACACACAGCCTTTTGGGACACCTACACTATTACCCAAACCATAACAAATAGGTTATTTGAGAAATTTAATTTTATTGAGTGTGTCTAAGAAGTAATTGCTTAAGTTTGCTTAAATGATGCTTACTGACCCATATCAGAAAGTGATAAACGCTGTTTAGTAACTATTCATCTGTGTTTCTTTGGTCAGGCTTGATTTTACAGTGCATACCTAAGATTTAAGGTAGTTACTGTGCCTAGATTCCTTTTTCTAGTTATCATCTTTTCCCTGATTTATAAGTTTTTGTAATCTGATTTTCATTCTGAAACTCAAATTATTTGGGTTGTGCTAGTACTTTCGTTTAATGAAATAAGTAGTCTGTAAAATTTGTGTCTCTTAGTAAGAGGTTGCTTTGAGAAGAAAGTGGCGTGAAAGAATCTGAAAGATGGTCTCTAAATTTGTTTTGCTTCAGAGATTTGGACCAGGCAAGCATGGAAGCAGTAGTTTCACTCCTGGCTGGTCTTCCGCTGCAGCCTGAGGAAGGAGATGGTGTGGAACTGATGGAAGCCAAATCACAGTTATTTCTTAAGTAAATTTCAGCCACTCAAAAACAAAAGCACAAAGCAAATGAAGCCCCCCTTCCATCCCCCACACATGCATGAATGAAGTGTAACGGGAGTGTCAGATGATACTGAGAGAATGGACCTGATTGCTTTGCTGTTATGGCCGGCGCTGGTGTCTGATAAAATAAACTATACTTGTGAAGAAATATTCCCCATATCAGGAATGGGACAGGAAAACAGTTGTGTTTTGTGGCTTTTTAAAGGAGATTATGTATAAATGAATTTTTCCTTATAATGAAACCCAAATGGCTTCATAAAGTCATTTTAAAATGACATGTCCAAACTGTGTGGACCACTGTTTTATGAGCTAAACATTAAAAGTGACACACTGACCAGGCAATAGTGCATCTACTTGGTGCTTATGTTATGAAATGTATGCTAGACTTTGTCAGGATAAAATCAGATTCACCAGTCAACTTCATAATGAGCCCCCTTGGCTGATTACCCCAAAACTGAAGAGAGAGAGAGATACATACATACCTGGGGCTGCTTATGTGGGACATGTGATTATTTCAGTGTGTCTAATTAGCTCTCTTGTTGATGTTGCTTTCACTGTGTAAGGGTCAGTCTTTGTGTCTCCCAGGTACTTCACGTTATTTATGAACCTTCTGAATGACTGTAGTGAAGTTGAAGATGAAAATGCACAGACAGGTGGCAGGAAGCGTGGCATGTCTCGGAGGCTGGCATCACTGAGGCACTGTACAGTTCTTGCGATGTCGAACTTGCTCAATGCTAATGTGGACAGTGGCCTCATGCACTCCATAGGTGAGGTCAAACGAAAACTTCATGGAAAAATGTAACACTGGGGTCATCAGCATGTAAGACAAGCAAAAAATTCTTGAGCAAGACCATGTCAGTAAATTTTATCTATCTGTCCATATCAGGTTTAGGTTATCACAAGGATCTCCAGACGAGAGCTACATTTATGGAAGTTCTGACAAAAATCCTTCAACAAGGCACAGAGTTTGATACCCTTGCAGAAACGGTGCTGGCAGATCGGTTTGAGAGACTAGTGGAGTTGGTCACCATGATGGGTGATCAGGGAGAGCTCCCCATAGCTATGGCTCTGGCCAATGTGGTCCCTTGTTCGCAGTGGGTAAGTTTACTGAGTTAGTGGGGAACTAGAGTGCTTGGCACACACTTACTATTTCCAGATATATTTGTTCAATAAATGTTTATTGAATGAACTGAGAATTTAGAGCTGGAAGAACCCTCACACATTCAGTTAAGTAGTTTTCATCCATGGGGAAGTAATTGGCCCTTGCATATGTCTTACCTCATCCAGCCCACTAAAACATTGCACTTAAACACGGACTTTAAACATTTAAAACCATGGATCTGATCTAGTGTCTTTGTTTACAGGTATTACATAAGGTAATTCAATAAGCCTAATTTTAGTTAGTTGTTAGTTATTAGAACGGAAATCTGCTGTGTGCCTGTTTACCGCCTTTAGTTTGCTGTTCTTTTCTCTATAATGCTATATACGATTGCTTTCTTAGTTCACACATTCTGTTTGTATTTGAAATAGAGATATTGTTTGTTTTAAACCTTGGAGACAGATGACTATTTGGCCTCTCTCTTAATTTAATAAAAAATTTCCTAAAACCACATCATTCTTAATAACATATGCTAAAAATCTGAGAAGGATTGTTTTCCCTTTCCATGTTAAAAAGCCATTTGGTAATATTGTACCAAAAGAGATTTCAATATAATAAATTATAACTAATAAGATTAGCTGTCACTGCTTGTGGATTTGTTTCTGTTTAAAAGCTGATCCTATTTCTCATACTTAAAGTAAAACTCCAGACTCTGGACTCTGGCCTGTGCGATCTCCTCAGTCTGGGCCCCGCCTCCTCTCTCACATCGTTTTGTGCCACTTCCGTTTTTCTTCACCAAGCTAGAGCCACACTGTTCCTCACACGTGTGAAGTGTGTTTCTATCTCAGCGCACCCTTGCTTGTAGGCTCTCTGCGATTTTTCTTCTCTGACTGAACGGATCTCCCCCCAGAGCAGGTTTTGTAGCATATAGTAGAGGCACAGGGCAGCATGGCGGCACTCCAAAACTGAATCGTCTTACACAAGTGGCATTTTATACCCATTGATTAGTAACACCCCCCCAAATTACCGACATCCTCTTGCCGCCTCAGATGAGTTTATAAATCTTCATGTGCTTTGAAAATAAATTTTCTGAATTTTTTAGCGTCTACCTATAATTAGCACTAAAAATACATATTTTCTTCTAAAAAAAGGATCAGTTAAATCCAAGAAGTTTTAATTCAGTTTCTTTTCTTATAGGCAGTCATTTCTATTGATTTCTGTATTCAATGATTTTATTTTGAGAGGAACTTTATATTAGGCCAGGTGTGTTAGAGCTGTATCTAAAAGAACAAAATATACTTTAAATTTTAATTCTGTTTTGTAAATATGTTTTTTTAAAATCAGTTGCTTAACATTTTCAGAATTTGCAAGGGAAATACTAGAGTGAAGAAAACATTTAGCACAATAATTAAAAATAGTTTCTATTTTGTAACTGAGTTCTTGCTCATAATTTTACTTTATAATGGAAAATAAGAGTTTTTACATCTGTTAAATATGTATTATGTAATTATAAGTAATAGAGCTGAGTGTATTGGATCTTCATAATTCATTGGCTTCTAGACTACTTGTGGTTAGGATTATTAAACATTTCTTTTTACTCAAATATTGGATTATTGTAATCCTGGTTCCTGGGCAAGAATTAGAGGAGCTATGGGATGTGATCCTGCCCCTTTTTGATTTTATTTTTAAAATTTATATACATATTTGAGAGGTAGAGGAAGAGAGAGACAGAAAGGTCTTCCAACTGCTGGTTCACTCCCCAAATGGCCGCAATGTCTGGAGCTGGGCTGATCCGAAGCTAGGAATCAGGAGCTTCTTCTGGGTCTTCCACACAGGTGCAGGGGCCCAAGCATTTGGCCCATCTCCACTGCCTTCCCAAGCCATAGCAGGGAGCTGGATTTGAAGAAGAGCAGCCAGGACTTGTTTTGATATCAGTGCCACAGGTGGAAGCTTAGTCTGGTACGCCCCAGTGCCAGCTCCTCTGCCCATTTTTTTATTGCCTGAAGGTTGATGCATCTTTTTATAGTTATCCCTATTCTGTTTCTCCTTGTAGCTTGGTTAAACTGGGATTTCCTATCAAGTCATTTTTCTTGAGTGTATCAAGAGCTACTATTGGGAATTATAAGGGCTATTGATTGAATAATGGATGATGCTTCTAGCCCACACCCCGTTTGTATATAAATCTGGCTGATCTATTGAGTTCTGAATGGCCAGATCTTTTCCCTCCTGATTTCTTGAAAGTCTTGTGTTGCCATTTTCGTTGTTTTTCTGCCTGGTGTATGTTGAGCATTTGCTGAGTTCCCCTGACTGTGTCAGAAGGGAGTAGAGTTCTGGCCACCAAAGCTTTGTTTCTGCTCAGCGATTTTCTAAGAAAATGAACTGTGTATGCATAGGTACAAATCCGAGTAGAACTCTGTTGTCATCTTCTATTTTCTTTCACTTTGTAATACAGTTTGAGCTGAATCCTGGCAATTTCTGTAACCATGTGAAGCCTAGGGCTCACTTATCTTTCGCCAGCTAATACTTAGAATTGACAGCAATTGTAGACATATAAAGTCATCTATCATAGACACAATAGTCATTCACCATTTACCTTGATCTATTAGATGCTGTTGTCTTCCTGTTAAGGAAAGCAGTGAGATTGTATGTACTGGGCCGGCGCCGCGGCTCACTAGGCTAATCCTCCGCCTAGCGGCGCTGGCACACCGGGTTCTAGTCCCGGTCAGGGCGCCGGATTCTGTCCCGGTTTCCCCTCTTCCAGGCCAGCTCTCTGCTGTGGCCAGGGAGTGCAGTGGAGGATGGCCCAGGTGCTTGGGCCCTGCACCCCATGGGAGACCAGGAAAAGCACCTGGCTCCTGGCTCCTGCCATCGGATCAGCGCGGTGCGCCGGTCGCAGCACACCGGCCGCAGCAGCCATTGGAGGGTGAACCAACGGCAAAAAGGAAGACCTTTCTCTCTGTCTCTCTCTCTCACTGTCCACTCTGCCTGTCAAAAAAAAAAAAAAAAAAAAAAAAAAAAGAGAGATTGTATGTACTAACACAATTTTGTTTTGTTCTCAGGATGAACTAGCTCGAGTTCTGGTTACCCTATTTGATTCTCGGCATTTGCTCTACCAACTGCTCTGGAACATGTTTTCGAAGGAAGTAGAATTAGCAGACTCTATGCAGACTCTCTTCCGAGGCAACAGCTTGGCCAGCAAAATAATGACATTCTGTTTCAAGGTCTGTATCATTCATTTTATATGTGTGCTGAGGCATGTCAAGCCACGATTACGTACAGAATGTGCAGAGCAGATTGCTTTCTTAATGCAGAATACATGGAGCAGACATGATATGTTCCTTTTTCTGATTTTTTTATTAACTAATTATTTTTCTTTTTTTAGGTATATGGTGCTACCTACCTACAAAAACTCCTGGATCCTTTATTACGAATTGTTATTACATCCTCTGATTGGCAACATGTCAGCTTTGAAGTGGATCCTACCAGGTTTGTCATTTTTTTTTTAAGATTTATTTATTTTACTTGAGTTACACACAGAGAGAAGGCGAGACAGAGAGAGAGAGAGAGGGGTCTTCCATCTGATGGTGCACTCCCCAGTTGGCTGCAATGGCCGGAGCTACGCTGATCCGAAGCCAGGAGCCAGGAGCTTCTTCCAGGTCTCCCATGAGGGTGCAGGGGCCCAAGTGGTGGGGCCATCTTCCACTGCTTTCTCAGGCCATAGCAGAGAGCTGGATCAGAAGAGGAGCAGTCGCGACTTGAACCAGCGCCCATATGGGATGCTGGTGCTGCAGACAAAGGCTTAGCCTATTGCATCGCAGTGCCAGCCCCTCTGTCCTTGATTTTTAAAATTAGTTCATAAGTTATACACAAATTCTTTTTTTCAACAACAAAATATTAAAATATTACAAGTATCATTTAAAGCCTCTTCAATTACCACTGCCAGAGTCTGTTACTGGTTTAGCTTGTTCTCTTGTTTTTTTCATGAATTTACATATGTGTATACAAGGGTACTTCAGTAAGTTAGTGGAAAAATAGAATTGAATAAATTTATTTTGATGCAAAATTTTGAAATTTGTGCATATGAGAAGTTGTCAGAAGGCTCACAGAAAATGAATTTTTTTAAAAAGATTTATTTATTTGAGAGGCAGAGTTACAGAGAGAGGGAGAGGCAGAGAGATCTTCTGCTGGTTTATTCCCCCAAATGGCTGCAACGTTCAGAGCTGAGCTGATCCGAAGCCAGGAGCCAGGAGCTTCTTCCTGGTCTCCCACGTGGGTGCAGGGGCCCAAGCACTTGGGCCATCTTCCACTGCTTTCCCAGGCCACTAGCAGGGAGCTGGATCGGAAGAAGAGAAGCCAGGATATGAACCTGCACCAATATGGAATGCTGGCACCGTAGGCTGAGGCTTAGCCTAGTATGCCACAGCACCAGCCCCAGAAAATGCATCTTTTAAAGAAACATACATGAGATTCAAAAGATATTTTTTATTTTATAATTTTTTAAAATGTTATCACATTTACTGTGAACAGATTTTTTAAAAAGATTTATTTATCTATTTGAAAGTCAGCGTTACACAGAGAGAAGGCAGAGAGAGAGGGGTCTTCCATCCGCAGGTTCACTCCCCAATTGGTCGCAACTCCCAGAGCTGTGCTGATCTGAAGCCAAGAGCCAGGAGCTTCCTCCGGGTCTCCCACGTGGGTACAGGGGCCCAAGAACTTGGGCCATCTTCTACTGCTTTCCCAGGCCATAGCAGAGAGCTGGATCGGAATGGAGTAGCCGAGACTTGAACCAGAGGCCTTACCCGCTACGCCACAGCGCTGGCCCCTAAACATAGATATTTCTGCATACACATATATACTTTTTTCTTGAAAATAAAGATTAATGTCAGGGATTCATGACAATGATCATAATGTGAGAAAGGCAGGTATGATGTCATTTACTTGGTATGACTCAGTGAAGCAGTGTTTATAACTAAATACCAGTGATATGACATCCACACAATTCTTATGCTCTCTATGTTAACTTCCACAAGTAAGAGAAAACATGATATTTCACTTTCTGGGCCTTTCTTATTTTACTTAGCATAATGATCTCCAGTTGTGTCATTCTGTTACATACGTCAGAATTTCATTCTTTTTTATGGCTAATATTCCATCATGTATATATTCCACATTTTTTTTATCCAGTCAGCAATAGACTTGTACCAAAATATTTAGCTTATCTTTTTTAAAGATTTATTTATTTGAAGGGCAGCACTACATAGAGAGAGGGAGAGTCACAGAGGGAGATCCTCCATCTGCTGGTTCATTCCCCAAATGGCTACAAAAGCCAGGGTTGGGCCAGGCCAAATCCAGGAGCCTTAACCTGCATCCTGGTCTCCCACATGAATGGCAGGGGACCAAGTACTTCGGCCGTCTTCTCTGCCTTCTCAGGAGTGTTAGCAGGAGACTGGATCAAAAATGGAGCAGCCAGGACTTGACCTGCACTCAAGAGATACCAATGTTGCTTGTGGCAGCTTAACCTTCTGCACAACAATGCCAGCCCCAATTCCATTTTCCATGACCATTTTGAAGTACCCTCACATGTAGTTGTAGAAATATGTATTGCAATGTGAATGCTTAATATAAATGGTAATATTATATACATGGTTTTTCAGTTTGATTTTTTAAAAAAACTTACATATATGTCTTGAATTTTTCTGTTAAGATATAAAGATGAATTTCATTTCATACTGCTGCATCATTTCATATACTTTGGCTATACTGTAACTCATGTATGTATTCATATTTATTCATATTCATAATTTGATGTTTTTGATAACATCCTGATTACTATCTCATCATTATCTTTTCATTTCTCTTTTTTTAAAGATTGGTTTTATTTATTAGAAAGGCAGAGTTACAGGGAGGGAGAGGGAAATAGAGAGCCCTTCGATCTGCTGGGTCACTCCCCAGATGGTAGCAGCAGCCAGGCTAGGCCAGACTGAAGCCAGATGCCAGAAGCTTCTTCCGAGTCTCTCATGTGGAGGCAGGGGCACTTGGGCCATCTTCTGCTGTTTTCCCAGGCTGTTAGAAGGGAGCTGGATTGCAAGTGGAACAGTCAGGACTCAAACTGGTGCCCACATGAGATGCTGGTGTTTTGCAGACCGGCTTTACCTGCTATGTCACAGTGGCAGCCCCTGTCTTTTCAGGTTGAAACCATTTGCTGTAAGAATTAGTCTTCTAAAATGTAAACCTTTTTGTTACTTGCTAGAAACCATCAGTGGTCTTTTGACAGCAAGATAAAGTAGAATTGGTTGCTTTGCAGTCTGGCAGTAACTTGTCATAACCTCTTGTCATTCTTTCCTGTATACTCTGTACTAGAAGCTCAAGTGAAATATGTACATGTTACACATTTTTAAGTGGCCTGGCATGTGGAGTTTGTTAGGATCGGAGATGCCCCTAATAACTAATACCCCTTTTCCCTGCACCAGTTCAAAATCAAGAGAGGGAGGTGTGGGCTGTGAGAGAAGAACTGAGAAATCAGAGATCACCTTTATTTCTCATGCAAATGATTGAAAGTGTGCATTTAGATCCTACGGGTGGGTAGGCTTTCTCATACTGTCCTTGGGATTCGGCTCATCTTCCTTACCGTTGTGGGATGACCACAGGGTCCCCCACTGGAGCTGGCAAGCTCTTCACCACACAGAGCCAGGCAGACACGTAGACCGGAGAGAAGCAGTACTAAGCATGCTTAGCTCTTTTCTTCCCTAATTCACCTTGCATTCTGTAGTGAGGAGGGACTTAAGAGACAGGAAAGAGCTCCAGGGATAATTCAGAGTACAGTTTAAACCACTGGCTCTGACAAACTTTCTCTGGCATTCACTGAGCACAACCCTCTCACCCACCCACACACTATGCGCAAGCAAAGAAATAATCTTTTTCTCTATGTTCCATTATCATTGTAAGACTGCTCTGCTTCCTAGCCAGCTCACTGCTGACGGCCAAGTCCCTCGGCCCCTGCCACCCACGTGGGAGACCCAGATGAGACTCCTGGCCTGCGGCTTTGGCCTGGCCCAGCACTGGCCGTTTCAGCCATGTGGAGGGTGAACCAGCAGATAGAAAACCTCTCTTTCTCTCTCTCTCTCTCTCCCTTTATCTCTATGTAACTCTTTCAAATAAATAAATCTTCTTTAAAAAAGACTTGTATAAATTTATTTTATGAATTTATTTCCCCAATAGACTGTTGGCTCCTAGACATTTTGTAAATTTTTGTTATTATATTGTTCCATGAATATTAGCATGGTATCTGACTTATAGTTAATATTTTATAAATAGTTGTTAAATGAATGAATTTCAACTGATTATCTGATGCTTGCTTTTTCTAAGCTACATGTTTACATACTCTTGTCTGCCTTTCCATTAGGACTTTAAAATTATTCTTTAACTTTCTGAATACCTCTAGGTAGTTGTTCTTCCTAAATTATGATTATTTAGCTACTTTGTTTTAGTTGGTAGGTTTGGTTCTATCTTTGCTGAAGCATCAACTGTAATATCCAATCAAAACTCCAGTACTAAATTAGCCAAGTTTTATTAAAATAATTAAATAGTAAAAATACACAGCTTAAAAGTAATTTTCTTTTAAAGCTATCCTTATATTTTGTTGCAATTAAGCAGTTTCACTTGGTGGGGTGGGGTGGTGGTGGGGAGAAACAATTTCTCCTGCCTACTTTATCCCTTCATTTTGAAGGATACAATACACTGTTAGTAACCATGGTCACCATGCAGTACAACAGCTCTCCAGAGCTACTATTTGTCCTAACTGTAACTTTGTACCCTTTGACCGACTTCTCTCCATTCCTCTCACTCGCCTACCCTCCAGCAACCACCATCTGCCTCTGTGAGTGCAACTCTTTCTAGATAGCACAGATTACGTGAGATCGGCAGTGTTTGTTTTTGTGTGCCTGGCTTATTTCACTTAGCATAATGTCTTCCAGGTTGATTTGTATTATCACAAATGATATGATTTATACGCAGTTCTACATTTCCTTTATTTATCCATCAGTGGATTCTGCTTCTTGGCTATTATGCATAATGGCACAATTAACATGGTTATGCAGATACATTCTTTGCATACTGATTTCATTCCCATTGGATAGATACCCATAAGTGGGATTGCTGGATCCTATGTTAGCTTTTTTTTTTTTTAGCAACCTCATGGTATTTTCCATAATGGCTGTGCTACATTTCCAACAACAGTGTACAAGGGTTTGCTTTTTCCCCTCACCAACACTTGTTTTATCTTTTTTTAAAGATTTTCATTTATTCGACAAGTAGAGTTACAGACAGTGAGAGAGAGACAGAGAAAGAAAGGTCTTCCTTCCATTGGTTCACTCCCCAAATGGCCACAACGGCCAGAGCTACGCCAATCCAAAGCCAGGAGCCAGGTGCCTCCTCCTGGTCTTCCATGCGGGTGCAGGGACCCAATCCCTTGGACCATCCTCCATTGCCTTCCCAGGCCACAGCAGAGAGCTGGACTGCAAGAGGAGCAGCCAGGACTAGAACCCAGCGCCCATATGGGATGCCGACGCCGCAGGTGGAGGATTAACCTAGTGCGCCGCGCTGGCCCCTTATCTTTGTTGATAATAGTCATTATAACAGGTGTGAGGTGATATTTCACTGTAGTTTGAATTTGCATTAAATTCATCAGCTCCAGCTCCCTTTAACCTTCCTGTTTCACTTAAGAACAGGAGTGAAAAAGACTAAGGAACTTTTCAGAAAGTCAAATTTCAGCAGGGTCTTTGGCACAGTAAAACATAGGATATATAATCAGGTTATGAGATATGAAAAATCTGAAAAGTTTATGGAAAGTGTATGTTAGAAAGAAGCTATACATGGACTTCAAAAACTTTTTCCACAAAAATGAACTTATCTTTCTTTTTTTTTTTTTTTTTTTTTTTTTTGACAGGCAGAGTGGACAGTGAGAGAGAGAGACAGAGAGAAAGGTCTTCCTTTACCTTTGGTTCACCCTCCAATGGCTGCTGCGGCTGGTGCTCCGCAGCCAGCGCACCGCGCTGCGCTGATCCGAAGTCAGGAGCCAGGTGCTTCTCCTGGTCTCCCATGGGGTGCAGGGCCCAAGGACCTGGGCCATACTCCACTGCACTCCCAGGCCACAGCAGAGAGCTGGCCTGAAAGAGGAGCAACCGGGACAGAATCTGGCGCCCCGACTGGGACTAGAACCTGGTGTGCCGGCGCCACAGGGCGGAGGATTAGCTTATAGAGCCACGGCGCTGGCCACTTATCTTTCAATTATATTTTTCTACAAGCTTTTTGAAGTCCCTGCATATTTCCCTTCCCTAGTACTGCACTGTCATGTCAAGAGGGCTTTAGTTTACTGATTGTGGATTATGTCTGAGAGACCTGCAACACAGACACTCTAACTAAGAAGTTTCCAGGGAAACCCAGAGTCAAGACACACACACACAGGAGAGAGAGACAAAAAGGACAAATGGACACTCACAGCTAACAGATGTTAAATACAGCTCAACTCCTCGGCATGTTAATGTAAAACTTCACACTAAAAGTCTGTTTCTTTCTTCCTATTGCTCAATGCATCTTTTTTTTTAAAAAAAGAGATTTATTTATTTACTTGAAAGACAGAGTTACAGAGAAAGAGGGAGAGACAGAGAGAGATCTTCCATCTGTTGGTTCACTCCCCAAATGGCCACAACAGCCAGGACTCGGCCAGGCTGAAACCACAAGTCTGGAACTATATCTGGGTCTCTCACATGAGTGGCAGGGGCCCGAGCACTTGGGCCATCTTCTACTGCTTTTCCCAGGCTGTTAATAGGACGCTGGATGGAAGTGAAGGACCCGGGACTCAAACTGGCACCTGCATGAGATGCTGGCATTACAGGTAGCAGCTTAACCCACTGCACCACAATGCCAATGCCATTGTCTGACTTCCACAGAAAATTACAACATGTATTAACAGATAAGAAAAAAATCACAGTCTGAAGAGACAAAGCATTAGAACGCAACTCAGTTGTGGAAGAGATTTTGGAATTGTCAGATTGGGATTTAAAATAGCTATGATTAATATGCTAAGGACTCTAATGAAAAAGGCATTAAGAACAGATGCATGAATTAAGCTGACAGACGCTCTAAAGAAATACTCAAAAAATTTTGGAAATTAGAAATGCTGTAACAGAAAGAATGCCTTTAAGTGGCTCATCATTGTGCTGGGTATCAACTAAAGAAACAGTGAACTTGAAATATAAAGAAAAAGACAAAAACTAAATGCAAATGAAAAATACTTCTCCTTAAAATTGGTGTGAAATAGTAAAAATCAGCCAGCGCCGCGGCTCAATAGGCTAATCCTCCACCTGCAGCACCGGCACCCCAGGTTCTGGTCCTGGTTGGGGCGCCAGATTCTGTCCCAGTTGCCCCTCTTCCAGGCCAGCTCTCTGCTGTGGCCCGGGAGTGCAGTGGAGGATGGCCCAGGTGCTTGGGCCCTGCACCCACATGGGAGACCAGGAGAAGCACCTGGCTCCTGCCTTCGGATCAGTGTGGTGTGCTGGCCGCAGCGCGCTGGCTGCAGTGGCCATTGTGGGGTGAACCAACGGCAAAGAAAGACCTTTCTCTTTGTCTCTCTCTCTCACTGTCCACTCTGCCTGTCAAAAAAAAAAAAAAAAGTAAAAATCAATGCTTAGGGGGGAATTTATAGCATTAAATCATTAAATGTAAGAGAAAGAAGAAAATTTAAAGTTTTAAGCTCTCAATTTAGAAAACTAGAGAAATAAGAGCAATATGATGTTACACAAGTTGAAAGAAGACAATAAGAAGCAGAACAGAGGAGTAGGTGGTTAGCCTAGTGGTTGAGACCCTTCTGTATGAGCGCACCTTTGTTCAGTACCTGCTGCAGCTCCTCCCTCCAGCTTTGTGCTAGTGCAGACCTTGGGAGGCAGTGGTTATGGCTCAAGTGGTTGGGATCTGCCACCCACATGAGAGACCTGGATTGAATTCCTGGTTCCTGACTTCAGCCTGGTCTAGCTCCAGCCACTGGGGGCATTTGTAGAGTAAACCAGCATGTGGGATCAATCACTCTCTCTCTCTGCCTCTCAAGGAAATAAATAAACATTTTTTTTTAATTCAAAAAAAGGAGCAGAGATCAATGAAATGGAAGATAGCAGAAAAACAAAAATAGGACCAGCAGTTTTTTGAAAATCAGAGTGAAAAGTTTTATACACATGAACACTTAATTAAACCCAAAACTTCATTGTAGTTCAGAGTTAGTAAAACAACCAGGAGGTCACCACTGGCATTTGTGTGGGAGGCAGGAGAGCACTGTGGCAAGGTGCTGTGGTAGAGGAACACCTGAAAGACAGCAGTGTCCCTGCTGCTGTGCTGTCTCAAGAAAAACACAGGAGTTCCTACAAAGTACACAAGAATTTTAAAGGTCCTAAGAATCTCTTTGAACCTTTTTTGAGAAATTTTTGGTCTTTTTATTCATACTCCCAAACTCCTCAGCTGTTCTAAGGTTTGGGATCAGTATTGTAGCATCTCAGTCTGTTCCCACTGCCTATGACTCCTGTTATCTCGGCTAGTCTTTTTCCAGTTGGCCACATACACCACCTCCATTCTTCTCAGACATGATGAATGGCTTTTCTGCCTTTTTTTTTTTTTTCAAAGACTTATTTATTTGAAAGGTAGAGTTACAGAGACAGATTGAGAGAGAGATTTACATCCGCTGAATCACTCCTCCAATGGCCACAAAGGTAGGAGCTGGGCCAGCAGAAGCTAGGAGCCAGAAACTCCCACATGCGTGGCAGGGGCCCAAGCACTTGAGCTGTCTTCCACTGCTGTCACGTTAGCAGGGAGCTGGATCAGAAGTGGAGCAGCCAGGACTCAAACCAGTGCTCATATAGGATGCTGGTGTTGCAGGCAGCAGTGTAACCTGCTGCCCCACAATGCCAGCCCCCTCTACTTTTTTATTTTTCTCTGTAAAGGAAAACCAGTTTTTTTCTGCAGTTAGACTCAAAACAGTCTCCAGGTATTTGGACTTTCTCCCCTTCCACATCAAGCCATGTTCCCCTGGAGAGGACATCAGAGCCAACACTGAGGAGAACTGATCAAGTAAACCAGCACTCTAATGAAGGAATGTGGTAACAAGGACGAGTCAGTATGGGCAGTTAGGGATGTTTCGGGATGAACAGCAGGATTGAGGCAGGACTGGTGCACACCAGAGGAGTTATAACATTTTATGACTCCATTAGAATGGCCAGGTCAGGAGGAACAGTGGTCATTTCATCATTCCTCAAACCTTGCAAGCTTTCTTTAGATGTAGAAAAGTGTTTTCTCGGGCAAATTCAGTTCATGACATGGTGTCTGTGTGGTAGTTACTCCTGTCAGTAAAATCTGTAAGGTTCAGGTAACAATTCACTCTCTTTTTTTGACCATTCTGTAGCCATTTTGATTTTTATGTTACCAATAATAAACATGTATTGGCATAAATTGAGTATCCACCCTGCCTACTCCTTTTTCTGAAATACCCTAAAATCTTTTTGTCTATGCAAATTCTATCCCTCCTTTGGGACTCAACTCCTCTATGCAGTCTTCCCTGCTTTGTAGTCCATATTGATTTCTGAACTCTTGCTGTGTTCACATGCTGTACCACACAGTGAGCTACAAGGAATCTGGAGTGATGACTTGAGTATCCAAAGCACTTAGATAATATGTGAATTAGTAGAATAGAGAATTACTAGTTAAGGTATTAAAAACTTACTCCATATGTGCCTTGAATAAATACTTGTCTATTGTTCTGGAGTTCAAAGGGACAAAATAAATATGTCCTTGAAGAAGCATCAGTTGAGTAGAAAAGATAAGACATATATAGTTAAGGAATGTGTTTTGGGAGTTCAGTTTAAGTAAAATTTAGTCCCCATAAAGTCTTCCTGTCTTACTGATGAGAAAAACTGAGGCTCAGAGAAGTTGAAGATTGTGACCAGGCTCATAATGATCAATAACTGCTAGAGGTAAAATTTAAACTTAGTATGTGTGCCATTAGAATATTTGTCTTTGGTCACAATGCCAGGGATTTAGAAGTCATACTGGTAAGAATTACCTACAGTGATTGGATGTAGGGAGTGATGAAATAGAGCAGGAAAATTGACGGCAGAGACAGCTTGGGTAACTTGACTCAGTGACGGTGCCATTGACAATGTGGAGAACACAAGACAGGATGCAAGAGGGCAGGAAAAATCTACTAATTTGGGGCACACTGACTTTTAGCTAGCACGAGTGGGGCATCTGGCAGTGAGGAATGTCTGGCTGGAAGTAAAAGGGGTTTCAGGAGAGGGAAACCTGAATCGCTGCCGTGTAGATGAAAGCATGTCTGACTTTACTAGGAATCGTACACAGAGAAGTTAGAAGCATAAGATGCCCTTTCCTGCCTGCTCGCTTGGTACCAGTTAAGCATCCCTATTCTGAGTATCTGAAATGTTCCAGAATTTGAAACATTTGGAGCTCTGACATGCAACTATTCCAAAATCTGAAAAAAAAAAATCCCAAATCTGAAAAGCTTCTGGTTCCAAAATTTCAGAGAAGGGATAGTCAGCCTGGATACTAAGTTCGTGAATACACAGAATACACATTCTTACACACTGTTGGGTAGAGAGCTGTCTGACAATATCTAACATTAAATATCCAGAAGCTCACAAATTCTGCTTTTAGGAAGATGTCCTAGAGAAACTCTTGTATATGTACAAGAATGTTCTTGATCACGGTATCTGTAGAAGTGAAAATTTTAAATGTTAATTTGTAGGAGAACAGATCTTATTATGCAGTCAGGTGAATGAACTAGATCTTCTCAACTTGGGTACTCCTGAAACATAGTTTAGAGCGAAAGGTCAAAATTGCATTTTGTTCTCATTGATGAGAAACTTCAAAACCCACATAATTCAAGTATATGTTAATTTTTTTATATGGGCATGTTCCTACAGAGGAATGTGGATTGGAAGACTGCTTGCTGTTCTTGTTTTGTCTGTCCCCTTCCCTCCATTTTTAGCTCAGGTTTTTGCAGCAGATACGGAATTAAAAAAAAAAATAGACAAAACCGTGGTATTCCCACACCCGGAAAAATTTAAAATAATCCCTAATATAATATACAAGATCAGTTTTGTGTTAAATTCTTTGAATACCTCAACATTGTGGGGTTTTTTGTTTGTTTGTTTGTTTGTTTTTACAGTTTTTTGTTCAAATCAGGATGGAGGGTCCACACAATGCATTTGGTGTCTTGCCTCTTAAGTCTTTTGAGGGACTTGGCTTGTTTTGAACAGAAGCGTTTGGTTTCACCTCGTTGTTTGTTTTTCCCTAGACTGGAACCGTCAGAGAGCCTCGAGGAGAACCAGCGGAACCTCCTTCAGATGACGGAGAGGTTCTTCCACGCCATCACCAGCTCCTGCTCCGAGTTCCCCCCTCAGCTTCGCAGTGTGTGCCACTGCCTGTACCAGGTACGCGCAGTCCCAGACCCCCAGCGCTCCTCTGAAGCTCGCGTATTGCTCTTCCCAGGGAGGATTTAGCTGCTGACAGCACGTGGGGGACTGTAATAGTTAATTTGGGTGAATAACATATTAAGCATTGCTGTTGGAGTTGGCTCAGAAGGAAACTTAAATATGGCTTAGGAGACCCTCTGAAGTCCTTTAAAAAACACTTTAAAATGTTAAATTTTTCTTTTGTTGGGAGCAAGCTTGAAATGTAATGTATCTACTGTGTATGATGGATGTGGCTGAAATGAGATATGTTAATGGAATTTGTTGTCATTGTCATCTTTTGCCTAAATTTCTTCTCGACCTTTCGCACGTTAGGAGATAGGCTGTGTGCCCTGCTTTCTGCATGTGAAGTGCTTGCTCTGTGATTTTGGCTTCTTCATTAAAATGTAACGGTTTGTGTCAGGTTTTTCCAGAATAAGACTGATTGCTCTGTTTATTTTATATTGAATGCTACTTTTAAGATATAATGTATCATCATTCAGACCAAATTATTAGACTTTCTAACACTAGCATTGCAAGTAATGCTTTTGAATTCCAGTGCCCATGGTCTGTCGCTTCTGTTGAGGGAATTAGGTCTGTGTTCTTCTGTTGCTTCTCTATTTTTTTGAATTGCATGTGCAGTTTTAGGAATATATACTTGTTCCAAGGGAGATCTTAAAAATTCACAGTAGCCTTTTGTAAACTGTGCTGGAAGAAACGTTAGTGGATCTGGGGTTTGGGACACGGTGTTTATAGGGCAGCCCTTAGACTTTGACCAAGACTCAGGCCTCTGTGTCTCTCTCTGCAGAGTCGCCCCCACCATTTGTCTTTTTAGCACATGGCTTCAGTCGCTTAGAGACTTTGACAGCATCGGTGAATTCACCATTTTAAAAAAGCTGTTTGAGGCTGCTCTGTGTGGATTTTTTCCTCATTGCTATTTTTAAAGATGTGTCTGCCGTGTCTCTAAAAATGTTCTCCACAATCTGCACAGATGATACAGCATACTTAGCATGAAGTCTTAGTATGTCATGGTTTCCCTGCCTTTTCATGAGAGCTCAGGGGTGCTTTGGAAAGCCTGCAATGGTTGATTCAGCTCGTGAAGTCCGAGGCTAGAGGGCGGTTTAGTTACAACATCAAACTTACTACAGTGACTACTACTTTCTTTAAAGCTTGGGCCGTATTTAAGTTTCTCTTTCAACATAATACAGCAGAATTTTTTGTTTTTGAAACTAGGCAGACAGAAAATATCAGCATATATTAAAGATCTTTTGGGACAGTGTCTTGCTTGACCTAATAGTAACTGTTTTCAGAGAGCAAATGGGATTCGAAAATGTCCATGGCTTTGATGTTGGCTGGGTCAAAGTGAAGGGAGACGGTTACGTGGTTACGTGATTACGTGGCCTAGGAGACTTTGAGAAAAATTCTTCATGTGTTTCTTATCCTAAATGAAAAATCATACCATCAGCATAGTTGGAGGTCAGTGTGAGACCATGATTCTGATCATGTAAAAGGAACAGGGTTTGGCACTTAATAAGTACTTAGGAAATATTTAATGATGGAATAAATTCCCTCATCCCTCTCACCCAAGTGAACAGAGTTTTGCCAGCTTTCTTTCTCAGGAAAGGAAAGGAAATTGTGAAAATAGAATCAGGTGATAATTGTTGTGCTTTTTAGAGCACTTCAGAATAAACTATCTTAACAACAGACTTGAACTACTGTATTAAAATTTCACCTAGAATTATTATTCTCTCTAAAAATATTATTTAAGTGTTGTGTCAGGACATTGTTTTAAAGTATTGGGTAAGCTTAACATTTGAGGGTACAGTGTTATGGAACAAAGCTATGCCTATGATGTTTTGTTTTTTAATTCTATTCAGTAATTATAAAGGTAGGGAAAAACCGGTGTGATCTCAAGATATTTTTCCATTGAGTCTCCTTCCTAATTTTCCCCTCTGATTTGCTGTTTTTATTAACCTCTTCTGGCTTTCTCTTGCCCTTTTTATTTGCTCGCCTTTTCTTGCCCTTTTGGCTTTGGCAGTAGCATAATGGCATCTTTGTACTTTTAAGTTCTACTGGGAGGGGTAGTTGTTGATTTTTTTTTTTTCTCTAGTAAACATAGTTCTGCTTTGGAGAACCTCCTGGGAACATTTGGAGAGCTAAATGAGTATATTGCTAGCTAGTAAAATTCTCTGAGCTTTAGCTGTTTTACTTCAGTTCTTATTTGGGGCTTGAAGCCTTTTGGAATTGTGATTTAGCCCGCTGTTAGTTGATGTGCCTCCCTTACTGAGTAGACTGGGAATAACCAACTGTGAGCACGAGTCAGATGTATAATTAATTGATGTTCCCATGTATTTGTTTCCACTTTTCCTTCTGATAGTCTTGGAGTAAAGAGAAAATAATTCCCAGAGAGGATATTCTCTTAGGTTTAGAGTATTCTAAGAAAGAGCTATCATGATTCTAAGTGAATGTCATCTTTTCCCAGTAAATCAGCTTCTGCAAACTGAAGTAGTTTACAAAATGATAGCTGCATAACATAATTGAAAAAATGTATGAAACTGCATTTCTGTGATGTATATGGTTACTATGCTTTTGTATGAATCCTAAAGTTTAAACCAAAGTTCTATGAGATGAGGAACTGTGTTGTTTTGTGTTCCTTCTATCTCCCAGTGGCTGGAATGTAACCTGGCATGTAGGTGCACAGTAACTACTTGGATGAATGGATGGATGGATAGATGGATGGGTGTCAAACTAACTTGAAGCCCAAGTTGTTATGGGTTATGGTGCTGGATGTCCAGAATTCATGGAATAAGTTGCCATGGGTTAAAGAATTCTTACTTGGTTTTAAAAATTTCTGTACTGCCTAGTGTAGTGCAATCATGAGCCTTTTAATTTTGAAGGAATTCTTTGGCCTAGAAGGAGCTCTGATAGATGAAACCAGTATTTCTCCCTGGACTTTGGGGAATTTTTTGAGTGGCTTTTTCTTTTTTGAGATATTCTGATAAATGATCAGCTGTACTATACTATATAAAAGACTTAAGCAGACCTACAGTTTTAGTCTGTCACTTTCTCTGCAGGTGCTTCATTTTCATATCAACTAATGCTGTTTTTCTTGTTGAACTGATAACCTGCTTCTCCCAAATGCTGCAGAGCTTTTAACCTCTGATCAGAACCATTTCAGAAAGTAGCCTGTGACCGTTGAAAAATCTGTGAAATTTAAGTCATCTTTTTTAAAGCGGGAGAGAGATTTTTAGTTCAGAATCTCTAAAGTGTGTGTTCTGTTACATTTAGCTGTTGAATTTTCATCTCATCAGTTGGGTTTTAATTAAATGCCAGATGTTGAAAAAATAACTAAGTCAATTGAAGGATACACAGAGAAGTATTTTACAAATCAAGAAAAAGTTATGGAGACAAAAAATGTTTTTAGCATAGGATCTACTTTTAATGAACATTTTATATGCTATTTATCAAAAGCCAGGACTTAACTAAAATACAAGTAATATATATCCTCAAATTCACTTGGGGAGAGTTTTTCTGCAATTTATAGCCAGAAGTAGTAGACATGATTGGTTCTCAACACTTCTTGCTATTTATTTAGTGCTTGGCTTAAAAATGTAATGAAAATTGAAATCCAGAAATAAATTTCATCCCTCAAAATTCAGTTGATTTCTAATGTTTTGTTGATTCCATTTGTGTTACATTTCAATCGTGTAATTTGATGTACGAGCCAGCGTTGCTGTTGTTGCTGTGTGTAGTCGGTGCTGTGACTTGTTTGTGCTCATCTCTGTTCTGTAGGCAACTTGCCACTCCCTACTGAACAAAGCTACAGTAAAAGAAAAAAAGGAAAACAAAAAATCAGTAAGTTTGGAGAACTTTTTATTAGCTGTTTCTTTCAAAGCCAAACAAAAATCTTTTGCTGTTTGTTAAGAACATCTTCACTTCAGCCTATTTGACCTTCACTGTAAAATCATTCTACTAATTCTGGCACAAAATAGCTTTCATTTCAATTAACCCTGGAATTAAGTTACATTGAAACGTTCTCTGTGTTCCTTTGGTTTGATTTATCCCAAAGGCATTTTGTGGGCATTTGTTGCATTGGATATCCTTGGTCTAATTTTATTATAATCATTTTAAAAATCATAAATGAATGCAAAAAACAAAAACTTAATTTCAAGGCCATAGGAAATGCTGACTTTCTTCATTCTTGCTTCTTGTTTGCAGGTAATATGAGTGGTTTCTTTTCCTAGAGGTGAAAGTTTTTCTTAGTTGTTAAAAGAATGTAGCAGGAAAGTCATTTTCTAAATCATAGCTAAAGGTTGCTAAGTTTTATTTTTATTCCTTATATTTTTATTTAGACATTCTCAGCCAAAATTTAGATGTTTGTACATAGGTCATAGAAAACCCACTGGTAAAACTACTTTTACTTCAGAGAAAAACAATATTAAATTATCAGGATGAGAACATAATGCTTTTGAAATAAAGGAAAACTCAATGAGTCCTGTTTGTAGAGAAACACTTCATTTCACAAACGTGGTATAGATATACTGCCTGCTTCTGTGAACTTTCCTAATTTTAGAGGAAGAGAATTATGATAGTTGTAATTATTTTCTTCCAGTGAATGGAATTTTTTTTTAAAGATTTATTTATTTATTTGAAAGTCAGTTACATGGACAGAAGAAGAAGCAGAGAGAGAGAGAGAGAGAGAGAGAGAGGTCTTCCATTTGTTGGTTCACTCCCCAAATGGCCACAATAGCCGGAGCTGCACCGATCCAAAGCCAGGAGCCTGGATCTTCTTCCAGGTCTCCCATGAGGGTGCAGGGGCCCAAGTGGTTGGGCCATCTTCCACTGCTTTCTCAGGCCATAGCAGAGAGCCGGATCGAGGTGGAGCAGCTTGAACTCGAACCAGCGCCCATATAGGATGCAGGCACTACAGGTAGCGGCTTTACCCGCTACACCACAGCGCTGGCCCCAGAGTGAATGGAATTTGCCTAAAACATCATATGCATTCATTTTAAGTTTGCCATTATCTGTCAGTGTGACTTATCCTTATGAGGCTGAGTACTGTCTTGTTCATATCATCCAAATGATTATAGAGGAAAATTAAACCTTTATGAGTTGAGTAAATAATTTTCTTTAAAAGGTGTAATTTAGAATATAATGTTCATCTGGTTTCATCTTTTGTTCCTTGTCTAAGCTTTATTTGTAATAAAGCCTCACATATAAATTTGTTTCAAGTTCAGAATTAAAATTTAGAGACATTTACTTTTATGTTCTTTCAGAATTTCCTTTTTGAGTAGTTAAGTGAATTTGGTCAGCTGTGAGCAAATGAATTGGATTGGATGGCCTTTTTGCTTAATAAAATATTTCTTTCTAATGCTTCAGCCTTCTAATTCTCAGTGTATGTGGGTTTGTCATAACATACACTATCACTTTTGAAATTAATTTACCGTTCCTAATACTCTGTGCAGTGTTCTACTAATGCCATTGTGTGTAGTGTGTCACATAAATTAAAATGCAGGCTCTCTGTCTTCCTCTAGAGCATGTGTTCTAGCCTCCCTAATATTGCTGTATTGATTAAGATTTTCGTCTAAAATTGTTCCTTGAAATGTGTTTTTTTTTTCCTATTACTTATTTTCAGATTTTTTTGCTTTAAGCTTCTGGGTAACACTGAGTTTCAGAATGTATTTCTCAGCACAGATGATGTGAGGTCCTCACGGAAACAAGGGAGTCTGATTGGTAATCCGAGATCTACTTCAGAGCGTATTCTGAAGTATGAAGACAGTATAGTCGCTGGGAAGTAAAATGTCATTTTATGCAGTTACTTGCTTGATGGTGTCTAATGATCTTTTAAGAGCAAGCTGATTTTCTTTTGGAGTATGTAGATCATGGATTTGAATCTAAAATGCAGAGAAAAGGATCTGACTTCTGGTAGTATAGCTGTATGGTCATACTACAGCTATCGATCGAAGAATTCGAAAGAACTTTGGAAGTTAATTGCCTGCATAACTCTGAGAGAATTTTCAGTAATAGTTGGTGATGCTCTTGCTGGTTTATAGATGCATTTATTTGCATTTTGTAGTCAGCTTTTACCAAGGAGGCAAAGAAGACATTGGCTGATAACTGAATTCAACACAGAGACTGGTTCAACTTTGACCTTTTATAAGGAGTATTTTTGCGGATCCAAGTTAGGTTTTTACATAAAAAAAAGCACCATTTGGGTGTGTTCATGAAATAAAATTACATTTATGTTAACTAGTGGTGAAAGAAAAAGCTGTCCTTTTATAAATTGACTCATGAAACTTGTTATGTAGTATTTTAATTGATACTGATTATGTAGTATATCAGATTTTATTTCCAAAAACGCATTTGTAATACCACTCGTTAGATGCATATTTATGTGAAACATGAAACAGCATTTGTTCCTGAGGTGTGGATACTTTGGATTTTGACATGAATTCTTTTTGGAGACAAAGAAGATGGTAAAAATGTAGTACTTTCTATAAATTTTTTAATAGTACCCTTCTGGGAAATAATTCACTCAGATTTTCATTCAATTCTGAGAGTGATTATCATTAAGTATAAATTAGGCATGAATTGAAGTCACGCTTTAAAACATCTTTGTCCTAGGAAAAACTAGAAGACGGCTGCACTTGTGTATTAAAATTATTGATTTTTATGAGACATTTTTACAGAAGATTAGTATTTTATAAACTGGTTCTTTGAGAATCAAATTATGGCTTTTAACTTTATTTTTAATTTTTTGTTTAGATTTATTTATTTATTTGGAAGGCAGAGTCACAAAAAGGCAGAGGCAGAGAGAGAGGTCTTCCATCCGCTGGTTCACTCCCCAAATGGCTGCAGCACTGGAGCTGAGCTGATCCCAAGCCAGGAGCCAGGAGCTTCCTCCAGGTCTTCCATGAGGGTGCAGGGGCCCAAGGACTTGGGCCATCTTCCACTGCTTTCCCAGGCCACAGCAGAGAGTTGGATCGGAAGTGGAACAGCCGAGACTTGAACTGGCGCCCACATGGGAAGTGGGTACTGCAGCTGGCGGCTTTATTTGCCATGCCACAGCGCCAGCCCCGGCTTTTAACTTAAAAAAAAAAAAAAAAATCCATTTCAGGATTTTGATGGGTTAAATTGAATATATGCTAACTCGTTTTAAACAAACTATTTAAAATTGAATTTAAAGCAGTTTTTAGTCCTCTTCCCTCTCAGAAGTTTACTGTCTTTAAATGCTTTAAGATCTTGAATGTTTGTTGATGTTTCATCTGTTTTAAGATTAAAATTAGCGAATTCTAAAGAACCACTGGGTAGTTACGGTGATTTATGAACATTCTGAAATTTGTTTGCATTCATGCATTCATTTTTCTGACTTTTATCAGCTTTCAAAGAGTTACCTTTATTTGTTACCAAAAGGTTAAAAACACACTATTGGGATAGTAAAAGTACTTGAATTTTCTGAATTCTATTTCTAAAATTGTATCTCAGCTAAATATAAGCTGTGCTTAGGTTTTAGAGCCATTCTGCTAAGACAGCGGTAGTTAGCTCCTTTCACCAGGCTCTCCATGTTTTAGGGACCCCAGTGGCAGAGAGGAAGTGAAGGTGACAGTACATTCATTACAGCTTACCTCTTGGATTTGCTTCAGTGCAAAAGTTTGTTCTCTAAAATCTTAAAGACTTTTTTTATACTCTTTACATTATAGCCAGTAGATAAGAACACAAAATTAAAATGTGGCTCACAGAAAGCACTAAATGGATTAAATGACAAGAAAGAATCCTTGTTCTTTCTAAAGTTAATCTGGAGTCAGTGAGCCATGTGTAATTCATGACAGGTGTTACTGTACTCAAGGCATTGTGAGGAAAAATATCTGCAGAGATTCTTTCCTCCTGCTTGCCTCAGTACTCTCTGAAATGCAGAACCCCACAATATTGAGGTTCAGAGTGCTCCAACTTTACTTTTGTAGTCATCCTTGTTTTCAACAGCAGTCAGCCACATCAGGCACAAATGGTTGTAGAGATTAAAATGTTTCATATGTGTTCTTTGACAATGCATTTATGTGTGTTGTATAAACATGTAAATTTCAGAATACAATTTTCAGAAGTGAAATTGACTTAAAACAGGCCCCTGGGAAGAAATGGGAGTTCAGCCAGTTTCAGAACACTTTTCTGTATCTCACAGACCTATTACTGTATCTTCAGTGTCTAATGTTTTATAAAGAGAAAAAAAAATCCACTTAAATGCTAGGTTCATCTTGCTTTTCAGAATGGGCAGTCCTTTCTTAAGCCTTAAGTTTTTATTTGAGAGATAATGATCTGAGGCAGACTCAGGGGTTCTCTCTTCTGGTGGGGATCCTTTTTTTTCTTTTAGGTTTCCAAGAATTGCTATTCCCCTGTGGTTTATATGATATGTAGGTCCTTATATCAGGAACCATGCTGGTGAAGATAAAGGACTGGTATTAATGTTACTTGGAATATGTTTTTTTTTTTCCCTTTCAGTAAGAATCTAAGAAATTTTGTCTTCTACATGGGAAACATTTTTCTCAAGGAAATCAGTTGTACATGGTACACACCAAAATGCAAATATTTATTATTTAGATGTAGGGTGTTCCAGGGGGGTGTGTTTGAAAACTTAGCTTCATCTTCTATAAGTTTGATCACACTTTCACGTCTATTACTATTAGTGAAGTTAGATCCTCTTTGTGGGAAATTTGAAATTTGAATTGCTTTTGTCACTCATCACACTTGCAGTGCAAATGATGCTAATAAAGATCTTTCCTCAGGCTCTGCTACCCAACTTATCCGTGAGGCTTTTCTTTCCTCTGAGATACCTCAGTTGTGCTTTAAAATCATGTGAGATTAGAGTTGAGGGTAAACTTTATTTTCTGAAATTTGGGGAGAAGAAAAAAAATAGAAACATGCATGAGGATTGATGGATTCAGAGTTTTTGTGCAGTTTGACCTTCAAGCTCTTTGTTCCATTTCCTTATTTTACTTCAAACCTCATGCTCAATTCTCTACTCCTTGTTTTTAGGTGGTTAGCCAGCGTTTTCCTCAGAACAGCATCGGTGCAGTAGGAAGTGCCATGTTCCTCAGATTTATCAATCCTGCCATTGTCTCACCGTATGAAGCAGGCATTTTAGATAAAAAGCCACCACCTAGAATCGAAAGGGGCTTGAAGTTAATGTCAAAGGTGAATCGTTTGAAATCATCTAGCTATCTTAACATTTCCTTCTGACTACTTTTTCAGTTTGTGAAAGCACTGTAGTGCTTCTCTTCAATTTATTTTCAAATGTCTATGGTTTTAAATTATGTGCTTTTGTTTTATTTTGTTTCTGTTACAAAGGAATTCATAAGATGGATACCTGCAGGGCTTTATTATCATGGGAACATATTTTAGCAAATATCTACTGAATATTTTCTGTGTAATCATTCTGGGAATTTTGAAATGGAGACTGAAATGTTGGCATTAGGACCTTTTAATTTCAAAAAGATATTTAAAAATTTATTTTATGTGTGTATATTTTACATGTACATATCATTATGTTTCTATTTGAGAATAATAGAAAAAACATCTAGAATAATTTATAGAATGAAGAATAATTGATTTTAACTTCCAATACAAAGTATGTCAATGAGGGAATTGATATTTTTAAAAGAATGTAGTAATGTATAGAGTTTATACAGTAATTAATGATTATTTATAACCTGCTTTGATCGTTTAGATACTTCAGAGTATTGCCAATCATGTTCTCTTCACAAAAGAGGAGCATATGAGGCCTTTTAATGATTTTGTGAAAAGCAACTTTGATGCAGCTCGAAGGTAAGCACCTGCCTTTTTCTCACTTGCCCTGTCTGAATCCAGGCTTTCCTGTTCTCACTTAAGTCCTAGTACCCTCTGTTCACAAAGTGCCTGTGTAGCCTTTTTTTCCTTTTCCCTCTCCAGGTCAAGAAAATAGTTTTTGTCTTATTTTAGTATAAAAGATGTCATGACATAAATCTATATTTTGTACAGTTTGGTGGTAATTTCCATATTTGAATACCAAGAGGAATTTTTTACGTATTCACTAAAACAAAGGATGTAAGGTAACTATAATAAGGGGGCACAGAAGATTCCTTTTATAAAAAACCATAGCCAGCATGAGGATATTTGGCCTCAGCCGGAGTAGGGAGCATCTGGCTCCCAGGCCATAGGATTCCGTGAAATCATGTGTCTGGCCCTGTCATGGCCACTACAGACGGGACTCACAATTCAGTACATCTACAGCAGGCTACTTCTTTTTTCTTAAAGATTTTATTTATTTATTTATTTATTTGAGAGAGTTACAGACAGTGAAAGGGAGAGACAGAGAGAAAGGTCTTCCATCTGTTGGTTCGCTCCCCAAATGGCCTCAACAGCTGGAGCTGAGAAAATCCGAAGCCAGGAGCCAGGAGCTTCCGCTAGGTCTCCCACACAGGTGCGTGGTTCAAAGCACTTGGGCCATCTTCCACTGCTTTTCCAGGCCATAGCAGAGAGCTGAATTGGAAGAGGAGCAGCTGGGACTAAGAACCATCGCCCATAAGGGATGTTGGTGCCGTGGGCAGAGGATTAACACAGTGCTGGCCCCCAGCAGCCTAATGTTTAAGTTGGTAATTTTGTAGAGCCTACAAATAACATCATAAATATCCAAATGCCCTTTGGCAGAAAAACGTTTCTGCACCCCTGGCCTTGGTGTTAGGATGCCTGTGTCTGTCCCTCAATTGGAGTGCCTGTGTTTGAAACCTGGCTCCAGCTCCCGACTCCAGCCTTCTGCTAATACAGACTGGGAGGCTGTGGTGATGGTGGAAGTGATTGAGTTTCTGCCATTTCTGTGGGAGACCTGGATTGAGTGCCTGTCTCTTGGCTTCAGGTGCTGGCCCAGCTCACAACCATTGTGGGCATTTGGGGCATGAACCAGTGGATGGAATCTCTGTCTCTGTCTCTCTCTCTCTCTGCCTCTCAAAAAAATAAATAAATAAAAACTTGTATTGATAATGTATAATATTGTTTAATTGGTGTTTTTTTTAAAAAGATTGATTTATTTGAAAAGCAGAGTTACACAGAGGCAGAGAAAAAGAGAGAGAGAGAGAGAGAGAGAGAGAGAGAGAGAGAGAGAGAGAGGTAGGTGTTCCATCTGATGGTTCACTCCCCAGATGGCTACAGTGGCCAGAGCTGGGCCAATCGAAAGCCAGGAGCCAGGAGCTTCTTCCAGGTCTCCCACGAGGATGCAGGGGCCCAAGGCTAGGGCCATTTTCTACTTCTTTCCCAGGCCATAGCAGAGAGCTGGATTGAAAATGTAGTGGCTAGGTCTTGAATAGGCGCCCATATGGGATGCTGGCACTGCAGGCGGTGGCTTTACCTGCTTCGCCACAGCGCCGGCTGCAATTGGTGTTTTTTAATATTAAAATATTTTTGATAATTCTACTTTAGAAGTATATGTGAATTAAAAGGTTGCTCTTTAACCAAGTAATACAAATGTGTAAGATTTTATTCAAGAATAACTGAACAACTCTTGAGATTTAATGATTTTAGAAAACTTCCCTGAATTTCCATAGCTGATTAGTTATTTGACCATATTTCTGAATTTACCAGTACAAATAGTACCACGTATGTTTGCTTCAGTTGTTTTCAGAGAAGCAAACGAGATAATTCACAAGGAAGTACCTTGTAGATGTGAAGTGTCCAGAGTTCAACTTTTTACACAGTATGAATCTAATTGATCTTACCTGTAGTTTAGCCTTGTACAGCTCTCTCTTCCGTTTTATCATCATAGTTGTTAATCCCTTCTGTTAGGGAACTTAGTGTTTAGATGGTAGATTGCTGCAGTGTAAGCCATATTGGAGAGAGGGTGAAGGTCAGCAAGGATTCAGATTCTAGCAGACTACCAACTCACAGAACCTCAGGGAAACGCAGTTCTTTTTTTTTTTTTAATTTATTTGAGAGGTAGAGTTACAGGCAGTGAGAGGGAGAGACAGAGGGAAAAGTCTTCCTTCCATTGGTTCACCCCCAAGATGTCCAAAATGACTGGAGCTGTGCCGATCTGAAGCCAGGAACCAGGTGTCTCTTCCTGGTCTCCCACGCGGATACGGGGGCCCAAGCACTTGGGCCATCTTCTACTGCTTTCCCAAGCCACAGCAGAGAGCTGGATTGGAAGAGGGGCAGCTCGGACTAGAACCAGCACCCATCTGGGATGCCAGCGCCACAGGCGGAGGATTAACCCACTGATTAATTAACCTACTGCACCATGGCACCGGCCCCAGAACCACAGTTCTGATCAGGTCTCTGATCTAATAGGCTGTGTAGCTTTAGGGAGGTTTTTATCTTGTCTGGGCTTCAATTTCATCATTTGTAAAATATTAACTTTTCTCAACCATGTATTCGTGGTTTTCTGACTTAAGATCCTACCCTGAAGGTAAAGTCAGATCCCAGAAATGGAATTCCAACTTTGTCCTGGTCCTTCTTGCTTTGGTTGCCGGTAATCATGCTGTGTGAATGAGCCCTCCATCTTTGTTATCTCAGTTACTTCACACTGTGCACTTCATATAAATTTAACTATGAGTGTATCTGATGTAGAAAATTCTAATGGCTTTGCATTTTTGAAGGTTTTTCCTTGATATAGCGTCAGATTGCCCTACAAGTGATGCAGTAAATCATAGTCTTTCCTTCATCAGTGATGGCAATGTGCTTGCTTTACATCGTCTTCTTTGGAACAATCAAGAGAAAATTGGCCAGTATCTTTCCAGCAATAGGTAAGTCTTCCCAGTCAAGGGGAAACTGAACGCTCTATGTTTAGATCTATGTTAATAAGACATGAATAGTGATTTTTTTACTTTGTGTCTTCTTGGAGTAAGAATTATGGTATGGAAAGAGAAATGAAGACTTTTTCAAAAAGTTAAGTTGTGTCAGCTCATGAACAGGCCTACTTCAGGGCTGTTGATTTTGTTTTCCAAATTAAAGTTTCTTGTGCCATAGGTTACTTGCTGCCCTTTCTAGTTATGCAGATGTGTGAAGGATCCAGATTCTTATGTATGATGAGTTCCGTTACGGGCAAAGTTGAAGTGAGTTCCAGACTTTGTGTTTTGTTTTGTTTTGTTTTCTTTTGTTTTGTTTTGTTTTGTTTTGTTTTGTTTTTGACAGGCAGAGTTAGTGAAAGAGAGAGAGAGAGAAAGGTCTTCCTTCCATTGGTTCACCCCCAAAATGGCTGCTACGGCCAGCGTGCTGCGCCGATCCGAAGCCAGGAGCCAAGTGCTTCCTCCTGGTCTCCCATGTGGGTGCAGGGCCCAAGGACCTGGGCCATCCTCCACTGCCTTCCTGGGCCACAGCAGAGAGCTGGACTGGAAGAGGAGCAGCCAGGACTAGAACCGGCACCCAAGGTGTGCCTTAACAAGAAGCTGGACTTGAACCCAGCACTCAGATATGGGATGCAGGTGTCCCAAGTAGTGACTTAACCTGCTGCATCACAATATCTGCCCCTAGATTTTTTTAAATACCATTAAAAATGGTTTGCTCATTCACAACATAGGCAGGAGACCATGAAGCCAAAGCTAAACAGTTCCAATATTGATGTCTAAAAGAGAGGGCATTTATTATTATTATTATTATTTTTATTATTATTATTATTATTATTATTGACAGGCAGAGTGGATAGTGAGAGAGAGAGACAGAGAGAAAGGTCTTCCTTTGCCATTGGTTCACCCTCCAATGGCTGCCATGGCTGGCGTGCTGCGGCTGGCGCACCGCGCTGATCCGATGGCAGGAGCCAGGTGCTTTTCCTGGTCTCCCATGGGGTGCAGGGCCCAAGCACCTGGGCCATCCTCCACTGCCTTCCCGGGCCACAGCAGAGAGCTGGCCTGGAAGAGGGGCAACCGGGAAAGAACCCAGCGCCCCGACCGGGACTAGAACCCGGTGTGCTGGCGCCGCTAGGTGGATGATTAGCCTATTGAGCCACGGCGCCGACCTATTTTATTTTATTTTTTTGACAGGCAGAGTTAGACAGAGAGAGAGAGAGAGAGAGAGAGAAAGGTCTTCCTTCCATTGGTTCACCCCCCAAATGGCCGGCGTGCTGCGCCGATCCGAAGCTAGGAGCCAGGTGCTTCCTCCTGTTCTCCCATGTGGGTGCAGGGCCCAAGCACTTGGACCATCCTCAACTGCCCTCCCAGGCCACAGCAGAGAGCTGGACTGCAAGAAGAGCATCTGGGACAGAACCGGCGCCCCAACTGGGACTAGAACCTGGAATGCCGGCACCGCAGGCAGAGGATTAGCCTAGTGAGCTGTGGCGCCAGCCAGAGAGGGCATTTTAATCCTTTATGTTTTGTTAAGGAATTCAGGAAGGCTGGGCATAACTGATGCATGTCTGTGTAGCTGTGTGACAACAAAGTAAACTATGGATCTTTTATGTGAACATTTTCTTTTATGTAATGTACATATATATTCACAGATTAATCTAGAGAAATTTTTTAAATTTTGTTGTTTAAAAATTAAGCACATTTCAGAGGTAGGTAAGCATTTTGCCTAACTTTTAAGGCACCTGCATTTAAGACACGTTGGGTTGCATTGCTGGCTCCAACTTCCTGCTCATGCAGACTCTGGCAGGCAGCAGTGGTGCTCAGGTATTTGGGTTCCTGCCACACACCTGGAGACCTGTTCGCATTCTTGGTTTTTCATTTGGTCTAGCCCTCAGCGGTTGAACACATCTGGGGAGTGAACCTGCGGATAGGAGCATAGTATCTGTCTGTCTCTCCTTATCACATAAGTAAAAGTTTTTTTAAAATATATTTAAATCATAGCAAAAGGTTTAGATAGTAATATGAGATCCTTGTCAGCTGCCTAGCTTTAACATTATTTTGCTGTGTTAATTTGGGACTTTGTAACATTTTATTTCTTGGGGTTTCCTCTTGACAATCCCCTTCCTATACTACTCTCTCTAGAGATATATCTACTTTAAAGTTGTTTGATATGCTTCTAGCTTTGTTTTTATAGTGTTCTACTCATATATGTTACTAACAACATAAGGAAATTATAGAAATATACAAAACGGTATTGATTTATTTACTTATTTGAAAGTCAGAGTTACAGAGAGAGAGAGAGAAGGAAAGTCAGAGAGAATGGTCTTCCATCTGCTGGTTCACTCCCCAATTGGCCGCAACGGCTGGAGCTGCACCTATCCAAAGCCAGGAGCTTCCTCCAGGTCTTCCCATGCAGGTGCAGGCATGCCAGGCCATAGCAGAGAGCAGGATCGAAGTGGAGCAGCCGGGACTCAAACCGTCACCCATATATGATGCTGACCCTGCAGGCGGCAGCTTACCCACTATGCCACAGTGCCGGCCCTGAGATTTATCTTTTATTTGACTTACATTAGTATTTCATTGAATGACTGTCACAGCTTATTTTGATGGATGATTCGGTTTGCTTTCAGCAATAAATACCTTCTTGTTCATCTCCTGTATTACCTGAAGTGTGTAATTGCCAGTTTGCAGTGTAGCCCAGCCTCAACTTTTTTTTTTTTTTCATTTTCGATTCTCTTTATATACAGAAGATCAGTTTAGCATACATTAAGTAAAGATATCAACAGTTTGCTCCCACACAAACATAAAGTGAAAAATAATAGATGATTTTTTTTAAATGATGATGAAATCAGATCAGATCTATTGTCATGTTTAATCCCAGTGAGAGTCAAGTTGGGAATTGATCATTTCTTCTTTTTTTTTTTTTTACAGAAGATCAGTTTAGTATACATTAAGTAAAGATTTCAACAGTTTGCACCCCCATAGAAACACAAAGCGAAATATACTGTTTGAGTACTCATTATAGCATTAAGTCTCAATGTACAGCACATTAAGGACAGAGATCCTACATGAGGAGTAAGTGCACAGTGACTCCTGTTGTTGACTTTACAAATTGACACTCCTGTTTATGGCATCAGTAATCTCCCTATGCACCAGTCATGAGTTTCCAAGGCTATGGAAGCCTTTTGAGCAGTGATCCGTTTTCTTTAATACCAGTTTGTCTAGATGGATTCTTACTACCCTGAGAGAAAGTGAATTAGAATGTTACTTTCACTTATTGATCGATTGACCATTAAATGGGAACAAATTATGAACTCGAGAAAAAGCTGAATTTTTGCAGTTTGGGAAATGTTCATTTCTAAGATCTTTCAGTGTACATTTATAATCAGGTCTTTCTGTGCTGTTTACAAATTAGCAGGGACCACCAGCTGGCAGTAAAGAAAAATCAACCAGTGACAGTTCTAAAGAAATCTGCCTGTTAAGTGTGAATTTGCACCTTTTTTCTAAGTGGTTTGCTGTGTCTAGGGATCATAAAGCTGTTGGAAGACGACCTTTTGATAAAATGGCAACCCTGCTCGCATACCTGGGCCCTCCAGAGCACAAGCCTGTGGCAGACACGCACTGGTCCAGCCTTAACCTCACCAGCTCCAAGTTTGAGGAATTTATGACAAGGTAAAGTACAATCTTGAAATGATGATTGCTTTCCTTTCGGTTCAGAAGCAAAGTTTGTCGCCAGGCACTTGTTGAGTATGCTTATAATATTGGAGATTGTCAGAAGAGATGTACCTAATAACCATCCCTTGGCCACGTTTTGAGATCCAGCTTTTTTCCTATCCTTTCTGTGGGGATTTTCAAAAGTTCGTGTAAAATGCACATTATTTTTTAAAAATTTTGTGTTTCCATGAATTTTTCAAGTGCTATGGCCTAATACCCTCAGAAAGTTTAAAAGAATGAAATTAAATAATAAGTTTATTTTTGTGCAAAAAGATCTGAAATCTGTGGATAGGTTTTGATTACTACACATCTCTCATGAGTGTTTTGAAGGCTCCTTCATGTCTGTTGTTTTGTGTGTTGATTTTCTTAGAAAAATGATAGTGTCTTACTGACACAAACTTTGTCATCTTGCTTTGATGTGTTTTTGCATTTAATACTTAAAGGGATGTGTAGGCATTATTATTTTCATATTATAAAAAATAACTCAATATGACTAACTGGTTTGCCTAAGACTCCCAACCAAGTCATAAGCTTTTTGGTTTTAGGTGTTAGATTCTAAATTACCATGCTATATATTTTTCAGAATCATCCTTAACTTTTAAGTTAATGAGTTTAACTTTTTAAAATTAAAGTTCAGAAAATATACTTCAGTGTTGCTATAAAATTTTTGTGGACATTTTCTTTGACTCCCAGAGGAATTTCACTTGTGAACTAAAAGATCCTCCTTGTTAGATTGTGTATGCGGTTTTGTTGAATCCTTTAGGTTTTAAAGTGTCTTTCTCAGTACTCTGCACTTAGCAGATATACCTAGTGGTCATGGGTTAAGTGTTTTGTTCACAGTATATGCCAAAAGCAGAACGAAAATACAGAATCTGGCATTCAGGAGTTAATTCACATGAAAGATTTGCTTGTAATATGTCTTGCATTGTAAGTGCCTATTATTGTACTAATCATGTTACACGTGGATCACAGTTTTGTACATGTCTCTAATTCACTGATGATGTTAAAAGAATATGTGAATATGTAAGAGAAGAATATAAGAATGTATAAATATATAATTTTTTCATCTTGTTTTTCTTTTTAGCTCTTAAATTTTTCTGTATAATAAACATTCAGTCTTGTGTGATTAAAGGAGTGTTTTCCATGTGAAATTTTCATATTACTATGTGAAAATTACATAGTACAAAAGTGTCAAACTTTTTAATTCAACATTACTAAGAACATCTCAGCCAGTATTCCATTTTTCTGAGAAAATCACTTTGTTACTGCCTGTTACCCAAGACCCGGCTCCTTTGCAAAGCAGTCTTCTGTGCTTCTGAACAGTCTAATCCATGCACTGCATGTAGACGAATATGTAGTACATGTAAAGTGTTCAGTAAATATTTCAAGTTATTCTGGTTCTCTTCTGAATTCCCACTGATGCTCTGAGACCCATATTTATTTGAAGAAAATGAAGGTCACATTGTAATTTTGTCAAATTAAAAACCCGCCTATCAAACTATGGAAAATATGTAAATACAAAGTAGAAAGTAAAACCAAATTTTGCTGTCCCACCTCTTGAAATAATTTAGTTAACATTTGGTAGATAACCTCTCCATAACTTATCAATCTGTACACATATCTGTTTCCCGTATCAAATGATCTGTAGATTGTTCTCATGACTGTTAAACAAACGCTAGTCAGGTATCAACAACATGTTAGACTGAGCTAACACAAACTATTCCCTAAAATGCAAGACACATGGAAATACCTGGTAAAACAAAATGTATACACATAGATCATCATTAATCCAAAAACCTGGAAGCTGAAATGCTCTAAAATTCAAAATTTGTTGACATGATGGCACAAATTCCATACCTGACTTTACATGACAGTTTGCAGCTAAAATCCAGGTGCACTAAATGTATTATATAAAATTACCTCCAGGCTCTGTGTGTAAGGTCTATCTAAAACATGAGTTTCAGATTTGGACTTCAGTTTTATTCTAAGATATTTCATTATGTAGATGCAAGTATTCCCAAAGCTGGAAAAATCTAGAATCCAAAACACTTCTAGTCTCAAGCATTTCAGATAAGGAATATTCAACCTGTATAAAAAATAAAATATTTTTAAAATACATCATTGGAGGATATTTTGTTTTTTCTTTTCTTTCTTTTTGTTTTTTGTTTTTTTGACAGGCAGAGTGGACAGTGAGAGAGAGACAGAGAGAAAGGTCTTCCTTTTGCCGTTGGTTCACCCTCCAATGGCTGCCGCGGCTGGCGCACTGCGGCCAGCGCACCGCGCTGATCCGAAGGCAGGAGCCAGGTGCTTCTCCTGGTCTCCCATGGGGTGCAGGGCCCAAGGACTTGGGCCATCCTCCACTGCACTCCCGGGCCACAGCAGAGAGCTGGCCTGGAAGAGGGGCAACCGGGACAGAATCCGGTGCCCCAACCGGGACTAGAACCCAGTGTGACGGTGCCGCAAGGTGGAGGATTAGCCTAGTGAGCCACGGCGCCAGCCAGGATATTTTCTGAATAAATTACCAGTAATGTTAGTACAGAGAGATGAAGAAATGGGAAGTGTGAGAGAAGATAACAAAAGATAGAGGGAGAAGGTCCAGCATCTGTCTATAGACGTGGCAGAAATCAAGCTTAATATGAGAGTAGGGAGGAGGTCAGATCTGGGGAGAGAATGGATGAGAATTTCCCAGGGTTGGTGAATGACATGAATCCTGAGATTAAAGAAGCACTCTGAGTTTTAGACAGAATATATTTAAGAATTAACCCATGCTTTTTCATAAATATCTTTCAGTAAATATAGGAATTTAATGTACAATAAAAGAATAGTATTCAAAATCAGGGAAATTAAAATGGACTTTCAGTAAACGATGTTGATACCAACAACTGAGTAACCACCTAGAAAAATCTGTTTATATCATTCAAGAGGGTAAATGCCCCTGAATCAAAGAAAATATTGGCAAAGGAAGACTATCTCATCCATTCAAAATCCATAAACCGGTAAAGAAAAAGCTTGCTAAACTGAACTCATAAAAAATAAATAGAGTTTCACAAACTTGTACCTGGAATAAAAAAAAGTGAGCAAAAACAGTCCTATGGCTAATATCCCTGTCCGATAGTTTCCTCAGCATAGTCCTAAAAGTAGTTTTGTGATTCAGAGAGTAGCATCTTGAAATTTTTGGTGCCTGTTGCCAAATTGCTCTTTAGAACAGTGGTTACTTTTTAAATATTTTGTCATTTTAAAAAAATATTTTGTCCTTGACGCAATCATAGGTTTTCATAAATTCTTAGTGCACAGTGTAAAGCCTCTGAGTTACTCTTTTATCTTTTAGGCATCAGGTACATGAGAAAGAAGAGTTCAAGGCTTTGAAAACATTAAGTATTTTCTACCAAGCTGGGACTTCCAAAGCTGGGAATCCTATTTTTTATTATGTTGCACGGAGGTAAGAAATGCTATGCTTCAGTGTCTCTTAACAGAGTTTTAAAAATAATAACAACTAGTTTCACTTTTCCAATTTGATTTAGAAATTGAAAAGTTCACCTAGAGTGTATAACTGCGTGAACATCCTTCTCCTCCTAAATGATGCCTGTATGTTAAGAATTATTTCTCAGGCCACTTCTTTCCTGTTGGCCTTTCTGTCCTACATCAGGTTTAAAAAATAACCTACCATGGGTTAATTAATTCCTGAGCGAAAACTCAAGAAGCATCTTTGTTTTCAGATATATTTATATATTATTTTCATATATTTATATATTATTATATATATTTATGTATTATTGTTTTCAGATAAATATATTATTCAGGTATTAAATAATACCTACCACTTGATGATCAGAAACTTTTTTTAAAGAAGAAATAAAACGCTAAGTGCCTATTTCTGAGAACTTTGGTAATGTGCTGTGTAAGGCTGTATTAGGGAATTAGAAATTAATTCAGAGGAGCTGTGGGAATTATCTGCCTAAACAACACAAGGGACAGCTGAAAAAATGGGTTTGTTGGTGTGTTCCTCAGTCACGAGCTACTCCAGAGGACCTTCTGGAGATGCTGGGAGCTCCTCCTTAGTGACGGGGATGGTGCTTGCATTGTCCTCCATGCCACTGTCTTTCTTGCTTCATTATGCCTTTGAGAACTCATGTATGACATTATTTGGTCATTTTTACTACTTCCCCTCTGGTACATTATAAATTGACAGGCAACTGAACCTTAGAGACAATGTGACATATCAGAGAGACCACTTACCACTGAAGACTCTGTTTAGTCTGCGTTCTGCTGTACTTTAGGCCTAGTCTTTCTGATTTTCCTGAATTTAACACAAATCTAGGAATTACGTCAGTGGCCTTAATAGTCACAGGTGTCAGCAATTGGCAATGTGTAGGAAACCAATCAAGGTTGAGAAACAGTGGGAGAGGGTTGAAGGAAGAAAGGTAGGAGATGGGAAACTTGTTTAATCAGATGCTTCAGATAGCAAGACCAAGATGTCCAAAGAACTGGGGGATTAGGGAACCGAGGGAGCATAGAAGATGCCTTTGTCCTTGCACCTCATCTTCAACTACTCTGAGTGGCTTCCTTCCTTCCCTCGAGTCCTCCCTTCAGCTGGCTTCTCAGTTGCCAGTTCTAAATGGCCCAAAATCATTTTTTTATTTTGCTCTTGAGCTGAACCACACTTGTTTCAACTCCAGACTTTAATATAACTAGAATATTTTGACTTTCTTTATTTTGTCCAAATAAATGTAAAACAGACATTGCTAAGAGAGGTCACTAGATGTGTGCCATCCCACTGCCTTCTCTTTAAATTCTTGTTAGCTTACAAGGAGCAGCATGTCAAAGCTGGTTGTTTTTCCTGCAACCAACAACTGTAAGTGTGTGTTCCTTCTTTGTACTGATCTGGAAATGGATAAGGCAGGCAGACTGCCAGCTTGCAGACCCTGTCAGTGGGAACCTGCCAGTGAGGTTTCCACAAAACCTGTGCAGGGCGAGGCATGAGAATGCTAGGGGTCCCCAGCTCTGCTGCTCAGTGGCCGACAAATTCCTCTTCTGAACCTGTTTCTTCATGTGTTAAAAATACAAACTGTCTACTTCTCCTGTATACTCTTCTGTGGCAATTAAAGTTGTGTAGAGATTATTTGAGGTTTTCTTTTGTGTTGTCTTTTTTTTTTATCTTTTATTTAATGAATATAAATTTCAAAGTACGACTCATGGGTTACAATGGCTTCCCCCCCATACCGTCCCTCCCACCCGCAACCCTCCCCTTTCCCACTCCCTCTCCCCTTCCATTCACATCAAGATTCATTTTCGATTATCTTAATATACAGAAGATCAGCTTAGTATACCTTAAGTAAGGATTTCAACAGTTTGCTCCCACACAGAAATATAAAGTGAAAAATAATAGATGATTTTTTTTAAATGATGATGAAATCAGATCAGACCTATTGTCATGTTTAATCCCAGTGAGAGTCAAGTTGGGAATTGATAATTTCTTTCTTTTTTTTTTTTTTTTACAGAAGATCAGTTTAGTGTACATTAAGTAAAGATTTCAACAGTTTGCACCCCCATAGAAACACAAAGTGAAATATACTGTTTGAGTACTCGTTATAGCATTAAGCCTCAGTGTACAGCACATTAAGGACAGAGATCCTACATGAGGAGTAAGTGCACAGTGACTCCTGTTGTTGACTTTACAAATTGACACTCCTGTTTATGGCATCAGTAATCTCCCTATGCACCAGTCATGAGTTTCCAAGTGTTGTCTTTTTTGTTGTTGTTGTTAAATGACCCTGCCAATTTCAGCTTTTTAATCCTTTTAGTTTGTTACTTAAACCAGCTAGAGCCCCTTCTGGCCTTGCTTTTCACCTGACGTGATTCCCTACCTCCAGGATGAATGAGGGCACAGCAGCTCTGAACAGAAGCCAGCCCAGTTTCCTAGTTGTGGAAATCCAGGAGTTGGTCAGGGCCTCGCTTCTGTGCAGCCCACTTTGTCAAGGAGCACTTTATATGACATTTCCACTGATGTCCTGTGTGCCATGGCTTAGGTAATATTTTTGAATTATGGATTCCGGTCTCCTTACAGATTTCTGACTCAAAGCGTCCAGCAGTTAATTCAGTGTGTATTCAAATCGGTCTCCCTCACCAGGTATTCTCTCTTCTCTTTAGTCACCCTTCTAGTTCCCTATCTGGAGACTAACCACCTTAAATTCTTTCTTCTTTCTCTTACCTTCCTTATTACTGGTTGTCAAGTCTTGATTTTACCTGTGAGATCCGGCAAAACAATTAAGGTGTTTTAATTAGACCTTTGTTATTGCAAAGAAAATTTTCTCAAGAAGAGAGAACTCGGGAGAAGCATGAATTAGCGTAGGGCCTGCCAGATGTGCACAGAGCTGGGTGTTAGCTACAGAACAGGCTCAGGCTCTGTGTTCTCTCCTGGCTGCTCTCTCTATCTGTTCAGCTTTATCCCCAGCTAGCCATCTTTTCATTCCTCAGTGCTGCATTCCTGAAGTTCCAGAACAAAAATGTGGTTCAGCTAAACCGTGTCTCTGGTAAAATCCTTCTTGTTAGGTGCTAGTCAGGCAGTAGATTGCTGGCTGTTTCTAAGCCAAGTTTGTGCTCCTGGCCTAGCAGTCATGTGGTTCAAAATGTGACCACACAGCACTGTTCTCTCGTCAAGAGCAATCCCTAGTTATGTGTTTTACTTTGGGGTTTTTGTTTTTTTAAATTTGCCCTCTGCGGTTTAAAATTACTATTAAATACCTTAGAAATGTCTTTGGAACGTTTTTCCAGCTTCATTGCTGGGACTCTCATTATCTCTTATTTGTTGTTGTTGTTTTTTTTAAAGATTTTATTTATTTTTTTGAAAGATAGAGTTATAGACAGTGAGAAGGAGAGACAGAGAGAGAGGTCTTCCATCCACTGGTTCACTCCTGAAATGGCCACAATGTTTAGAGCTGAGCTGATTCGAAACCAGGAGCCAGGAGCTTCTTCTGGGTCTCTCATGCAGGTGCTGGGGCCCAAGGTCTTGGGCCATCCTCCACTGCTTTCCCAGGCCACATAGCAGAGCACTAGATCAGAAGAGGAACAGCCGGGACTAGAAGTAGCTCCCAAATGGGATGCCAGCACCGCAGACAGAGGATTAACCTACTGCACCACAGTGCCGCCCCATTATCTCTTATTTGCTGTTGCTGCCTACTACTGCCGGATCACTCTGACATTACTTCTGAGTGTGAATTCTAGCACACATCGAATTTTTTAATATCAAGATTGATTTATTTATTTGAAAGTCAGAGTTACAAAGAAGGAAAGGCAGAGGAAGAGGCACAAAGAATCAATCTTCCATCTGCTGTTTCACTCCCCAGATGGCCACAACAGCCAGGCCTGGGCCAGGCCGAAGCCAGAAGCTAGGAACTTCATCCAGGTGTTCAACATGGGTCCAGGGGCCCAAGGAGTTGGGCTATCTTCCACTGCTTTCCCAGGCACATTATCAGGGAGCTGGGTTGGAAGTGGAGCAGCCTGGTCTTGAACCAGAGCCCATATAGGATGACGACACTGCAGGCGGTGGCTTCACCCGCTACGCAACAGCACTGGCCCCATGTCCAAGTTCTGTAGTCAAGCCTGTAACATGGTGCTGTTGTACCTGAGTGAGTGCAAACAGAGGAACACCACACATTGATAAAATTTGACAGTCCTTTATTGCCAGCAGTGGAGAGAAGGCTTATCCCCCAAAGAACTGTCAACTCTGAAGCCCAAAGCAACAGTAAAGGCAAGAACCACTAAATTGGGAGGGGAATACATGGTGACTAGGGTCAAGCTAACTTAAAACCTATGCAAAACTAATATCAATTATGATCTTAACAATACCAGTTATAATCTTGACATTAATCCAGGTATTGGCCTATATCATATGTGGGACATAGACAAATTACAATCTTAACATTAACCCAGATGCAGCCTGTTTTTAAGCTTGAGTGAGCATGCTAGGGGGTTTCAGTGCTTTGCCAAGTGTGATACAGGTTGCCAAGAGCGATGTAGTGGACTGCTATTGTCTGAGTGTTTAAGTTCATAGTTTTAGACCAGAGTCTCACAGTCGTGGGGGGGGGGGGGGGCAGGGAATGCTTTCCCAAGATAGTCTCAGATGCTCCAAAATGGAGTCAGTACTGTCAAGGTGTTACTGTAGTGCTCCATAATTAGGGTATAATTTACTTTCAAATCTTTTCCTGAAATTCCCTCCAATATCATTTAACCCTCTTGTCTTGTAGTAGTTGAAATACCATATAAGCAAGGACAGTTGTTGCAACATTGTTTATAGTGAGCAACAGAAATGAAAAGGAAAGCAATATAACTGTTTTGAAAGAGGAATTACTGAATAAACTATGATACCTATGTATTATGGAATAACAATGGATTGAGTTTATTTTGCTTATTACATGGGACTTGGTGTCATAACACAGTGGGTTAAGCTTCTGTCTGCAACTCCAGCATCCGCATCCCAGATCAGAGTGCGGATTCAAGTCCTAGCTGCTCTGCTCCCAGTCCTGCTCCCTGAAAATGTGCCTGGGAAAGCAGTGGAAGATGGCCCTAGTGCTTGGGCCCCTGCACCCATGTGGGAGACCCAGAAGAAGCTCTGGGCTCCTGGCTTTGGACTGACCCAGCCTCAGCCATTTGGGGAGTGAACCAGTGGGTGAATATCTCCATCTCTCCCCCTCTGTGTCACTCTGCCTTTCAAATAAAAATTTCAAAAATTATTTTGCTTGTTAAGAGTTACAGAAATGGGCTGGCGCCGCGCCTCAATAGGCTAATCCTCCGCCTAGCGGCGCCGGCACACCAGGTTCTAGTCCCGGTCAGGGCGCCAGATTCTGTCCCGGTTGCGCCTCTTCCAGGCCAGCTCTCTGCTATGGCCAGGGAGTGCAGTGGAGGATGGCCCAGGTCCTTGGGCCCTGCACCCACATGGGAGACCAGGAGAAGCACCTGGCTCCTGGCTTCGGATCAGCACGATGCGCCAGCCGCGGTGGCCATTGGAGGGTGAACCAACGGTAAAGGAAGACCTTTCTCTCTGTCTCTCTCTCTCACTGTCCACTCTGCCTGTCAAAGATAAAAAAAAAAAAAAGTTACAGAAATGAAATCCAAATTTGTATAAACCAAGAAAAGGAATTTTCTGATACATGTACCTAAGAATATCAAGAGATGTACTGACTTCTTATAGGACCAGGTGGAGAATTGCATGCAGTATCTTCTGGAAGGCTTCTGTATTCTCTGGCTCTTGATCCTACTTTGTGTTGGTTTTATTCACAGGCAACTCTTCCCAAGCTATGGCCAGCAATGTTTGTTTGGGTTTTTTTTCCCTCCAGCCTAACAACCCCAGTAGAAAAACAACTCTTTCCCAGTAGTTTCAGCAAATGTGGTTGGTCTTATTTACCTGTCTTGAGTCACTTGCCAACTCCTGAGGTGTAGTCACTATGGCAAGGAGGAATTCATTTCTTGGTTACTTAGGCCTGGATCATGTTTGCAATCCTGGAGTTCAGTGTTGGAAGATGGGTAAAGAGAAAGAATTTCCTAAAGGAAAATTAGATTAATGATCCCAGAAAAAAGTGGATGCTGTGTGAGCAGAAAGAAACCCTCTGCAGGCAGCTTTAAAAAGACGCTGGAGTAGGCATTTGGTGTAATAGTTAAGATGCTGCTTGGGATACTTGCATTGCGTATCCAAGTTGCTGGGTTAGAGTCCTGGCTCTGCTTCCAATTCCAGCTTCCTGCTAATGTGCACCCTGAAGGTAGCATGTGATGGCTCAACTAGTTGGGTTCCTGCCACCCACATTAGAGATGTAGATTGAGTTTCTGTCTCCTACCTTCACCCTGGTCCAGTCCTGTCTGTTGTAAGCATTTGGGGCACTGGATCAGAAGTAGAACAGCCAGGACTTACCTGGCACTCCTGTGGTTTCACAGGCAGCGGCTTAACCTGCTGTACCACAACACTGGCCCAGTGATTATGCTTTTTAAAAGACACAGAATGACAATACCACATGTTCTCCCTTACATGTGGAAGCTAAAATTAAAAAAAACAAATAAACAAAAAAAAAAAGAAGAAATGCTGTGTGTATGAGTTTTGGTGCAAATACAATGTTTTGTCAAATTTTGCTTTAAATATTTGCCAAACATTGATAGGAATTATGTATTGCTTTATTTATAATGATTTTGTGAATTTAAAATTTATTTTAAATTTGAAAATTTATGTGATTGAAGTTGAACATCTTTTCATTTGATTATTGTGTATAGCCCTTGCCTATTTTCATGTTGGACTATAGTCTTTTTACCTTCTGTTTGTTGAATTTTTTATTTAATAGACTATTAAGTCTTTGTAATGTTAATTAAAATGTTATCTCAAAATGATAAAAGAGACACAGAAAGATGACTTGCAAGGTGCACAGTGACATGTGTGTATGTGTGCATATTTATCTATAGACTGAGAAATACACACATTAAATGATTAACAGTGCCTATTTCAGAGAAGTATGATTGGGTGAAGAAGAGTATCAGTTACACTATTTCTGTACATATCTCTGTATTGTTTGACTCGTTGCCAGGAGCATGTATTATTTTTGTAAGCATAATGAAAGATTAAAAACTTAAACGTTGCAGTGAAGAATTTTCTTCTTAGGGATGTTACTGATTCTTGCCAGTTGCTTTTTGGGTGAGAGTACTAGTAATGATGTAGTTGGCATTTTCTGATTACTTTCTCTGTATCAGGTAAATGGCATATTATGTAATTGCTAATCTAATCTTCACAATAAACTTCTGAGTTTAACAACAGTAGTACTAGTAGTAGTAGTTTAACAACAGTAGTTAAACAGTACTGTTTAACAACAGTAGTTGACATGTACATCAACAGCAACTGAAACCCAGCTATCAGAATGAACTGGATAGTGAAAATAAGCAAAGGTATCCACAGGTCCCACCTTGAGCTACCAACTCAAAACCAGGGGTGGTGGTTGTGGTGCACGCAGGTTTCACTGTTGCTGGGGACACCCGCTTCTCATTCAGAGTGCTGGTGCAAGTCCAGCTACGCCGTGTACAGTCTTGCTTCCTGCTAGTGCATATTGGGAGATAACAAGAGAATGGCTCAAGTACTTAGGCTCCAGGAAGGAGGTCTGGGTTCCTGGCTTAGTCCTGACTGTTGTGGGTATTTGGGAATGAGCCAGCAGATGGAAGATTCTCTCTTCTCTCTTCTCTTCTCTCTCTCCCCCTCCTATCCCCTTCCCCCCTCCCTCTCCCTCTCCTTCTCCCTCCCGCCACCTCTCCCTTTCTTCCTGTGTGCATGTATGTGTCTGCCTTTCAAGTACATGAAATTAAACACTTTTTAAAAAATCTTGTGCAGAACCTAATCTATATTTACCAGGCACCATAAGTAATATATTTGTAGTCAGTTTGTTTTGTATTTAATCCATTGTAGCACAACTAGTAAGAATCAGAGTTGGATTTGAAATCTAAACCAATGCTCTTGACAATGGCACTATTGATAACATGGTTATTATTACTGTTACCATTATATATTAAGTTTTTGGCTAGAACAACCTTTGTAGACCAGCATGAAAATCTGTCCAACTGTTATGAGCTACAATTCTTTGGAGAAAATGAGTTCTGAATTCTAAGCATGACAGTTTGCAAATGATCTTTTGAAACAAAGTTTTTCTCAAAATAAGATTATCTTGTCATTGCAACAACAGTATTAGGCATTGTACAGGTTAGCAAAATTGGCACCCTTTTTACTGGAATGACAAGCTGTTACACATTAATGAAATATGGAGATACAGATTGGTCTGTTTTATAGGGCATTGTTTTTTCTTCTGATCAGATTAACACTTTTTTATTTAATAAGAAATGTAAGAACTACTTCCCTCACAATGCTCCTTATGCCTCATCTATATCCCTTTTGTCTGTCTCTTTCTCTCACAAATACTTTTTCTGTCTATCTCTCAGGCATACTTTGATTAAATGCTGTCTATGCAATTTCTTTAAAAAAATTTATTTTTATTTATTTGAAAGAGAAGCCAGGAGCCATTAGCTTCCTCCCGGCCTCCCCTGTGGGTACAGGGGCCCAAGCTCTTGGGCCATCTTTTGCTTTCCCAGGCCTTTAGCAGAGAACTGATTGTAAGTGGAGCCGCCAGTGCAAATCCTCACCCATATGGGATGCTGGTGCTATGCCACACGCTGTGCCACAGCACTGGTCCCTGTCTACATGATTTCTCTTTTTAGACCTTTAATGTAGGTATCTGAGTTTTAGTTCAGTGTTGTAAATATTTAAAGTGCAAATGTTGATCCCAGACAACAGTGGGCTGTTCCACTTCTGAGCCAGTTCCCTGCTAATACACCTGGGAAAACAACAGAGGATAGTATAAGTGCTTGGGCCCTTTCCACCCACCCAGGCTTGGGCCTGAGGACATTGTGACCATTTAGAGAGTGAACCATTAGAGAGAGAACCTGCCTCCTTTCTTCTCTCTCTGTAACTCTCAAAGAAATAAATAAATCTTCAAAAAAATTAAATAAAATGCAAATGTTTAGTATTTTGCCTATTTAAACATTTAATATGGAATATGAGCTTTTATTATAAGGAAGGAAATCATATTTAAGTTTATACAATTAATACTTGTGGACAACCAATCAAGCTAGAATAATGATAACTTCTTAAATAGTAAGTTGAAAAAAATTTTATTTTCTGGTATGCTTGTCATTCAGCATAGAATTATGTAGGCAGTTGATTTGCCCCTTAGCCTGAGTACACACAAAACAACAAAAACATTACATAGAAAAGAAAATGCAAATTTTCCATTGGCTTGAGCTTGGTGCAACCATTTCTCTGAGTCGTCAGAGTTGTGGCTGTCTTTGAGGTCACTGCTGATTGCTGCCTTGGGGTTGTGGCGCTGTGAGTCGGCTTCCCGGGCCTTGGGGTCGGCGAACTGGGCCTCGAGATCGGCGAACTGGGCCTCAGGATCGGCATCTTGGGGCTGTGCGTCGGCTTCCTGGGACTCAGGGTCAGCGAACTGGGCCCGGGAGTCGGCATCTTGGAACTGTACGTCAGCGTCCCGGGCCTCGGGGTCGTCTCAGCATGCAGACTGGTCCTGGCGTTCAGGCTTGGTTTGGTACTGAGGCTTGGGACTGCCGTAGAAGGTGTGCTCTGTGCTGCTGTAATAGCTGACTTTTCCAGATCGCTGCCAACAGACAGGAGGAGCAGGCTGATCAGTGACAGCCTCAACATCTTTTTCCTGTTTCAAAATAATTACATAAACTTAATCTAACACTTGGATCACAGACAAGCATATATACTTGATTGTATTTACTTAGTACATTCGTGTTAGGTAAATATGCTTTTTCATTGTTTATGAAAAAAGCTTCCTTTTTTTATTCTCAGTAATCTGCTGACATATCTATTTTCTAGGTAGAGCCACCAACTTTAGACTAAAACAATCTGAAGGATAAAAAGAAGCTTTATTTGGTCTTTCTATGAAAAAGAAAAAGTAAAACTTTAGACAAAATACAAAAAGACAGGGGTTTGAGGTCCCTGCAGAGAAAAGTGGAGGTGGAGAAGAGGCCATTTTAGAGAATGGAATAACAAGTCCTGAAAAAAAATTGGCATATATTATTCTTGAGATTTCTTATGGCCTTTGTTCCAACAATGTAAGGTTTAAGCCAAGGTCACAAATTAGGGTATTACTTTTAAATGTTTACTGCAGAGACTAAAAAGGATTAAACCAAAGGATTGCCCCACTGCGGAGATGAGATTTCCTTCATCCCTACCCTTATAAAAAGCTAGCTTTTAAGAAGTTCATTGGAAAACAGGAAGAAATTTAGAATTGATAAAAGTCAACAGCTTCATTTTACAGACTCAGCCTACAGTTATAACTTCCTGAGAACACGGGTCTTAAAATGCCCAGCACAGGCACTCAGATCTGAGTCCCGTGTTCTTTCCCAGATGTGAACTCTAAAGGCATAGTATAAACATCCACGAGATTGTTTGAAGCAGGGCTGGTTTACTTTCATCTTTCTCTCACATCTACTGGCTTGTTACAACTAGCTCATGCTGAACATCGTTAAATACAGTAATTTTTTAAACTTAAATTTTAATGTTAAAAATCTGATGTATACTGAAAGTTATGTTTAGTTGGGAAAATTTCAAATTAATATTACCTTTTGATTTTCTTTGTTGAAGAGTAAGAATTCAGATTTTCTCCAGTGTCCTGTGAGGGTTCTGATTTCTTAGTTACTATGTTATTTAAACCCTACTAGTAAGAAAGTCACGTGTTTTAAACTTGCCTTACCATTTGCTCTTTGGAAGTATCCAACTGAATGTTTTCCAAACTACTATTGTAAACATATGGCCTTTGGCAGAGGTGAATGTATTCAAATAAAGTCTTTGTAACATCTACTTGTTTGTTTTAAGAATCTAGTGAATATCACTTTGTTAGTCCCCTTTTCTATATTTGAGTTTTTTCACTAGATCAATTCTAACAAGATGAATATATTTTTGTTTTTTATTTAAAATCAAGTAAGTGTATTAAAGATATCGTTACCTGTTTTTCACTGTTAGAGTGGCATTGTGTACAGGGCAGTTAGTAGCCATGGCTACCATGAAGTTATAAAATTAATTCAGGAATAATGCATTCCAGGAGTACAATAATTAACCATTTAGAAAGAAGGTAAACTTTATTAATATGAAATTTAATAAAAGGCTCACATTTGAAAGTTATGCCTTCATACTGAATTTGCAAAGTTTTATATTTGTATTTAATGTATTTAATCACCCACCTTGAAAAAAATTAAGTATATTCTTTAAAGGAATTTTATCTTTTGGTCAGTCCTTCCTTCTGATAATTAACGTACAGGGAAGCTGGGTGGTATTGTGCTGAGGTTTTCATCACCTTGGCTGTCATCATTTAAAAATTGCAGGGCTGTGAACAATGTGTTGACATACAAGGAAATTGCCACATAAATGGTGAAAGTACAAGTCAATACATGTTCCTCACTGGCTCGACTTTGTTATGAAGTTTTTTTTCTTCTGAAATCAAGGGACCCATGTACACTAAATCTCATTTATGTGGTACATATAATAACCTCACTGACTGGAAATTAGTGTGGTCAGGCCTAAGAAGTAAATAAACAAAAAAGCTTCTTGGCAACCAGAGTAAATATTATAAATCAGAGTACTAAGGTAATGCAGAGGAGTTTGGTACTGTCCTCTACTTACTGGCGTGTTCTGTGGGTTTTCTTGAGGGGTATGTAGTTACTGGTAACAATAATATTATTGTGGCCTTCTGCAGACTATTAGTAACTTACTCTAGTTTACTAATCCTGACCATTTTGAATTCTAGACTTTAACATTTCTTTATTGGTACTTCAGGCACCTCTGTCTCCACTTAATTAAAATTTGAGAGTCAACATTTTCCCTCCATATTTCTGTATCCAGATGTATTCTTTTTACAGTGTTAGTTAATTGCAGCATCACCTGGCCAAATGGCTCACTAAGCTTGGATTTCTCATTATCTTCTCACTGTTACTGATCTTAAACTCCTCAGGCCTCTTGATGATGACTAAGTAAAATTTAAAATTCTGACCTTTGCAGCGGCAAAATGCTCCAAGACAGAAGTTGTTTTCCATTATCCATGTCTTCACCTCCCATGTCAACTCTTTGTGCAACTTCCCCAGTCTGTCCAAGGTACTTTCCGTCATTGTTCAAAATTCTCTTCCTTCAAGGTCTGATTCTGATGCCAGTGCTTTTTATGTGAGCCTATCCCAATTTCACAGTTGAACAAAGTCATATTAGGACTTTATACTTATTAAGTATGCTTTTTTCTCTATATATATTCTAAATCTTTCATCCCCCATGTTCATCCACCTTCTTGTGGTCAGAAACCACCTCTTGTTCTTTGTATTCCTTCTACCTAGTAGCATAGTGAGTGCTTATGTAAACATTGGAATTCATTGAAATACACCATTTCTTTATGTCTGGAAGCTGATATCATTAATGGTGCCTAAAATAATGAGAGACATTTGGTCATTTAAGTTTCCCCTGCATCGTATTCATGAATTTGTAAGTTTCAGGCCTGAGTTTAAGTCCTGTCTCTACTTTCTGGCTGTTATTTTGGGATGATTTTATCATTTGTATAATGTGGATCATAGTATACATTAATAACTTCTTAACCATGATTCTGAAATCCAAAATCCTCTGAAAAAAATTTTTGGCATAAAATTTTATTTGGGGGAAAAATCACATAACTGCATTTGAAAAAGTTAGGTACAGAAGGAATGTACTCGACATAATAGAAACTATGTATGAAGAACCAAAAGCCAACATCCAACTGAGGGAGGGAAAACTGAAGGTTGAGATCTGGAACAAGAGAGGTATGCTCACATTCACCACTTTTATTCTACACAGTACTAGTAGTCCTAGCCAGAGCAGTTGGGCAAGAGAAAGAAATCAATTGGACAATTTATATATAAGTAATAATTGTCCAAATTAGAAAGGAAGAAGTCAAATTTTTTTTTTTTTAATTTTTTGACAGGCAGAGTGGACAGTGAGAGAGAGAGACAGAGAGAAAAGTCTTCCTTTGCCGTTGGTTCACCCTCCAATGGCCGCCGCGGCCGGCGCGCTGTGGCCGGCACACCGCGCTGATCCGATGGCAGGAGCCAGGAGCCAGGTGCTTTTCCTGGTCTCCCATGGGGTGCAGGGCCCAAGCACTTGGGCCATCCTCCACTGCACTCCCTGGCCACAGCACAGAGCTGGCCTGGAAGAGGGGCAACCGGGACAGAATCCGGCGCCCCGACCAGGACTAGAACCCGGTGTGCCAGCGCCGCTAGGCGGAGGATTAGCCTAGTGAGCCGCGGCGCCGGCCGAAGAAGTCAAATTATCACTGTTTGCTAATGGCATTATCTTACATATAGAAAACCCAATGACTCTACCCAAAAACTAATAAAACTGATTCAGCAAAATTTCAGAATACAAAGTCAACATACAAACATCAATAACATTACTTGAAGATTTATTGATTTCTTTGAAAAAGTTACAGAAAGAGAGGGAGAGACAAGAGAAAGATCTTCTATCCTCTGGTTCCCCAAATGGCTGCAGTAGTTGGCCTCGGCCAGACCGAAACCAGGAGTCTAGAACTACATCCAGGTTTTCCACAGTGGGTGGCAGGGCCCAACTAATTGGTCCGTCTTCTGCTGCCTCCCCAAGCAAATTAGCAGAGAGCTGGATTGGAAGGATTGAAAGTGGAGCAGCCAGGACTTGAACTGGTACTCCTCTGGGATACCATGTGGCCTAACCCACTCTGCCATACCACTGGTCCCAAACAATAGCACTGTTGTATACCTATAGCAAGTCACCTGAAAAATCAGGAAAACAATCCCATCCCAATAACTATTAAAAAAGGAATAAAGTTAACCAAAGAGGTGAAAATTCCCTACAATAAAATCTGTAAAACATTGATGAAAAAAGTTGAAGAGGACACAGAGAAATGGGAAGATGCCCTGTATTCAAGAATCGGAAGAATCAGTATCATTAAAGTGTCCATGCTGCCCAAAATCATTCATAGATTCAGTGCAATCCCAATCAAAATACTAGTGACATTTTTCATAAAACTAGAAAAGAAACTATGAAAATTGTGTAAAACCACAAAAGATCTGAAACAGGGAAAGCAGTCTTGAGCAAAAAGAAAAAAAGCAAGAGGCGTTATACTGCCTGACTTGAAAATAAATTCTGAAGATGGGCGCTATGGCACTTAGGACACCCACATCCTCTATCAGGGTGCCTATGATGAAGTCCCACCTGTACTTCTGATCCAGCTTTCTGCTAATGTGCACCCTGGGAGGTAGATGATAGCTCAAGTACTTGGGTCCCTTCTACCCATGTGGGATGGGAGACCCAGATGGAATTCTAAGCTCCTGGCTTTGGCTTAGCTCAGCTCTAGCTGTTGTAGCTAATGGAAGATCTCTCTCCCTGTCCCCCACCCTACTCCCATGTCCTTCTGCCTTTCAAATACATAAAAATAAACTTAAAACAGTTTATTACAAAGTTACAGGAACTAAAACCATCATGGTATTGGCATAAATAAGAAACGTCAGTAGAATGAAATTGCCAGCTCATCTTTGACAGAAGTCTAAGAACATGCATTGGAAAAAGGACAGTCTTTCCAGTAAAAGGTGCTGAGAAATCTGCATGTCAGCATACATAAGACTGAAACTTGACTCCTTCACCATGTGCAAAGTTAACTTACCATATACAGAGATCAAATGAAAATGGATTTAGGACCTGAAATTTTGAAAATACCAGAAGAAAACATAAGAGATACTTCAGGACACTGGAATGGACAAGAATTTTTTGGAACAGATTCTAAAAATCAAAGCAAAAATAGATGTAAAAAAAAAAAAAACCCACAAACAGGAATTTCATGAAAGAGCTTCTGCATAGCAAAGGGAATAACCAGTAGAGTGAATGACAGTGAGTGGGAGAAAACATTCGCAAGTGATGCATCTGACAAGAGGTTAGTAACTGGACTGTGTAAGCAACTCAAGCAATGCTCAGCAGAAAAACAATCCAGTTTAAAAATGGACAATAGAGGGGCCAGCACTGCTACTTGTAGGCTAAACCTCTGCCGTAGCACTGGCATCCCATATGGGAGCCAGTTCATGTCCTGGCTGCTCCTCCTCTAATCCAACTCTGTGCTGTGACCTGGGAAAGTAGTAGGGCCCCTGCACCTGTGTGGAAGACCCAGACAAGGCTCCTGGCTTCAGATTGGTCCAGCTCCAGCTGTTGCAGCCATTTGGGGAGTGAACCAGTAGATGAAAGACCTTTCTCTCTGTCTCTCCCTCTCTTGTCTGTAACTCTGCCTCTCAAATAAATAAAATCTTAAAAAATGGACAGATTTAAACATTTACGTTTCATCAGAGATATCCAAGTGGCTAACATGTGCATGAAAAATGCTCAACATCACTAATCATCAGGGGAGTACAAATCAACCCCAATGAGATAGTACCTCACTCCAGTTATTAAAAAAATGGAAAGATAACAACTTATGAGGATACAGAGAAATGGGAACTCTTGCACACTGTAATTGAGAATGTAAATTATTACAACCATTTTCAACAAAAGCATAGCAGTTCCTCAGAAAACTAAAAAGAGAGGTTGGCATGCCAGTGGGGACATCCATGTTCCACTTCAGAGAGCCTAGGTTGAAACCCCAGCTCTGCTTCTGCTTCTAGCTTCCTGTAAATGTACACCCAGGAGTTGATGGCTCAAATAGTTGGAACCCTGTCACTCACATGGGAGACCTGGATTGAGTTCTTGGCTCCTGGCTTTCTCCTGGGCCAGCCCCAGCTGTTTGAGGCCTTTGGAGAGTAAACTGGTGGATGGGAGCTATTTCTGTACGTATGTATCTCTCTCTCTGTCTCACACACTGCCTCGAAAAAAAAAATTAACGAAGAAATGTTTCTTTAAAGCTGAAAATAGAACTGCTATGTGGTCCAGTAATCCCACTACTCTGTACCTATCTAGGGAAATGAAATTACTCCTCTGAGGAGACATTTGCACTTCCATGTTTCTTGCAGCCCTGTGCACAATAACCGAGAAATGGGAGCAGCCTAAGTGTGGTACTTTTGAAGCAAAATAAATAAAACTGGGACTTTATGTTAAGTGAAATGAGCCAAGCACAAAAACACAAGTACTGCAAGATCCCATGCACGAGTAGACTAAAAAATCAATCTGATGCAACTTCCAAGCATAATGGTGGTTGCAGAGACTGGGGACGGTGTGGAGCAGGAACGGACAGGGAAAGGTTGACTAACAAGTACTAAGTTGTCATCAGACAGGAAGAAGATTATGTCAATTAAAACAATTTTTAAAGACATAGAACATTTTAAATATATTCTAGCAAAAGTAGCTTTTCAAAATGGATGACTACTTTAAAAAAAAATCTAGAAACCTCCTGAGTCAGTGGATATATAACTAAGTAAAAAGACAGGCTGTTATTACTTCAGACTTCGCTGTGAGCGCCTTCTCTAATTGCCCGTAAGCACACTTCTCTTCTAGAGTCGAATACTAGCCTCTTCATTTTAGAAATCCAGTATAGGAAAAAGAACACATTTTACCTTAGTTGGAAAAACATACATTTTTTTTAAAAATTATTTTTTATTATTTGAGAGTGCTCCTTTCTACTGATTGTCTCCCCAAATATCCACAACGGACAAGGCTGGGTCAGACTGAAGCCAGGAGCCGGGAACTCAATTCCAGTGGTTAGGAACCCAGCTATTTGAGCTGTACTGCTGTTTCCCACGGTCTGCGCTAACAAGAAGCTAGGGCCGAATATCTTGCCAGGTACTCCAGTATGGCACAAAGACATCTTAGTCTCTAAGCTAAATGCCTGCCCAGAACACATGTTCTGGAGGCATATGTCCTTCTTTAAGCAAATTTGTCTTCCTAATAGTAGAATATTACAAACCTGTTATTAAACGCTGGCTTGTCAGTTTTTCCTAATCAGTGAAAAGGTATTTAATTTTTAAATGATGCTCTCCTTTCTGTTTCCTTCTCTTAAATTCTGATATCCCTGTCTCCCTTGCGTTGTAATAGGGGCCTTAGTGTCAGTCTTCACTTTAACCAGCTCTTAGCACGTGCACTTGATGAGTCATTAAATCATGTTGGTTATGCTTTCCCTCATATCGCAGACTCACTTGGTAGCTTCATCAGTTGTCTAAGCTGAGGTGGCAGGCCTTCTCTGGAAAGGACCAGACAGTAAATGTAAGAAGCACTGAAGCACGCTTTTTTTTTTATACTTAATTTATTTGAAAGGAAGAGAGTGTCAGAAAGGGACACTCACACATACACACACACAGAAACAGAGAGAGAGAGAGAGAGAGAGAGAGATCGATCAGTTCTCTGTCTTCTGGTTCACTCCTCAAATGGCCACAGCAACCAGACCTGGAGAAGATTCTACAACAAGCCTCATCCTTCAGAAGAGTCTCTGCTGCAGGTTATGCACTTCCTTTAAACTGTGCTTTTTTTTTTTTTTTTAAGATTTGTTTATTTGAAAGAGTTACAAAGAGAGAGAGAAAGAGAGGCAGAGAGAGAGAAAGAGAGAGGTCTTCCATCCGCTGTTTCACTCCCCAACTGGCTGCAAAGACTGGAGCTGTGCCCATATGAAACCAGGAGCCAGGAGTTTCTTCTGGGTCTCCCATGTGGGTGCAGGGGCCCAAGGACTTGGGCCATCTTCTACTGCTTTCCCAGGCCATAGCAGAGAGCTGGATCAGAAGTGGAACAGCTGGGACTTGAACCAGCACCCATATGGGATGCTGGCGCTTCAGACCAGGGTGATAACCTGCTGCGCCATAGCGCCGGCCCCTGAACTGTGCTACCTTTGCAGACAACATTTCAGGCAGGTAATTTTTTGGAAGTGCTGTCCAACTCTGAAGTACATCTTAGTATGTGATAGGAAAATCTTCATACTTGAAATTATTTAATAAATAAGATCACATATCAGTTTTGTAATTTTGCTTTTGATCAAAATGAGATTTTTCTTGTGTAACTTGTAAAATGACTGTTGGTGGTATTCGAAAGGAGGGGCCCCCAAAGCTGTTCTTGGTAATGGCAGTTTCATTGGATAAAAGTATAATGACTCAACATTCCTGCCTTGAAGAAATATACAGAAATTTAGGAGTGTCACATGTGACATTAATGTTTACAGTTAAAATCAATTTATATCTACTTATTATTCTGAAGATATTTTCCTATTTTGGGTGACTCCTTTATTCTTTGATTAATATGTTTTTAAAAGACTTTGACAGTGTATGTCTAAGTTCATGCCTAATGGCCTGCATATTTTTTTGTAGAATTTAAAGTTAGAACAAGAGGTTTATAATGCTTCAAGTATGTGCTTTATTAAAGCAAGAGAGTTTTCATGTGATCGTCACAGAAAAGCCATACTATGAGGTGATGTTGGACCCTACAAGTTGATGGAGTTTTTTGAACAGCTTTTTGCTACCTTTGATCACTTGTCATTGACATGAGCTGCTATGTCGTGCAGCCAAGCGTCTGACCTCTCAGTGATAGAGCTGGTAAATGGACCGTGTGCCCTCACTCCCTGCCTCCAGCCCTCTCAGATGTGGTCAGAGGTGCTGAGGCTTTGGTTAGCAAGTGTGGGCGTTCCCAGTGGTTATTGTGGTGTTTGGCATCCTTGTTTTCCTTTACTGGTATTTTGTTTTTTTTCTCTATCAATGAAAAGCCATTAAATTTTAATTTATTTTCCGCTGAGGCAAACATTTGACAGGCATTCAAGCTCCCTTGGCCTTCCAGAGATGTTCAATGTGCTTGAGCAATGACTGTGGACAACAAAATAACACAAAAGGAAAAACTACATTTCCTGGCATTTCATCAGATTTACTCTTCTGTGGCCTTGTGATGGCCATGTGAAATATCCAAGTAACGAATTTTTACTGTTAAATTACTTTATACCAAGGGATAAATAAATAACAAATACTGTAAAAAACAAATCAGTTATTTGAAGCATAGCTGAAAAGGGCATATGCGTGGGGAATTATGTACCATTTAGGTTCTGTCATTTTCATTTCTAATCTTATTACCCATGAATCTTATACAAGGGACAGTGGTAATCATTAAACCGTTGTATGTGCTTTCATATGTAAAGTTTAATCCACCACTTAATGACATCCTCTGGAGTGCTCATCCTTTACTGTACCTTTTTTTTTTTTTTAAAGATTTATTTTGTTTACTTGAAAGAGAGAGGTAGAGACAGAGAGAGGGGTCTTCTATCTGCTGGTTCACTCCCCAAATGGCCACAATAGCTGGAGCTGAACTGATCTGAAGCCAGGAGCCAGGAGCTAGGAGCTTCTTCAGGGTCTCCATGTGGGTGCATGGGCCCAAGGATTTGGGCCATCTTCTGTTGCTTTCCCAGGTGCATTAACAGAGAGCTGGATAAAAGAGGAGCAACTGGGACTTGAACCGGCGCCCATGTGGGATGCTGGCACTGCAGGCCGAGGCTTTAACCCGCTGCACCACAGCGCCAGGCCTCTTAACTGCACCTTTTACCAGAGAGCACGCACATGCTTGCTCAAGACTGAGCACAGACTCTGGATGGCAAAATTTTGTCATTCTCTTTCTATTGAACCACTGTGTGCTTTATAGCTACAATTGTTTGGATAAGACATGCGTGAAAAAGTGCTGTTTTCAGCGTGTGTATGTGTTTAATTTTTGTGCTTTGAACTGGTCGATAACTTTGAACAGATTCAGAAATGTTTGCCAGGGTTTTCATACCAGGATAAACATTGTACTGTGCTTACATCTCATCCGGTTTGTCAAAATTGTTATCTGACTTAGGGCTGTTGAACTGAAATGGTATTTCTTCAAACCTGAGCTTCTGAAAGACCTAACTTGAAAGCAGAGTTTTCAAAGTGTGAAACAAACTAATGTGCTTAACACATTATTAACATGCTGACATAGCATTTGTTCAGACTTGCTTGCCTGAGTTCCCTTGAACAGTTTACTCTGGTGAATTTCTCTCTGGTGTTAGAATCAACCTTTTCTCTGGATTGCTCGAAACCTGATTGCCTGCTGCCCAGGACTAGTCTCTTACGTGACAAGCAGGAGCCCAGCCAAATCACCCTTCTTTCATCTCTCCTTTCTCCAGTTTGATGCTGTAACTTTGACATAAATGGGAGAAACATAGACTCTAGAATCAAACTGCCAGGGTTGACTTGGTCAGTCTTAAGTACATTATGCTCATTTTTGGGCCAATGATCACATCTTTGATAGATGTTTATTCACTTTTTTAGTTTTAAGTTCTGATAAAGATATTCATAAAAACAAACTTCTAGGAGGAAGTGATATATAAGCTGAAGTCAAAAACATGAGTAAGGGTTGGCAGGCCAAGAAGAGAGCGGGAAGAGGAGTGTAGGAAAGAGGACGTGCGGAATCTCAAAGGCTGGTGACAAGATGGTGCACAGTTCAGGAAGCTGTGTTTGTTGAACTGTGGAATGTGGGGGAGCTGGAATATTTAGGATGGTATTGTAGAGGGAAGCAAGGGCCTGCTCGTACGGTAAGCCAGACTGAGAGATTGGCGAAATGATTGAAGTTTGCTTGTTGTTTATAAAGGAGATAAAAGAGTTTCTCTGTTGAAGTTTGTTGAGGGAACAGTCCTGCCCACACTTGACTGTATCAAGCTGAATTCAGTTAATACAGCGTGTGCTTTCAGGAGCTCCGGGTGTGCCTGTCTGAGCTTTACCTTCGTGATAGCTTGTGGTCCTTTGATCCCCTCCACCTATTCTCAGTTCACCTTGCCTCTTCTCATTTCTCTTGTTTTCCTACTTAATCTGGATCCCTCAGACAGATATTCCAATCATTTCCTTAGAAGATGGTTTTTAAGGACAACGCAGGTCATAAAATATTCTTGGAATATAGTGTTAGCTTTTTGTTTCTATCCATATATTTATAGCATGTATGTTTATATCCTATAATTTTTCTTCCTTAAAATGTTTAATTTATGGATTGTTTTAATTTTATTTGAAAAAGAGAGCAGTGGAGGCAGAGAAAGGTCTCCCATCTGCTGGTTCACTCCTCAGATGCCCACGACAGCCTGGCTGGTCCAGGCCAAATTTAGGAGCCAGGAGCTCTATCTGGATCTCTCACCTGGGTGACAGGGATCCAGGTACTCAGACTGTCACCTGCTGCCTTCCAGGGTGTACATTGACAGTAAGGTGGGTCACAAGTGGAAGAGGAGCTTGAATCCAGGCATTCTGATATGGATTGTGGGCATATCAACCAGGTGCCTAGTCACAGGTGTGTGCTATCACCTGCTGCCTCCCAGGGTATGCATTAGTAAGACTGGATTGGATGTGGAGGAGGGACTCGAACCCAGGAGCTCTGATACGAGATGTGGACATACCAAACAAGGCCTTAGCCACTTAGCCAAGTGCCCACCCCTGCTTATCTTTCTAATATTTGCATTTTCCACATTTGAAACTTTAACAAACTCTTCTTAAATATTCTTATTGGCTACATAATATTGTGGTCAGTGGGTCATCATGTTCCTAATGGTGACTGTGTAGCATTGTTTCCATTTTTCTTACGGTTAGAAAGAATATTGTGATTTATCTAAAATTTACTAGGGCGAAGATTAAAGTATTTTGGATTTTTGATTCCTTGCCAAGTTGCTGTACTAAGGAGTTATACCACTTCATTATACCTGCCCCAGGATTCGTTTTTATTTCTTTCCAAAAAATTACTTGCAGTTTTATTTATTGATTTATTTGAGAGAGAGAGGGAGAGCGTGAACATGCGTATTCGCCTTCGCTAGTTCCCTCCCCAGATTCCTGTAAAAGCTGCAACTAAAGCCAGGGACTGAGAACCCAATCTGATCTCCAACATGAGTGTCGAGGAACCGGTCCTGTTAGCTGTCACCACTAACTCCTAGCGTCCGCATTAGCAGGAAGCTGGAGTCAGAGGGCAGAGCCAGGTGTTGAACTCAGGTACTCTGATATGGGCACATGGGATCTTACCTGGATTTTAACTGCTAGACTAAATGCCCACCCCTGCTTGCTACTTTAGTAATAAAAAACGGTCTCACGTGTGTATGCAGTTCTCAGTTACGTGGTTGGCCATATTCTCACATACTTGTTAATTAGCAAGCTTCCTACCTTGTAAACATGTGTGCCCTTTGCTCACTTATGCTTAGAAATCATAGTATTGTTTCATATCAATTTTATAAACTCCTAATTAACAATCTCCTTTATGATATTCTATTTGGGTACTTTTATTAGACTTATTTCACCATGGATTTGGAAGTTTTCTATAAACAAATCTATCAGTGTGTTCTTCATTATTTTTTTCTAATTAAAAACCTTTCCCATGGAGATTTATAAATTTCTCTAAAATTTCTGATTTTCTGGCATTCATGTTGATGTTAACTTTTTCAGTTCTTAATGCTGCTGTATGACATGAAGTTGAGTCTTAAATTGAATTGTTTTCCCATCATTGTTTATTGAATTTTTCCCTTTGATTTCTGATTTTCTCTTCTAAATGTTTGAGAACTTACTATGTATGAGGCATTGTTGTAAATACTTTTCATGTATTCTCATCTTCTTAGAACAACTCTGGAGGACACAGAGACACAGAGGGCTAATTTGTTGATGTGACGCAGCTGATTTGGAAGGCTTTTCCCTAGATTGAAGTCTTAAGTGTACTGTGCTCTAATTATGCTGTCGTTTCTATATTGTACTTATCTACCTTTCTGTTTTTCTACCATTGCCTTTCTTCAAAAGAATTTTTTTTATTTATTTATTTTTATTTATTTAAAAGACAGAGTTACAGAGGGAGAGGCAAAGAGAGGGCAATCTTCCATCCACTGGTTTATTTGTCCCCAGATCCCACAACAGCCAGGGCTGGGCCAGGCTGAAGCCAGGAGCCAGGAGCTTCATTTGGGTCTCTCACATGGGGTGCAGGGGCCCAAACACTTGGGTCCTCTTCTGCTGCTTTCCCAGTCCCATTAGCAGGGAGCTGGATCAGAAGTGGAGCAGCCAGGACTCAAACTAGTGTGAGATGCCAGTGCTGCAGGTGGCAGCTGAACCTGCTGTACCACAGCACCCGACCCTGTACCACCACCTTTCTATCTTTGTTATTATACTTGGAATAAGCTTTCCTCTCAAGAAAGTTGGCATACTTCTATTAATTCCTCCATTTTCTATTCTCGCCTGTCCATTTTTCAAAATGTACCTCAATATTTTATGCCATCTTCCAAGAAGATTTTCACTGGAATATTTGTCAGAATTGACTTAATCCATAAATTACACTGGAAATACCTGCAACTTTGCAATGTGCAATCAAGGTATGTCTCCTGTGTTTAACCTTGAGTAAATTCTAGGTCCTGACTAAATATTTGTTGAGTGAAAGAATAAATGAATGGAGAAATCTTAGTAGTCTTCATCAGTTCTTGGGATATACCTCTCATTCATGTTTTTCAGCTTTTTCCATTTTGTCCTCCATATTTAAGGTAAATATTTTTCCTGGCATTGTATGTTTTCCCTGTAGTTTTCTAATTATTTTTCAGGAAATCATGAATGTTTCCATATTTGCTTTGTCGTTAGCTACTGAGAAATATGCTTCTGAAGGTGCTCCTGAGCAGTCTTTAAGATAAATCATTTTTTAACAGTTTTAGCATGTATTCACTGAGAAAACTACGCAGGAAAGTGAGTACTTTATTTAGGGGAGAAAGAAATCTTAGAAGAGAAAGAAGTCTAGAAACTAAATTGAGTCCATACTAGGCAGAGAGCAGGCCAGGAGCCATGTGGAGCAAGCCTGCAGGCAGGAAAGCAGAGAGCGGGAGGCCAGAAGGCCGTGTACCCACAGGCACAGGACAACAAGGGAGGGCCCACCATGCTCCAGGCTTTTTTTTTTTTTTTTTTAAAGATTTATTTATTTGGAGCTGGCGCTGTGGCACAGCGGGTTAACGCCCTGGCCTGAAGCGCCGGCATCCCATATGGGTGCTGGTTCTGGTCTGGCTGCTCCTCTTCCAGTCCAGCTCTCTGCTATGGCCTGGGAAAGCAGTCAAGGATGGCCCAAGTCCTTGGGCCCCTGCACCCACGTGGGAGACCTAGAAGAGGCTCCTGGTTCCTGGCTTTGGATCGGTGCAGCACCGGCCATTGCGGCCAACTGGGGAGTGAACTATCAGATGGAGGACCCCTCTTTCTTTCTTTCTCTCTCTCTCTCTCTCTCTCTCTCTCTGCCTCTCCTCTCTATGTGTAACTGACTGTCAAGTAAAAAATAAATAAATCTTTATTCTTTTTTTTAAAAGATTTATTTATTTATTTGAAAGTCAGAGTTAGAGAGAGAAGAAGCATAGAGAGATAGAGAGAGGTCCTCCATCAGATGGTTCACTCCCCAGTTGGCCGCAACAGCTGGAGCTGCACCGATCCAAAGCCAGGAGCCTAGGACCTTCTTCCAGGTCTCCCACACGGATGCAGGGGCCCAAAGTCTTGGGCCATCCTCGACTGCTTTCCCAGGACATAGCAGAGAGCTGAATCGGAAGTGGAGCAGCTGGATGTCAAACAGGTGCCCATGTAGGATGCCGACCCTTCAGGCCAGGGTGTTAACCCACTGCGCCACAGCGCCAGCCCTGATCCAGGCTTTTTATCTACTCCCAAAGGAGAGTAATCTGATTGGCAGGTAGGCATACAGGTGAGGTCAGGAAGGGGTGTGAGGTCACACAGAAGGAGTGATCTTCCAGCTCACAAACCTAATTGACTTAATCCTATCTGCTTGCCTATATCATTCCACTCTCAGAGATTCCAGATCTTAATCTTAAGGGATGCTGCAGGGCATAGAATCATCATAGATTCTATAGCTGCTTCCCGCTTCTGAGGGGCATAGCACAGGCCCTGCCTGTCCTGGATCTGGAAGTCTCTTTCTATAAGGTATGTAATTCTTTCACCTGCTAACAATCATTTACCTTATTAGTTTCCTATGGTTTTATCTGTTGTTTCTAGGTTTTGTTCTGGAATTTCCCAAATAATATTAAAAAAAGAATAGCAGTAATGAGCATCTTTGTTTTGGTTTTGATTGTAATAAAGATACGACTTACTTTTCACTAGCATGATGTTGTCTGGTAGTTTGCTGTACATGGTATCATTCCTTATCAAGTTGTTAATTTTGTTTTGGCTCTTGGCTGACATTTTGGGTGTCAGTGAACAGAATTTGCTCTTGCTTTGTAGCATCATTACAGATTGTTGAATAGCATGTATGAGTAGGATAGGACATGAAGGCTTTATGTGAATTATGTTGGTTAAGCCTCAGAAAAAAACCACTCTACATTCTACTAGCCCGTTTTGTAGATGATAAATGAGATGTAGGACAGTAAAGTACTTTTTTTTTGTTATGCATTTAGGGTTATGTAGCTGAGAAGTGGCAGAGGCAAGTTACTTGTAAAACAGAGCCAAACCTTAGGGATGGGTGCATGGGATAGTTGTAGATAGGCACAGGTATATACTTACCAATGCTCCTCATCTTAGAAAATTACATACCAATATACCCAACCTCCTAAACAACATAGCTCCACCCGGCATATCATAAATGTACTCAGAGCAGTTTATATTAGCTTACCACTGAGCAAAATCATCTAATAAAAAGCTTATTTTATGATAAAGTATTAAATACCTCATGTAATATATTCAATGCTGTACTGAAAGTTGAGAAACAGAATGGTTTTATGGTTATCCTTTTGCACCATCACAAAGATGAAAAGTCTTAAGTTGAACCATCAAAATTCAGGGACTGTACACATATACTTATATATATATATATATATACACACACACACACATATATATACATATATACATATATATATTTGTATCTGATGAGCTAGAAAGACACTGAGGACTACTGCATTTGAAATGTTTACAGATCCCAGTAATACAGGAGTACTGGCTTTAATGTCAAATAATGAGCCCTCTTCCGTTAACAATGATAATAATACCATTTCTGTAAGGAAATATTTTCCAATTACTTTAAGGCTAGATAATATTTCTAAGAACTTAGTCTGAATAGTAGACGTATGTTGTGCTTGTAAGTTTCCTGAATTTTTCCTCTACTTTTTGCATACATGTTGAGTACTGCTGATAAAATCCATAGGTACTCCTAAAGCTGTAGTCCATGATTTCACTTTGGTGTATTCCCCGCCCTCCGAGGAATTGTAAAACATCGATCTTGGCATCCCCAGAGTGAAAGACACTTGCCTCTAAGAAATCTGCTCTCTGTGGAACTCAGTACATGTATTTTTCAAAATTTAAAAAAAAAAAAAGGTTTGTGGTAGGAAAGGGATTGTCTGAACACTGTGTCTCTTTTGGGGCTATTGAATGTACTGGGTCCCTGTTTGCGTGGCAGTAGGGGCAGCTTACTCACTTAGGCAATGAATGCATTTTAAAATCATTTAGGAGACTTTTTCACATAACCCCTTTTCTTCATGATAAGATTCCCTTCAATGAGCCGTTTAGGTTTACTGCAGTAGATAAATGTTTACGAGCCACTATACTAGATAACAAGAGGAGAATCATTTTATTGAAGCTTAACTGTAATTTTTCCATAAACCTTCTTAAAAAGAAAAAAATTAGAAAGTCCATTAAAATATTGTTACTCTCCTCTTTTTTTTTTTAAAGATTTATTTTTTATGTGAAAAAGTTACACAGAGGAGAGACAGAGAGAGAGAGAGGTCTTTCATCCATTGGTTCACCCCCCAATTGGCCGCAACAGCCGGAGCTGTGCCAATCCAAAGCCAGGAGCCAGGAGCCAGGAGCCTCCTGTGGGTCTTCCCATGCGGGTCCAGGGGCCCAAGGTCTTGGGCCATCTTCTACTGCTTCCTCAGACCATAGCAGAGATCTGGATCAGAAGTGGAGCAGCTGGGACTCTAACCGGTGCCCATATGGGATGCCGGCACTGCAGGCGGCAGCTTTACCTGCTACCCTATAACACCGGCCCACTCTTCTCTTTCTAAATATAAATATTCTTAAACCAAAAGAGAAGATCATCTGAATTTTAAAAATTTCTCAAGAACATAAAAAATTTCAGTATTATTTTTCCAACTCTAGAAATGCTTGAAATTAGATTCTTCCGTACGTCTCATAAATTAAATACCTCATTTGTGGCTCACCTATCTCAGTTGCCCTGTCTTGCATTTTAATCTAGTCTTTTTTTTTTTTTTTTTTTTTTTTTTTTTGAGTCTTCTTCTGACTCTTGGCCATTAACTTAGGTTTGTCACTAATTCATAAGGTGACTTACTTTTGTCTTTGTAGAACCTTCTCAGTGATTTTCATCTAACTTGAGTCCCATTGTAGTTTGGGAGTGGCAAGCTCTACCCCATGTCTGGCCCTAGTCCTCAGTCTGCCTCAGTTGGCTTCATTTCCTGGCTCCAGCACCAAATGAATCCCATCTCTCTTCTCTCCCTCCCTCAGTACCATCCAGGCTCGTTAGACCCCATGGTTTTATCTATAAACTGATCTTATCTTTAAGTAAGTTAAGGGTTGTGCTTTGTTATTGGGTAAGTCAGATTCTAATTTCTGAATGTACAAAAGATAAATTT